>NC_084519.1:7411614-8011614 GCF_024500385.1 Phyllopteryx taeniolatus | reverse complement strand
TCATTAATATATGATATTTGAATAAAGTACATCATAGAGTGCTATTTGTCTCTATTTTTTTTAAGATGGAACAGATGAATGGCATTTCCATTCATTTCATTGGAGAAAGATGATTGGAGCAAGTTAAGAGTGTTTTGAGTTCTAAGCATTGCCAAGGAACGAATTAAACTCGTATCTCAAGCCACCACTGTACTGTATATACTGAAAATTGAAACTATGACTATTATTAAAGGTTCAAAAATGTTCATAAATGACTTCCGCTGTAGACAATAATTAGGACTTTTTTTTCAACCTGGGGTTCTTCTTCTCCTCCTCCTGGATCTTGTTCTTCTAGCGGTTCTTGTGGTGGTTCTTGTGACGGTTCTTGCGGTGGTTCCTTGGCGCTGTCAGGATGCGGATCAGTGTCGTCGCTGTCAACCTGCTTGGCTTTCCACAAACCGCCATAGTGAGTCAGGTTGAAATGTTCCTGCAGTCGCCATACATCCACCTCCGCAGTCACGCTGATGAAACCCGTGATGACGCCGTCGCACTGCCGGGAGGACAAGGATAATTTCATCATCATTGTCATCATCATCATCGTCGTCATCATCATCATCATCAAGACTCATCTTCAACCCTCGGCCCTTGTTCCATTTTACTAACCTTTGAGCTAAAACAGCCTAAAAATAATTATTGTATATTCTCCAGTATTTACTGAGAATATATAATATATATTTTTTTTTACTGTACAGTAGCACCTCACTTTCCGATACAAGTTGGAAATGAAAATATCTGAAAGAAATCCACAACTTTGGGAAGTTTGATAGCATTTGCATTCAGACAGCAAAAAAACCTAGCCACATGGATCTACAAGGCCAGCATAGAGCCCAGTGGGTTAACAAGCTAAAAGTTTTGCGAGACATTTGTTGAAATCCTCGACATGAATGTGTCTGTGAGTCATGGACACAAAGTGTTGAGCGAGAGCAGGTGTTGGCTGCATCTCAGCCGCATTGGGACATACTGTACGTACGGTACTGTACGTTGCCATCAGCATCTGCCCCACCAGCCACCAGGGAGAAAACCCTGGCACTATTGTGACGTCCTGTCAAAGCGCCAGGAGAGTGTCAGACGCCACCAGGACGATTTTGGACTCGCACACGGCAGTGGGGGTTCTGCTACAACACGTGTATCCGGACTGCCATATTATTTTCAGTTTCTGTGGCACACTAAAGCAAATCAAATGTATCTACTCCATGTTTCTGCCAAAATGGATTCATTCTTTTCTTGGCAGAAAATCTGTACCAAAGTTGCATATTTTCTTCACTTTTTACAGTTTTTAAAAGTATCGTAGTTTATAGTCGTTGTTTTTTTCCACCCAATTCCTTCTTAATATCAACTGAACAACACAAAGGACACCCACATATTCACGGTTCGGCATTCGCAAATTCACATATTTTTTGGAGAGGAACCTCCATCCATCCATTTTCTACACCGCTTATTCTGATTAGGGTCACGGGTATGCTGGAGCCTATCCCAGATAACTGCGGGCGAGAGGCGCGGTACACCCTGAACTGGTTGCCAGCCAATCACAGGCACTTATAAACAAACAATCATTCACACCAATGGGCAATGTAGAATCTTCAATAAACCTACCATGCATGTTTTGGGACGTGGGAGGAAACCGGAGCACCCGGAGAAAACCCACGCAGGCACGGGGAGAACATGCAAACTCCACAAAGGCGAGGCCGGATTTGAACCTGGGTCCTCAGAACTATGAGGCAGATGTGCTAACCTGTCATCCACCATGCCACCTGGGGAGGAACCTATCTATCACCCATAATTCACAGAAACCCCTGCTTATTCACTTGTTTTTTTTTGTATGGTTTTTTTGTTTTTTTTACCGGATCTCTGCTTCCTTGTGTTTTTTTCAGAATTTTTTTTTCTCATAGCAATTATAAGTTATAAGTTAATTACATATGAAATTATGATGCTTCCCGCAATGGAAATTAGTTTGTCCCCCGGCCGCACACCACCAACCCACCTCACACACAGCAGCGTGGTTGCGCTCGTCCTGGGCCTCGATGAGCTCCGACAGGAAGTACGGCCGGCGCATGACCGACAGAATTTTTGTCTCCTGAGCCACGATGTGCATGACGTCATCGTGGTCTTCCACCCTGACACAAACACACACAGGCGCACACACGTTTGATTTATCTCTTTACACTGTGTACCTAATAAAGTGGTCTGTAAGTGTCACGTTAAACCATCCATCCATTCTCCGCACTGCTTATCCTCACCAGGGTCGCGGGCGTGCTGGAGCCCATCGGAGCCGACTGGGCAAGAGGTGAGGCGCACCCCGAACTGGTCGCCAGCCAGTCACAGGGCGCATATAAACAAACAACCATGCAAACTCCACATAGGGGAGGCCGGATTTGAACCTCAGAACAGTGAGAAAGATGTGCTAACCAGTTGGCCACCATGTCAAACCAGTGTCATCTAAAAAAAAAAAAAAAAAACTAGACTGCCCCCATTGGCCTAAAACGTTACTGCAGCAACAACAGCAGTACTGTATATTACACTAGTAGTGAAATCTTGCTTCTGTGTGTTTGCGCGTTCGTGTATCTGTGTGTGCGTGTGCTTGCTCTTGAGTATGTGTGTCCATGTGAGTGCATCTGTGCGTTTGTGTGTGTGTGTGGAGATGAGGAATGACCTTGCTGGCCGGACATAGAGTCTTGGGCAGAGTCTTTGCCTGTGACACACTAACAAATTCAGCACAGCGGCTTCTTCTTCTTCTTCTTCTTCTTCAGTCAGACGCTGCAAGGGCTCCAACAACTTGTCCAAGGCCGCTTCTGCACACACACGCACACATTCACGAATGAGATAGATCCATTCATCCATTGTCTATAGCGCTGATCCTCATTAGAGTCATGGGTGAGCTGGAGCCTATCCCAGCAGACTTTGAGTGACAGGCAGGTTACACCCTGGACTGGCCGCCAGCCAATCACAAGGCAACTATAGACAATTGAAAGTCTTCAAGGAAGCTAACATGCTAACCCACGTTAGAACGGGGAGAACATGCAAACTCCACATAGCAAGGTCGAAACCGAGGTTCAAACCCGGAACCTCGGAACCGTGAGGCAGATGTGCTAATCACTAGTGCAAAGTGCTGTCTTGAATGAGAGAGATGATTTACCTAAGCAGACAGATGTTGCGCTCAGCAGGCACACGTAGTCCAGCTCAGCAGTGGTGTTGAACACAGCGCTGTTTGTGACACACAACAACACACAATCTAGCACACATATATCAACCATTCACAACAATTGTGTGGGAATTGCACTTAATTGCTTATTTATTTACTACAAAAAAAGTCTCTTTGTTCATTCATTGATGCCAGCGACATATAGTTACAGGCAGAACAATTCAATACTCTTCCATTAGATGGCAGAAGGTACAATGAACCTGTGCATCCAACTGTTGCCATTCAGAACGATAGCTTTGTGTTAAGCCAAATAGGCCCACATTTCACCCCGAGTCAGTACATTTGTGAGTATATTGAGATGATATCATCATTTTTTTCAGTATTTATACTTTTTGTGACATTTTTGGTTGGTTTTGCACCATGAGATTTCTCTCAATGTATTGTGCTTTGGCTCAATAAAGGTTGGGAACAAGTGCTGTATATCAATAACACATCACCATATTTGACACAAAATAATATCCATGTGTCTATGTGTGTAATTCAGTGATGGGAGATCAGCACTGACGTACATTTCCAACCTAATTTCCAATATTTGTTCCACGTAATTGTGTTAATTTATTTTGAGTCTATTTTTTTTGTCTTGAGGTACGAGCAAAATTTCAGATAAGAGTGCGCTGAGATACGGGTGCGCCTCAGACCCCTACAGCTAGATGGCAGCAGCACACTTCACAACATCCGGTCACCATCAATTGGTTTCCTCGCAGTGGAAGGACAATATCAGTTAGTGGTGCTAATGCAGCATTTAGCTGGCATTTCCATTCATTTCAATGGGGAAAGATGATTTGAGATACAAACGTTTTGCGATACCAGCGTGGTCACGGAACTAATTAAACTCTTATCTCAAGGCACAATTGGATCCTTTAACCAATCACATTCCAAATGTGTGCTCACAGGGCCAAAGTGCTAGCCCTTATTGACATCAGAATTTTTTCCCTGCTCTGATTGGTCAAAGCAACATTTTCTCGCACATTTGTTGAGTATGATGTATTTTTCGTCATGTTACGAGATAAATAATATCTGTGAAGTGCTCCAGATGATGTACATGGCACAGTTGGATGCTGTTACATTTCATTTTTGTTTTGTGTTGATGTTTTGTTGTGTAATTGTCTTGATATGATTGAGGTGCTATTAAAAGCGTGGATTAAGTCCCCACTGAAGGCCCACGTACCAAAAGCACAACCAACCATTGGTGTACAGTGGACCCTCGCATACTTGGGGTTCGGCACCCGTGGATTCATCTATTTGTGTGTGTTTGTGTGTGTTGGCGGGGGTGGGGTGGGGCGGTGGGGGGTCAACAATGGGCGTCAATTATCCACGGATTTTCGCTGTTTTTGGTTTTGCCCGGTCTCTATCCCCCACAAATAGCGGGGGTCAACTGTAATTGCATGTTACTTGGAGGCAGTGACGGCACCTGATGATGTGCTGAAAGCTTGCAGTGGAGAAGCAGGTCTGGGACACAAACAGATGGAGGAAGAGCGTGTTCCATGGCTGGAGAACGGCAACAACAACAACATCATTAGATGACAAAGTACAGAGAGCCCAGTGAGTGTTGTTCACGGATGTACACACTGTCAAGGCGTCCGCTTTGAAGTGTTTGTGCAGGTAAGATTCCCAGTGAGGCGGATCCACCAGCGCTGCGGTGGGATGGTCAAAGAAGGAGGCGTGCGCCACCACGTCGCCGTCCTCATTGGCCAAGGTCACTGCCAGGTTGGCCTTCTCCCTAGGCCAGGGCCCAAAAAGAAAAGTAAAGTCATTACGGTTATTCAGGTGCAATATTTGGTTACATATGGAATGACATACGTTCTGGTCCAAAATGCGGCTGCTCGCCTATTAACTGGAACACGTAAGAGGGAGCACGTATAGTACGTGCACAATGTTCATATGCAGACTTGCATATAATGCCACCACATAGATATTATTTGTTAGCCCGTCAAAGGCGTTTTGCATTGTTTGTTAGCATTACGCTAGCTGACTTCAATGGTAAAGTTGTGGGGTTGCACTTACAGGAGTTGAAGGACGTTAATTGGGCCAAAAAGTTGCCGCGCTTCAGGGGTGATGAGGCGTTCAATGGCCTCGGCATCCGCACATTCAGTCCTCCTGACTGTAACTCTTTCTTCGCAACCGCTGCTTGACGTCATAGTACACTTCATCTCGGAAACTTCTTCTTCAACTTTCAAAAATAAATCTTCCGTAGAGACATGAGATGATAAAGCCAGACAAACCTTAAAACGTGAATAAAATGTTGTTTTTGAACTACTTAATAGTTTTAGAGCAATGAACGCAGGGGTGGACTTTTAAAACTAAAGTAATGAGAAAAAAACACACAAACGAACATGTTATAATCTATTCTAACTGCTATGTTTCAAATTATTGAGACGCAAAAGTCGTTGCCTTGGTAACCGGAGTAAAGCATTCTGGGTACTATCATGGCGCCTCATGACGTTTTCTCGTGTGACGTCAGGGATGCAAAATTAAAAGTAAAGTCGTGAGAAAACAACACTTTTGAACAATTTTAAAAATACAGTCTAACTGCTAAGATCCAAGCCTTTTGTTTCCTTTTTAGGACGCAAATTTTGTAACTTTTGGTAACCGGACGTTGCAAAGCATTGTGGGAACTGTCATGGTGGCTCGCGTGCGCTGCAAAAAACAATTCGGCGTGTCTCTGACTTATTTACTTTGTTTGGGTTTTTACTTCAAATAATCGACTAGCTTCCGAAATTTTTGGTTGCCAAAATGGCTTCGACGGCAGCTGGGAAACAGCGAATACCGAAGGTGGCGAAGGTAAAAAAGAAAAAAAAAACGCAAAAACAGACTGGCTGAGCTAATGCTAGCAAGCAGCGTTTGGACGTCGGGGGAATCAAATGTCAATGAGGTGAGTGTTTTTTTGTGTTTCAGGTGAAGAATAAAGCCCCGGCGGAGGTGCAGATCACCGCCGAGCAGCTCCTCAGGGAAGCCAAAGAACGAGAACTTGAACTTCTGCCGCCGCCACCTAAACAAAAGATCACCGACAAGGAAGAACTGAACGACTACAAGCTGAGGAAGAGGAAGGTCAGCAGCCACCCACAAATTTGCTCACAAATCTACTTTTTCCTTTCACCGCTAGCTCATGTAACTTTGTTTACTTTACAGGCATTTGAGGACAACATCCGAAAGAACCGCACCGTAATCAGTAACTGGATTAAATACGCGCAATGGGAGGAAAGCCTGACCGAGATCCAGAGGTAGTTCATTTTAACATCGTTCATATATATTTAGCTTTAGATTAAATATTAGTACTGACCGCAACCGTGAGGCGTTCTCCGCTGGCTAAACAGTAAACATGATCAAAAGCCAGCGGTATTTAAAACTGTTGGAGGTAATGAACCCTGCAAGTTTCATAGGCGCCTTCGTAATGGAAAAAATAAAAAGTGACTTTTTTTTTCCATATTTGGAAAAAATAGGTATATATATATTTTTAGAGTGAACCATGTGTTAGTTCGACAGTGTTCAAAGAGCAAAACCATCAAGAGGTGTAACAATCAGATTTCTGTAGTCCTCCACGAAAGCAGACTTTTGTGTGTTGAATCAAAATAAGACTTTTGCAAACATCTGCTTTTACGTTGGAAAAACAATGATCCACATTTTTGGTGATCATTGCCATTACATTGCATTTTGTAGGGTTTTGTTTGTTCCGAAAGGCACAACCGGCCACTGTCATTGAACCTTTGTGTGACTTTAGGGCTCGCTCCATTTACGAGCGTGCGCTGGACGTGGACCACCGAAACGTGACCCTGTGGCTGAAATACGCCGAAATGGAGATGAAGAGTCGGCAGGTGAACCACGCCCGCAACATCTGGGACAGAGCCATCACCATCCTGCCCCGTGTCAACCAGTTCTGGTAAACCCCACTCTGCCGAGAGTTCATTGCCACCAAAACGCACCGTCATGTTGCACAAATTCAGAGTCCCTCAACCTTTTGATAGCGGTGGCCCCCGATCATCAGGGCCTTTTTTTTTTTTTTTTTTTTTTTGAACTAACTTTGTCCTCTCGCAGGTACAAGTACACGTACATGGAGGAGATGCTGGGAAATGTGGCGGGCTGCAGACAGGCGTTTGAGCGCTGGATGGAGTGGGAGCCCGAAGAGCAGGCCTGGCATTCCTACATCAACTTTGAGCTACGCTACAAGGAGGTGGACAAAGCTCGCAGCATCTACGAGCGATATATCCTTCTCATGCTGCCGTCCCGTTGTTGTTTTTCTTCTTTCGGGCTTAATCCTCTTCATGGGTGGCTACGGCGACTCATCATTTTTCCATATCTCCCTTTCCTCTGCATCTTCTGCTCTTACTCCAGCAATCTGCAAGTCTTCCTATATCACATCCCTTTTTATTTGGTCTTTCTCTTGGCGCTCCATTTCCTGCATCCTTCTGCCGATGTCGTACCTGTAGTCTCCAGTGTCTACTTAAGTCATTCACTGCCATGGACGTTAATGTGCGCCACCTAAAATCCAAGCGTTTACTGCCACTGGCGGTACGTTTTTCCACGGGTAGGGATGGAAGTGGGTCTCGTCCAGCTTTTCCGTGAAATTCAGGTTTGTAAACAACCCTAACTACTAATAGATCCCTGTAGATGATGCCGTTTTATCATTTTGAATTTGAGATCAGCGCAGCGTTCGAGTAGAACATAAAAATTTGGTGGTGAATCTCAGCTTGTCACGTCGATTATGAGGGAGAGAAATGGTCACACGTTGAAAGTCGGACATTTTTAGGTACCTCACAGTTGAACAGAGTATGTATATGTATGGAAGTGTTGCGGAAGGTAGTAGAAAGTGTGTGTCACCATCTTGAGAAAAGATGAAGCAGTTCATGGAGTGACTGGCGAACGGCATGTAAAAAAGCCAGTGACGTTCAACTCAAGCCATGCGGTGAGTCAGCATTGCACACGGCGCATTTCTTAGTTGTTTATCTGTAAATAAGTCTTAAATAAGCCTTTCTCAATCTTGTTTTTTGTTGTTTTGGAGTTTAAAGTTACACAAAAGCCAAAAATTTGCGTCAAAGTCACTGTTTGGCTGCACGTTTCTTTTCACAAAAAGCTTTTGGTCAAAAACCGGTCTTTTTGGTGAAACCAACCCAAGTTCTACTGCTGAGTACAAGAGAACGGAAAAAGCTAGAAACCAACTTTCTCCTCGATACCATTTTAATATGGCCTCATTAGCTTTGTCTCCAAAAGTTTCAAGTCTGTCCTGTCCCTCTGATGAGCACATTCTTGATCTTGTCCATCCTCGTCACTCCCAAACAGAATCTCAGCTTCCTTTACTCTCTCACTTTAGCTGGTGCTCTTCTGCCACACTCCTCCACCTGCTCATTCTCTCTTCTTCAGTTCTCTCCCACGCTCCCCATATGTTTGAATATTTGTTTTCCTTTGCACGGCCAGCTCAAAAATAAAAAAAAAGTCCTTTACTGGTGCGCACTCGTCATGGTCCACCCCGAGGTGAAGAACTGGATCAAGTACGCTCGTTTCGAGGAGAAGCACGGCTACATCGCTCACAGCAGGAAGGTGTACGAGCGTGCCGTGGAGTTCTTTGGGGAGGAGCACGTGGACGAGTACCTCTTTGTTGCCTTCGCCAGGTTTGAGGAGATTCAGAAGGAGGTGGGTTGCTGATATTTTTCCTTTTGATCACAAATTACTTTTAGTTTTTTAACCTCTTGTTCCACGTGGCCCGAATGCTCTTTAAATGATCAGAAGAAGACCACAGTGAAAGCCCACATATTTGTGGTATTACATTCGCAAATTCACCTATTTTTGAGGTGAGTTTTTGGGGACCCTATCCATTATTCACTGGAAAAACTCACCTATTCACTTATTTTGTTTTTGTGTTCAGGCCAAAGCAAAAGTATTACTTTTGGCATCATCTTACTGTCAAGAAACTATGTTAAAGTGACTTAATAGTTTCCTTTCGACAAAAACAGTGCTTTGCTGCTAACTTGTGGCATCTATGGTTACTTTTTTTTGGTGGGGGCGCATCAATAACTGACAGATTCTGTGGCAGGGCACGGTCACGATCCCAATGAATAATTAAAATCTGCGAGTAAAATAGATTACCATGTTTCTGTGCTGCTTGTTTTGTTTGTGGTTTGAAATATTGAAATTAAAGTAAAGACTTCATAATTACAAAAAACAACATTGAAGTAGATGGGCAAAAGTATTATGCTTTTTATTTGGAACGATTTTGAACAAAATAGTTTGTGTGGACTGACGGTGTTCCTGATGTTTGCCTCTGTTCAGTTTGAGCGCGTGCGTGTGATCTACAAGTACGCTTTGGACAGGATCCCCAAGCAGCATGCCCAGGAACTCTTCAAAAACTACACCATGTTTGAGAAAAAATTTGGAGACCGACGGGGCATCGAGGACGTCATCGTCAGCAAAAGAAGGTTCCAATATGAGGAGGAGGTCAAGGTAGGCAGGCCACCACGTGGAACTCACGCTGCTTCAATGCCTGTGTTGGGAATCACTCCCTATCCACTATACAGTGGCCTACATAGTGAGCTGCCTATTTTGAAGTGTTTAGTAAGTATACACTACCAATCAAAAGTATGAAGACACATTCTCATGTTATTGAATGAGAAACTTAAATACTGCAATTGCAGTTAAAAATGACACCCAACGAGTGCAACGCTGGTCAGATAAGTCAAATGTTTTAGAGACGGACGGAGCAACCCTTCAAAATTAATAGGGAGGGGAAAAAAATTTCATCATTCCCTACTCCTGAATCACTACAAAGTGATCCTCAGTGGACATTTTAAGGAACTATGTAGGTCCACTCTATAAAAAGCCCAACACAGCCTATGCTCTCCTCTTTCGCTAATGTGTGTCTCTACGCGAAGGCCAACCCACACAACTATGATGCCTGGTTCGATTATCTCCGGCTGGTGGAGAGCGATGCCGATCCCGACACGGTGCGAGAGGTGTACGAGCGCTCCATCGCCAACGTCCCGCCCATCCAAGAAAAGCGCCACTGGAGACGCTACATCTACTTGTGGATCAACTACGCCCTCTACGAAGAACTGGAGGTCATGGTGAGTTTGTGTCACCTCATGCCATCAAATCACAAATACAAAATCGTGTTCCACCACTATATCGCATTTCAACATCCTTGAATGCTTGATTCAAAAACAGGACATTATGTCCAAATTACCAAAAATACATTGATTATGATACAGTTACTGCTATCGTGCTTTTTCACCTATACGTAACGTATTCCCAGCTGTAAACAGGGGCTGACTGTATTGTAATTATTGAGGCAGTCGGTTTGTGTTTGTGGACAGGACGTGGACAGTACAAGGCAGGTGTATCAGGCCTGTCTGGATCTGATCCCTCACAAAAAGGTAATCAATAGAATGACAATAAGTAATGTCCTTGTGGAGACTTTACTTGACAGCCACCTCGTGTGTCTCAGTTCACCTTTGCGAAGATCTGGCTTCTATACGGTCAGTTTGAGATCAGACAGAAGAACCTGCAGGGCGCCAGAAAGGTCATGGTAAGTAAGAGTCACATTTGTCTTTCGTTTTGTCGTAAGCGTGGCATGTTCTAGCCCACAGTTTCTCATATTTTCTACTAGTTGGGTCTTGAAAAGAAAATATCAATTTTTTTTCACCTACAAAAATCTGATTTCCAATTCAATTGATAAAATCGGTTATCAATAAGGATTGGGACTTGAGAAATTCAACATGTCAACTAGGACTTGCGACTAATGATGATTTTAATAATCAATTAATCGATCAATTAATTATTATTATTTTTTAAATTCCTGATGAATCAGATAAAAAAATGTTTTAATTTCCGTCCCTTCAAAAACAGGTTATTTTAAATTGACAGTGCAGAAAATGCATAAACATAAATACATTTTGAAGTTAAACAAGGTCTCTAAACAATTAATCAATTAGTCGATAGTTTTTGATTAATTTGACAATCGATCAGTTGTCAATGAATCAATTAATCGTTGCACCTCTAAATTGTCAACATCAAAACATTTTGTACTCTCCAGGGCACGGCGATCGGGAAATGTCCCAAGAACAAACTCTTGAAGGGCTACATCGAGCTGGAGCTTCAGCTGCGCGAGTTTGACCGCTGCCGGAAGCTCTACGAAAAATACCTGGAGTTCTCGCCGGAGAACTGCACTACCTGGATCAAGTTTGCAGAGCTGGAGACCATCCTGGGCGATGTGGACCGGGCCCGTGCCATCTTTGAGCTCGCCATCGGACAGCCGCGACTGGACATGCCCGAGGTGCCACGCGATGCTCCTCAATCCCGTACTAAAAATGGAAATTACAGTTTACGCCCATTTATCACAGCGGATATGATCCAGCCCATAGATGTCAAACTCAAAGCCCGGGAGCCAGATGCGGCCCGGCAAATCATGCTCGTCAACTTCCGTGGTTTTTGCTAAAATCTGTCCCCAAATTCCAAATTGTCATAATAATAAACAATAATGTTGGGATATTGCATTTTTCTGTTAGCAAACCCTTCTTCTACAGTAACTTAAACAATACTTGAACAGACTATTATCCTTGTCTTCTGATTTCAAAACGAGTTATCCCCCAATTTGTTGTGTAATGGTAATAATATGATTTGGTGATTAAACATTTCACTGTTCTAACGGCCCTCTGAGGGAAATCATAACTACAATGCGGCCCGAGACAAAAAGGAGTTTGATACCCCTGATCCAGCCCCGCAATAGGTGAATAACCACAATATGGAAACTGTATAGACAAAAAAGAGTTTCGCTTAAATTAGTTCTCCAAATTAGAGCACAAGTGTGCTTGCTTCAAGCTGCTTGTCACTCCTTGTTTACGTTTACTAGAAAACTGACACATCAAAACAATGAAACGTTTTATTTTTAAACACAAAAATGTTCACCCAAACCATATAACAAAAGTCAGCGAGCTTAATGCTAACATACAATATGAAATGCCGTAGACATGCTAACATAAATTAGCATTAGTGTTATGGTAATTCTCAACCCTTATTTTAACCCACACGGAGCAGCAACACATACAGAGCATACGACAATACTCACGGGCATGAAATAGATCAAAAACATATTTACGTGTCCTTCAGGTTCTGTGGAAATCCTACATCGACTTTGAGATCGAGCAGGAGGAGTTCGGGAACACGAGGAACCTTTACAAAAGACTACTGCAGCGTACCCAGCACGTCAAGGTGAGCCCGGCTCTTCACGCAGTGATTGACGCACAAACGACATCCATCAGGCAGTCATCAGAAAAATACACAGGTCAAATACACATAACTCTGCTAGTGGTTCCTCTGATGTCCCCGTACGTCTTCAGGTTTGGATTAGCTACGCCAAGTTCGAGTTGTCGCTGGAAGGCAGCGAGCGGCTGCAGAAGTGCCGCCAGATCTTTGAGGAGGCCAACAAGAGCCTGAGGAGTTGTGAGGAGAAGGAGGAGCGACTCATGCTGCTCGAGTCATGGAAGGACTTTGAGGCTGAGTTTGGCTCAGACAGCAGCAGGGAACAGGTCCAGGAGCTGTTGCCCGAGAAGGTCAAAAAGAGGAGGAAGCTCACGGCCGAGGATGGGGTACGATTGCTTCATCTTTTCACATGTGGGGTGGCCGGGCGGTCAATCCATTTTGTCCATTAATTCAGGGTTTATTTTGACTATTTTTTTTTTAAATAAATTTTTGGGGAGGAAAATGTTTTTTTTTTATTTATTTTTTTTAAAATATTTTTTCTGAAAAATATGTTTATATGTTTAAAAAATGTATTTAAACATATGAATTCAGGTTTCTTCATCAGATGTTTTTTTAAAAATATTTTTTGGGGGTAATTCTATAAAATTACAAAAAATCACTGACAAATTGATTTTTCAGAATTTGTTTTTTTAGTATTTCTTTTGGAAAAAATATGCATTTAGAAAAGTTTATTTAAAAAAAAATAGTGGGGAGTATATCTGTACTTTTAAAATAGCTTTTTATGGAACATTTTTTAAAATAGCTATTTAAAAAAAAAAAAAATCTTTTTGAAAAATATGTTATCCATTTATTGTTTGTCAGATTTTATTTTGAGATGTATATTTTTGAAGATGACTAGATTTTTTTGGAAAAATATTTTTTATTGGTCTATTTCGTTTTGAAAAATATACACCACGGATATAAATTTAAGACACACTTTCTCATGCTGTTGAATGAGAAATCATGTTCAGTTTTGAGCGATTGTGTGTATATTTTAATATATTTTAATACTTAATTAGGTACACGAGTTTCATCGACAATCATGTTTACGAACAGGTTTTGACTAAAAGGGCATTTATTTTCAAATAGGAAGTACTTATTTTGTACACATATTTTACTGTGGAAGTTAATGCAGGAAAAATAAATAAAGCAGAGAAGGAAAAAGAGCCAAACTTTTTTTCAATGTCATTTGCTTTTTTCTTTTAACCGAAGAAAAAAAAAATCTAATCAAATGGCAAATTGGATTTTTGTGTTAAAGAGCCGAGATTTCACATTTGATCTTGCATTCTTGGTGTTGAAATGTTCTTTGTGACCGTCCCAATCGTGACTTTTTCTTCTCCCTTGCGGCTGTAGTCGGACGCAGGCTGGGAGGAGTACTACGACTACATTTTCCCCGAGGACGCCGCCAACCAACCCAACCTCAAGCTGCTCGCCATGGCCAAGGTGTGGAAGAAGCAGCAGCAGCCACCCAACGAAGACGACCGGAACCTTCCGGAAAAAGCTCAGAGGAATGAGGAGACATCCGCCGCCGCTTCCAAAGACGTGCTGGAACACTCTGAGGGAAGCAAAGTTATCGAAGAAGACAAGGTGTGTGACGACAGAGATGACAGTAACAGGAGTGAGGAAGAAGACGGAGAGAAGGAGGATGTTAGCGAAAAGAAGAACAGAAGCGATGAGGATCAAGATTAAGATTTTTTTTCTGTCTTTATGATGACCAACATTTTTTTTTTTATACGAATGTTTATTGAGCATGTACAGCAATTAAAGACGATTTGTAGCTTTCACTCTGTGGCTCTCTGGCATTCAGAAACCCGTTTAAGGATTTATTCCGTATCCTTGCTATTCAGCTTAAGGTCTATGTACTAGTGCGCTCTTCGTCCTCACTCGTTGGACAACTTTGGCACCGTTTTAAGGAGAGTGATTCTCAGTGTAGAATGAGTAGTGGTACGTGGGTTCCCTCTAGTGGTATGCAAAAGATGTTCAAACTGCATAATTTTTGTGACTTCAACTTTTTAACTACAGTTCAGTTGTAATTAACTTTTAGGTACAATCCAATTCGCTGGCGTCACACAGAAACAGAAAATATATCCCAAATTGGTCAAGTTATTACTTTTTACACAAATCCATACTTTTGCCACGGTTTCCGCCTGACACCAGCGATTTGCATTTAAACCTTTAGAAATGTTTTTTTCAAACATTTACAAAGCATTTTTATGTAACTTTTTTGTCCAATACATTTTTAACTGAATCATCATCATTATTATTATATATACTATTAAGTACATTGATTTTCCTATATTTAGGCGCAGGGTTAATGTTCAAATTGCAATGGGAAAGGTCCTCAGTGGTTTGAAAACCACTGTTGTAGGACAACTACTTGTTACCACTGAGGTAAAACTGAGCACGACACTGCAAAAACTCAAAATCTTACCAAGAGTATTCATCTTATTTCTAGTCAAAACTAATATGATTACACTCACCTAATAAGTACCGGTAACACAAGACAATTAACAATTTAAAGACAATTTTCACTTGTTTCAAGCTAGTTTTTCCTTGAAATAAGGAGACAAAAAAATTGTCATTGGGGTAAGTTTCTTTTTCTTATTACAAGGGCAAATTTCTCTATTTATTTCCAGTGAAATTTTGCTTGAAACAAGTTCCTTTTCAGGTGATAAATCTTAATTTAAATGTGATAGGTCTTATTTAAGTATAAGACTAAAAGAAATATTATTAGTAAGATTTTTAGTTTTTGCAGTACTAGTACCAATTTTGCATTTATTCACAGCCCACTAGTTTTCATTCACAATTCACAGGATGAATAGTCTACTAGTGGGTCTTACTAGTGAGCACAATGAGCATCCTAGTACTTGAGATATCAAGAATATAGGCATGAATGCTCAAACGGCTTTCTATTCTGGCATCCACCAGTGAGCCACAAGCGTCGTTATTCGATGTCCTCGGGCCTGACGGGATGCGGCAGCGGGATGATGGACTTCTTCTCCGTGTCTCGGGACAATGCTTTCCTCATGTCTGCACGGGGGGATGCACACAAAAAGAGATCACACAAGGTCCAGGAACCGCAAAGATCACAACGATGACGACAACTTCGTTGATCGTCTGACCGTAGGCGTCCTCGTCCGGCTCGCCGTTGCTGGCCGAGTAGTACTCAATGACGGTCCGGTAGACGCTGTAGCCCAGACGCTTGTACATGCTGACCGCCACCTGGTTGGACACGCGCACGAACAGGTCCACGAAGAAGCCACCCTTCCTATGAAACACCAAACACCGTCGGCATTAGACACGCAGTGAAATAAAAGTTACACGTAATTTAACAGCTTCATTAGTGTTTTATTACACTTTTTAGCAGCTTGTAATGTTCCTGTCATTAACAACTAGTTTCCCATTTTACAATCAGTTCTACTTTCAACAAGGAAGTAAACATATGATAGAAATCACTTTAGCGACCCTAAAGCTTTCCTTACATAAAATAAATGGTTGTGACAACCACAGCCAGGGGTTTTCCTGGCTCAATTGTAGTATTTTGACTATATAGTCAAAAGTGAGGGAACACTATAGACTTTTTGTCTCACGACAAGAATTGTGGATAAAAGAGGACTCAAACCTCTCCGAGATCTCCTCCAGCATCTCCATGAGTTTGGCTGCCAATCCCAACCGTCGAAACTCGGGCGCGACGGACAACGCGGTGACGTGGCCGTGCCACTCCTCTCGGGCCACCGAGCCCTCCGCCTTCCCCATGACTGCAACCGCACGCACAGCAGCAACAAGTACAAGACTTTAGTGTTGAAATAGCAATTCCGTATGTGTATTAGGAAATCATATTTTTTTCTTTAACTCCCCCCAAAAATTATTGAATAATTGGGGATAAACCACCAACATGTGTTTTGGGAATTGGTCCCCCCCCCCCCCCCAAAAAAGAGAAAGCAAAAATAAAGATTCCATATGTGGTGTGGGGCATGCCTCGAAGTTGGAGCATAAATAGCTGAGTCTTCCACACAAACGTTGGCTAGTGCGCCCTAACAAAGCCTGGCTGCATGAACTGATGAAGCCTGCTCGGATGAGAGACGAAACGTCTTCCAAGACAAAAAGAACAGAGAATGAAATGACCCGGATGAATGAGAATATTAAGAGCCAACAAAGAGAAAAACAAAAAATGAGAAAAAACATGTGGGGGATGAGTTTATGGGTGAATCCGCGGGTGCCGAAACACAAGTATGCTGGGGTCCACTGTATACAGGAATTTTTTTATATCGCGGACTATATGGTTGATTCATCACTCGAATGAAGCTACTCGGGTGCTGTTAATGATGCCATTGTGGTCGCATGATTACAATGCCAGCTGGTGTAGTAGATATTCAGCACTACAAAATAGCCAACTCACAATATGGGGCATTATATACTATCCAGTGGCTAGGGAGGGCTTCTCAACACAGCCAACTTACTGTATCCCATCAGTTCCCCTCCAGGAGCCTCGGCAACAATGAAGTACTCGGGCCAGTGTGCCAAGTACTGCAGGTAGAACGGGATCCCATACTGAGGTGAAAACTCAGGTGGATAAAACATGAAACATTCGTCACAGCACTAATCATTTTCGTTATTAACGCAGGGAACATTCCTGACGTCTAGAGAGTTCTGCTGCTGTCACACGTGGAAACGCTTGTTGCATTTGTTGTTTTTGGACAAGCCACATCACTGCCATATTGTGCTCCCTGTCCATTTTTTGGATTCAGTACAAAATGTTAAGGCATTTACAGAGCCCTTGATGGCCAGGTTGCTCCATACTTGGTGGATTTGGTTGCCCTTTTTTTGTCCTGTCAGATCACTGAGGCCTTCTAACTGCCTTTTTACTTACTGTCCCTCCGACAAGATTCAAAACCAAAAGGTGATCGAGCCTCAGATTCAGTTGTGTAATATGCTTCCATTTGGAGCTAAAAGTTGCCTGTTCTGTAGACATTAGACAGGCTTTCTCCAATGACATTGATTCCCCCCCCCCCCCCCCCCCCACCTATTAACAATATGATTTTTATTATTATTATTATTATTTGAGCCATGTGAAGCACTTTGTGAGTCCTCTCTAAGAGAAGTTCTACAGAAATTACATTTACTTACTTCCTGAGGTAGCCAAAGTTGTACATTAAAGGATACAGTTTCTGTTAAAGGGTCCAAGTTGCTGTGGAATCAAAGGTACAAGTTGACATCGTTACTATCATTTATGATAAGACTTATTATTCTCTGTGAATATATATATATATATATATATATTTTTTTTTTACAAACAATTAAAACAAGGCAAATGTTAACCACGTTATTCCTAGGTTAATGTGTAGCTCAATTCTGCACATAAATAAGACCTTTTTGAGCGGAGCGCGTAGATGAACATCACACGCGGATTAGCCGGCTAACGTTCCCACGCAACTGACGTATAAAGCCACGCACTACAGCAACATACGGAAAATGAAATTAAATACTTGGTCATCTTGGGAAACAAGAAGGTTTGTACTTACATATTGTTGAATTTAAACAAATCGTCGCAGTTGAACGGCCGTAATGTCGTCATGTCGGTGTCCTCTAATGACAGGAACAATCCGAGGCGCGCCCTCTGTCGGTCGGAGGGCAGAGGTGCAACTACAGCTGGTTTCGTCCATTTGGGGAACATGCAGAAAGTAAATAAGTCATCTATATTCCACTTTTCATCGAGAGGACTCACAAAATGCTTCAGATATAGACAGTGTTGGACAATCTACTTCGCTAAATTTCAAGTTATTTTACATGAAATGAAGCTTCACTGCACTGAAGCTGCCCACCAGTAAGAGAAACACTAGCAAGCAAAGAAATGACAAACGTAGCTAAACTACATCAAAGCTATGTCAAACTCTATGTTTACCAATTGTTCTATAAATGAAAACTTAATTGTGTTATAATTAACATAACTCAGCAGTGTGTATAAACAACAAATATTGTATTATAGTTGCAGAGGTAGTCGTTTTTCTCCTTCATTAAAGCTAATAGCTTCCGCGTTTGTAGTTTAAAAAAAAAAAATGTGATTATTTAAACAGACACCAACAATTTGGATTTGTAGAGAAATAACCCCCATAAATTATTTTTTATTATTTATATTATTATTTTATTTGTATTATATTTTATTTTATTAATTTTCTATCTTTCTAATTCTATTTCTATTATCTATTTCTATTTCTATTATCTATTTCTATATTTTATTACCATTTACACACACGCACACACACACAAAAGCTCTTGTTAGTAAAAGATAAATTAACCTTCTAATTGCTTATCACATATAAATTTAGAATACCCTAAATAAAAACTATTAAGATTTAACCTGGAACCAGAAATAAAACACCCATATAATTCGATTCACACAAAAAATGGAGTTGTCTGCTTTAGCATTTGAACCCTTCAGATATTTCAGGCTGTTAGTACATATTATATTTGACATGAGTTTCAAGTTTTGTTTTGAACTACTGAATTACTTAAGATTTCTATCATATTCTAATAGACACATTATAAACTCATGGTTCAGATTTGGCCTGTCACATCATTTTACATGGCCCGCAAAAAATACAAAAAACTTTGTTGTTACCAAAACTCTTTTTTAATATACATAGAACAAGAGTTGAATAAATTATTTTTCTTGACTTTGGATTTCAAAACTATATCCAACAGTTTGTTGTGTATCTGTAATAAAATGATGAGGAGATGATATATTTATTTGGTTTCACGGTCATAACGGCGCTCTGAGGGGAAACACGAACTCTAATGTGGTCCATGACAAAAATGAGTTTGGACCTGTATATTTGACTAAATTGTTACCTGTGTGAGGGTGTATTTTCCCCTTCAGAAAGAGCATTAAAGGTCTAAACTTTAGCTTTCAATCTTGGCTATAGTAATAATCATATTCACATAAACATAGCCCGTCATGTTGTGAAAGTAATCTAGAGTGACAAAAACCTTTTGCTCAACCTAAATCACAAACACGACGTGACCTTTTTCCTTTCCCCTTCTTTTGTGTGAACAGGCTCCACCTAGTGATCGTTTCCCACGAAGGGCGTGGACGCGTAAAGCGATCGGGGTCGACCTCCGGGAGGCTGCTACAGAAAAGGTGGCGTCATTCTCACGTGTGAAGAAAAGCGCAGCGAGAGGAGCTGGGCCCGTCATTCGGAGCGGATGGAGCATCTTAAGAGTTTCCAGGTGTTCGTGGCGCTGCTCGGCCTCGCCGCCGCCCAGAACCTCACACACAGGTAAGCAGTCAACCTCTGCATGGAAGGCTGGGTCATTAATCTGCAACTAACGATTATTGTAATAATCGATTCATCGTCCATTTTTCAATTAACCAATGAATCAGATAAAAAAAACCACACAGGTCATTATTCAAAATTGACAGTGCAGAAAATGCACAAAGATAAACTAATGATGATTCAGTTCCCGGTTTGGTCCGTAACCGTCAGAAAATCGGCCAAAATGTTAATCTTTGTTTTCCAAAGTAAAAGCAGAAGTTTACAAATGTCTTATTTTGATTCCACACAAAGATAATCAGTCTGAGTTCATGGAGGACTACAGAAATCAGAGAATATTTACTGTTGAGTGGCTCAAAGTCTTAGCATTTGGCCATTTTTTCAGCTAAACAATATCGCTCAATGATTAATCGATTATCAAAATTGTTGTCGATTAATTTGAATAATCGATTAGTTGTCCATCAATCAATTAATTGTTGCACCTCGAGATAAAATTAAAAAAAATCTTCACAAACATCTAATGCACGCATGCACAAAACCTCGAGAACACAAAGCAAAGCGCGTTCCTTTGCTGTTTTCAGTGTGGAGCTTCCTGCGTCCTACCTGCTGCTGCTCCCCAGAGTCCTTCAAGCGGGACATCCGACGTCTTTGTCTGTCAGCATCCTGACGTCTTCGGCGGTCACGGTGATGGCTCGCATCGTCCACGCCGACCAGGAGATGGCCACGCAAACGCTGGACGTGGGAGGAGGTGCTGTCCTCGCTTTGTTTTGTTTTATCATGAAAGCAGGAAATAACGAGGTCTGATTGAAACTCTCTGATTTATTGAAGGATCCACCCAGCTTCTGACTCTTCCACCTGTGAGTTCCTCCTCTTCTTCTTCTTCTTCTTCTTCTTCTTCTCTTGAACTTTTCTTGCTTTGAAGGAAAAGAACACAGTAATAGGATGAAAACATTCATTCAAAAAAGCAGACCTTTTAGTTTCTAAACCAAGCTTTTACATTATAAAGAATCCTCAAACAAGGCATTCATACTGCATTCATTTTGTCAAGGTAAGACAAGGTGAGGCAGCTTTATTTATATAGCACATTTCATGCACAAGGTAACTTTAGCCATTTTTAATCTAAAACTGAATTGAAATGCAGTGGATGGACCCCTGCATACTCGAAGTTCGATACCCGCGGATTCAAGTTTTTCAAATGTTGTTTTTAATTTCCATTTTTGTTCTTTTTTGGGGGGCAAACTAGCCCTGAAAATGCTTATTGGCAGCTAATCCTCATTGAAAATGTTTTTGTGGTTAAAAAAATAAAATAAAAATAATATTGTTTTTCCAATGCAATTATAATGGACATCAATTATCCGCGTATTTTCACGATTCACGGTCCAGGTCGGGCCCTTTCCACCTGGAGTCCACTGTATGTGTATTCTTTTTTTTTCATTTTTTAAAAATTCATTTATCTCCACTGCCGACGGCTTTAGAAGTAAAATATCCATTTTAACTATGTGTGCTGGCAGTGAATGAGTCAAATGCCTTATGTCATAATTATATATATATTATAAAATATGTATTTTATGAAATCATTGATGTATTTATTTAAATATCCATCCATCCATTTTCAACACCGCTTATCCTGGTTAGGGTCGCGGGACGCTGGAGCCTATCCCAGCTGACTTCGGGCGAAAGGCGGACTACACCCTGAACTGGTCGCCAGTCAGTCGCAGGGCACATATAGACACGGACAACCATTCGCACTCACATTCACACCGTCACTGAGTGGGAACTGAACCCACGCTGCCTGCACCAAAGTCAGGCGAGTGTACCACTATACCATCAGTGACGTATTTATTTAAATATTTAAATAAAATTGTAAATACTGTATTTATTTTATGAAATTTAATTAATTACAAATAACATTAAGGCATCACAATGAATTATTATTTTATGACACATTGGCATTTTTTATATACACTTTTTAATCAAATTATAAAATTTAGGCAAATTATCATTTGATGACTAACAATTTTACACATTTTAGATGAATTTTTTAAAGATTCATTATTATTTTATGGCAATTTACACCTTTTACATATGCATTTCTTAATTATGAAAAATACAATTAGGTTATCGGAAATAATAATTATTTTATGGCAAAGGGTTTTACACATTTAAATTTTTTTAAAGCTCATCTACCTATGACCTGGCCCACCTTTCCATGTTAAAAATCAAATGAGCATCAAACCCGTGTAAAGAGTTTCGCTGTTGGCCCTTGTGGCAGGTCAGCGTTGACAAGTCAAGCTTCCGCCAAGCCTGCATCCTGGAGGTCACAGGTTACGCGGGCAGACAGCATGTTTTCGCCAACAAAACACGTTTGTACTTTGAGCCCCGAGGCTGCATGACCTTCATCCACACGGACAAGGACGTGTACCGTGCGGGTCAGCTGGTCAGGATCCGGGTCGTGACCCTTCAGGACGCCATGAAACCCTGCAACAGCTCGTTGGACATCCTGGTCAAAGTCAGACAATCAAATCTATAAATCATCAATCAATCTGCTGGTCTATGATGTTGATTTGTGCTGCTTGTGGTGCAGGACCCGCGGGGGAACCTGCTCAGGCAGTGGCGCGCTGCACAGGCAGTCCTGGGGGTTCTTTCCAGAGAGTTCCGTCTATCCGAGGAGCCTCCGCTGGGCCAGTGGACCATCTCTGCGCTGGTGGACGTGAGTGTGACACTCCTCCCAAAAACGAGCAGAATGTCAACATTTTCCACTTTCCATATGTCTTTCTGTGACTCTTCCAGTCTCTACATATCTCTGTTGCAACCTGTACTGTTGATCAAATGTTAGGTGTCGTTTTCCTCCCATGTTGAGGAGCATGATGAAGATGGAAGAAATGCCAATTGAAACTGGAAATGTATTGGTCCATTCATGGATAAAACACCTTTTGTGCAAAAATACAGCATCTATTTCACCAAAAAATGTCTTTTGAAAAATCATTTTATAGTGATTAGGGACTTTTCGATTAATCATTTCAACCTGAGAGTCAACCATATACTTCACAATCTAAAAATCCTTATGTGTTGATTAGGGAGTATTCGATTTTTCCTTTCAGCCCTGGAGTCAGTTATAAAGTCCACGGTCTAAAAATGCTTTTACAGTGATTAGGGAGTATTAGATAAATCGTTTCAGCCCGAGTGTTAAATATACAGTCCACAATCTGAAAATCCCTGTGGAGTCATTAGGGAGTATTCAATTATTCGTTTCAACCCGGGAGTAGTCAACTATAATCTCTCTAAAAATCCTTTTGTAGTGATTAGGGAGTATTCAAATAATCATTTCAGCCCAGGAGTCAACTATGAAGTCCACTATCTAAAAATCCCTTTGCAGTGATTGGGGAGTATTTGATCAATCCTTTCAGCCTGGAAGTCAACTATAAAGTCCACTATCTGAGAATCCCAGTGTAGTGATTAGGGAGTATTTGGTTAATTGTTTCAGCCCTAGAGTCAACTATATAGTCCACAATACAAAAATCTTTATGTAGTGATTAGGAAGTGTTCGATGAATCCTTTTAGCTCGAGAGTCAACTATAAATCAGACGCAGACTGCGTTTGGAATCATTCATCACTCCCTACTCCATAATCACTACAAAGGGGTTTTATACAGTAAAAAAAATGTCACGTGTTGCGACTTTTTCCATTCAGCTTTTTCTTGTCGAACAACTCAGTAAGGTAGTAAAACAGACCAAAATCCTGATGTCCGGGTGTGATGCAGGCCGAGAGACTATTTGCTTACTTGGGGTGTTTTAGCCAAATGCAAGCATGTAGAAATAAGTATTAAGTCGAGATTGATACATTTCTAAAGAGGTGGCCACTCTAATTTCCTCGGTGTCTCTATGCTTAGAGTTGTTGCTGTATCACGCACAACAACATTTTGGCTTTGCTCCACAGGGGGACGCAACTCGCAAACATGTGCATGTGGATCGCTATGGTAAGTGCATACGTGATAAGGCGTGACACGGTAGATGTGGCGAGTGTGGGGATGCGGTGAAGGTGTTTTGAAGCATGTGTTGCTCCTTAAGCCATGCCAAAGTTCCAAGTCACGATGGACCTTCCGGACGTGCTCCATTGGGAAGACACGCTGTGGGGTACCATCACAGCCAGGTTGGAACGTCTTCTGCACTCTTTTCCTTTCCCTTCTCCATCTTTTCCTTGATTTATGTGATTTGTATGAACATGTTTTCCATGTTTTTGTCAAATGAAGGAGACTAAACGATTTCTTTACTCTTGACCTCATTGGTTTTGTTGTGTTTTTTGGGCCAAATGCCAGAAGGAAATGCCAGCTCTTAAATCTTTTGACTCATTCACCGCCGAGTCGCCCATATTTTCAGCTATTTTACAGCATTTTGAATGAGCTTTTAAGACTCACAGAAAATGGTTTTGTGACAAAATAAGCACCAAACCCACCAACAGAAAGAGTAGATTATCTTTTCCATTCTTTAGTAATCAGCATTAGAACATAGGTTGGTTACACCAAAAACGCCTGTTTCTGACCAAAAGTGGAGAAAAGGAGCTTGTTCTGGAAAAAATCATGTCGAGCAGATCAGTGACTTCAAATCTAATATTTTTTGCTTCATGGACACCTCGAACTGTAAAACAACACAAACAATACTGAGAAAGGGCTTTTTTGGGCCAAAATATTCATTTATTTACAGATAAACAACTAAGAATTATGTCATGAGCGACACTGGTTCGAGTTGAACATTAGTGTTTTTTTTACATGGCGTTTGACATTCAATTCATGAACTGTGTCATCTTTTCTCACGATAACCATGACAAACATTTTAGACATATATATTATATATACATCATATATAATATATAGGCGGCATATATATATATATATATATATATATATATATATATATATATATATATATATTTCGACCAATGTAAACATCCACGACAATGAATGAGTCCATCAGGGAAGCCAAGTTGGCAATTTACTGTAAATCAGTGGAAGAGACTTGAATACTTTTTGCGAAGTGTGAGCTTCTGAAGGGATTTTCTGCAATTTGTGTCCCAACAAAAATGGGTGAAAGTTCAGTGGTAACCTTGGCTGAGTTTACTTGTCTTTTTTGTAGCAATGACCATTTTTTTTTACACAGCTCTCCTGTTCTGGGTCACGAAAGTGTTTTTTCTAAAAAACAAAAAAACAAAAAAAACAATCCCTTTTCCTCTCCTGCTCTCATTGATGATGAAATGGCGATGACTTGTGCAACTGGCAGGTACAAGTATGGACAACCTGTGAGAGGACACATCAACATCACTGTGCTGGATCACTATTATGGAATTGAAGAAATCTATGATGAACACAGACAGGTAGTATAGTACAGTACAGCATAGTACTGTTTAATTTAGTATGGCACGGATAGCTGTACTGTATTTAATGGTATATACAGACCCTTTCCAAAAAAAAATTAATATCATGGAAAAGTTGATTTATTTAAAATTGTTTAAATTGTGGGCCCTGAATCTATAATCTATAAAGGTTTTAACTTTTTAAATGGAATTATGGAAATAAATCTACATTTCCATGATATTCGAATTTTTTGAAAAGGGTCTGTAGTAGGAACAGTATGGTACTGTATAATGTGGTGTTGTATGGTATAGTATGGTATTTGGTAAGCTATAGTATAATATGGTGTAGTATGGTATATTATATAATAAGGTACAGTTTGGTATAATGTAATGTTGTATGGTATGGTATATGGCAAGCTATAGTATAGTATGTAGTATGTACAGTATATTATATAGTAAGGTACCAAATGGTAAAATGTGGTGTTGTATTGTATGCTATGTAGTAAGGTATAGTATAGTATGGTGTACTATAGTGTATGTTTAAGTGTGGAATGCTGTGGTATGTTACGGTGCAGTATGGTTTGATATACTGTAGTATGGTGTAGTGCAAATTACTTTAGTTTTGCGTGGTTATGGTACAGTATAGTATGGAATAGTATATTAGCTGTGGGATGGTATGGTATGGCCCATGGTAATGTATAGTATGGTTTTGCATTATATGATGTAATTTGTCTAGTAGTAATAATATAGTACGTTATGGAGTGGTAGAAAGTATGTATAGTTTAACATGGTGTAGCATGGTATGCATTAGTATAGTATAGTTCAGTATTGGATAGCATAAAGTAGATTGTAGTACAGTATATAGCACTGGGTAGTATGGTATAGTATGCAGTATTATGGTATAATGTTGTATAGTAAGGTATATAGCAGAATAATACTATCGCGCTTATAGTAGAGCATGGTAAGGTATAGTATTGTCTATATTAAGGCACAGGTAGAGTATAATATACATTTTAGTAAAGTATAGTATGGTGTAGCAGAGTAAGGTACAGTATAGTATGGGCTGTAAGGTGATGTGGGGTGTCTGTTTTTTTCCCAATTTCAGATTGACGGCAGCGTCGACTTCAATTTCACTCTTCCCGACATCTACGCGAGGAGCGGCAGCGGATCTTCTGCCAGGATGTACGACGAACAACAATTCCTGAAGGTCGTCGCCCATGTGACCGAACGCCAGACAGGTGAGCTGCGTGCGATCCGAAGCGAGCGCTGCGACTTTCGAACCTTCGTCAATCTTCTCGTCTGCTGCTCAGGCGTCACCGTGGACGCAGAGGCCCGCGTGTGTTTGGTCGAGCACATGTACAAAATTGAGTTTACGGACTATCCCAAAATTCTGAAGCCTTCGATGAGCTTCACTGCAACAGTAAGACGAGCGCACTCACATATGCACGCTCTTCAACACACCAACATGGTGCGCCAGAATACAGGATTCACTCGATTGGAGATATATTCACACTAAAGCTAAACATAAAGTGTGTCATATTGTACACACATAACTTCATGAACAAAACACTCAACGTATATAGTGTACCCCCGCTATTCGTGGGGGATAGTGAAAATCTGCTCATAATTTACACCCATTGGCATTTCATCCATTTCCATCCATTTCCACACCGCTTATCCTGGTTAGGGTCACGGGACGCTGGAGCCTATCCCAGCTGACTTCGGGCGAAAGGCGGACTACACCCTGAACTGGTCGCCAGTCAGTCGCAGGGCACATATAGACACGGACAACCATTCGCACTCACATTCACACAGTCACTGAGTGGGAACTGAACCCACGCTGCCGGCACCAAAGTCAGGCGAGTGTACCGCTACACCATCAGTGACTCCCATTGGAATTGTATTTATTTATTTTTTTAAACCCAAACAAATCTTGAATAAGCAGGGATAAACTGCCAGAAAGTGTTGTTTTTTAAAATTAAACGAGTTTATTTCTTTACATTCTCTTTTGTTTGGCATATTGAAAAATTAAGTGATAAAACAAATAAAAACACAAGTAATAAAACAAATAAACACATACAGAAATAATCAAATAAATTAGAAACACAATCAATTAATAATTAAAATAACCCATTAAGCTTATTGAGAAATAAAAAAAAAAAAAACATTAATAAAGCAAGCTGTTAAGCATTTAAATATACAAACAATAAAATAAGCTGTTAAGCATCTTAAGAAATAAAGTGAAAAAAGAATAAACACAAACATACAGTAAATACACAAATAAAAACAATTCAAATAAGCTATTAAGCACATTAAGAAATGAAGCAATAAATACAAAATTAAATAAAACAAGATGTTATGCATATAAATGAAAAACTAAGAACTGCATGATAAAATACACAGTTTTTGTTAAGCATATTAACAAATAAAATAAAATACAAATAAGTAATCTGTGGCGCACTTAAATAAAATAATAAATAAATAATAACAACAAAGTAAGCCAAATCAAATTGCGGCTCAGCCTGTGTCCAGTTTACTGTATTAGTGTTGTTTGTCAGGTTCACGTGTGCAAATCCAACAAGCAGCCATTGTCAGACGAGGACACGAAGAAGACACTCAGAGTGTACGTCGTGCAACAAGTACAAACTCCGCGGGACAAGTGGACGCGCACGACGCACAACGAGTCGGGACCGTGGCATCCCTCTCCCGACGAGATGGC
Organism: Phyllopteryx taeniolatus; assembly: GCF_024500385.1. NCBI lineage: Eukaryota > Metazoa > Chordata > Actinopteri > Syngnathiformes > Syngnathidae > Phyllopteryx > Phyllopteryx taeniolatus. The sequence continues at coordinate 7,983,815 of NC_084519.1, read as the reverse complement.
GTCTCAGGACATGGAGTTTCCCATCCCTGCCGATGGAGTGGTGTTCATCCACTTCCTGCTCGTGAACCACACCCGAGTGCTCACCGTTGATGTAAGTGACAAGCGGGAAGTGACCGCTGCTTATATGGCGTAGTATTGTATGGTTCCATGTCATAATTTATGGTACAGTTTGGTTTACCAAATTGCATGGTGTAGTAGTATATGGTCAACGGTCAACGGTATACTGTAGTTTTGTGAAACATGGTCTAGTATGGCATAGTGTTGTTCAGTATGGTATGACATATGTACCTGTAGTAAGGTACAGTGGCACATGGTACATAGTAAAGTACAGTCTACAGTGGGGCGTGTCTATACGGTAAAAAGTCTACACACCCCTGTCATAATGCCGGGTTTAGTGATTTAAAACAATTAGACCAAAATACATAATTTTAAAACATTTAAAAAGAAAAATTCTCTAGCCAGTGGTTCTCAAGTACCATCTCAAAAAATTCCTTGGCTCTCCAAGTACCACCAAAATGATCACCATTAAAATACAGTCACGTAGTAGGCCCAAGTATTCATCAAAAACGAGGCAGGATTTATTCCGGAAAAGTATATTCAATAATATTGTCATTTGTAAGCCATTGTAACGTTATACACGGTTCAGTTTGAACATTAATACTGTGCTTAAATATAGAAAAATAAAAATGTACATTAATAAGGATTCCATTAACATTTATTATTACACATAAAAGTTAAATAAAAACTGTACATAAGTAAATGTTGGAAAACGAACAGTTCTAAAAGATTAAACGCAAATGTATTGTACTTATAAGTTAAATACAACTGAATTGTACTTAACAAATGTAGTATCAGTGATTCTTTCGTGTATCACTAGAGGGAGCCCGCATACCTCGTAGTTCTTGTGCCACACTCAGAAAACCACTGCTGTAGACTGTACAACTCAAATGGGAAGAAAAGATCAAAAGATCTTGTATTACCCTTATATATAGTGTAATCTAGTAAGGTATAGTCGTATAATGTGGTATGTTATAGCAAGATATGGTATGGTCTCTGCTGACAAAGTTGCAAGTGAACATGTTTGCTGATGTTCAGGCCTCAGTGGAAGACTGCTACCAGACGCTCCAGCTCTACTCCACTTACAAGTCTCCCAGTCACTCGTACGTCCAGATCCAAAGCGGCTCGGACGCCGCCGAGGTAAAGCCGACTTATCCAGGTCCAAATGCGACCGGAGTTACAAGTTTGTGTTTGAAGCATCTTGTTCATGGTCCAGGTGGGCTTCCCATTCATGCTGTATGTTGATGCCACTTTTCCCGTGACTGGAATTCACTACGTGGTGAGTTCCTTGTGACCATTCTCCTTCACCGGATGGCCTTCGCTCTATCTCAGGGCCGGACTTTGGACCCCTCTGCTGTATCTCACCAGCATGTACTCAGATTTTGACACGTCATTGTTGTCCTTCAGGTGAAGTCTGGAGGTGTGATTGTTTCTGCCGGTAAAGGTTCTCGTCAGTTAACTTTGGTTCCGGAAGCGTCCTGGACTCCGATGATCTCCGTGGTCGTCTTCCTGGTACGAGAAGACGGAGAGGTGGTCAACGACGTGGTCTGCCTGGCTGTCCATCCCTTCCTCCGCAATCAGGTTGGCCGTCATCGTTGTTGTTTGGCAACGGCGGGAGGATGACTCTGATGATTGATTGACAGGTGTCGGTGAGCTGGAGCGAGCCGGAGAGCAGACCGGGCAGCGAGGTGACGCTCAGAGTGTCCGCGGCCGAAGCAGGCTCTTTGGTGGGGATCCTGGTGCAGGACAAGGTGCGGCGGTGGAACGAGCCACACCTTGACATCACAAAGGAGATGATGGTGAGGCTTTGTCTGTGTCCCTCACTATCCATTATTTAAAGTATTTACAGTCGTGCCCGATATCTTGACTTGGCCATTTTGTAGTGATGTTGGAATGTGAGTAGAGTCGTCTCTCGCCATATTAAGATTACTATGCCTTTAAACGGTTTGGGAAAACCCAGATGATGTCATTTCTTCGGTAGTTCCTGATAGATTTATTGACATTTGAGTTAATTAGAGACACACCAGTATTTGATGTATTTGAACTAGGCACACTTGAAACACACTGCTTCTTTGTGTAACATCATGAGTAAGTCAAAAGAAATCTGTCAAAATATCAGGAAGAAAATAGTGGATTTGCACGAGTCTGGTTCATCCTTGGGTGCAATTTCCAGATGTTTGAAGGTGCCATGTTCATCTGTTCAAACAATTATACATTCACACGTATAAACACAATGGGAATGTCCAGCCATCATAGCGCTGAGGTAACAAGTTCTGTGTCCCAGAGATGAACGTGCTTTGGTCCAAAATGTGCATATCAACCCAAGAACAAAAGCGAAGACCTTGTGAAGATGCTGGCTGAAGCTGGCAAGAGTGTATAATTATCCACAGTGAAACGAGTGCTGGACCGACATGGGCTGAAAGGGCAGTCTGCCAGGAAAAAGCCATTACGCCAAAAGAAAACATCAAAAAGACAGATTAGAGTTTATAAAGGCATACAGGGACAAAAAAAAACATAATTTTTGGAGACGTGCTGTGATTTGACGAAACTAAAATTGAACTGTTTGGCCATAATGAGGTTAGGTTTGGAGGGAAAAAAAGGAAAGCTTGCAAGCATGAGAACACCATCCCAACTTAGAAATTCTGGAGTGGCAGCATCATAATGTGGGGTTGGTCCGTTGCAGGAGAGGAACTGGCGCACTTCTCAAAATAGATGGCATCGTTAAGAAAGAACATTGTGTGGAAATACTGAAGCAACATCTCAAGACATCAGCCAAGTTAAAGCTTAGGCGTAAATGGGTCTTCCAAATGGACAATGACCCAAACCATACTGCCAAACTGGTTACAAAGTGGCTTAAGGATAACAAAGTCAATGTTTTGGATTGGCCATTACAAAGGCCTGATCTCAATCCTTTTGAAAATTTAGGGGCAGACCTTAAAAGGCATGTGCGAGCAAGGCGGCCTACAAACTTGGCTCAGTTACACCAGTTCCGACAGAAGGAATGGGCCAAAATTCCTGACAACTATTGTGAGAAGCTTGTGGAAAGTGTTGTCAATTGTACCAAATATTAATGAAATGGATGTAAACTTTGACTTTGAAGAAAGTAGTGAAAAATTGTCTTAAAAGAATCCTTCTCTTTTTACAGTAGTCTTGCTTTTAGTAAGTAGAAATGATAGGAATCCTAACTGACCTAAACCAGGAAAATTTTAGTCTAGTTTTATGTCAGACTGTGAGAAAAAAAAGTATTTTTATATATTGTATGCAAATATCTGGTTTCAACTGTATATGTTGTGACTGTGCAAGATTGGGTGACCTGACTTATGACTTGTTTAAATAATGACTTGACTTACATTAGTTTTTCTGCAATACTATAACTTACCTGAAACTTTAACTTGAATACGCGGGACTACATTACGACACATTTATGTGCAACTTACTATACCACCTCTTGTTTCCTGCACAATATAAATGTGATGTTTAGATGACCAGAGATGCGCCGTGAAAGTTGATCCGCCGCCACGCCCGCGTCAACAAAACGTGATGTGTTGCTCTTTTGTCAACGTCGTCTCTCTTTTTTTTTTTTCTTTGTCAGGCGCTGCGAGGGAAAGACAAGCACCAATATCCCGAGCACAGGGGAATGGGAGATCCGCTCTCAGTCTTCACGGTCCCCACACACACTTTTGTTGTTGTTTGCGTCCCTCCCTGCATTCTTCTCTTTTAAACACATAAGTGTCGGGATACCTCCACGAAGGCAAAAGCAAACAATTGTTTTGAGAAGATCATCCACAGCGTCTCATCCAAATGTGTTCCACTACTTTTGTCCATATTACGTATTTCAGTCCTCTTATCTACAGCAGCGTTGCACTTGGACAAAATATTAAGTATGGCAGCTAATGAGAATGATGAAATAAGAGCATAAAGAATACAAATAGTTAGGTTAATGTCTTACTTAAAAACGTAATAAAAACCTAAAACTTATAAAAGTATTTTTTTATAATATAGAATAATCAGTCTCAGTTTTCATTTGTATTATTTATAATGAATTTAACCATAGTTATTTAACCTATTATTTAATAAAATAAATAAAGCATGTTGAATGTATAATATAAAAATGATTATTTTACTTTTTCATTTATTATTTACAAAAATCCTTTAAGAAATTATTGAATAAACATTTTAAAGAATGTAAATGTAAAATTGTTACTTCTAAAATAGGAATTCATTTTCATTTGAATGTTATTAACAATGAATTCACTTATAATACATTTACAAATTATGTAATCAAATTAATAAAATGGAAAGGATTAGGCAAATTGTTTAATTTTACTAATATTTTCATTGTATTATTTAAAATAAATTAATAAATTATTAAATAGACTTGTATTCATATTTAAAATTGTTACTTCAAAAAAATTCATTCTTATTTTAATTTTATTCATTGTAATTATTTTGATATAAAATGTAAAATAGTTGCCTCTAAAAGTAACTTAGTAATCTTATTTACAAAACGTAAATTTACATTCAAATTGTTTTATTTTAGTACTATCAGTTAAGCAGTTATTAATTAGATAAATGAATTTAAATGAAAAATGAAAAAATACAATTGAATTCAGCTTTTTGTTTTTTTAGAAAGGTGCTGTAAATATTACAGACCTCTAGATGAAGATCGATTATGAATGTGTGTGCGTGCGTGCTTGTGCTGAGAAATCAAACGTTGTGTCGTTGCAGTCGTGTCAACTCATTGTTTTGACTGACGCGTCGCTCCATGCGACCGATCCCTGGGTGGCAGCAAAACAAGGTCAAGTTGAAAGGGATCGTCGGGCAGAAGGTTTAGACACGCTGATGCTGATGTTGACGCTGATGTTGGTCCTTTCGACAGAGGAGGACTCCTTCCTGTCCCAGGATGAGGAGCACAGGTGGGAGTCAGTGGATTGTCCTACGGAGACGTGGATATGGACGGAAACGTTCACAGAGTGAGCAACCTCCAATACATATGAGACACTCCATCTTCTCATTGGGCCTATTGGCCCCATCACTTGGTAGTCACTAGTATAGTAAAGTATCGTATCCACTGTACAATCCAGTATAAAGTGGCGCAATGGCTTGGCATTCACAAAATTGCATCATTCTAATCCTATCCTGTGTTATTTGCCTTCTCGCTATTTCTGTGCTTATGTGAAAGCAATGACATTGTTGCTTTTGCGCCATCCGGTGGCATCTTGGTGTCAAGGAAGTATGTTGAAGTGAGTTGAGGAGCCTCATTTTGGCAAAAGTAGTCTTTTGCTGCCATCGAGTGTCATCAATATGCAATTACACTACAGCATACAGTGGACCCCCGCTATTTGTGGAGGATAGGGACTGAGACTGACCACGAATAACAAAAATACACACATAATTGAGGCTCATTATAATTTCCATTAATTAATTAACAAGAAAACTCATATAAGCAGCAGATGAGGAAAAAATACTGCAAATAAGTGGGTGTTTCTGTGAATAGTGGGTGATTCCCCCCCCCAAAAAATAAGCAAATAGGTGAATCCGTGAATGCCGAACTGCAAATGTGCCGGTGTCTACTGTAAACCTTTTTAGGGGGTGTCAATAACTTTTGTGCCAGGACTCAGTCCCTATCACTCACCAATAGCCGGGGTTCACTGTACTACTGTAGTGTAGTAAGGTACAGTATGGTATGAATGAGTGAGACAGCTCCCACGCATACTACAATTGGCCACAATATTAGGAACACCTGATGGACATGAACTGCATGTTGTTGTCTCAGTGATTCAAGGTCAGCGGAGTTGAGGGTGACGGTCCCAGACAGCATCACCACCTGGACGGCCACCGCCTTTGTCATGTCCAACACGCTTGGCCTCGGCGTTGTCCGGAAGCCCGCCCAGGTATGATACGATGGTACCCGGGGCGACGTGTTCTTCTCTTAAGACATCTCGGGTCCGACGTGAAGTCTCGTGAACTCCCGCAGCTCAGTGTCTCCAAGGAGCTCCTCCTGTCCGTCCACCTGCCACCGGTCGTCACTCGTGGCGAGGAGATCGTGCTGGAGGTCCTCCTCTTCAACAACCGCTATGACGACCTGCAGGTCAGGACTTGCAACTCCCAATTCTCGCTACACTTGGCTACATGCGCCGACATGGGCAGCGGCGACACATAAGGCAACATATGTGGCAACATTACAACAGGGTGGCAATGTCACATGGAAACAGGCTGGTAATGACACGTTGCACACGGGTGGGCGAATCATCACATCTGGAGACAGGTGGCTTGGGCAAATGGCAACGTAGGTGGCAGCAACCTCAGCAGCAGCAACACTTGGCTAAACATGCCAACATACTGTAGATGGCAAAGTCACAGGGCTACATAGGCGACATTTAACATCAGATGGCAGCAGTAATGCATGGCAACACAGGTCCCAGGTCCCGCAAATGGTGACATAGATGAAAGCAACACTTGGCCACATGTGGTGGCAATACACGTGGCAACAGTGCTTGGCAGATGGGATGAAAATCACATATGGAAACACAGGTAAGGCTGCACATATAGCGACATCGGTGGCGACAGACGCAACATATACCATCAGAAGCGTTGGCAATGACGCGTGGCAACACAGGTGGTAGCAGCAACACTCGATACCGCTCAGTATATCACAATAGCACATTGCTGCGGTGGTGACATAGGCAGTGGCAATGACGCTTGACAACAGGGCAGTAGGGCACCATAGGTGACATTGACAAAAGTCTACATAGTTGGCTGCAACTTCATGTGGCGACGTAGTTGATGGCGCAGGTGTCAATGGGTTTTGAATAAAAGTATCCGTGTTGCGTGTTTCTCCTCAGGTGATGGTGCTCGTCGTTCAGAACGACACCTTCGAGTTCATCTTACCGGACATTTCGCAGCTGGCGGCGCCCAGTGCGCGGCGGGTGTCGCTGGGCGGAAAGAGCGCCGCCTCTGTCCTGTTTCCCATCAGGCCGCTGGTCCTTGGCGACGTCAGCGTGACGGTGATGAGCAAGTCCTACGTGGGCGTGGACGTCACCCGAGGGAGCTTCCTTGTCAAGGTGCTACGGACCGTCGCTCAGCAAACATCTTTTTTCTTTGGCGTAGCTTAGAATCGAGAGGCTTGAGGTGCCGCCAGAGACATTTTCCTTATGGTTGTGTGTGTGCACGTGTGTGATAATGTGTTTATTTATGTGTTTGTCTAATTGTGTGTGTGTGTTTTCCAGGCTGAAGGGTTGGAGCAGTCGTTCTCCACATCGCTGCTGCTGGACGTTTCGTTTCGCCTCTCTAACGTGATGACGTTCATGTTCCCTGACGGTGTGGTGGCGGGAAGCAGGAGTGCCTGGGTGACGCTGGTCGGTACGCGAACGTGCGCTGCACACACTCCAATCTGTAGATGGCAGCGCTGTGGAGTCAAATGATGATAGTGTTGTTGACGTTTTTGCTGACTTTTTGTTCATGTTTTTATTGACAACTTACTCAGTTGACATGTTAACATTTTTGTTTTTTACTTTTTTAAAACATTTTCGGTGACACATGACATTTTGTCACCGCTTTTGTTGACATTTCTTATGCTTTTTTTGGGACGTTTTTGTTCATATTTTTCGTCGAAGTTTTGTTTACACTTTAGTGGACATTTTTGTTTAAGTTTTAACCTTTTCTTGATGCTTTGTTTGACGTTTTTGTTAACATTTTGGTCAATGTTTTTGTTGATATTTTGTGAAAGTTTTTATGAATTTTCGTTGATGTTCTTATTGATGTTCTGTTCTCCACGGCGACACAGGTGACATCCTGGGGCCATCTATCCAGGGCCTGGGCTCTCTGATCCAGATGCCGTTCGGCTGCGGCGAGCAGAACATGATCCACTTTGCTCCAAACATCTATGTGTTGCTCTACCTGAACGCCACCGGGCAGGACCACCAGGAGGTCCGAGACATGGCCGTGACCTACATGGTGTCAGGTGGCGTCCGCTCATCATGTCAATCAAAATCACACATGTTCATCTGTCCATCCATCCATTTTCTATATAGCGCTTAGAGGTGGGGTACACCCTGGACTGGTCGCCAGCCAATCACAGGGCACATACTGTATAGATAAACACCTAAGGACAATTTAGTCACGTCACAGACGTCTTCGGTAAAAAAAATACAATTAAGTGGGGCTTGGTTTCAAGCTTTGTGGAACACCTTTTGACGGCGTATGCGTCGGCAGGTTACGAGCGAGAGTTGTCCTACCAGCGAGCAGACGGATCCTTCAGTGCCTTTGGAGAGAGGGACCATTCTGGAAGCACTTGGTGAGTTCAACAGATACAATTCTAGAGCTCAGAGAATGTTTTAATGCTCAGAGAACTTTCTAATGCATAGAGAAAATTCTAGAGGTCAGAGTACTTTCTAGGGCTCAGAGGACGTTCCTCAGAGTACATTCTGGTGCTCAGAGAACATTCTCGAACTTAGATAGCTTTATAGTACTCAGAGACCGATCAACACATTCCAGTGTGGACGTGACGCTGACGAACGGTCGCTTTGCTCAGGCTGACCGCCTTCGTGCTGAGATGTTTCCTCCAGGCGCGACCGTTCATAAGCATCGACGAGCACGTTGTGAGGGGGGCGGCGTCCTGGCTGCGCGGCCGGCAGGGGGCTGACGGCGTCTACGAGGAGCCGGGACGCGTCATCCACACGGAACTCCAAGGAGGTCTGGACGGGCCCGTGTCTCTGACGGCGTACGTCCTCATCGCGCTGCTGGAGGATCCCAACATCAGGGTAAGACGGGCCGCCTCATATGGGCAACGCGTCTCCAAATGCAGGGGTTCTCAGACTTTCGGGCTTCAGGGAAATGCATGCAGTCAACTTCACACTTAACCAAATTCAGTTGAATTAAATTCACTATTTATATGGCATGCACCGATAAGTACTTGCGCTTGAATACTCTCCGATCCCAAGAACCAATACGTGATAATGTCATTCTGTTGACCAATTTTATTTTACTGAAATATTGTTCAAAACTTTCTTGAATATGACATAAGATTCACTCAAATCACTGTTGCTCATTTTGTCTCCAACAGAGGTCACACAGGAGTTCCATGTTACTGTATTTCTGTGAAAAGAAGCACCTGCTGTAAACATATTTGGAGAAACTGCATATTTCAAAATATCAGTGAACAGCTTCCGTTTAAAAGAAGTTGGTTTGGTGCAACCTTTTTATGGTTTTTTTTTCATGCAATACCACAACTGGTATGTATTCTTATTGAGGCTGTCATTATCAAATATTTTTCAAATCAATTATTCTATCGATTACTCCATCAATGAAACGAATATTCGGAGAAAACATGATTTCACATTTAAGTTTATTGCAAAATATTTTTTTTCCTGATTACTGTTTATTAACCGTATTGTTGTTGATTGGGTTTTGCTTGATGATGAAACAAAACCACATAAACAACAATTAAGCAATATCACGATGTTTTTCAAAGTTTTGGAAAGTGAGAGCCACTACTAAGCTCTACTTTTTATTTATATATTTACAAGGCAGGGGGATAACTGCACCCTCTTTCCGAATAGTTCCCACTTAGTTTGTAGGTGTAGTGAGTGAGTTGTTTTCCTGGTGCTATGTAGGTATGAACTTGTAAGAACAAAAAAAATGAGAGTATAGAACCTTAACACTATTGCAAGGTACTTTGCGGACACGAAGTCACGGGTCACGGGCCCCAGTTTGAGAACCACCCCCGAATGCACCAGGCCTAGAAGTCATGTGATTGCCCCGCTCTCTGTCTGTCAGACTCAGTACGCCAGCCAGGTGGCGGCGGCGCTGATGTTCCTGGAGACGCGACTCGTTACGGGCCACGTACACACAAACTACAGCCTCAGCTTAGTCTCATACGTGCTGGCCATTGACGGCAGCCCCAACGCCCACACCGCGCTCGACCAGCTGATTGGACGAGCTGACATGATGGGTAAGTGCTTCCGTAGACAAACTGTCTGTTTCAAACCCCAATTCCATTGATAAAGAACGCACAACTTTAGTATTGTTATATTGTCTGGCTACATGTGTTCCTTCAGCGTTATAACATCGCAACTTTTGATGTTATTCGTTCACCTGTCTATGGCATTTTTACATTGTGCTTGTTGTGAAGTGAGCCGAGTTGAGTTCGCTGCCCCGTTTTTGCTCACACGTCAAAAACAAAAACATCAGCTGAACGCCGGCACTTATATCTCAAAGCACCACCGTACGTAACTTTGTAAATATTTACTCATATGAAAACTTCTTCTCATATGATCTCATCTGCTCGACTCATCTTGACCTCATCATCACATTTTCTCATCATTTCATTTTATTTCATAGTCTCGTCACCATGTTCAGTCTTAAAGTTTTTTTGGCCGATGTTTTTTTTTTTGCGTGCAAGCAGACGGCGTCCCCACGTGGACGTCGCCCGCCGCCGGTCTGGCGTCGTCATGGCAACCCAGCTCGGCCGACATCGAGACGGCGTCCTACGCTCTGCTGAGCTTGCACAAGCTGGGCCGCCTGGCCGAGGGCGTCGGCCTGGCGAAGTGGCTCGGACGCCAGCGCAACCCCGCGGGAGGATTCGGGAGCACTCAGGTGAGCCGAGGCCCGATCGGAGCGCTTGAATTTTCAACATTTTGCTCTGCCAAAGCACTTTGCAAACACGTGTTCTGAAAATTCATAATTGTGGTATGACAGGACACAGTGGTGGCACTGCAGGCCTTGTCCACGGTTGCCGTGTTGTTTCACCATCACGACGTCAACCTGAGTGTCAGCGTGAACGACAGCGTCTTCCACGTCAACGCCTACAACCGGCGCCTCCTACAGACGCAGCGGGTACGCCGGAAAACAAGCGCGACCGCGCTTTGGTGTGAAAGGTTCATTTTCTGTCATGTTGGGGTGCACTGCGGTCGAGTGCAGAGAACGTTCAGTCACTTTTGACCCAACCTATGTGCTTCTGAGCCGCAAATATTTTTGCCCAGGTCAGCTTTCCTCACGTGGACAATTCTTACATGAGAAACGAGTGCGAGAGAGCTGGCAGCAGACATGAGCACCAGCAGAGCCATGCAGTTCGAACGCTCATTTTATGATAATAAATCGCTGCACGTACCTCGGGACGAAAGTTTCCAACATGTCGATGAATGATTAATTTTGAAATGTAGATATGGGCAATATCCCTGTGAAATGACAAAATAAAACTAGCTTTTTGACAAAAAAATAAAAAATTAAAAAGTCCACGACCAAAAGCAGACAACAAAACAGAAATCATCAATTCTAATCTCAAATTCAAATCATACTAAATCCTGAATACGGACAAAAGCTCAGATCGTGAGAATTTTCTCTGGCGGTGTCTCAGGTGGAGCTGAAGGACCAAATCTACCTGCAGGTGGCGGCGGAGGGTCAAGGCCTCGCTCTTCTTCAGGTACCCAGAAGACCACCTCCTGTTTGATGAAAGCTGACGAGGGAGTAGTATTTGATAGATGTTATGAAGATGTGGACAGCACCATTAGGATTGCGTGTTTGTGTGTGTGTCAATGCCAATATTCAAAACAAGATTTACTCTTAGTGTTTTAGTATTAGTATTTTTTTTCCCCACAGCGTTTACGCCACAGAAATAATTGAAATTCACATTTTTTTTCTTTACAAATATTGTGAAAATAAGTGTGTCCTAAACAGGCATTTTTTATACAGTGGATTCCATTTTTAGGTGCCTAAAAAGTCCGCTACAGCGATTCGCGAGTAGGGAACGAGTGAATGATTCCGAATATATGCCCGTGAATATTCTCATTCATTCACGTCATTGTATTCTCAGTAGAGTCCGACCGATAAATCTGATGATAGCGTATCACTGATAAATCCACATTGGTCGATAAGTAACCGATGTATAAACTGAGAGAAACGGCCAGAGAAACTTTTTTTTTTTTCTTCCTCTATGTAGAGTCCTGGCGGAAACACACTTTAGGGCACGTCAATGAGAGGGTTCTAGTTTTGGAGAGCGTATTACCATATTTGAATAACTTGACTTTTTCACCGGCTTTTGTCGTGCTTCAGGAATGACAAGAGTCGCTAAATGATGACCGAACAGCTAATTTGGCAACACATTATTCAAATCAATTAATCCCACCTCCCTACCATACCGTGGCTTAAACTCCAAAAATAAGTCAAATCAGTTCCTGAGGTGTCGTCTTCTTCTTCTCTTGAGCTGAACGTGATGTACAACGTGAGGACGGATGAGCCGAGTCGCCGTCGACGAGACGCCGACTCCCACGAAGCGTTCGACGTGCACGTGCGACTCTTTGACGAGGGCCAGGACTCACGTGCGCATCTGGACGTGTGCTGCAAGTATGTCACGTGCACGCTCACGACACCCGCAGCAGCTACTCATTTCGAACGCAAACCAATGTTTCGCTGAAGTAAACGTAGACTTGTGACGTAACCGCTCAGTCTGACGAGGGGCCCGAACGCGACGGGCATGGCCCTGGCGGAGGTCGGGCTGCTGAGCGGCTTCAGCCTGCGGCCCGACGCCGTCCGGCTCGACGACGTCGTTAAGAAGGTGGAGGCGCAGCCGGGGAAAGTCGTCGTCTACCTCGACTCGGTGAGGTTCCAGAAACATGCGTGTGCGACACTGTGCTGATCCACGCTGTCTGTGTGTGTGTGTGTCTGTGTCCATGTCCGTGTGTCCATGTCCGTGCGTCCATCTGTTTGTGTGCGTGTGTTTTGTGTGTGTGTATCTATGGCCGTGTGTTTGTGTGTGTGTCTGTCCGTCTGACTGTTTGTGTAAGTGCATGTTTGTAATTATTTGTCCGTCTATGTGTGCCTGCTTGTGTGTATCTGTCTGTGCTTGTTTGTTTGGATATGTGTGTCTTTTTGTCTATGCATGTGTGTGTTTTTGTGTTTGTGAACGTGTGTGTGTCTCTCTAAGTCTGTCTGAATGTGTGTGTCTGCACGTGCACGTGTGCACGTGTGTGTAGATTACAACGGAAGCGGTTTGTGTGCGACTTCCTCTGCTGGTGGAGTTCAAGGTCGGCAAAGTCCGGGAAGCCGTCGTGCTCGTCTACGACTACTACGAGCCACGTGAGTCACAGCGCAATGTTCACCACTTCCTGTTTCATTACATATTTAATGTTTCATCTCAGGTGAGACAATGTTAATTCACATGCATGCGTCCACAGAGACACGCTCTCGGGACTCAGTCGCTCACTCCCTAATTGCGATAAATAACTCTTATGACCTTGCAAACTTCTTTGGATGTCTACTTGCACTTGCACTGCGCTTCGACAGATGTTTAAAATGTACATAGCCCCTCCCACCATACTGCAGTACTACCCTCGTCCTACTCTGTCCCTGTCCTGTCCTATATTGTCCTATCCTTCCCTCACATGGTGTCCCGTAGAAAACCCGAACCCAATTAACATTGTAGTATACATATAATGCTTTGTTTTGTTTCAGCTATATCCTGTCTTTTTTTGTTTATTTTTCTCTCCTGTCCTTTTTTCTTTTCTCTCACTCCCCTTTAAAAACTCATTCTGTCTGACTGAAATTGTCAATACATCCCCATCATAATAGAAATAACTTCAGTGGCAGTGTAAAAAAAAAAAAAAAAAAAACTCCACTATTACACAGTAAAACTGTTCTGGCATAAAAAGTAAAGAGCTTCTCCATTTTGCATGAGTTAGCAGCCGACAGGTTCATAAAATTTTTTTTTCATCACTCACTTCCTGTTTAACGACTACTTCCTGTTTCACCACGTTCACGTCCGTCAGGCCGTCGTAGCGTGCGGACGTACGGTCCCGGATGGCGCGGCGACGTGGACTCGTGCTTGTTTTGCGGCGACGGTTGTCGTCAGTGCACGAGCGACAATGATTGGATAGAAGCCAGCTCCGCCTTCAGCTTCAGGCTCCGCCCCCTGCACGCTCTTGCTCTCCTCGTCTTCATGACGACGATGCACCAACTGTGATGACATCATCGTCATCATCTGGTCAACATTTAGTGTCTTTCAATCATTTAATCAATAAAGTAATAAATCATTTGTGGCAAAACATAAACAGCACAAAAAGTAAGGACATTTGTGTTGGATAGCTTATTTGTTTGTTGTAACAGTTCTTCTTGGCAATAAATATTTTTGTGTTAGAAAGCCTTGTTTATTTCTCTTTGAACGTGTTCCATATTTATAAGGAACGGACATTTGTGGGATGAGCAGCACAGCGAAGAATGGCGAAAAAGTGCCAAATATCTGCCAACGCCACGTATGATTTGCTCTTCGGATGATTGACGCTTGAAGAAAAAAAAAGACCTTTTTCCAGGTGCAGTTCTGTACTGTTTAAAAGTGTCAGAGGACGCTGCAGTCCTCTGACCATCCACGAGGTGCCAGGCTTGTCCAACGTTTTATTTTCTTAAAAGTTCATTAAACGCCCTCCAAGTTTTTCTCTGCGTTATACCGACATTTACAAAAACAAAAGAAAAACGTTGCAAGTGATGAGTGAAAAGAAAGACGAAAATGTTTCAATGGGGTGACTCAACAGAAATGTAAAAACAAACATAAAAATGCATATTTAGCTCTAAAATATGATCTCATATCATTTAATGATCATATAATGCTGTGCATGTGTATATGCTGTGCATATAATGCACTTAACACATGACAGTCATAAAAAGTTGTAAAATATCCTTTTAACTGAAAACATCTTGTGACGCACAAACGTTAGTTATTGGAAGTTTTTTTTTGAAAAACAACGGATTGGTTGCCGGTCATTGTCAGAGCACGTTAAGTTGTTGCAGCTTAACATAAATCTGGATGAATGGCCGACATTTAGCCTAGCGGCATATTTGTTGTTGTCGTCAGCCTCACAGAACAGCCATCAGAGAACTCTGCTAACCCACAGGAAGGAAGCAAACATAAAAGGGCGTGAGGCCGCACGAATGCGTGCTATATTATGTGTCCTAGCGCCTCGCTGCGGCACAAGCGTAATATTGCCAGTAAGCGTAAAAACTCTTGATAAAGAGGAGGACATCGATGCAGTGTCTCGTAACAGCACATATAGACAAAGTGGACTAGTCGCCAGTCAAATCCAGACACTAAAATGCTCTCACATGTTTGCGTTAGTCGCGTTTTCTCGCCAACAGCGTCGAGCTTCCCGCAGCCTAGCGACTGACCGCTCGCCGTGAGCTCATCCGCCAAACGTCACAGCGGTCACATGGAGTTCACGCCATTACGAGTCAATGCTGGCGACCTTTCATGACTTCACGAGTGTGTGATTCGCTCGCACTCACAAGTTGTTGACATCAATTGTGTATTTAACATTTTTTTTTATTTTTTTATGAGGCTTCAGGTGAAAGCCGAAGACAAACTTCCAGCTGGCGCCACTGATGTCAGTGTAAACACAAGAAATCTCTTACGCACCGAGGATAAACCTTCTTATCTTCTATGGTGGCTTTCAGCAGCGGAGCTAGCGGTTAGCATGAAAGCAAGAGTGGGGACACATTAAGGACTTTTTAAATGTGTTCTATACAAATAATATGTTCGTGTCTCTGGAATGCCGGCCCACCCATCAAATGTAAAATTAAACAAGCAGAGATAAATATTTTGTCATATGACAATTTAAGTAAGTGTAGTGCCCCAATGACTGCAATTCAAATGAGGTGTTGTGTCACTGTCTAAAACGAACACACTTCCACACGTATCAGAACATTTTTATGTGCGTGGACACCAGAGTTGAGGAACTCGTGCGCTGGGCGGGAGGCACGAGATGATCCATCAGGAACGACAAGATCATGCAAAGTGTGTCGGGTGCCATCTTCTCCATGCTGTTGGGGTCAAAAGGTCAAAGACTAGCAGCTCTGCCTTGTAAACAAAAGGTCAAAGGTGATAACTACAATGAGGCAGTCAGCTGACGAAACCTCAGGAGACACACACATACACAGTTAACACATTAACAAAAAGGAGACACACACAGAGGACACACACACACCAATTAAACACATGCACACAAACAAACACATAGAGTGGACACACAAATACACAAACTGTACACAAACAAATGGAACACACGTACACGCGCGCACACACAGTGTACACATACACACTAAGTACTCACTCACCCACACACAGAATGGACACACAAACACAAACATGCAAGCGGACGGACACACACACACACACATACAGGACACGCACTGTAGACTTTCACTCAAAGAAACGCACACAGTGGACGCTCACGCACACAAACATTCACGCACGCGTGCATGCACACACACAAACGCACGCACACAAATAGCCACACTATTGTTAGTGTTTTCAGTGGTTTTATTGAAAAAAGCTTTTCTTTCTTGTGTGAGAAATAAATAAAAAGTTGTCTTTTTGACTGACAATCTGAAACAAAATGAACATCAAAGACATGCAAATGAGGGGCGTGGCTACATGAGCTTGACAGGAAGTGGCTAATATTGCGGGCTGATAAATAGTTGCTAGCTAAACTTAGCAAAAGAGCTTTTGCTGCTGCTGCACGGCGGCCGATACAAAAACAAAGCAAATATGTTACAAATGTTGACACACACACGCACACACCCACACGCACACACAAGTTGTCAAGGTGTTTCATCATCACAACAAACACGGAGGAGAAGAACAAGATGGCGTCTAGGAGGCGATGTTTCTTGCTAGTGAGCGCTTCCGGCGTCGCCTCTCGGCCGATTGGTCCTCGTCGGGGGGCGGGGCCACCGGGGAGTTGTCGGGGCCCAAAGGGAAGCGGCCTGCTCACAGAGCATTTCCTGTTGTAGTTGTTGTCATGGCAACAGATTGTGTGTGTGACTTCCTGTTTGAGCCAGGTGTTAGTACGCGGGGCTGGGGGGGGCCGGGCAGCTAGTTTGCGTGTAAAGCGTGTTAGTCAACATTCATTCATCCGTTCAGCACTTTGCACCGCGTTGGCTTTTTCTTTGGATTTTTGCTGGTGCAAAGTGTGACATTCATTTAATAAGCAACAAAAGCAAACTAATGATTGTGTACATGAACCTCCGGCATGCCCTGAGGGTCTTCAGATGCTATCACATCACGCCACACATGCATCTGCATCATCATCATCATCATCATCATCATCATCTTCATCTTCATCTTCATCATCATCACATTATCCAATACAGTGAACCCCCGCATACATATTTGAGATTGTGTTGTTCCGAGGCCTTCGCTAGTGAATTGTAACGCTTCGCTGGATGAATTGGATCAGACGAGGTGCGTCAGGTCAGAACAACAGCGACTGCAAAAGGTGTGCAAAGTCTGTATGCATGTCCCATGAGGGAATGATTTTCCCCTCCACATTTATGCACCTGAGTTCCAGATACACACAAAGGGTGGCGCATCTGTCACATCTGGCCTTGTGCATATTTTCCCATCGACTTCAGCACCTTTCCTCTTATGCGCGTCCAAGGCTGTAGTAAGTACGCACCCCGTGAAGGTTAAACATCATATTGCACTTCAAGTTGGGATTCAGTTGCAATATGCGCCACAAGTACTAATAATATTGTATGCGATTTCCAGAAAGCTATAAAATGTATTCACATTTTTTTCCCCAGATTTAACTTTTTATTGTCTTTCTACATTCACTGAAGATATTTTCTAATTTATAGTGTGCTTTATCTTTTTCACGGATGTCAATGACATTCACGGGTCTGAGGAAAACTGCATGTTCCATTGGTGTTTCCGCATTTATTCCTCGGTTACGTGCGGCGGATAAAAATCTGTGTGAGACTTCCTCGTGGCCAGACAGAAATACTGCCTGTCACGATGTGTGCTATCTGAAAGTTACTTTGGCGTCAAGGATTTATTTCAGGTTTTTAACTATATCAGAGTGAGTCAAAATTTCGACGACATGATTCTTATTTGCGCTTATCTGGCTGTTTTATTGTTTTGTTTTGTTATCTGCGATAGCTGGCGAGTTTGACATTAGAAGAGGTAAAGTCGAGGTCGGACAGGCCGGCTAGGAGGGCTTGTTGGATAAAGCAGGGCGGTAAACGTCTCAAGACGACGCAGACAAAAATCCAGCTTGCTACTGGCGGTGTTGGATAGCAAGCTAAAGATCAAAAGTTTTTTTGTGTACCATGTATCCTTTTAAAAAATGAATATCTATGTATCGCATTAAATCCAATCAAAATAGTTGTTGATTCATTTGATAATCGATTAATTGTTGCACCTCTATTTGTAAGGTGCAAAATGTTTGGGGATCAGAGTTTGGCGTAGGGTTTAAATGACGACTATAGGCAATTGGAAACATGTCAGGGTGGGTGTCAATTACTTACAGATTGTCACTATTCGCATGTAATACATAAATATGATAGTCGGGGTTCACTGTATTATTATTTATTACTATTAATAATAAAAGAGGTTTGTTGTTGGCGTTGGCAGGCAGCAGGTTGAGGGTTGCTAGGTAACAAAGCATCAAGAGTTCATTTCGGCGTTGTTAGTACGTTCTCGTTGTTGCTGTTGTTGTTGATGTTGTTGTTGTTGTCGGCCGCATGCTCCTCGTCGTTGTTTGGCGTCAAGACGCAAACTGGCCACAAAATGGCTGCCGCTGCCGCCACCGATGTTTGTTGTTGGTTAGTTCCCGTTTGTTGTTGTTGTTGTTGTTGTTGTTTGTTGTTGCAGCAAAGTTTGTTAGCGCTTCCCTCAAACGTCTCGAGAGCGTTTCGGGAAGTCATGAAAGCAGCGCAGGCGGCAAAGTAAAACTATGCAGAACCTGGAAGGAGCATCACAGCACACAGCGTCAGGAAACGCATGCACACTTACGTACGCACTTCCCAAATTACATCAAACTTCAACTCTGGTAAGTTTGTCTCTGAGCGAGTAGCATCTCGTTGTATGACTGTAGCATGTTTGTGGCATGATCGTAGCCTGTTTGTAGAAGGTTCGTAGCATGTTCGCAGATGGCATGTATGTGTAAGAGTCACTTTCATTTTGATCAATAAAGGTAAAGACATACCCCAGTGTATTTCATTTTGGAATTCAATGATTTTTACTGATATGAGTATTTGAATTATTGGCAGTTGTTAGCATTCAAAAGGTAATAATTGGGTTTTTTTTAGAAAACATTTGTACATTTTACAGTTTTTTGAAACCCTATTGCTTAATATGCCTTTTCCACAAAATGAACACTGCCTCTTAAGAGATCCTATTTTTGCATTCACACAATGGCAGACAGCAAAATAAATGAGATATTAATTTTGTGAAAGTATCAGAACAATTACTTATCTTTATTGTGATTACGATTGTATAAAAACAAGAGTGTAATGTGTTTAATGAGCACTTGTGTTTTATTTCTACACTTGTATCCACAGAGTTTGAAGGGCAACATATGCAAATATGCACTTTCGTCTTTACCGTAATAAAAGACGTGTATTCTCAATGGGCCACGACAATTTGCAACTTGTCTTGCCTTGCTTTGCCTTTACGATGAATGCCTAATGTTTAAATCATCAGTAACCTTTTTAAAATAGGACTTTAAGACGGCTGTTTCACCACGGGAAATCAAGGTCACGTCTCAAAAAAGAATTTGATTTGATTTGATTTTTTTTTACCATTATTGACCAAATTATATGAAAATGACCTATATACGGAAGTATGCTTATAACATGATCATAGGATGTCTAGCATGTTAGTAGCAAGATTCTAGCATGTTTGAAACACATTTCGAGCACATTTATTATGCAAGTGGAGAAACGTAACAAGCGCTAAGAAGAGTAAACTTCACGTGCTACGCTAACAGGAAGTCCTTGACAGCTTTTTCTGACAAGTGGGCGTCGTACTCGGCATGAACACAAAGCGACGTCACTGGCTCACTTACCCGCGTATCCTTGACCATTATAAGGAATCCCCACACACTGTGAAGAGTCGCAGTAGCCGGCCGCCCCGGGGGAACCGCGTGTGCCGGCGTAACCTGGACGACCGGGTGGACCGCGAGGCCCCGTGGAGCCCGTCGGGCCCGTGGGGCCCGTCCGGCTCTCTCCTGGTGGACCTGGCGGGAGGAACGCGGTCACTATCACGACGATCAAGTACAATCAATACAATTACAGTATGTCCCCTATTGTGTTTCATAATGTCCCGTTTAAATCCATAATTTCACCTAATGTCCTATTATGTCCTATAGTGCCCCCATATTCTGTCTAATCATGTCCCATTTTGTCCAAATGTTACTGAAGTCATTTTGGAAGCTGGAGAGGGGAAAAAAAGTGCTAATGTTTCATCTTCTCGCTTTGCTCTGTCAATCAGCATGTCATAACAAAAACAATCCGACACGTCTGTAGAAGCGTACGTACCCGGTGGTCCTCGGGGGCCTTTCTGTCCGACGCCCGACACGCCTCGCTCGCCTTTCTCTCCGGACGATCCCGCCTCCCCAGTCTGTCCCGGCGGTCCCTGGTTTCCGGGGAAACCGTTTCTTCCGGCGGGCCCCAGCTCTCCCCGCGGTCCCGGCGCGCCAGGCGGTCCGGTGGGCCCCGGGGGCCCGGGGTTGTTGTTGCGGTGGATGCCGCTCGGGATCTGGTTCAGGAGACCGTTGACGCGGTTCATCTGGGCTGTGGAGGACAAGCGTCGAGGACGACGGAAAAGTCAACATGGAGGTTCTGGACAAGATGAAGATGGAGTTGAAGGCGTGGTCTGACTTACCGTTGACGAGCTGCTCACACACCTGCCTGGCGATGGAGCGCATCATGTTCTGAGGAGCAAAGTCTCCCTGAGGACCCGAAAGACAACAACGGGGACAAGGTCAAGCTCAAAGTCATCTTCGTGATAATGTCGACTACTCCCGGAAGTCCGGCGGATGTCAAAGTTTCACTCACGCGCTCTCCTTTGTCTCCTTTTGGACCCACAGAACCCTAAAAGCACACAAGCGTGCACACGTATCAGTTAGTCGAAAGAATGTTTTTTCTCTCACGCGACGTTCGTCAGGTGACATCACTCACGGTAGCTCCATTAGGGCCTGTGTTCCCGGGTTTTCCTTCTGGACCGGGCGCTCCAGGAGAGCCCGGCGGTCCCTGCAGGGAAAATTCAATGAGAGCGAGAACACAAACAAACGTCCTGCATCTCCCGATGACAGACGCTCTTCAGGACCCGCAAGGTCAATATTTGTCTCCCGACTCACCATGGGCCCAGCGGGTCCTCGGGGTCCTGACACTCCGTCCTTCCCTTGAGGTCCCTGAAGACCAAAGTGATGAGATAAAAAGTCGGCTGGTCACAAATGTTGGCCATTCATTCAAAGTTCTCCCTGGTCTAGACTCACCCTAACTCCAGCAGCTCCGATGGGTCCGATGGGTCCGCGAGGTCCTGGCGAGCCCTGCGGTCACACAGCACACACACAGAAAAAAGGTGTGAAAGTGTCCCTACATTTTCTGAGAAATCTTTTTCTTTTATTTGAGGAGTTCTCTTTCATGGCATCTCATAATAGCAAAATAGCAAAAATCAGTGAGTAATTGGCACTCCCCCTCCCCAAAATGGTTTAGAAATGCCTATCGATGCCACAAGACGGTGGCAAATTATTACTTTTGTCTTTATGAAACTCCTCAACTCATTTCAAATTAGTTCCTTGGCAGCAACATACCACATGATGGCGGCAAAGAACTGCTTTTGTCTACATGAAACTCCTCAACTCACTTCAAGTTAGTTCTTTGGCACCACAATGCCACAAGATGATGACAAAGCACAACTTTTGCCTGAATGAAGCTCCTTCAGTTGACTTCAACATAGTTCTTGGCACAAAGATGGTGCCAATAGAATACTTTTGCTGCTTTGACACCCCAATTTTTCCAGTATTTTTTCATTGAAATTTGTGCAGTTCGATGTCTTACTGTACTCTGAAATTAAAGCATAAAACACAAACAGTTCAAGTTACAAAAGAAATTATGGACTCAATCTGTAAACCAAGATATATTTTGACTTGTAAAAGTAGGCACCATAGGCAGACATAACAGCTGAACACACTCATGGTGTTCTTTCTACAATGGAAATGAAATATTCTTCAGAAATATCTGGTAGGTTGCTTTCATTCTTGTGTCCAGATCATCCCAAACCAGCTCGATGGGGTTTAAGTCTGGAGACTTGGCCTTTTTGTATCATTCTAAAATGTACATTATTTTTCAGTTTTGGGTAACCTTACCTGTTTTTTTTTTTTTTTTTTAAACCTCTGGCAGTTCACCACACTCTTACTTTGTACCATTTCATGCTATGTGGTGGAGGGTGGGGTTAAAATTAAAATTTCTGTGCAAGTCTCAAATGCCTGTTTCTGAATAATGTCAATGTGAATTGTAAAGGGGGAAAAAAAAGAACATAAGAACATTAAAGAACATAACACCCAACCCTAATTGAGATTGTAGTTAACTAATGACGAGGTTGTTAGTCTGGGGTGCTGCTATCACTCTCAAGTGGGCTCCAGTATACCGTCAAAGCCGTCGGGACTCACGACAGATGTTTATTCAGCACGATAGCTCCGGAGGAATTTCATCCCTAAGCGAATTGGGCCTCTCAACCTCTCCTGATCCTCCGTCTGTAGTCCACTTCCTGACGGGAATCCTTCCAGAACTCCTTTGACAAGTTCATCGATCTCACTTTCGATTTACGGGGGCGGCCCGGGAGTCGTCGCGCATTCCCACATCAACACTTCACATCATCCACCAACATGTCACACTCTCATATTAACACTTGATCCACGAGGAGGAAGATGACTCGCTCCTGGCAGGTTCCTCAGGACACCTGCAGACGAGCCCGTGTGTCCTCCCCGTTCCAGAACCCTCCCGTGAGCTGGACTGCGCTCAGAAGCAAACCGAATGAAAGGACAAAAGCAAAAGCTCGGAGCGGGATTTACTTTTAGTCCAGGCAGGCCAGAGTCTCCGTGTTCTCCTTTTGGTCCGGGGCGACCCTGAGGGTAAAAAACAAAATAAGTAATTTAAAGCTGCCGCTCGGTCCGAATCCGACAAGTAAAGGTGCGGCTCGTTTGTAAGCTCTAATTAACTCATTAATCTTTTTATTGAATACAAAGTGATGTCTCACTCTGTAAAAAAAAAAAATAAATGAAAGAAAAATGAGTTTGAAGTCCAAAAATACTGACAGAGTGGTGACTCTTTTCTGCACAGAAGTCATTTGTCTTTTTATGGATAGACTGATTTACTCATCAATTCATCAGTTGTGAATTGTTATTACAGGATTATATTGCCTTAGTATTATATTGATGTTCATATGAAGTAACAAGGAAGTAGTGACAGGGGTAGGAGAGGTTTTTAACAATTCCTCCTACTTTTTGAATATGTTCAATTTAACTCGGTTTTATTGTATTTAATCTTAATCTTGTCTGTTTTTTTTTTTTTTTTTTAAATTATTCTTACCTGTCCGAAATAAAGATTTAAAACAATCATCAGCATCAATTACAAATAAACACACGTATTGATAATAACAAAAATAAAGAGCAGCATCAAGGAGCCATTAAAATAAATTTTTATCTAATTTAAAAACAAGAAAAACCTAATTTAGATGTTAATAATAACTAGAGTCCAATTACGTTACAGTAATACCATATTTGGACAACTAGTGCAAAGTGGGAAGGATAATATAATTGACAGTGAAATGCGATAACACAGCAGTTCTCAAAGCTTTTTTCTTTTTTCTTTTGGAACTAAGAAGGACCCAGAAAAATACTATGCAGCATAGCAGGCCTATATATATATATCCATATATCCATATATCCATATATATATCCATATATATATATATATATATATCCATCCATCCATTTTCCGAGCCGCTTCTCCTCACTAGGGTCGCGGGCGCGCTGGAGCCTATCCCAGCTGTCATCGGGCAGGAGGCGGGGTACACCCTGAACTGGTTGCCAGCCAATCGCAGGGCACAGAGAAACAAACAACCATTCGCACTCACAGTCACGCCTACGGGCAATTTAGAGTCTCCAATTCATGCATGTTTTTGGGATGTGGGAGGAAACCGGAGTGCCCGGAGAAAACCCCACGCAGGCACGGGGAGAACATGCAAACTCCACACAGGCGGGTACGGGGATTTTATATATCCAATATATTTCATCCACCACACTTACATTATACATTATATATTATATATATATATATATATATATATATATATATATACACCCACTCAAGGTCAGCTGAACAGCAACACGGGATTTCCGGGTCTACAAGTATACTGTACATACTGTATGTTGTGTTCTAAAAAAATACTTCAATGTATAATGTAAGTGTGGTGGATGAAATAGCGAAGCTTGCATTCATTATCGCCAGCAATGATCATCTCTGCAGGCTCACTTTAAATCAGTGACAAGCCTAAACCTCAAAATATCCCGCTCTCTTCTTATTTTCCTCTACGTCCCCTTTCAGCTTGGTGAATTGTGCTTCACAATGTAGTAACGGGGGACAGGCTTCATGGTGGTGGTACTTGGAGAGCAAAGTACTTTTTTAGATGGTAATTAGCATAAAACGTTTGAGAACCACAGAATTGTAATACAGCCCAGCTGTACAGTGGAGGACACATCTGTTGATATGCGTAACAGTTTAATTTGACATCTTCAGAAAAGCATTAATTAAAGTTTTGGGGGTTTTTTTTGTACATGCAATAATGCTGACAGCGTGGCAACTCTTCTCTCCAGAGAGAAGATCTTATTCATCAGGTCGTGAGTCTTTTTATAAATGGCAACGTAAGAATTTAAAATAAATGAAGCTCAAGTTGTTTTTGACTCGGTGGAAATGGCAACGTAAGAATTTAAAATAAATGAAGCTCAAGTTGTTTTTGACTCGGTGGGAAAATCTTTTCAGCCAGGAGACACCGGCTGTTCCAAATTGATTTATTAGCTGAAAGTCTTTGCGGAATTGCATTTGACGTCAAGGAACCTCTTAATATCTCCGACCGTAATCCCTGCTCATCCTCAGATTTATGTGTGTGCGTCTACTCACAGCCTCTCCTGGTATCGAGCGTCCGCTGGGTCCTTGTGGACCGGGCAGGCCCATGGGTCCTGGTGCTCCGAGGTCTCCCCGTGGACCCACTGGACCCTTTGAAATGAAATGAAATGAAATGAAATGAGATGAGATGAGATGAGATGAGATGAGAGCCTCTTTCGTTGTTGTTTTTTAAGAGACTTACAGGTGAACCGAGCTCTCCTCTTTCACCTCGGGGTCCTTTTTTGCCAGGGGCACCCTGACCAGGAACAAGTACAAGAAATAATTGTTATACAGTGTTTCAATATATCGCAGGTCATCCTTCACGCCCCCGCTACATTGAATATTTTTTAAAAATCGATTTTTTTATTTTATATTTTGTTTATTTTTTAACAGCATACAGGCAAGGGCAAATTTACAGTTACTTCAGTGTAATACTACAGTGTGCCACAACATGATGGTGGCAGCACTGAGCAAATAAGCTCAAGAAGAAGAGGCAGAAAAGGTCCCCTACTAAGCTACAGTAGTATGTGTTGCTGCTCCGTGTCTATTAAAGTAACATTTGTTTGAAGGTTTATGATTAATGTAAAATAGTTGCAAATTTCCACTGGCCCATTGATGGCGATTCACATTATATTAAGCTAGCTTTGGTTGGACGAAAGATGTGTTTTGGTTGAACATATTATTTAAATATACAATGTTGAATTCTGTTTAGTT
Organism: Phyllopteryx taeniolatus; assembly: GCF_024500385.1. Classification (NCBI taxonomy): domain Eukaryota; kingdom Metazoa; phylum Chordata; class Actinopteri; order Syngnathiformes; family Syngnathidae; genus Phyllopteryx; species Phyllopteryx taeniolatus. Next base: position 7,958,111 of record NC_084519.1, on the reverse strand, counting down.
TTCTGTGTCAGTTTTCCAGTAAACTTCAACAGGGAGTGACAAATAACTAGCGTGAAGCAATCCCGCTTTGTCACAAATGTCCGAGTGAGAGTCTTCTTTTTGTTTTCTCAAAGTGATGTGATACAATATTCTTCCGTTTCCACAGTGGGAGACTAAGAACAGGTGCTAAGGAATACTTCAAAAGGTGTCTTTTCATGTTGAATGTGTTTAAAGCATGGGAAAGGGGTAAAACTAGTAAAAAAACTTTTTAAAAACGGTCTCTATATTGCAGGTGGGTCTGGAACGTATCCCCATGATAAACTGGGTTCACTGTATATTTTTTAAAGAATGAATCATTTATTAATCATCATGACTCCTCTGTTGTGTTATAGTTGTGCCTCCTGTTTGAAAATACATATGAACATAGTATACAAGTGTTATTATCCTTGTAAAAGGATGCTATCCTGGTGATGTTGAAATACGGAACAAAGATGAGCAACAGCAACACACAAAAAAAGAAACATATAGTGGCTTGTGAGCTTGCTGACTCGGATAAAAGTGTTTGTCTTTGTTACTGCGGCAACCTGCCGGCCGTAGTTGCCGTTTGTTTGGTTGCGCTTCATCTGCATCACTGTTGTCCTTGGCAACAACCAGGAAGGTAGCAGCCGCAGCAGCCAAAATAATTCAAACGTTCAATTATTATTATTATTATTTTAAAGAAGCCGTGTACTGAACATCTTTTGTGTTAATAGATTCCGTATGATTAATCACAAGTAATCTTATCTGATCATCTTTTCTAGCAGAGTGAGCTGCAGGCTTCAAATCAGCAAATGATTTGACCTGTGAAAGCCTGCAATCAGTGAGGCTGCAGCTCATTTAATAATAATAAATATTAATAAACACAACAATTAAAAGCTCATTTTCAGTAGCAGCGTGACATCACGGCAATCTCCAGCTGCGATGCATCGTTTCGCTTCCAAACCGACCTTTCCTTCCACACTTGCTTGAATTCATCTCACTCTATAAGTCCCGATCCTTACTTGAAAGTAGAAAGAACATCTAACATTATATGTTAGCGTTAATCTGAGAACTGAAAGTGCAAAACAGCTTGAAAAAAGCATGTTTCGCCTCTTATTTGGAGAACTATGCGAGTGAGAAAGTGAGAACAGGTTCTAAGGAATACATTAAAAAGTGTATTTTAATAAGTTTACGTGTGTTTTAATGTTTAACTGTGTGGGAGGTTTAAAATTTTTAAATACTATTTTTATACTGTCTTTTCATAGCGCATATTTTTACTTATTGCAGGTGGGTCTGGAATGTATCACCAATGATAAATGGGGTTTCACTATAATATGTACATTGCTTCAATAAATTATTCCAAAAAGAGCAGCAGACGATCTTATCACAATTTCGTCTCCTTTCCAGATGCACTGCTGACCTACAAATACAACTTGTGTGCGTGTGTGTGTGTGTGCGCGCGCGCCGCTGCTTCGGCTCACCACTGGTCCCTGAGGTCCGGGAGGTCCCGTGGCCGAAGTGGTGCACGTGCAGGCGTTGGGGAGCGAAGGACATTTGCTTTCATCTCTCTGATTGACAGCAGAAGAGAAAAGAACACGAAAGACGTCACTTTTCATGGCGGAAACAAGGTCTGTACGTGCTCGGTCGTAAATCCAACACACGCGAGCGGTCGTTCCCGCGGGGGTATCGCGATGACAAAGTGCGGACTATCAAAGCTACACATGTACAAATGAGGATGAGGATGATGATGTTAAGGGTGAGGTTGAAGTTGAGTCTAATGTCGTCTACAGGCGCCAGTTGCGTGCGGCGTCACCGGGTGTGCGTCTTACCCCTATACATTTTATTTCTATTGCACTTCTCACAGAGAGATTATTTTTTCAAGAATATAGTCCATTTTTTCAGAATAAAAGACATCAAATTCCAAGGATGAAGTTGTATTTTTCAAATTCACTTGTTAAAATATGACTTTGTGCCCTCTTTAAACTTCAATAGCAGAATATTAGGATTTGCTCTTGGAAAAATAGAACTTATTTCCACAAAATGTATTTTATCCCCCCAAATACTTTATCCTCATAGAAAATACTATGAATACTATTCCCCCACTAAAATAGGAAATTTGCGGCACGGTGGCCGACTGGTTAGAGCGTCAGCCTCACAGTTCTGAGGACCCGCGTTCAATCCCCGGGCTCGCCTGTGTGGAGTTTGCATGTTCTCCCCGTGCCTGCGTGGGTTTTTTCCGGGCACTCCGGTTTCCTCCCACATCCCAAAAACATGCATTAATTGGAGACTCTAAATTGCCCGTAGGTGTGAATGTGAGTGCGAATGGTCGTTTGTTTATATGTGCCCTGCGATTGGCTGGCAACCAGTTCAGGATGTACTCCTGCCCGATTATAGCTGGGATAGGCTCCAGCGCTCCCGCAATCCTTGTGGGGATAAGCGGCTCAGATAATGGATGGATGGATGGATGGAAAGATCCGACAAAATGCTCTAAAACGGCTGGCAATATGGGGAACTCTGCTTTGAAAATGGCTGCCAGTCAATGAGTTAAACATCCATCCATCCATTTTCTGAGCCGCTTTTCCTCACTAGGCTCGCGGGCGTGCTGGAGCCTATCCCAGCTGTCATCGGGCAGGAGGCGGGGTACACCCTGAACTGGTTGCCAGCCAATCGCAGGGCACATAGGAACAAACAACCATTCGCACTCACAGTCACACCTACGGGCAATTTAGAGTCTCCAATTCATGCATGTTTTTGGGATGTGGGAGGAAACCGGAGTACCCGGAGAAAACCCACACAGGCACGGGGAGAACATGCAAACTCCACACAGGCGGGGCCGGGGATTGAACCCGGGTCCTCAGAACTGTGAGGCTGACGCTCTAACCAGTTAAACATAAAAATGAAAATATTGGGCTAGCGGTTGATCCTTGGTTTACTACGATGTTCTGTTTCTCTGGCGGTCACATAACCCAAATTTGTACCTAAGTCAAAACATACTCTTGTTAAAAGTCAGAGAGTAATTAAAGAAAATATTTGTAAAACAAACACTTTTAGGCCATTCATTGCACGCAGTTTGTACCCTCAAAACATCCTCTGACGGGAACGCCACATATTAAAGACCAGTAGTATCTATCTTATCTAGCTTCCTTATTGAAACTCCAAGTAATTTAACTTATGTAGAGTGAACCTCGTAACGGGCCATGAGGAACGCCACTAGTTTTCCACTATAATGCCACTTAATTTAGAGATTCATGTATAGTATGTAAGGTCACTGATAGAGTAGTGGTACATTCGTCTGACTTTGGTGCAGACAGCGTGGGTGCAGTTCCCACTCAGTGATGGTGTGAATGTGAGTGCGGATGGTTGTCTGTCTCTATATGTGTCCTGCGACTAACTGGCGACCAGTTGAGGGTTTCGCCCAAAGTCAACTGGAATAGGCTCCAGCACTCCGCAACCCCGAATAGAATAAGCGGTGTAGAGCAAGCTAGAATGCTAGAGTATGCTGCAAAAATCCAAGGACTGAGTAGCGAGCCTTGTGGAACACCACTAGTACTTATCTAAAGGGAGTCCTCGGCTTAAGATGGGGGCCCATTCTCATAGTGGCTATGTAATTAACTCATTCCTGGCAGTCGTTGAGTTAATTAGCATTAGGATTACGACTGGGTCCTCCTAAAATATGGACCCAAAAAGTTTGAGAGTCCCTGACACAAGTTGTAACATGCACCACAAACGTCATTGTTTGTATATATGTGTCACTTTGCCAAAAATGTTCACAAAGCAAACAGATGAGATTGTGTGTTTGGGGTGACATGATTGACAGCAGCTGGAATCATTTGTCGCTCGTGTGTGTGTCTGTCTGTGTCTGTATAATAGTAGTTGTAGCATGAGGTAAGTGTGCTTGTGTTTCCATGATTACTGACCAGGGCAGGCAGGTCACAGCAGCGGTCCCGGCTGGTCCAGGCCAGGCTGCAGACAATATCGAACATCTGGAGCTGGAACTGCACAGAAAAAAAAGATGCATGTCTGACAGAAAGAACAAAACGAGCGTGAAGACGGGTCGCTGCAACAATTTGACAAGCTCGCAGTCTCACGCAGCAAACTTTATTTTTACACAACGCTCCTGGAAAACATGTCTGAGCCACGCAAGTCTGTTTTATTTCAAATGATTTGCATGCAGCAAGACGTCGAGCCAGAGCGAGGAAATGTTCTCGCTCGCAGTGGAAAAGTCGAACCTGCCAGGGCTATAAACACTCACTAGTTTGATTCCAACACCCACACGCTCCATGAAGAAATTATTAACAATAATAATAAAGTTTATTTACATTCAAACACATGCATGCTCAAAGAAAAAGATTACAGTGGTACCTTGACTTATGAGTTGAATTTGTCACTCAATTTACTCTTATGTCAAATCAACTTTCTCTGCTGAAATGAATTAAAATGCCATGAATCCGTTCCAGCCCATCCAAAAAAAAGCACCCATTTTTTCTTATGGGTTTTTAATCATGAAAAATAACACTGTATTGTATAAAAAAAATAATAATAAATGTAATGTAAGCAATGTTTGTATTTTTTGGGACTAGGACTATAACTAGCGATAATATGTCGATTATTCTTTTTGTTGAATCGGATGAAAACAAATTATTTTTCGTCCCTTTATTAAAAAGCTAGGACATTATTACAAATTAACAGTGCAGAAACAACATAAACTGATTGTGATTCAGTTGTCCACAACATCCATCAGAAAATCAGCAAAAATATTGATGATTGCTTTCGAAAGTAAAACCAGATGTTTGCAAATGTTTCATTTCGATGAAACACAAAGATACTTGGTCTGCTTTCATGGAGGACTTCAGAAAGCAGAGATTATTTACTGTTAAGAGGCTGAAATTCTCAGGATTTGGTAAACAAGTCAAACAATCAGAATCAGAATCATCTTTATTTGCCAAGTATGTCCAAAAAACACACAAGGAATTTGTCTCCGGTAGTTGGAGCCGTCAATTGACAGAGAACACTTTTGAGACATAAAGACAATGACAAAAAACAGTCACTGAGCAATAAACGGTTGCTAGTTATCTGGTAATGCCGGTACATTATTATTATTTTTTTGACAATTGTCCAAAAAGATGCAGAGTCCTCTAGCACTGAGAGCAGTTCGACAGACTGATATTGCAATAGTCTCTAAATAATGAATCGATTATCAAAATTCTTGTGCATTGATTTGATAATCGACTAATTGTTGCACCTCAAAAATGGAGACTTCAATCTTGCTCCTCTCTTATCTACTAACAGCTTCACACCTACTGTATGCCAATTGCCAATGTGAAGAGAGAAGAGGATTTTGTTTGGTTATTGACGATTGAATTGTCTATGCTTTGTGTCTAAGCGGTTTGTTACAGTTGCGGCTGTTGAGAAAGCGCTATTCGAATGAAGTTGAGTTGAGATATAAAGTGTAATTACTGTACATACTGCAGTATTTCTGTGTTGGATGTCTGCCTTTCAGGGGCGTGGCCCTGAGAGTGACATCAGCAGCTGGTGTCGGATTGCGTGTGTCGTGGCCTATAGCAGCTCCTTGCGAGTGTTATCATTTTGTATATTAAGTGTTTGACTGTTTCAATAAATGGCTGAAAGTGCATTGCAGATTGTGGCTCTCCTAACCCACATGCCACGGCATAACAGTTGCTTCATCTTTCTTTTTATTTGGCTTGAGCGGCAGCGTATCTGAAGCTCACTCTTAGCTCAACTTCTGGCTCACAAAAAAAATTGAATAAATAAATTCGACCAGGGGGACGGTTAGAAAAACTGCTAAGTTGGCACACTTGTAAGTCAAGGTACCACTGTATCAGTGCTAATTAGGGATGTTTGATATCTTTTTTTTCCCACAACAATACAAGTACGAGTATTTGATACATAAAAATTTCAATGAACACAACATAATTGTGAAGAAAGACCTTTCTTTCTTTCTGACGCACGTGATGATTCACCGCCTTTTTTTGGTATGTTTCAGGTCAAAGTGACCCATTTTAAAGTAAAATAAATCAATAAATAAAGTTAAAAAGTAGTTCGTTAGTATGAGACTTTACTTGGTACAGGTATAAGTGTAAACAGTAAATTTGACATCTTTGCAAAATGAGTCAATAAAAGAAATATTAACGTCTGACATTTTTGGAAAATATCCACAAGCATCCCTGCTGTTCCTGAGAAACCACATACCAGGGGGGTTAATACATTTTATCACAAGAGTTCAGCGTGAGTGAGAGCTGAACATCCCGAAACGAAACCTGGAGCGTGGGGCTGAAAAATATTTGAAATGACTTACAGTTGCAGAGTCTCGTCTGGATCCGACGGACTTGGCCATTTTCCCCAGAACTTGGTATCCGTCTTTGGAAGTGTTTCCAGCCGCTTTGATGCTCTTCTCGGCCACGTGTTGGCAGTCCATGTTGAGTTGGACGCCAGTGGATGAGACCATTATGTGCAGCTTGACGGGAAGGGACATAAACATTTTAGTTATGCATTCCTCCGCGAGCATCTGACTTGATGGTGGAGCGTTGTGGTGTTTTGGGGACTCGAGCTGGAATGTTACAGGTGGCCCAGCGGTCCTCATGTAAACGTACGTTCTGAGAAGAATCAAAGGCAGCCAGTTTTTTTTTTTTGGGGGGAGTTGGAAGGATTTAAAAAATTTTTTTCCACATTTTGTCATGTTCCAAACATCATTTCAAAAACGGAATCCATTAATCTCTTCCTTCTAAATTCTACACATAAACACCCCACAAAAACAAAGTTGGAAAAAAAAAAAATATATATTAGCAATATTATTATTACATATACTTAAGTAGATAGACTAAGTGAAATTAAATAAGTAGTATGAAGTATCGACACAGCCTTTATGATGCCACAAGCTTGGCACATCAACAGTATCTTTGGCTCTCCTCTTCATAGCACCTCTCAAGTTCCATTAGGTTGGATGGGGAAGCAGTTTCCAATTCAACTATAGAAACATCAAGGATTCCCCTCCCCCTTTATTGAACCAGGTAAAAGCTTATTGAGGTATAAAATCTCTTTTTCAAAAGCAACCTGGCCAAGAGGCAGCAGGAATTTTACAGTACATAACACATTTATAGACCAGATCAGCACCAGAGCTTCATTTTTAACAATACTTATGTACATGTGATAACATAATGCGGAAAAAAGTGAAGCGCTGTCACTAATTTCCGGATGCACTGTAACTGTTGTTAGCTGTAGCGTCAAAGCTAACCTGGCCTGGCAGAATAGCAAAGTAGCAGATTAAGTATCGTGTTGAAAAATGTCTTTGGTGAGTGCGATGAGTGGAAAGTGATGAACGCTTTGCTTTGTGCTCTCAGCGCACTTCCTCCATCACCTCGTTCGCTCCCACAAAAAAGTTGAGGAGGTTCCAGGCGGCGGCGAGGACTGAAATCAGCTCCTCATCACTCACTCACTCTCTCGCTCACACACACACACACAGACACACAAGTGACTACTACTACTACTTCTATTTTTATAGCTTGTAGGAGGCTCACTAGTCCACAGTGGGCGCTCTGGCCCTCAACGGCGTAAACGTTTCCACTTGGCCGCGGCCGCGCGCTTTACCACTCAGCCTCTCAACTCTGACCTCCGTATGGAGGGTGTCAAACAAGACTTGGGCCCTCAGGGGGAAAATGTGGCTCATGTCAGCACATCTGACACAAACTTTCTGCTCCACAATGTCAACCAGCACCACCACAAAGAAGAAGAATAGTGTGTGAATAACGATTGATTGAAGCAGAATTGGAGGTCCACAATGTCCAAGAAGAAGAAGAGGAAGAGAAGAGAGTACATAATAGTTCTAGTAAACATCCTCCATTGCCTGATAATATTTTCCGTCATTAAAAATATGAAGAATTTTGATTATGATTCCACTGCATCTATGTTTTAGGTTTTTGCCATGGTATCGTTTCAGTTTCACAATCGAGGTACTTTATTGAAGCCAGAATTTTGGTATCGTGACAACGCCACATACAGTATGTACGTTTTCAAAATCTGTGATACCGCAACAAGTGAACATGATATGGTGAGGGACTGTATATACTGTAAAACTGGGGTGTAGCTCAAGGGCCACATAAAGCCTAATTTGATGTCAAAGGGGTCAAACCACTAAATATCCTACCATACTTAATATAATAATAACTTTTTTATTTTATCTTTATACAAAACAACCACAGATTTCTTGTGAACATTTTGCTTCAGTTTGTCATCTACATGTAACTGATCACAGTGGCTGCATTTTAAGTGAAAAATATATCATTGAACTCGACCTAGGAATTATTAAAATTTTTCACATGACCATAATAATTCCCCAAATTATTTGTAGTCTTCACGACCATCACGTCTTGTGTATTTTTTCACTTTCAAATTCATTATCCGGGCCAAATTGTACTCCCCGGTGGGACCGGTTTTGGCCTGCAAGGCATAGGTTTGATAATTATTGAAAAAAAAAGTAATGCATTGAAAAAGAAAAAGTAATGGAAGAAGAAATCTAAATGTAAATGTATCTAAATGTTTATCATGTGGAAGAAGAGGAGGAAGAATATCACGTCAATAAGGATAGATGGAAGCAAATGTTTGGACTTGAGGAAGAAGTGGTTGCCCGTGATTGCAGGATGAGGAGGCCGTGTCAGTCCTCACGGAATTCGAAAGCAGTCATTTCCACGTCGACTCTGACATTTTCATTCCAGCACAGCGTGGACAAGAAAAGCTTCCTATAAAAGCGAGATGTATTGCGGCGTGGGGGGGCGCTGAGCGGGCCGGGTCTTGATCTAAATCACTCTCGGTCTCTGCTCTTATTCCAAATTGCTACTAAAGTGCACGCTCCCAAACCATGCTGGGAGGCGTGACCGCAAGAATTCCCCAGTCCGCTACCAGAAGCCAGAGCGAGGGCCTCTGAGCCTCCTAATCCCCCCCACCCACCCACCTCCCCCTTCCCCTGATGTCATTGTTTGAGTGCGCTGACCAAACACTTTCCAGGCCGGGCCGCCAGCGAGGCGGGCTGAGCCCACAGCGTGCGGTTCTGGAATGTGTTCACTATTGTTGACAATCAAGGAATTTTGGAGTCCAAGGCTGTGTTGGGAATTATTCACTCATTCCTTACTCCCTAAATCACTATTTAGGGAATAAGGAATGAGTGAATGATTCTGAACACAGCGATGGCGTTCGGAATAATTCATCATCCCCTACTCCCGAATAACGTTTTTATATAGTGGACTATATGGTAGAGTTAAATCATGAGTCAAAGGAAAAATTGTTTTGGAACAGTACTCGGTGATATATGATAATAACCATGATATTGTTTTAAACTGAGTGTACAGTGGACCCCACTATTTGAGGTGTATAGGGACAGAGCCCGACCGCAAATAGCTAAAATCCGCAAATAACTGATGCTCCTTATAACTGCCATGAAAATTTAAAAGAAAAATAATTTTTAAAAACACACGTATAAACTGGGGATCAAGTAAAAAAAACTTTTGCTAATAATGGGGGATAGGTTGGGCCCCCCCCAAAAATCCGCAAATAAGTGAATTTACAAATGCCAAATCACTAATATGGTATCAGCGGAAACTAGGGCCACAGCCCAACCATGAATAGTAAAAATCCACTAATAATTGATGCTTCTTATAATCGGCATGGGCAAAAAAAGAAAGGACAAAAATGCAAATGCAAAAGTGGGGGATGAGGTAAAAACATCAACAACACAAAGTCAGTGTTCTCCTTGACATTTTCTTTCACAAGAAGCTATTTTTCTCTGCTTTTGGTCAGAAACTAGTGTTTTTGTTGAAACCAACCCATGTTCTACTGCTAAAGAACAACAACAACAAAAATTGAAAAACTTTTTTTTTTGAAGAAAGGAGAGAATTTACTCTTTCTTTGGTGCTTATATTGTGACAGAACACAATATTCTGTGGGTCTTAAGAACATCAGTCAAAATATTGCAAAATAGCTAGAAATGTAGGGAACTCTGCATTGAAAACAGCTGGCTGTCAATGAGCAGAGCATTCATTAAAGTTATGGCTGGTGAATATTTACACTCTGTATGACACAACTAGCCGCTCTTCTTGTGGGTGGGATCACATTCATCCCACACACCCGAACTGTGAGCTCTGAAGCACGGAGAGAGACGCCGCGCTCACCTTGTGGAAGCTTCCGTGGAAGAGCTGCTTGACTTGAGGCTCGTCAAAGGTCACCTGCTGGATCTCGCCGCGCTCGCCCTTGTTGTAGAAGGAAACGGTCTGTCTGGAAGCTGAGATGCATTTGCAGAACAACCGCGTCAACACCTTGACAATGACATTGTCAACATAACGTCAAAAAAGCAGAAATGTTTACGGTCAATGGTGACTCCGGTCTCCGGCTTGTGGTCGGCGCTGGACACCTGCCACACGTCGAAGGCGTCGGTGGGCGTGTCGGGCAGGAGGCGGAGCATGAGGATGATGGTGTAGACGGCTGGAAGTCCCTCGGGGTGCACCTCACTGTCCACAGCACAAGGCACGTCATTACACCTCTATACACGAAAGCTGGGCCATATGGCCAGAAATTCTGTCAAAAACTCACATTTCATTGATGATCTTAATTGATTTTGATTGCTTATAGAAAAAAAACACATTTCAAGTTTGGCTTTTTAATTATCTTTCCCTCTCTGCCATTTGCTTGCGTTCGCCTGATACCAAAAAGCTTTGAAACTGTCTATTTTTCCTGAGCATGAAAGGGCACGCTTGCAATTAAAGAAAAATAACTTTTTGTCACATTTGTTAAAACTGCTAGTATAAACATTAGTGACAGAAGTACATTAGTAAAATGATCTGTGAAAAAAAAAAACATCACTTCTGCCACTTTTAATTTAATTTTTAAGAAACCACCATGCCCGGGGAGAAACAACCAATAAGAAACGGAACCATTCAAATCTTGCTAGCAGTCTTAAATATGGAAAATTCCACCTTTAACTTGCACAGAAATATTTCTTTTTCTTTACAGATAATGTAAGAAAAAGTGTTTCCTTTTGTAAAAAAAAATGGCCCTTTTGTAAAAACATGTAGAGAGACAATTATCGAAGCTGCAAAAAAAAAAAATAATTATAATAATAATAAAACAAACAGTAAACAGTAACTGAAAAATAAATCTACAAAATTATTCAGTAGCCCAGCCATACTACACATAACTATTGACTTAATATTTGGATGTCATAAACCTCCTCCAAGGCACAGCAACTAATCACAACAATTGTTTGTACAGTATGAGCAGCAAAGATTGCACGTATGAAGACTCTCACGAAGGTGTGGATATATATATATATATATATATATATATATAGTACGTCTACATGTAGTTTGATTTGCACTTCTTGATCTCATAATGCACCTTAGGTAATGATATTTCATTACCTAAGCTAGACGGATTTCAATAAGATTTACGACTTCCTTTTTGGACCAACAGTACACGGATTTTCGGTATGGGATAATATTCAGATGACAATTTTTACTGCATGTTCAGAAAAAAAACGTTCAACCGATGGCTCAATAGCTGTAACGATGCCGATGAGCATGTGTGGGAGTGCGACAGGGTGGCTTGTAGCCTCTCGAGCGGGGCGACTCACATGCTGGGCATGGTGAGGAAGGCGTTGGTGTGCAGTCTGTAGGCCGTGAAGCTGTTAAAGGAGCCCGGCTCCATGGAGACGCCTCTCACCTGAGCGTACGTCTTCTCTGTCAGGTTGAAGGATTCTAGCATCCTGAAGCCTGGCACAGCACAACCGCACCAACAAGAACAACAAGTCATGTTAGTTGGAACACATGCAGGTATTGGATTATGAGAAAAGTTGGGTAGTGTTCTATATTGCGGTTCATCGTTCGCGCACCCGCTACATGGGATTGTTTTTATTAGGGGTTTTTACAGTATGCAGGCAAGTCGGAATTTAGAGTTGCGCGCCTTCAGTGTAGTACCAAGTTGTGCCACAACATGAGCTCTACTGGAACACATGCAGTGTAGCCTAATTTAGAGCAAGAAGAAGAGGCAAACAAGGTGCCCAACTAAACTCCAGTAATAGTTGTTGTTCCCAAAGAGCAGGGAGAAAATATACCTGTGAATATTATTGTATGCTCTGTTTGTACAGTATGTGTTGCTGCTACGTGTGTGTCAAGTAGCAGTCGTTTGAAGGTTTAGAATTACCCCAACATCTAAGCTAATTCCCTTTAGCCCCTGAGACGTTTCGTATTATATGTTAGCAGAAAGCTATTAGACTTGGTGTTTAAACATCAATGTTTAATTGTCTTTTGTTTTATGTGTAAATAAACTTTAACTGGGAGTGACAAATAAGCAGGCACACTATGCCTCTTACTTGCGGAACTGTGCAAGCACGAGAGTCTTCTTTTCGTTTCCTCCAAGTGATGTTATATGGTAGTCTTGCAATTCTTGCAGCGAGAGACTGAGAACCAGTGCTAAGGAATATGTTGAAAAATGTCTTTAAATAAGTTTGTGTCTTTCAATAAGTTAAAATGTGTTTAAAGCGTATGGAAAGGGTAAATCTATTTAAAAAAGTGTCTTTTTATATTTTCTCTTACTCGCAGATTTTCATATATCGCGGGTGGGTCTGGAACTTATCCACCGCAAGTGTTCGCTGTATTCTTATGACATGACATCTACTCACCGGGAGACGTGAAGCCGTTGACAAAGATGAGGGGGCAGGCTGCAGGACAACAAAGCAACATAAATGGACGTACGTTTTTCCACTCGCAGTCACGGCCGCGCTTGCGGGCACTTACTGGACGTGGCCGTTTCGCAGATGAAGGTGATGAGGTTCTCCTTGATGGTGTCGAAGGCGTCGAAGTCGTCCACCACAAAGACGTGCCTCTCACTGGGCTTGCTGCTGATCTCCTGCAGCTCCACAAAGTCCACGTCGGCCACCCCCACGGCGAACACCGTGTAGCCTTGGACAGCACATTAAGACATTTTTAGCCAAGGAACACCAAGGAGCAACTCAGGTGCGCAATAAAATTTGACAAAGATGAAAACTCAAATCAAGGGAAATTGTAACATTCCGTTAGCTAGCTATGCTTACACCCCGAAAATGCAAATTCTATTTGAATAGTCTGCTATGTGTGGCGGCTTTAGAGTGCCTTGTTGTCAGCTGAGAGTGCATGCGTGTCAGGCAGAGAAAGTTGGGAATAGCGAGGAGGGGAGAATTTTTGTGTGTGTGTCCGACACGACAGCGAGCATGTGGACAGGGGCGTAGCGCTGGCGTGGCCGCTTTAGAACGTCTCGTTGTCAGCTGTGAGTGTGTGCTCATCACACCGAGAAAGGCGGAATAACAAGGACTTCGCGCTGGTACGGGCGCTTTAGAGTGCCTCGTTGTTGCGGCAGATATACAGTATCTTCACAGCTCAAACATGGAGCTTTGTGTAGCCATATGAAAGATGCCAGACAAACTAGGTTCCATTTCACCACGTCTTAGAAGTAGAATTTGATTGACAGTTGAGCAGGGAGGGGTTTCAGCTCTTTCAGTGGACACGCCAACAGCGTTTGAGAGTGGAGAAAATGGCTTTTTTTTTTTTTTTTTTTTTTACAATTTTGAAGTTTAATTTATATACCTGACCATTCTTTTTTTTTTTTTTAAATCATACAACTTTGGCAGGGTTGTTAACAACGCTCTTCTCTCTGCTGGGTCAAATATACAAGACAAATTTAAGTTTTACACAGGGACTTTCAAAATCCCCAAAAGTTATTCTACCTTGTTATTGACATTTTTATTACTCATGTCTTCCCTCACGACATCCATCAACCTTCTCTTTGGTATTCCTCTCGCTCTCTTGCCTGGCAAGCTTCAAATGATAAATACCGTCATTCTCCAGGTGTGGGGAGTATAAATACACTATTTTTAAGACATTGGTGGAGGGTTTGAGGCTTACTGTTTACTTGTTTTAAGACAAAATGACAAGTCAAAATGTATTGTTCGCCACTACAAAAACTGTGCTTCAAAATAAGAATAAATAGTAATGAAATGTGGACTATATTATCTAATTATAGCAAAATTATCTACCAATAGAAAAGGAAAATCGATGCACTGGTGACTGTGGCTCTCCTTGCCTAACTGCGAGGGCGTTACAGTACTTCACTGAGCACCTCCACATCTGTAGCTTGCGAGTAACTAAAATTGTGTCTCTCAAAATTATTATTACTTATAAATCGTAATCTTGAAAAACTCAAACTGGGGCACTCGTAAGTCATGGCGCCATTGCTGAATAATGGGCTTTTACAAAGCCTTCTAGTGTGTGCCGTTACCTGCGTGTTGCAGCCTGGCGGCGTTCTTTCTCACTTCATCCTGCGAGCGTCCGTCCGTGATGACCACCACCACCTTGGGGACGTTCCTCCTCATGCCGTTCTCCACCGTGAAAGCTCTCTCGTATGTGTGCTTCAGAGCCACGCCTAACCGGAGTTTTGCATCGCCAGGATCAGTGAAAATACACACAGTCGAAACTCTGCGTGTGAGCGCATCTGACCTGTTTTGGTGTTTCCCCCTCTGTAGCGGATGTGATGAGGGGCTGCCATAGCGACACCTTTGTCTTGGTACGAGTTCAACTTGAACTCTGTCTTCGCGTCGTCACTGTACTGCACGAACGACACCTGTGCGCAAAGACATGATAATGATCATCACCCTATTTCTTCTTATACCCGTAGAAATGATAATGTCTTAATATAAGGCTGAGGTTTGACAATGGTGTTTTCAGGGATTATTATCGATATTTGTTTTTACACGTACGTGTGTGTATGTGTGTGTGTGTGTGTATATATATAGTGTCCTTTTATTTGTATATACAATTGTTTGCATAAATATTAGTGCTATGCATATGGAGTAATGTGTAATGGAGTAATATTCACAAAGCTAATGAGTGGAAGAGAAGCATTTCTTGCTGGAGATGTTCAGCATGCGAGCAGATGTAATTTGGGAATTTACATATGTATAAAGGGTGAGAGCTTAAATGCTTTGCTTCTTCTCACTGCTTTTCAGATGTGCAATTTTATTTTTATGCTACTTACTAATTTTTGGGTTGTTTTTTCCATTTGTTGCAAGTATAGTTTCATTTGCTTTTTCCATTAAGATGTTTTTTTAACAGATTTAATTGACTTCAAAAATATATTTTGGGCTGCAATTATCCATCCATCCATCCATCCATCCATCCTTTTTCTGAGGCGCTTCTCCTCACTAGGGTCGCGGGCGTGCTGGAGCCCATCCCAGCTGTCATCGGGCAGGAGGCGGGGTACATCCTGAACTGGTTGCCAGCCAATCGCAGGGCACATGGGCTGCAATTAATTATTTTAATAATAGATAAATCTTCTGACAATTTTATCAATTAATCAATGAATCGGATAAAAAAATACTTTTTAATTTCTATCCCTTTCTTCAAAAACAGGACTATTTCAAATTGACAGTGCAGAAAATGCTCAAATATAACTGATTTATTGTTGCTGGAAAGCAACAGAAAATGCATTTGGCTAAGTGACGCTAACACACAAAGGGACAAAGCAGATGCAGGATGAGAAGATGTGCTGGACAAACAAGCTTCTTGCCCCTGCTCCTCTTCTTGTGCGTTTCTGCTTATTTGACTTCAGAATGACAAGAACACAAACCTGCATCCCAGTAGGCCCGATGACATCGAAAGTTCCGATCATGCTGGAGACGAAATGCACGACTTTGGTGAAGCTCTCCTCGCCGATACTCCAGGACCCGTCGATCAGGAACAAAACGTCCGCTTTGGCACCTTTGCAAACTGAAGCACACACGCAACACATCAGTGAGGAGATTTGTGCTACTACCAGAAATGGCGGCAGAGTACATGACATCATCAAACAGCCAAGTGAGTCTTTCGCAGAGATGGGAGGAAGTCACAAGCAAGTCAAGTCTCAACATTCAATTTTCAAGCAACTTACTGTGGCAAAAGTGAAGCAAGTTCAGTGGAGTCCCTAGAAAACTTCAAGTAAGTCATAAGTTAGTTCCTGTTTAGCCTGCTATCGGTGAGCTAAACTGCGACGATAACATAGCTTGAGTGTCGTTGCGACGGATGAAATTAGATGTCAAAGTTGTTGTGTCTCTTTCACTTGCAAAAAGTGTATGTTGCTGTTCTCCTTTTTCTACACGTGAGCAATATTCTATCACGCTTGAGCGACTGTCATCATATCTTGTACAACCAAAGGTTGCAAATGTGTCGAGCAAAGTACACACAATTTGTGGAGAATTAAGTCCGGAGTCCGGAAGATCACTGGATCATCTTGTGAGACTTTCGTCGAATGATCTCCAGTGCACTGTATCACTTGTTGTATGACTGCTATTTGCTTAATAAAAATTGAACTTAATTCTTAGCCTGCTTATTGACTCGCTCCATGAGCTTATCAATAAAAGAACCAGAGAAATCCCAATACCAAATGTAACTCTTCTTTTACAAACAAAACAAATGGCACACTATATTGAGAATGAGAATTTTCAAATGTAAACCAGCAAAACTTGTCACGTCGTGCAGTTCAAGTCAAAATCAAGTCGAGTCTTTTAGCCAAGCAAGTCCCAAAATTGCTGACTTAAGTCTGACTGGAGTAAAGTCTGGTCTTTTGTCCAGTCATGAAGCTTTCAGGAAGTTGTTGCCGCAAACTTTCCCGGGTCACGAAGTGACAGGACGAGAACGTTCAAGTTGAATGCGAAGCTGCAGTACTGTATGACTTGGACTGGTTTTTACAAGCCCAGCGTTTTTAATGGTCCTGTTCTCCTCGTGAACCAGCACCACATGTGGCAGCCATTAATGCGCTGGCACGGGCTCGCTTCAGAAAGAGTTTGGCTGGCGCTCAAAGTCTCACAGCCGCCAAAAACGCTTCTTGACCGCTTTCCAGGCCGGGCTGAGCCTGAATGAAAGGACTGCATCCATTCAGTCCTTCAAAAGCTTCACTTCCTGTCCACTTTGGGACACTCGGTGAGTCACGTCACTTGAAGGAATGAAAACATCACGAGAGCCCAGAGAGTTAAGCTGAAGTTCAAATTTGGATTCATAGTAGATTTCACAAAAAAACAGTTTTGGACTGGGTTGCATGTCAAATATTTGACAGCTCCTATGGCGGCGACATAACCTGATTTCTGAAAAGTCGAAACATGCCACAGTCTATCAATAAGTTCAAAATCATAATTACAGTAAATATTTGTTTAAAGAACAACACTTTTATAGGCCATAAATATAAAAAACTCAATGATAAATAGTAAATACAGCATTAACCAAGTGTGTCTTTTTGTACCTCGTGAAAACATATTCTTACGCCATCTGACATCTCGAAATTTCGTATGTCGATACCATCGTAAACTGAGGACCTTTTATAATTTTTATATTAACAAAAAAAAATTAAATAAAATAATTTACTACCTGTCCGCGAGCAACCCAAAATGGCCCGCAACTCACTTTTGGGTCCCGACAGTACCAGTTGAGAATCATTAATATAGAGGATAACCTATACTCACTGCTCAGAGCAACAGTAGCCTACGGCAAAATGGTCAACTCGCTTTTGGGCATGAACTGGTTACTGATTTCAAGGTATAGCACGATTTTAAAAAGTTACGGTTTCAAAACCGCTGCAACTTTCCAATAGCTGTAAAGTGACAGGACCCCCCTGGCCCCCACGCCCTGTTGGTGGTGCGAGCAGTCAGTGAGCGCGACAACTTTTCCCCTCGAAAAGTCGGCTCTGTAGAGAATTCTTTGGGTAGCTGGGTATTCTGGGTATGTATCCTATACATTGAGTGGCCGCTCGAGGTGGCAATACGTCCAATACGATATCTCATTAACGAGAGCGCCACCCAACACTCTTGGACAAAGTCAAGGTAACGTAAAACTATTAATATCAAGCTGTATTGAAATCAACATTTGCAACCAGCTACGAGAGTGAGCGTGTCTAAAATAATTACTGTAGCTTCACTACAGAGGCAGATAACATGGCCAACTAGCATAGCTAACATCAGCTCATTTCCGTTCTGACGTTTCTTCACAAAGCGGAGATGAGGAGAGAAGTAGCTACTCCTCTTCTGAGAAATACGTAAGTGCTTTTACTCTTGTACTACATTTTGATCCAATTTAGAAAAATTCAATTGTTTATTTTCTTTTTACGTTAGCTGATGTACCTATGGAGTGCGTTCAATAGAAAAAAAAAATTTTACCCCCAAAATTTCGAAATAATACATTTTAGAGCTATACTTACAATACCATGATTCCGAGAAACCACAATAGTTTGGTTCGCCGTTATCATACCGTCAAAATATGATACTGGTTTATGCCTATTCATCACTATATAGGCTACTACATAGTGGATAGGGAGGGAGAGCCAAAACAGCCAGGGAGTGCTGAAAAGGAGATGATGTTGGGTGGCGGGGGCCTACCTGCCCACGAGGGGGGGATGGTGGGGGGCGGCATGGGAGTGGGCGGCAGCGTCGGCGCGGGAGTGGGCTTGACCACTGGGACAAAGAAAATATGGAGTTAGCAACACGTTTTTTAATCACCAGGACGTGGCGGTGAACACGACAGTTGCTCTAATGGATGGCTCACGGGTTCTCTCCTTGGCGCTGACGCCGGGTCCCTCCAGGTTGGGCGTCTGGACGTAGACGGTCGCACTGTAGAGGGCGTCGGGGGAAAGTCCTTCGAAGCAGTACTGCGGCAGGCCCGCGGGGATGGTGATCTCGTGTTGACCTCTGCTAGACGCTGTGAGGGAAGGAAACAAAGTCAGTGCATTGTCGCCTCTGTCGCGTCCACGAGCATGACACACTTTCTGGAAAACTGGATGGTTTTTTTAACCCTCCATCACACGTAAAAAGAGCGACGCAACAATTTTTATTTGATGCCGACTCTGGAATTTACTTTCACCTTTGGCCGTTATAGTCTGCTCGCATTGGGCTCAAGTGTGGCACTGAACCAGCAGATACATAAATTGGCGCAGAGGTGAAAAAAGGTAAATTCTTTTCTCATTTAAGTAAACAAGAAGAGCTCACTTCACAGTGGTATTTGGCATACAGGAAGACCACAGTTTTATTCCCTCTTGTTGCACATGTGTGAAGCTGTTAGTAGATGAGCAGGAGAACAATATCGAACAATATGAGGGCGCCAGGGTGTTGAAATTATAATCTCACTATTACCGCATGCAAGACGTCACTTGTGTTGGCTCCAAGCTGAAGTTTGTACATAAACAAACAGAAGGAATGGTTCAAATTTCCTGTCCCATTTAGTCTTCTCTCTCACTTCACCTTCCTTCATTTTTGCACTGGCTGTCGTCCCTCTCCATATTTTAAACTCCAAACTCCGGGATGCATTCCTTGACGAAGGGATACTGGCCGTGTTTGGGGGAACCTCACTGCGGTAGTAAACAAATGGCCAAAGTCCAATAGCGGCAATATTCTCCACAAAAAAAATAAAAAATCATGGCTAAAACGTTGTAATAGTGCAAATGGTTTAGTATGACGCAAAAAATAATACATGGTGGATGGCAGACACAAAGGAAAACGTCAACGGAGCTGTTGTAAATGGAATGCCGATTCACAGGCGCACACAACACCAAGCACCGGTATTCTCCGCCGAAGAATGTCACAGCTAAAATACGATACATAGTGCAAAAGTGTACTTAACTCATTCACTGCTGTAGACATTTATATTCCTCAACGGGAATCCAACCGTTTACTTCCATCAACGTACAGTATATATTTGTCAAGTACGTTTTTCAACTGGTAGGCGTGGAAGAGGCTCTCACCCAACTTGTTTCAAATTCAGGTTGGTAAACCACTGTAGTGACTAACAGATCCTTGTAAATGGTGGCGTTGTATCGCTTTGGATTTGAGGTCAGCACAGCTTTTGAGTAGAAGATAAAGATTAGGTGGTGAATCTTGGTTTGTCACATCGATTATAAGGGAGAGAAATGCATCGGACAAGTTTAGGCACCTTACACTCCAACATTGTACGTATATGCATGGTATAAACAGTGTGTGTCGTGATCGTGAGAAAAGATGACACAGATCATGGAGTGAATGACGAACGTGAATGACGAACGTCATGTAAAGTTGAATCAGTACTTCTACTTTTACCAAAGTCTTTTTGACACAAGTATTTGTACTTGTCATGAAGTACGGAGTGTGAGTACTTTTGCCACGTCTTGATATTTCCATGCTGCTGTGTCTTCCTGCTCCTTAACCGGTGACTTGTGTCGGGACGACGATGAGAAACCGATGGGAATCAAAGAACGCGTCGTTATGGACGAGGATGTCATGTATACATAGACGCGAGTCAAACATGGTGGTCAACGGCATCACTTCGCTCGATACGGACAATGTCAAACAACATTGGGAGAAAGAGGTGAACATTGAAATGACAGCGGACATGCGGATGGGAAAAATGTTCATCTTCCACCAATTCTTTAAACTTCGCTATTTCATTACAGTGTTCCCCTGCTATATCCCGGTTCATCATTTCTGCACCTGCTACATCCCAGATTTTGAAGTGACTGTTTTTTTTTAGAGTACACAGGCAAATCTGAATTTAGAGTTGCGCGCCATCAGTGCAGTACCATGTTGTGCCAAAACCTAATTCTGTTTTGTTTTATGTCAGCACACTTTTATCTGGAGAACAGGCAATAAGCAATATGTGTCTTAATAATTTTGTGTTTAAATGAGTTGAAATGTTTTTAAAGCATGTAGGATGGGTAAAACTATTTAATAAAAATAATAATAATGCATTACACATTACATAAAATGCTTTTCTAGGCACTGAAAGACGCTTTACAATTTCATGCATTATTGCACTCCTCATTCTGCGCCTAAGGCATGCAGTTAAACATGTTTAACTACATAGGTATATACATACATAGGTTTATATCGTGCATTATGAGTTGAAAAAAAGCAAAACGCTGGTGGGCAACTAGCATTCCTCGGTTAACACCTGCTGCATGTCATAACCACACCGAGAGTCCGGCCCCAGAACAGCGGACCCCAGCTTCCCGATGATCTCATCATCTGGAAACGTGCCTGCAAACATCTGCTGCCCGTCTTCCCGTACACGTTCCCTCCCACCGTGGACCCAAGGGGACTGCCAGTTCCCGATTTTAACACCGACAGGCTCAGAGGTGCATTTGAATGCAACACAAGTCATGCAAAGCTTGACTCACGGTCCAGCGGGTTGAGTCTGATGCGGTATGACGTGGCCGCTCGGTGTGGAGTCCACTTGACGCAGAACTTGTCATGAGCGATGTTGTACGTTTCGATGTTGGTCACGTTCAGGAACACTGGAAAATGCACAAGACTTTGTGACGAGGAGGGGCATTCAAAGGGGCTCACGTTGGATTTTTAAAATGGACAGATCATTAGAAAATGTGATACAAAATAAAAAATTTAAATTGTATTTTACAATGATCTAATTAAAATGTACATGTAAAATAAAAATTATTTAATAACATGACATATGATGGAAATGTATTAGAATTATTTAAATTATAATCATGTAAAACTGTTTATTTTAATAATAAAATAAAAAACAATCATGCTTATTTTCAAGTGAATAAACTAGCCATCATCCATCCATTCTCTGAACCGCTTAATAACAAGTTAAAATTTGATCAAACTGGCATTAAATATGGCCTTAAATGTCTTAATTTCAATCAGAGTGATGTTAAAAAGGAATACATTTCTTCAAATGACCTTACAAATTGTCTTAAAACGACTTAAATTTGACTGGTGCGCTTCAAAATGGTCTTAAGACATCTTAAATTTCATCAATGTGGCCTCAATCACAAGAGACCAGTACATGGCATTTTGCTATCTAGTGGCTTAACTTCTGTTATGATTGGAGGCTGAACGTACGTGTGGTTCCTGGCCCAGCAAGAGGCGCGCTGGAGCCGCCCATGTACTGCGCCAAGACTTGGACGTCGTAGGTGGTTCCGGGCTTCAGGTTGTGCAGTGCGTAAGACGTCACGTCACCCACAAAGAAATCGATGGCCTGGTGGTCGGAGCCTGCGAAGAAGAAATTAACTGAGTCAACTCATGAAGGCAACAACACCTACTTAAGGGGAATAGTGAACCCGTGCTATATCACAGGTCATCGTTTGCGCCCTTGCAGATTTTGAAACGATAGCTTTTTATGGCTTCTAGCAGTATACAGACAAGTCCAAATTGCGAATTGGGCACATCAGCAGCACTGAATTTGAGTAATATTTGTTTTTCCCACGTTGCAGAGAGAATATCAGCCTGCGAGTATTGTTGTATGCACTGGTTGTACAGTATGTGTTTCTGCTCCGTTTGTGTTCAAGTAATAGTTTTTCGAAGATTTAGAATCACCGTGACATCAATGCTAATTTCTGTTAGCCTGTCTACGGCATTTTACATTATACGTTAGCACTAAGCTAGGGGCTTTCGTTGGATGAAATGATATGATTTGGTTGAACATTTTAGTGTTTGAATATACAATGTTTAATTCTCTTTTTGTCAGTCGGGTGGAAACCTCCTTTGGCCAAATTTGGTCAACAATCGATACTATTAGTCAGGTCTCTATTATTTTCAAAAATTGTAACATCTATGCTATTTTCGGGTAATCTGTCCATGACATTTCCCATGATATGTTAGCATTAAAATAGATTACAGTAAACCTCAACTTGGACTGAAAATTGACAACAAGCACCCTTTGACTCTTATTTGGTGAACCGTGCAAGCGAAAGTCTTCTTTTTATCTCCTCAGTTATTGAAGATGTTGATGTTATGTTATACGACAGTCTCCCATTTCTTGACAAGGACAGAGTGAGCTTTAAAAAGCATCTTTTAATAAGTTTTAGTGTGCTTTAATATGTTGAAATATGTTTAAACCATATGTAAGGGGTAAAATTCTACTTTTAAGAAAGAGTCTTTATCTTGCAGATTTTGGAGGTGGGTGTGAAAACGTATCCCCTCATGATAAACAGTGTGCACTCTAGATATGCACCTCTCGGTGAGTATATGAGTCTGTATCCTTCCACTGGAGCCGACACGGGGTCCCAGGCCACTCGGAATCGTGTGTACCATTCGTCCGACACCCGCAGGTTTCTCGGGCTTAGCAGGCCGACTGAAAGCGAAAGCGAACGACAAACAAAGCAACGTTGACAAATCATCACATCGACTGGATTGTTTTGGCGTATTCCTTCAATGAGAAGTCTCAAATGCATCACTTGTGCGTCCGTTTCCGTTGAGGAATCCTCCGGGGCCCTCGGCGTATATGGCCTCCACTGTGATGTTGTAGGGCGTGTCGGGATGCAGGTTCTGCAGCCTGGCGTTGTTTCGGTTGCCCGGGACGACAGCCTGAGGATGGAACACCAATGTTACTAATTATTATAATAATACAGTAGATACAGCACTGTGTACAAGTGGTTAGCACGTTTCAGGTCTAGAATCAAATACAGTATATAGTGCACGATCTAAAAATTCTTTTCTAGAGATTAGGGAGTCGGGAATGATGAATGATTCTGAACACAATCCCTAGTAGTTGTCTTTTTTTTCGGATTTTTTATGTAAAGGACTATGATAGTTCCCTTAAAAGTCCACTAAAAATCTCATATTAATGATTTGGGTGTCGGGAATGAGTCTATGATTCCGAACGCGTTCAATCATCCATTCCTTACTCCCGAATCATTACAAGGGGATTTCTCTTGAACTTTTTAGTGAACTATCTAGGTCCCCTATACACAAATTTCCAGGGGGGGTGTACTGCCTGCAGCTGCCATCTGTACTTCAGCTCCTCATGAATTTCATTTTAATGGCCGAAATGATGGTGTTAGTTTAAGCCCGTCTTGTAATTACTCCCACCAATCAGCGCTGTGTGATTTATGAGCTAATGGCGCCCGGGATCACATGTGACTTCATCACATAGTTTGGACGAAACATCACGGTGAACGAAGGCTGTGCGGCAAGAGCTGCTCCAGTTGACGCAAATTTGAAAAAAAAATCAGTGTGCATTGACTTCAAAATGACCCCTGAAAGCGTCAATTTTTCCCGCTTAGACGTCGTACAGTGTCCCCTGTTATATCGTAATTCATCGTTAGCGCCCGGCGACATCGTAGACTTTCACGTGGATAGGCAAATCGAAAATGGTGCCCCCGGTAAGCGAGTCGATGCGATGTTTTAAATGTATTTTTTGAGAATATTTTTTGTAGATTTAAGTAAACAGCAGCTGATAAAGAAGATATGCACATTTGAAATGAAACTAAGTTTTAACATCTTAGGTTTAGTTCTCTTTTAATAACTACTGAAACACTTATCTATGCTCATTTTCTTGAGCCCATCTATGATGTTTCACAATACACTATATGTTACCATCAAGCTAGAAGACCTTTGTTTCTGGCAAAATGGCATTTTGGTGTTTAAATACACAATTTTTATTTCTCTTCTGTTTTCATCATCAATTTTACTGTAAGCTTGAACTGGGAATGACAGCTTGAAGCAAGCACATTTTGACTCTTGACTCTTCTGATTTAGAGAAATCTTTATTTTGTTTCCTCAAGTAAGATTTAATAAGTTTAAGGACCCAATTAAGTCAATTCATAGATTTATTTCTAAATACACGATACATGTTGGAAGATAATGGCTGAAAACATGAAAGGACTAAGAACTATGAAGTGAACTGTGGAGATATCGCATTAAACTGTTTTTCACTATTATTGCTTTTGGGGTTTTAGGGGCGTGGCTAAAACACACCCAGTGACACAATTGGACCCCTGGCGTGAGTCCCCCCCTCCAGTCACTAGATAAAAACTTGACAAAACTATATGATAAAGTGACAAAATATGTTTGCGATGTTTATTGAGAGCCCAGCTTTATGTGGGTAAGGGTACTCACATATTCGGTGATGGGGTCTCCAGTCATGGGTGCGTAGGCGATGCGGTACTGCCTCACGGGACCCTCTGCGTGGTCCCACCCAATGGTGAGAGAGTTGGTGGTGGCCTCAAACACTCGCAGGTTCCGAGGTCCGGCACGCGGCACTGTGAGCAGAACATGTTAAACATGCTGTCAGTCAAACCGCTGACTACAATGGCTATAGACATCACTTACTTATCATACCCAAATACTCTTAACTCTACAAATAAATAAGTCATCTTTCCAAATTTGAGTTTTGGTCTGCTAAACTAAATTGTAAACATTGTCTTCACATGTTTTGCCGTTGCTCTTCAGCGACAGTCCTTGTCCGTCGGGGTACATGGCGGCCACGCTGACCCGGTAAGGAGTGTCCGGAATCAGGCCGTCCAGGAAGGCGTTGTTGATGTTGCCGGGAACCAGCACCTTCGCAAAAAGTCAAACAACATGCCGTCATTCCTGGCAGCTTGGAGCGGAACGCCACCAGCTCACATCATCATCATCGTGTTATCTACCAGGATTTCTGATGCCAAATACTAACAAAGTCCTGAGTCGACAGACACAAACATCTTATGTGCAGCAGTGGGTAAACACACAGAAAATTGTTTGTTTTTTAATGCGGAAAATATCTCTTTCATATACAAATATTGAGTGATGACATAAATCAAATTAAAAAGAATTAAACAGTTTTTGTCACACTTTCTCCAACTGTGCTACTCATTCTGGTGTACATGCATTGGCCACCTGGGGCAGTGTAAGACAGCCATACGGATATACAGTACTGGAAGCTCAGTTCCTATCTCGACTTCCCAGTACGACAGTAATATTAGCCATTCTTCACGGAGGATAAAGAATACAGTGGACCCCTAAATAGTTGCGATTCACAACCCACGGATTCAATTTTTTCATTTTGTTTCAAATTTCTAAAATTGTTTTCAATTAATTATTATTATTTTTTTTGGGGGGGGGGGGGGGTAACCACCCCAAACACATTTAGTGGCAGTATACTCCCGCATATTCAATTGTTCCATATCTGCCGAAATTAGCCTGGGTCACCTGAATATGCCTGTAAGTATTGTTATATGGTCTGTCTAAATGTGTTGCTGCTCTATTTGTGTTCAGATATCCGTTGTTAAAAGGTAACAACACGACCACATAGATACTAATTGTTAGCCTGTGTGCCGATACAGGTTCCCATTATATGTTAGCATTCATGTAGCAAAAGCTATGTGGTTGCTTTAAATAAACAAGTTGTTAATTGTCTTTGTTTTATGTTAAGTTTGACAGTAATCTTCAGCTGAGAGTGGCAACAAACATTTTCAAGAACTGAAAAACAAAAAAAAGCCTCACCGACTGAGGCTGGGAGGCGGAATTCCAGGGGACGTACTCCACGCGATACTGCTGAACCTGGCCCGTGGCCGGCTCCCAGCGGACGTTGAGGCTGTTGGGGGTGGGGTTGAACACCTGGACGTTGCGCGGTGGCGTGCGCGGAACTGCAAGGAACGGAAGTGGAAGTCATTTCCTCTCAATCAGGCAACCAATCAATTGGATTTCATGTGATCACTGGGAGCAATCGCATCTTTGTAAGGATATCAAACTCAAAGTTTGCATAGATGAAAGGGATTGGGGCAGGCAATCAACATACAGAAAGCAATAAGACTCAGTGAGTGAATTGCAAATATACAGTAGGCAAACGGGGAGAGGGATGTTGACATCTTGTTTCCTGTAGAAGCCTGATACCTCAGTAGGGGATGTGGGGGATTTTGAGGGAGAGCTCTGGCCAGGAAAGAAATTAGAATTTCTCTTCACATTCATGTGGTAGCAGACAGCATGGCGATCTGCAATAACTCAGATATCGCCTCTGTAATAACTCTGATTTTCCAAACTGAAAATGCATTTTGGATTGAAGGTGAAACCTCTTCAACAACCAAGAAGAATCCAATTGCCTCCATTCAACTTCAGCGGATTACCAGGACCTGGATGACTAACAATCTACACAGACGACCAGAAATCTTGTTTGGAAATGTCATGTTTTTGGCTTCATTCACAGTTTCTTTCCAGTCAGAACTTCTGGTCCGAACTGAAGAAGCCTTTGGATTAAAGGTGAAACGTCTTCAACAACCAAGAAGAATCCAGTTCGCTCCATTCAACTTTAGCAGATGACCATGACCGAGATGACTGACAATCTCCACAGACATATCAAACTTCCTGCTATTTTCTTGTCAAGCTTGTCGTTAGTGCCCATAATGTTGGGGCTAATAGATGACACGCTACGCTCTGCTGTTCTTCCTTTCTACTCCTTGAGGACAAAACTATGGTTGGCTTTGGTACAACAAGAATGACAGGCCTTCCTAAAAAGCCTTGAGAATAAGGACTGGACGGAGAGAGTGCTGCTTCAAGAATTCACAGATGATTTTGACACATGTAGACGATGTAAAAGAAGGAACTAAATCAGATTTACATGTGGCGGAGTGGTGAAAGAGTGGGTAGCTCGTCTGTCTCCCAGTTCTGAGGTTATGGGCTTGAATTTCAGCTCCGACCTTCTTTTGTTGCGTTTGCATTTTCTCCCCATGCTCGTGGGGGGTTTTCTGCCCACATTTCAAAAACACGTTAGCTTTATTGAAGACTCTAATTTGAATGTGAGTGTGAATGCTTGTTTTCATCCTCATGTGTGACTGGCGACCAGCCCAGGGTTTACTTCCCCTTTCACCCAAAGTCAGCTGGAACAGACTCATCGGTGACCTTATGCTTTGGTTCTTCAGCGTCTGGATGACTTGCTGTGATTAATGGAGCAATGAATTCTGCTGTGTACCAGAAAATTCTGCAGGCGAATGTCCAGCCACCAGTTGGTGTCCTCGAACTCAAAAACTCTTGGGTTATGCAGCAGGACAACCGCCCAAAACATCTGTACTTAAGCATAAATGCAATTGAGATGCTGTGGTGTGACCTTAAATGCAGTTCATGCTCAAAAACCCTCCAATATGAAGAATTCCGCCAAGAAGTGTGGCTTCCACAGCGATGCAAAAAACTCATCAACAGTTATCACAAACATTTGGGTTCAGTTATTTTTGCCAAGGGTGCCACAATCACTTATTTGGCTCAAGGGACAATTACTCTTTCACGCAGAGTCAGATAGGTTTGGAGTTTTTCCCCTTAACGAATAGAACCATCATTTAGAACTGCCTTCTACATTTACTTGGGTTGTCTTTGTGAGACATTCAAA
The DNA here is from genome assembly GCF_024500385.1 of Phyllopteryx taeniolatus. Lineage (NCBI taxonomy): Eukaryota > Metazoa > Chordata > Actinopteri > Syngnathiformes > Syngnathidae > Phyllopteryx > Phyllopteryx taeniolatus. Next base: position 7,929,990 of record NC_084519.1, on the reverse strand, counting down.
TTGGCTTGCTGATGTGAAACATTCAAGTGTGAGAAATGGGTTAGTCATGGGGTTCATTGATGGAAAGCATGAGGCTGCAGATGAAGGAAAAAGAGCAGAAGAGTTGAAGTGTCCTCAAGGAAAAGCTTTCGCATTTAATGTTGAAGCTCACTAAAGCAAAGCAGATGTGTGCAAGCGTATACATGGCACTCGGAGACACTTCAGCTCCAAAAAAGACCCCCAAAAAAACAAAAAGGATGTAGTAGGTAGTGAAAGAGCCTGCAGACGATGTGGTCAGCAGTTACACAACTGCTGTTGTATAAGCACAACGAGACCACACCAAATTTCCATTCGTCTTTGTCTAAAGTCTTCGTTTGCATTCCAGCTCATGACTTCATCCTTGTCAATCTGATCCATTGCCTCCAGAAGCAGTGGTAGCAAGCAACCAAGTACAAATACTTCATTAATCTACTGATTTTTTTTAAGATATTGTACTTTATTTACCAGTATTTATTTTCTCTTTCTTACTTCCTACATTTGAACACAAATGTGTATTTTCTACTAAATACTTTACCAAATTGTTTTGTTACTTATTTTTTATTATTATGTTTTTGTTTGTTTTTAAACATTTATTTAGGGACAATGTACAACACATTTAAACTGAAACATTATTTAAGGCAAGGTAAGTTTGTTTATATAGTGAATTTAATATACAAGGTAACTCAATGTGCCTTACATGATTAATAGCAATTAAAAACAAAGAGAAAAAAGACATTTAAAAACAAAGAAAAATGAAAGACAGCATGCTAAAATTACACACAAAAAAAAACAATTTGATAATAAAGCCTGTTGTTTTTAATAAAGGACACCTAGGCGTATTTACGCTGCCATATCTTAAAGTTGGTCATTGTGGTTGTACATGGACAGCCAAGTATTTTTATGTGGCACTTGGTGGAAAAAGTTTGAGAACCAATGCATTAACTGATCTATCATTTTTTCAGTACTCAGTTGAACATGGGAACATGTTTTGAATGCATAAAATCCTGAGCCAACGCTGACTAGCTCTTGATTTAAAAAAAGGTTTTGTACGTTGTGTCAAGTTATCAAAATGGTATCTATCTATCTATCTATCTATCTATCTATCTATCTATCTATCTATCTATCTATCTATCTATCTATCTATCTATCTATCTATCTATACACACGCATATATATACATATATACATGTATATATATGTGTGTATATTTGTGTGTGTATATATATATATATATATATATATATATATATATATATATATATATGTATATACACACACACACATAACTATATCTATACTGTATAACTGACAGTAAAAGTATATATACACTTTTGTACTGAAGTACATTTCAGCATTTGTACATTTACCTTTACTTGAGTATATGAGTTGAAGCAATACTTCTACTTTGACCAGAGTATTTTTACTTCTACTTAAATACAGAGTGTGAGTACTTTTGCCACCTGTGACTGTCCAAGTTTTCAACAGTGCATCACACAGACATCAACAAAAGCTTCAGCTTAATGTTTGCCACTGGAACACTGTCTGGAATCTTTGCACAGCGCTCCAATTAAAACGGGACTTTGCTGAGTGAGCGCGACATGCCGTCTGTGCGCCAACCTGTCCAACACAACTCACACACACACGCGCACACACACACACACAAACACACGCACGCACACACACAAACACACACACACGTTCTGAAGAACTTTCCAACTTCACATTTGAATGTGACACTGACATCCCTCAGGGCTAAATCCTGGGTCCTTCCATTTTTCACTAATGTGTGGTCAACTGAGAGCTTCCCCGTATCTCTCATGCGGAAAGAGTGAATGGAGGTCTTTGAGCTGCTCCAAGTGTAAAGTGAACCGAGACAACTTCTGTTGTGATTTCGTGCTTTTTAAGTAAATGGAATTGAATTGAATATTAAACTTACGCGTTTTTCCAAGCTCAGACTGGCGCAGGCCCTCGCCCTCTGGGTACACAGGCACCACAGTGACGGTGTAGGGGGTGTCTGAGAGGAGGTTTCTCAGGACGGTGCTGGTGGTTCCTCCCGATACCTGCTCCTGATTGCACATTAACACAGGAATCAGGATGTGAGTGCTCAAATTTAGGACAAAACTTACACGTGCAACCAAAATGCAATTTAATTATCATACAGCAATCGTTTTGTAGAATTTCATGAGTTAGCCATCCATCCATCCATCCATCCATCCATTCATCCATTTTCTGAGCCGCTTATCCTCACAAGGGTCGCCGGAGTGCTGGAGTCCATCCCAGCTATAATTGTGCAGGAGGCGGGGTACACCCTGAATTGGTTGCCAGCCAATCGCAGGGCACACATAAACAAACATCCATCACACTCACATTCACACCTAGGGGCAATTTAGAGACTTCAATTAACCAACCATGCATGTTTTTGGGCTGTGGGAGGAAACCGGAGTGCCCGGAGAAAACCCACACAGGCACAGGGAGAACATGCAAACTCCACACAGGCGGGGCCGGGGATTGAACCCCGGTCCTCAGAATTGTGAGGCAGACGCTCGGCAACCGTGCCGCACATTAGTTAGCCACTAATGGGAAAATGGTTTAATCTGGTGGTAGACACTAAAAATGTGAAATATCTTTTCTTCTAAATGAAATGCTGACAATAGAAAATGCTTGCAGGCTTTTATTTTATACTGTAATGGCAGAGAGATTAAAAACTGGCATTCAATGAGGCATTTTTGGCCACCAAGGTGTTGGAACTACTGGGGAAAAAAATACTTCCAGTGTGTAGACAAATTAATGTTGTTGCTTATATTTCACATATACGTGAAGAAAGGAAGGAAGTCGGTACAGGTACTGACCATGTCCTCTGCACCGCCGGTGGCGGGCACATAGAAGAGTCGGTACTGGCGCACATTTCCCTCGGCCGGCTCCCAGGTGACCTTGAGGGTGCTGGTGGTGGGGTCGGTCACCTGCAGGTTCTTGACACCACCCAGCGCCTCTGTCAAACACAGCAGGCAACCATTACGCGGCTCTCAATTTCCTGTTTGACTCAGGACGCAGCTACAAATTAGGGCCGAGGTTGCCTTTGACCTCGAAGGAGCGCTAGATGGAGGCGGGCCTTTGACGCCGTTCGATGCTCCGGGGCGTTTCACAGAGGCCGAGTGTCAGTCACACAAACAGGACGGCTTTAATTGTGTACTTTGCTTTTACATCTTGCAGAATCAGAATCAGAATCATCAGAATCATCTTTATTTGCCAATTATGTCCAATAAACACACAAGGAATTTGTCTCTGGTAGTTGGAGGCGCTCTATTACCACAACAGACAGTCAATTGACAGAGAACACTTTTGAGACATAAAGACATTGAGAAAAAACAGTCACTGAGCAATAAACGGTTGCTAGTTATCTGGTAATGCGGTACAAATGTATTTATTATTATTTTATTTTTTTGACAATTGTGCAAAATGATGTAGAGTACAAATTTATTTATTATTATTTTTTTTTTTGTGACAATTGTGCAAAATGATGCAGAGTCCTCTAGCACTTAGAGCAGTTTGAATGACTAATCTCGCAATAGTCCGGTGCAATGACCATTGTGCAAAGGGTGCCGAGACTTCAAGGAGTGTATACAGTATAAAGTGATATTGTACTCGAGTAAGAGTACTGTCACTTTAGAAGGAAAATTAGTCCTCCCAAGAATTATTAGAGTAAAATTAAATAAGTATCCAGTGAAATACTGGAACTACTCAAGTACTGACTAACTGGTGAGTAACTTTTGATTTATAATTTTTTTTCAGAGCATGAGCGTCAAATAGCCAAAACTGTAAAATATAGCCAAAAAAGAATATAGCTCAAAGTAACGGAGTAATGTTTTTTTCTTAACAAAAATACTGAAGTAAAAGTAAAACGTTGCATTAAAACTTCTCTAACAAGTACAGTTTATCCAAAAAGTTACTGAAGTAAATGTTACAGAGTAATTGTAACACTGTGATGTCTTTGGAAATGTTCAGCGTAATTGCCTTCCAGCAGGTCCCTTTTTTTTTTTTTGTCAAAATTATTCCACTCGAATTGTCCGTTTCTTAGCAGGAATTAAACTCACTAGTCAATTCTTTGAAAAAGAAGTCGCTAGAGTCGATTTAAAAGTCGTTAAGAGGTCAACACTGTCTATGCTTTTGTAAACTAGCAACCATGTTGTTAGTGTAAGCAAGTGCACGTCAGTGAGGACGCGCTTTTAACTATGGACGCCACTGGATAAAGATTCAATTGTACTGAGCAATAAAATTGCTGAATCGAGCAGCCCTAGTTGCTCGACAGATTTCCAACCACGAACTCACTTGTTTTCCCATTCTCCGACATGCCCTTCCCCTCCATGTCGGAGTAGATGGGCACCACCGTCACTGTGTACTCCGTGTCCGGCTGAAGATCCCTCAGCATCGTGTTGGTAACCATGCCGGATTCCTGAGTCTACAAACACACGCACATCAGTGAAGACCCTTGAGAGTCTTTTGTGATTGAGGGCTATTCAAATAAACTTGACTACTAATCACAACTACGCACTTTCATGATCGCATGCCATTATGAATGGGCATATTTGAGAATCGCACTTGTGCACATCAGTAAGTGTCAGGGCTTTATTGACAGACTTAACGGTGGTGAGAGATTAACGAATGGAGGCTACGTTCAAATCTTGCTAGCAGTTTTAAAACTGCAAACCAACCCTTTAAGTACGAAGTGTGAATACTTTTGCCACCTGTGTTAGCAAGGGCACCGGCACAAGTAGCAAAAGCGAGTATGCGGTACGAAAGGACATGGGCCCACCATGAGCTCGTCTCCTCCGGCGACGGGCTTGTAGACGATCCGATACTGGCGCACGTCGCCCTCAGCCGCATCCCAGCGCACTCGCAGCGAGTTGGTGGTGGGGTCGCTCACGCGGAGGTTCTTCGCGCCACCCAGAGGCTCTGAAAAAGAGATGAGACGCATGACCGGCACGACCACGACGGCAGCGGGTGCGGCCGTCGAGTTGACCTCTGCCACGCGCTCCAGGTGTCTAAGCGAGGCACACCTGTCCATCGCACCGGAATGGCACTTGTGAAAAGTGTCCACGTGGGTTTGTGCAGTTCATGTCGGTACAGTGAAACACAGTTTATTGCATGGAATAGTATGTTCCAGACACGCCCACGAAAAGGGAAAATCTGACATATACAGACCATTTGAAAGAAATTCATCGTTAAATACGTTCAGCTACTTATTTATCACTTTCAGAAGATTACTGTAAAACTGACACATAAAACTAAAGACAAGTCTACATTGAATATTTAAATGCCAAAAAGTTAAACCAAAAACCACGTTATTTCATCCAACCAAAGTTTGCTATCTTAATGTAAAACACCATAGATGGTCTTACAGAAATTAGGATAGATTTTACGGTAATTCTCAACCTTCAAACGACTGACTTGGAGCAGCAACACATACTAAGAAAGTATACAACAATACTCAAAGGCATATACAGTATATTCTCTCTACTCTGTTGGAACAACCATTATTACTGGAGTTTAGAAGGGGACCTTGTGTGTCAGTTCTTCTTGCTACTAAATGTGCTGCATCTCTTCCAGTAGTACTCAGTGCTGCCAACCGGCATGTTCTGGTAAAAGGAGGGAGTACACTGAAGGAACACAACTCTAAATTCAGACTTGCCTGTACACTGTATAAAGGCATACTAAAAAAAATGAGTGCTTCAGAATCTTACCATGACATCTACTGTATGCTACCTCCCGTCAGCCCTTCTATTGTGTTTCACATTAGATCTTAGTTTTAAGCTAACATGCTTTGGTTAGACAAAATGAAGTGGTTTGGTGGACCACATTACATGTTTTAATATAAGCTGTTTAATTCTCTTTTGTTTTATGTGTCAGTTTCAAATGTGGCAGAAAAATGCTTGAAGCAAACATGCTTTGCCTCTGATTTGGAGAGCTGTGTGACTGAGAGCATCTTCTTTTCCTTTTCCTCAAAGTGATATTATAGGATACATTTCTTGACAGAGAGAGCGAGAGTGTGACAACAGGCCTACTTAAACACTTTCTGAAAAGTATTTTAATTAGCAGTGTTTTGATATGTTTAAATGTATTTATAGCTTAAGGAGGGGTATTTTTTATGTCTTTATATGTTCTCATTGTGGATTTTCGCCGATTACAGTCAAGACAGTATGCCTGTCGGGTACATAGTGAGTTGTACTTTTTATAACATATTTTTATTTGTTTCTATGCCAGTGACCATCCAATTATTTCTTAATGTGAAACTGGTCTGTGGCACCAGAAATGCTGGGGATGGCTGTTCTAGCACATTCCACCGCTTGTTAATTACGCTGGACAATCACGTCCATGTCTCAGCACAATATTCAATTCAATGACTCGGCGACACAGATTGGCCCGGAATGCAAGCCTGTTTGCTCGGACCCCGAATGCCTCGTCCGGCGCTTGCACTTACTGGTCTTGCCCTTGTCGGCCTGCAGGATGCCCTCCACGTCAGGGTAGATGGGCACCACGGCCACGTTGTACACTGTGTCCGTGTCCAGGTTCCGCAGGACGAGGTTGGTGGTGCCACCTGACACCTCCTCCTGCCAGTCGTTAGAAAGAAACAAGCACAAATACTTGCTAACTGTACTTAAGTACATTTTTCAGGTATCTGTACTTTACTTGACTAGTTATTGTTACATCAAATGCATTATTTTTCAATTTCATTTCATTACACGGAATGAAAAGCAGACATAGGTTTACATGAAAACATTTGAATGAAAAAGATCAGAGAAAAGAATACATTTTCTATTTTCTGCCCCCTTTTACAAAATATCTTTACATTTCACATTCAAATTTCCCTTTTGACCTCTCTATTCAAATAAATCACCAAAGTCTTCTGAAAGGGTTTTTACATCACTGTCTTAATTTCATAATTATTTTCTCCCCTTGATTTAATGGGTTTTTAAATTATTATGATTATTATTATTTAAATTAACCGAGCTTGACTCTGTTTTCTGACTGAGGTTGTTCCACAATTTCACACCTTTCAAGTATAGTCATTTCCATCACTTTGGTTGTAAATCTTGCTATTTTAAAGACTTCTTCCAGCTACCGGAGGGTTTAAGCAGATATATATCTTTGCAGCTCCAACACGTCGTTAAGTGTAGTTATAAGAAAGTTGCTAGACGAAGTAGCATCCATTTTCCTAGGTCGTAATAGTGGTATTTGATTGACAGTTGACAGGTGAGCAGGGTGTGGTTCCAGGGCATTTTGCGGACTTGCCCACAGTGTTTGAGAGTGGAGACAACGGCTTGATTATTCACAATTTCGCCCTACTTTTACCTACCGTGCGTTGTTCTCCGTCGGGTTCTGCCGAATACGTGACCCTGTAGCTGCGCACATTGCCCACCGCCGGCTCCCACCGCACTGTCAACGTGTTGATGGTCGGGTCCACCACTTGCAAGTTCTTCACTCCCCCCACCGGATCTGATGGGGACAAGGCGTAGCACAGTATAAGGCATAAATACACATGAATGTGGAGAGTGTTGAACTCTCTGGGTCCAGGGGTCCCTTTAGAGAGGAAACATTTTTCCAAGGACCCCCTTAGAATCCTAATGCCAACTACATAACTACAAGAGGAATTCAAAAGTTGTAATGATACGTTAACAAATGTATATATTTTTTGACAAATAAATTATAATGCTGTGAGAGGAAAATCATATTTTTTCAAGAAAAAGCTCATAATCTTGAGAATTTTTGTCAGGACAACAAGTGTTAAATGTATGAGATTAAAGTATATTTTTCCAAGATAAAGTATTTTTGATAACAAAATTCATATTTTTGGAGGAAAAAAGTTTGACTGTTATGAGAATCCAGTTTTATTTTTTCCAAGTAAAAGGTCGTCACCTTTACACAAACAAAGATGTATTCTGTTAAAAACATTTCTATAATCTTACCACAATAAAGTTGTATTTTTCCAAAATAAAAGTCATAATATTATGATATACGAGTTTAATACAACACAACAATACAAAATCATGTTTGCAATACTATGCCTTTTATTCTGGATAAGACACCTTTATTCTCCAAAAAAATACACCTTCATTCAACATTAGTAAACAAAACAAACAAAAAATTGGAATTTTATCCTATAGTAATATAGCTTTTGTTCTATAAAAATATACATGCAAATTTATTCCTGTAATAATAAGCCTTTGTTCTAAAAAAAATGTCTTTAATCACTGGAGATGCCACATTTATGTAAAAAATATCAGATATTTTCTTTGGCCCAAAGCTAAGGTAGGGAAGATTAATTTGTTTGTTTTATTGACACTTTTTATACATTTGTGCACTTTTTAATGATACAACATAATTTACTGCAAATTATTTTACGGTGCCCCAAGCTCCGACTCTCGGACCCCCAGAAGACCCCAGTTTGCTCTAAAAGACAGCCTCAGCCATCCCCACTCACATGTCTTCCCGTTTTCCGTCTGTGGCAGTCCCTCCATCTCGTGGTAAACGGGCACCACGGTGACGCTGTACTCCGTGTCAGACTGCAGTTTCTTCAGCACAGTGGAGGTGGTGGATCCGGACACCTGGTCCTGGTTTAGGGAGGAAGGGACGCAGGTGAGACTCTTAGCAGACGCCACGTCCAAAAGACAGAACAGTCCACAATCTGACCTTGGCGGTGTTCCAAATCACTTCCTATCCACTATAGTGCACAATAGCGTCTTGACATTCAGGACTTCAGGAAGCTCTTCCTTTAGCTTTGGTGTGTCCAGGACATTGTGGGCTTGGATTTGTAAACTCATTCCCTTTTTAGTCAACTATAACGTCCAAAATATCAAAATCTCTATATAGTGATTAGCACAGGCGTTTGTAGCCCATTTTTGGGACCGTACCAATACCGGGACCGTACGAAAAAAGAGTCAGTCTGGAGAATGGTGAGCAAGGAAGTAAGTACTACTTGTTTACAGCTGTAGAAGTGAATACACGTTCTGTGTGCACACTACTGCCGTGGTTATTTGCCATATACAAATTAAGAAGACCAGCAACCCAATTAGTGCAAAGCATATTTTACAGGTCAAATAATGAGAAATCTGGCCGTCTCATCTGCCAGGCATAAAAGACCAACTACAATATTTTGGAAAAGGGCATCCTGGGCATTTCCAACACAAATTATCTTGCAAAGCGGATAGAAGGACATCAAACATTATAAAAATGTGTGATGGTATGGGACCGTTAAAGCCAAGGTGCTACTACAGACAAGCTAATGAATGACTGAACTTTTAAATCCTATTGGGACACACCGAGAGGGTGGAGCGTATAGAATATTCTGCTTCTGTTTCATGGAAATAGCATTGAAACTTAAAAAAACAGTGACATTTATCTTACCTGGCAGCAGCCCTAAACCTCTAATCTAAGAATCCCACTGGTGAATAGGAAACAAGGAATATCTGCACAATACTGAACACATCCATTCATTCATTTCAGCCTAGTGTCTGTCGGTCACACTCTTTTGTCCTCTGGACTTATCCGAGCATGTGCTTCTCGAATCGGGACTCACCACATCCTGGTCTCCGCCACCGGTCGGCACCCAGATGACGATGTACTCGCGCACGTTGCCCTCGGCCGGCTCCCAGCGCACGTTGAGGGTGCTGGTGGTCGGATCGACCACCTGAAGGTTCCTCACCATGCCCAGCGGCCCTGAGAAAACACACCGAATATTCTTATACACTGCAACCTTGACGTACAAGTTGAATTTGTTCCGTGACCAAGCTCGTCATGCTATTTCCTTGTATGGTGTTACTTTAGTGTTGCAAACTAACATTTTAGTTACAAAGGAGCTTAAGATGCCGCACAAAGTGAAAAAAATGTGAGCAATAATAAAAGCTCAGGAGCCAGGGCCCTCGTAAGTCAACGTACAACCGAGCTTCTTTGGAAGTTCCAAATCCATTTGAGTCACACGTCAGCGCAATTTGGTGGCGGGCACTCACTGGTTTTGCCGCTGTTGGTGAGAGTGGGCCCGTCGCCCTCGGCGTAGACGGGCACCACGGTGACGGTGTAGCGGGTGTCGGGGAGGAGCTTCTCCAGGACGGTGCTGGTGGTGCTTTCAGACACTTGCTCCTGCAAAATGACATCATCAACATGTCGGAAGACATCCTGATGATTAAGATGTTGTTCGAACGTAACGGCCCGCCTTTGGAAAAATAACTGACACAATGTCCAAAATATTAATAATCCCTGTAAATGTCTTCCACATACTGCTATTTTATGGGGTTCTAGAAGATAATGCACGGTTCACTCCCAGACAATTGGAAGCTTTGGCTTTTACCACTTTAATTACAATACTCCATCTTCTTCTCCAGTGGGGGTCTACTACAGAACCCTCTCGCACCCGCTGGCTGAGAGAGGTAATGCCTTTTTCAATACTGGATAAGATCAGAACTTCTACAAGAGGTAGCGGTATCTAACTACATTTCAAAAGAAATGGGACCCTTTCTTGACATTTTTTAACTCCATTCAAACCTTACTGACTGAATGATTGAGCCCCCCCCGCCTCTTCCTCATCTCACTTCTTGTTGTGTGTGCTTCTCGGGACGAACGCTCTTGTGAAGATGGTGAAATGTGGTCCTTTTATGTATACCTGAATAAGCCTGACATGTGAGGTCATACAGAAGTGAAATAGCACTGTTTTTGTGTCGATCTTCCAATACAAATATTTGTTTTAAATGTATGACGGTCCACTGACTACATAATTAGCATAGCCTTCCTCAAGGTTCTAACAGCAGAAGTGGGGGACTGAAGTCAAATGACTTGACTCAAGTCAGACTAAAGTCGCCAATTTTAGGATTTGGGATTTGCTTGGCTAAAACCTGACTCAACTTTGACTTGGTATTCATGAGACTCCACCTGACTTACGCGTGAACTATATGATATTTTCAAGGTAGTGTGGCATTTGTTTTGTATATGAAAGAAAATGTTTTTTTGCGGCGTGAGCACGCAAAGCAGGCAACCCACCAGTAGGCTATCTGATAAACCAAGTATCATGAAGGGAGGTTTGAAGATTATTACATTTGGATGAAAGGATTATGTTTTTGATTAACTTGGTAAAGAGAATGGCAACGTGCAATGTTTGCAACTCAAAGATAAGTGACACAACAACTACGACATCTAATGTCATCCGTCACTATAAAAGTTTGAGTTTAGCTCAGCAACCGCTGGTCAAACATGAACTAAGCTTCATTTCAGTTATGCATTTAATTGAGAAGACAACAACATTTTAAAAGTTTGACATTGCAGACACCCCAAAAAGGACTTTTTTAGCACTCACCACAATCTCCAAGCCACCGTCTTCTGGCATGTAGATGATCTTGTAGCCCTGAACGTTCCCGTCGGCAGGGTTCCAGGTGACCGTGAGCGTGGTGATGGTCGGGTTGGTCACCCGCATGGTGCCCACGCCGCCCAGTGGCACTGCAGGAAGGTATTTGTGGGATGTCAATATGACAATTCTACATGACATCACAACAAAAATGTACAATCCTCCACATGGCAGAAATCCAAGTGTTCTCCCATGGCACCGCGAAGGTTGCGCCACCAGAAGTATTCCCCCGCCTATTGTTTCCAAACATTCTGAATTGGCCTGTCAGTTGCCATATTGCCATTGATTGAGTTGACTTACGAGTCTTTCCGGTATCAGTCTGTCGTTTTCCCTCCCTGGCCGGGTACACGGGTAACACCGACACAGAGTAGGCGGTGTCAGGAAGGAGGTTCCTAAGAATGATGTTGGTGCTGGTGGCAGGAACTTGCTCCTGTGGAAGGTATGGCCGTAATAAAAAAACAAAAACGAAATGACCACTTTGAACCGAGCGCCGTCCTCACCATCTCCTCCCGGCCGCCAGCGACGGGCACGAAGAAGACTTTGTACAAGCGAACGGCTCCGTCGGCCGGGTCCCACTTGACGTTGAGAGAGGTCATGGTCGGGTCGGTCACCTGCAGGTTCTTTACGCCACCCAGAGGCCCTGAACACCATAAACCGCCATAGTGAAGCTCCACATTGTAGACTACACCAGCAACTATCTACTGTATCTAACCATCCATTAGGTACATATTTGGTGTATTGGTGTAGAGATACAGTGAACTCCCACCAAATCGTGATTTATCGTTCACACCCCCACTATATCGAGGATTTTTAAGTGATTGGTTTGATGGATTTTTACAATATACAGATGTAATGGAAAATGTCATATTTGATATTATAGAACTGGTTTCAGTGTGTTTATGTACCTATAATAGTGAATGGCAACTGTTGGTTTAATTAGTATGCACGAGAAGTGACTCCAGTCTGTCTGCTTAAGAACAATGGCGAAAGGTGGAGGTGCAAAGCCGACTGCATGCATTCCCAAGAGAGGAATTTTGCTGATTTTTACTTATCGGAGGTGGATCTTGAACATTTCTCCACGGTAAACAGGGGTTCACTGTATATAATTTAATATTGAACCGGGTTGTGCAAATGATCAGAATTTTAAGAAGAATTTTAACCAGGAAGAACCCTGGATATGAAAAAAAATATTGGGACGCAGGTCTGAATTGATTAGACGCTTGCGCCTGAATCTGGATGGTTCATCTTGTCGGGACAATTGTACACTTCTAACTTTGAGGGAAGTGTTTGAGGAAGTTCAATGGTCCTTCTTGCCCGGGATTCTTGAAACGCCCCGTCACTACTTACTTGTCTTTCCGTTTTCCGACATGATCTTGCCGTCCCCCTCGGCATAGACGGGCACCAGCGAGACGGTGTAGAGGGTGTCGGGCTGCAGGCCCCTCAGGGTGGTGCTGCTGGTGCCAGCTGACACTTGCTCCTAAAACCCACAACCACAATTGAGTCTTATTTCCAAATAAAAATGATAATCACATCTGTGAGCCAGTCGCTATGTGGGCTATGGTAGTAGATATGGGCCATCTGAGCTGGAATTTGAAATTCTAACACTGACTTTTTTTTTTTTTTTTTGTAATAGTGTCAGTGTCACATGACGAATGAGGTGTAACTTGATTATCTGTATCCATCCATCCATTTTCTGAGCCGCTTCTCCTCACTAGGGTCGCGGGCGTGCTGGAGCCTATCCCAGCTGTCATCGGGCAGGAGGCGGGGTACACCCTGAACTGGTTGCCAGCCAATCGCAGGGCACATCGAAACAAACAACCATTCGCACTCACAGTCATGCCTACGGGCAATTTAGAGTCTCCAATTAATGCATGTTTTTGGGATGTGGGAGGAAACCGGAGTGCCCGGAGAAAACCCACGCAGGCACGGGGAGAACATGCAAACTCCACACAGGCGGGGACGGGGATTGAACCCCGCACCTCAGAACTGTGAGGCTGACGCTCTAACCAGTCGGCCACCGTGCCGCCTGATTATCTGTATGTTGGATGAATTGAAAACAGTTGAATTGCTTCTCCTTGGCTTCAACCTGGATGTTGACATCTTGTTTTTATTTTTTTGTGTAAAATTTGAGTTTGGATTCAGTTTTTTCCCATTGCTTTTTAGGAGCTCTTGATTTTTCTTGCACTGAATTTTTTGAAAAGTTGAATTTTGCATGGCAATTTCACAAGAACTCCTGTTCTTGAATTAAAAAAATCTAATTCTTACGAAGGGCGGCACGGTGGACGACTGGTTAGAGCGTCAGCCTCACAGTTCTGAGGACCCGGGTTCAATCCCCGGCCCCGCCTGTGTGGAGTTTGCATGTTCTCCCCGTGCCTGCGTGGGTTTTCTCCGGGCACTCCGGTTTCCTCCCACATCCCAAAAACATGCATTCAGTCACTGATGGTGTAGTGGTACACTCGCCTGACTTTGGTGCGGGCAGCGTGGGTTCAGTTCCCACTCAGTGACGGTGTGAATGTGAGTGCGAATGGTTGTCCGTGTCTATATGTGCCCTGCGACTGACTGGCGACCAGTTCAGGGTGTAGTCCGCCTTTCGCCCGAAGTCAGATGGCATATGTTCCCCAGCGCCCCGTGACCCTAACCAGGATAAGGGGTGTTGGAATTGGATGGATGGATGGATGGATGGACATTTAAACTCAAACTTCCATCCATTTTCTGAGCCAATTCTCCTCACTAGGGTCGTGGGCATGCTGGAGCCTATCCCAGCTATCATCGGGCAGGAGGCAGGTTGCCAGCCAATCGCAGGGCAATTTTAGAGTCGTGAATTAACCTACCATGCATGTATGGGGAATGTGGGAGGAAACCGAAGTACCCGGAGGAAACCCACGCAGGCACGGGAAGAACATGCAAACTCCACACAGGCGAGGCCGGATTTGAACCCGGGTCCACAGAACTGTGAGCCAGATGTGCTAACTAGTCGCCCACTCAAAAATTTTTATTCAGAAATTCTAACTCAGCAATTTTAATTTCGAAATTCTAATCCAAAATCAGAAAGTGAAATTCCGAAGCTCAAATTGAGAAATTCCAAGTGAGATGTGACTGATATGCTTCCATAGGCTTCGCTGCCCCCGCAGGCCACAGGAAGCTTCCTGCCTGCCGGTGGGCGGGTGTTCCTACCAGTCCTACCATGCTCTCGGCACCTCCTGCAGCAGGAGCGTAGATGACTTTGTACTCCTTGACGCGCCCCTCAGCCGGCTCCCAGCGCACGTTGAGCGTGGTCATGGTCGGGTTGTGCACCTGAAGGTTCCTCACGCCGCCCAGAGGTCCTGCAGGGGCAAGAATCAGTTACCATGACCACCAAATAACTCCATTGCACAAGAATTTAAGAGTAGCTTCTGCTGTTAACACCACTATGAGGAGCAATTCAATGGTTGTGTTGGGTATGAGGGCGTGTTCCTCACTGGTTCTCCCTTCTGCCGAAACGTCTCTGCTGGGTCCGGTGGCGTAGACGGCAGTCATGGTGACCCGGTACGGTGTGTCAGGGGTCAGCTTCTGCAGGACGGTGCTGGTCTTCTTGCCTCCCACCTGAGTCTGTTTGACAGCAAACACGAGAGGTGAAGATAACAGCAGTCCGGGACTCCAGGAAGACTTACAGTAAGTTAAGGTACTTTTGTGCCATCTGAATTAGCATTTTTGTTTTCATTGATTTTGTAAAGATGTCTTTGTTTTTTTTTTTAATACACTGAATTCTTTGAGAAGTTGATTTACTTGGCATTTTAAAAAGAACTGAATATTTGTGCTAGACGTGTTCAAACTCAGAAATTCACATTTAAATTAAGAAATTCAAACTCAGAAATTAAAATTTTGAAATTCTAATTGAAACTCAGACATTGAAATTCAGAAATTCAAATTCAACCTTGAAAATTCTAACGTAGAACATCTAATTCAAACCCATGAATGAAATTTCCGAAATTTAAACAGAAATTGTAAAGTAGAAATTCTGATTCAAATTTGGGAATTGAAATTCAGAAATTTAAACTGAGAAATTCTAATTTATAAATCCTAATCCAAACTCAGGAACACGAGAGCTCAAGTTGGAGATAACAGAGGTGGGGGCCTCGCATTGAACGTTACACAATTTTTCGACTTGCTTGGCTGAAACTCACGAAATAATTGACTTGACTTTGACTTGAACTACTTTTGTCTGTTTAAATGTGAGAATCCAAATTTTCAACTGAGTGCGAGTTTTGTTTTTGAAATCTGTTTTTGCACAAACCTGACACCAATTTATTTTTTCATCAAATCGGCAAAAACAGAATGGCAACGTGCATTGTTTGCAACTCAAAAACACTAGGGCTATAAAAAGTCCACACACCCCTGCACAAATGCCAGTTTTTTGTGATATAAAATAATGAGTCCAACATAAATCAGTTGGAAGTCTTTTCCACAGTTAATGAGACCTATAACACGTAGAACTCAATTTAAAAAACAACAATTTGTCTTTGAGGGGTAAAATGAAAATAAACAACTGAGATAACGTTGCACAAGTATGACCACTCTTTTCTAACTGGGGATGTGGTTGTATTCAGATTTAACCACTCACATTCAAACTCATATAAATGGGAGCCATCATACATCTGCCACCATTGAAAGTGCCTCTGATTAACCCCAAATAGAATTCAGATGTTCTAGTAGGCTTTTCCTGACCTGAAGGTTTTGTGCAACTGACTGCAATTTGAAACGCTCCTGCTTGACTAAGGCCCCAGTTTGAGCCTCACAGCATGATACCACTGTGCTTCACTGTATGTTCGGTGTTCTTTTGGTGATGAGCAGTGTTGCCCTTTTGGAATTATGGCCTCGGTTCCATCGGACCAAAACAGAGGCGTTTGCGTTTGTGATTAAAACGTGATTGTGAATGTATTAATACAGCTAACTAAAACAGTTAGTGCAAAGTTTGTGCAAAGTGGCTAATGTGTGTCAAACATATTATAATTTCATATTGACACTTTGCCAGTTTTGCACATCTCTGTAGTGGCATTATGACCGTTGTCATTGTTGTAGCTTTGTCACTCTGCATCATTTGCACAATTGTTGTTGATCAGTATTACCACACCAGGGGACACTTTATGTTGCATAACGACTATCTGTGTCATTTGTGTCATTGTATCAGTATTACGGCACTACCTGACGCTTTATGTTGCTTGATGACTGCCTGTACTTTAGTGTTTGTCCTAAATGTAAATGTTGTTATAGTGGCTTGCTTGCTGTAGTACTAGAGTGTCTCCCAATACCAGAAACAAATTCCTTGTGTGTTTCAACATACTTGGCCAATAAAGACGATTCTGATATATATGTTGCGACTCAGCAAGATTGTATGATGTGACTTATGGCATGCTTAACTGCAGTAATGACTTCACGCAACTTCCAACTCGGGCCTTACTTGAAAGGTGAAGGTTAATTAACACTTGAGTTTACTTGCGCACATGTGACTTAGTGGTACCTCTGAGGATAAGAACCATTTTCACGTTCCCGCACAATTCTTTCCAGATGTCGTGATGTCATACGTGCACGGGTCAAGGTTTCTAAGGGCGTTTGCGTTGCGATAAGAAGAAGAATGTGAGTGCGGCGACGTGAGCGTTGACGTACCGCGAGCGGCTCGCCTCCTGCCAGCGGAGCGTAGAGGATTTTGTAGTTCTGCACGGGTCCGGGGGCCGGGTCCCACTTGACCGCCAGGGTGCTGAAGGTGGCGTTGTAAACTCGCAGGTTGCGAGGAGGCTCCGGGCGCACTGACACCGCAACAAACACACAAAACAAAGTCAAGCACACACACGGGAGACAATGGCGGTGTGGATGAGGATGGTGGTGGTGATGATGATGGTGATGATGATGATGATAATGATGATGATGATCATACAGGTATTGATGGTGACAATTCTGTTTCAAAGGCTAATGGAAGAAGCATTGATTATGAGGCAGGTTTGGTGGTAAGGGATTGATCACAAATTGATGGTGGTGTAAAGTTACAATGAAGTACAAATACTTGGTTAATGTGCCTAAAAAGCAAAACAACAACAAAAACGTAATAACTGCCCATAACGTAGTATATTTTTTAGACTTTTTTTAAGACTATGACGTAGTCGTTTTTTTAAGTATTTGTACTTCCACTTAAGCACTGCAATTATTAATTGAGTGCAATTACCTTTGCCAACGCTGCATAATGATGATTACAAGTATGAAAAAGGAACAAAAGCATTAGAATGTATTCATTTATTTTGGGGGTGGGTATATGACCACTCTGTGACAACCAAACCTACAGCAACACATGCAACATGTTTGATGATGATGATAATGATGATGTCACAACTCGTGTGATGATGCCATGATGTTACATGAGATGAATTGGACACATGGACCTGGTGAACGTGAGTCAAGGTGATTGATAGGAGCAATGTCTATTTATTTTTCGTGGCTGCACTGCTTCCAGTTGGAGTATGTGGTTGTTAGATTTTATTTTTTATTTTTTTGTCCCATCAGCCTTCAGCGTTTCTGTTGCCATGTCAACGTAATCTGCTCAGGGCCTTCAAATCATGAATCGTGTATCTTCGACTATAATAGCAATGGGACTGTTTCTTGAATTAATCGCATTTCAAATTTGTCCTCACATGACCACAGAGCTGGCCCTCGATGACATCAGCAATATACCATTCTCTAATTGGTTGGTCAGATCAAGTTTGACTAGCAAAACACGTCTGTATCGTTCAGCACACATGAATACATTTAATAATCAGCATCTCAGGTGAATATGATGTATTTCTCTTTTTTAAATTGTTTTCCTTTGTTATTAGATAAATAGATTGTGAAGTGCTCCAGATGATGTACGTAATATTGTTCATTATATTGCATTTTTATAAATAATAATAAAAACGAAGACATATGCTTACATGAACACAACATTCAAATGGAAAGGAGCAGAGGAAATCTTTTCTGCCCCTTTTTACAGGAAAATATTGACATTTCCCATTCAAATTTCCATTTTAGCCTCTCAAATCCACCAAAATTCTCTAAATGATTTTTAACCTATTCTGCAGACAAAGTCTTAATTCACCACTTCATAATTATTTAATACCCTCAATTTAATTAGCTTTTTAAATATATTAAGAGATTGTCTCTTTTGTTTATTTAGGTTGTTTCAGAACTTCTCCCCTTTCACTCTTATACTAATTTTGATCCCTTTGGCTCTAATTTTAAAGAATAATGTGCCTTTTTGTGTTGTATTTATGGTTTCTAACTGGAACGTGATAGTGGTGGCATGAGGAGTCGGTTAAGTCCCCACTGAAGTACCAAGTGCACATCCCACCACTGATTGACACAGTACCATAACAATGATACGAGACGTGGCAATATGGTTATCTTAGTAGTATGTTTATGATGTAAGCAATGAACGTGAGTGTCTGACTTGATGGACACACACACACACACACACACACACATGCAGTTGTGAAGGGGAAAATAAACAAATCAAGACCATTTCATTGACATACCGCTCACAGCCTTCAACACTACAAAGAGAAAACAGGTTCATTAAAGTGTAACACTCCCATACATATTGTATGCAGTATATGAAGCTAAAATGCAACTCTTAAAAAGTTTGGGATGCTGGGGTGAAACTTCAGGATGAATCAAAAATGTTGACAGCAGGCCTTTCTGTGACTCTTCCAGTCTCTCTGTTGCAGGCTGCTGATGACACTAAGGTCAGTGGCCACTTCCTGTTTGATGGTGATATACTGATGATAAATTGTTTGGTGGCGCCTGATGTCAAAATGTGAACAGCTTGATGAAGAGATTAAGGAGCCAGCGATTAATCGTTTCAGCCCTAGATCAATAAAAATCGCTATATACTGATTAGGGGGTATTTGATTAATCATTTCAGCCCTAGAGGCAACTATAGCATACAGTATAAAAATCTTGTAGTAATTAGGGAGCAGGAAATTATGTATGATTCCGAACAAACTGCGTTTGGAATCATTCATCATCCCCGACTCCCTAATAACTACAATGGGATTTTCCACCAGTTGTGTATTTTTATACAAGGTCAAATTAAGTTCACCAGTAAATGTTACAGTGCATTTTAGGTTTATCCTGATACTTTAACCAGAAGCTCAAGATCCCAAACTTTGTATGAGTAGTGCGTACAGTATATTTTCTATTTTGTTATAATTACATTTCCTTAAGTCAAACAAGTGTGTTGCTGTATTGATAGGAGCAGACGACTCACATGTGCGCTCGTTTCCCATCAAGTCTTCACTTTCCGATTCATCGGGGTAGATGGCCGTCACGGTGACTGTGTACTCGGTGGCCGGGTCCAAGTTCTCCAGAAGATGCGATGTCTCATCATTGCCCAAGATGGACTGCACGGCGACGGACACACACAGACATGAAAATCGTTATTTATTTTGAAGCAAAATTTTTTTTTTTAATGGTATAAAGACAAGCCCAAATTTAGAGTTGTGTGAGTTTACTGATTAATGGATTTTAAAAGTAACTATGTTAGATTACAAGTTACATTTACAAGTTACATTTGTTGCTAGCAGGGTTGCTAGCAGAAGTTAACTTGAAAAAGTAATCTGAATACTCGTTACACCTTTGAAAAGTAATTTAGCTACTTCAATGATTATTTGATTTTAAAAATAACTACGTTATTGTTTGTGGTTTTAGCTTACAGACTGGAAGTCGGTATGTCCTTTCTTGACCCAGCCGATGCGGTAGAGCGCCACATCGGGCGCCCCATGCTCCCATGTGGCCCTGAAGGAGGTCAGGTCCACATCAGAGAACTTGAGGTTCTTCGGGGCGGGAACGACGTCTGTTGAGAGAAAGCAGGAGGAGTGCACATGACTTTAACTCCTTGTAGACTGCTCGTTAAAGGAACTGAAAAATATGAATGTTGCTGATTCACTCAAAAAAATCATAAAAAAAATAGTGTGGGAAAACTGTGGCAGACCCGTAATTCCCATTCCGAGCATGGGGTTCCCGGGACCCTCATCGTACACGGGAGTCACGGCCACGTCGTACTCCGTCTGGGAGGTGAGGCCCGTCACGTCCAGGGTGGTGACGTCGCTGCGGACTTCCACCTGTTGTGGGAAAATGACCTTCTCAAACATATGCACTGTGGCCAACATCACGATTATAAGTGAACCCTTGCATTATCGTGATTCCTTGATCACGCCCCGCCATATCACAGAATTTTAAGCCATCATTTTTATGGGATTTTATACGGGCAAGTCAGTTGGGCACATTCTAAATACTCTGTAATTTTCTCTCAAGTTGTAAATATATTTAAGTAATAAATACTCTCTTAAGTAGTAAGTGGGTCATTTTCATATATTTGACCAATTCCAGTAAAGACATTGCCCATTGAATTTTATTTTGAAAATCAACAATTTTACTGATATGAGTATTTTAATTATTCTTAATTGTTATTATTCAAAAGTTAACAATTGTTTCTAAGAAGAAAAAAAAAAATAATTCTTAAGTGATATTTTCCGCTAAGGCTACCCTTTGTCACCGCTTCTGTTAACTTTATGGACAGAATTTCTCGCCGCAGCAGAGGCGTTGAGAGAATGTGGGTGGTGACCTCAGCTGTGATGTTCAACTCTTGCTGGAACGGTTTGCAGCGGGGTGTGGAGCAGTTGGAATGAAAATCAGCACCTATGAATCTGAGGCCCTCTCCGGGTCAAGGAAGAGATCCTGCCCCAAGTGGAGGATTTCAAGTATTCCGGGGTCTTGGTCACAAGTGAGGGATTAATAGAGGGGGAGATCGACAGACGGATCGGTGCAGCATCTGCAGTGATGCGGACTCTGTATGGGCCTGTCGTTGTGAAGAAAGAGCTGAGACGAAAAGCTCTCAATTTAGCGGTCGATCTACGTTATGACCCTCACCTGTGTGTCGTGACCAAAAGAACAATATCACAGATACAAGCGGCCGAAATGAGTTTCCTCCACAGGGTGTCTGGGCTCTCCCGATGAAGTGGCTCGGGCATCAGGTTAGGATTCCCCCTGGACGCCTCCCCATTGAGGTGTTAAGGGCACATCCCACCGGGTGAAGGTTCTGAGGACGACCCAGGACACGCTGGAGAGACTACGTCTCACGGTTTGCCTTGAAACGCCTCGGGATCTCCCCGGAAGAGCTGGACGAAGTGGCTGGGGAGAGGGACGTCTGGGCTTCCCTGCTGCTGCCCCCACGACCCAACCCCCGGATAAGTGGAAGAAAATGGATGGGTGGATTTTCACCAATTGCGGGTGGGTATGGAACATCCCTGTAAACCTTGCAATAAACAGGGGCTCACTGTAATAATGTCAAGTTGCTAATGTCGGTTTAATAGTGGTAAAAAGGAGCACATTCCGTGTGTAACGCTTCTGGCACGAGGAATAGGATGTTCTCACATGAGCTGGAGTATAATTTACATAAAGTTGAAACTGCATTGGACGCACGAAACACAGAGCTCTTTCCATTCCGCCTGGAGGCCGAGCCCTCTGAGCGGCAGCAGACGGCAAAAGTTGGCCTTGGTTCGGTGTGGGCGGACGCGGCGGCAGTGAGCGGGAGAGCGGGAGGCTTCAGGGGTAATCCCCAAGAAAACCAGACCTGATCGGCGCTGCTTTGTGTCATCCGTCAGGACTCGATGGAAAAGTCTGGCCGGCCGGCGTGCTGTGTGATTCATTGCAGACGCTTTGTCCCCCCCATGGGGGAGGAGGAATAATGAGGACAAAGTGGCAGTGGGATAACGGCAGGAGGGAGGCTCAAGAGGATGGAGAGGTCCTCCCGGCGGCCTCTTGCATCGCGCACGCTTCTCCGCTCTCAATCGGACGCAATCGCCCGCCTTCCTTCCTAACAACTTTAACAACTACCTCGTCCATGGAAGAACCAAGTCACTTACTTACTCCGACCCACCACTCATCCACTAAATACTCCCAATTACTAAATACTCTCTTTCAAGTACCACGTAAGCAGAATCTCAAGTAAACACATACCCTCAAATATTCGAATACTAAATACTCTCTCTTAGGTATTAAAAACTCACTCTTAAGCAGCTACTTAATATTACCTCTTAAATACTTTCTCTCTCTCTAAAAGTCTCTCAAGCCCTAAATACTCTCTCAAGCACTCAATGCTCACTCTCTCTCGCATTCAAGTACTAAATGCTCCTTCAAGTATTACTTTCTCTCAAGTAATGAACACTCCCTCTTTGATATACTACATAATCTCTCTCTTGTTAGTTTTGTGAAGTAGTCAATTGTCTTTTTGAATGACAGTGAGGAAGCGCTGCTCTCACCTCTTTGGCGTCGGTGCCCTCGGGCTTGTAAGTGATGATGTACTTGCGCACCAGGCCGGGAGCCGCGTCCCAGTTTAGCTTCATGCTGCTGTGAGTAACGCTGCTGATCCTCAGGGCGCCGGCAGGGGGCATGGGCACTAGGGGGCGACACCGAGGGACCACATGTCACAACGCACTCAACGGTTTAGGAGATAACGCAATACATATAACGGCGTTACATCATGAGGATGCATGAAAAAGCTAACCGTATTCCGCTACAGCTACAGAAAAAAAAACATCATCAGTCTACAGGTCAATTTAGTAAAAATTGGGGTTGCTTCGCAAGATTACAATTTAAATGCACGTTGTTACAATTTTTATATATATATACTTTTTTTTCATTTATTTCACACACACCACTGTGACTAAGAGACTTCCGGCACTGCAAGTTGATAGCTAGTGCAAATTTCTTTAAACTCTAGGTGAATTTCGCCATTATTTTGCATATCAAGCACAAAAGGGGAACAACACCCCCGTACAGTGCAGCTTGTGCCTTCTGGCTGTGAAATTGCTCTCATCCTCCCTTAGATCGAGAGATCAATGTTGTCCCTATATCCAAGAGAACGCTTTGAGGGGACCACGCTTTCTCAGTCGCTTCCTTGAAGTTAAGTTGTGAAAGGAGCTGCCCCTGTACCTTAAGACAGGCTGGTTTGTTTCCTGTTTTTCCTCTTAAAATGCAGTTTTCCTCTTTTATCTCAGGCTGAGAAGTGGATTTTAATCCTTATCTACATTTTATTGTTTCTTTACTATTTTTTTAAATTGTCTTTACTTTACTACATTAGCTTTATATCGGTCTTGCAGTATATCTGTGTTATTTTATCTATCTACATGTATTGTTCTTTGCTGTGTTTGTGTCTTTGTTTAGTTTATGCTGTGTTAAACACTTCGGTCAACTGTGTTGTTTTTACAGCACTCTATAAATAAAACTAGATTGCATTGCATCATCCAAGGATTCAACTCTTATTAAAATAAACATTTACAAATAAGACCGCTAAAATTAACTTTAGGTGGCTAACGAAACTGCTAATACTGCTACAACCTCTGAAAAATGTTTGGAGACTGTGTGGTGAAGCGGATCAGCAGGGTTGGATGGGATATGTTTTGTTAAACAGTAACTGGTTTGTGGGTAATTAAAGACGCTGTGGTCCATATTACCCCAGTATTGTTCTTTTATTGGTGAGGTAGCTTTAAGATATTCATCCATTACATGACTAACTTCAAGTACTGTATTAATATTTTGTTTCTTTTGTCTTTATGAGTAATAAAGCGCTATATAAGTGCAGTCCATTTACCGTTTACATTTGGTATGTCAAGTGACATTCCTTGAATATGACTAGGAAGGAAGTGTATGGGAATCCATTTTGAAAGTAAACCTCCCAGTCTGAACTGTGGTGCTGCCCGTGACAGCATAAACATCATCTGGACTTGATTCCAAACTCAATAGCAGAGGTGGTCCAGTCACATACAGATGCGCTCAGAAGTTTACATACCCTGGCAGACTTTGTTACATGTGTAATATTCTTTAGAGGAATTGTTTTCTATTTTTTTTTGCAGAGAAGCCTGAATTGCAGCTGAATAATCATGATTAAAAAATTTCCAGCAGTTGTGACTGACGTCTTTGTCAGAAGATGGGTACCAGAGAAATTGATTTTCTTGTGTGTATGTGTGTGTTGGGAGGGGGAGGGGGGGGGGGTGCTTTTGGCTGAATGTTTTTGTGTAATATCACCAATAGAAAATCTGGTCTAAAAACGCCTTCAAATTAGAGTTTCTTCTGCTATTCTGGGAAGCCCTTTTTCGATTGGCGGAGACGTTTCAGTTAAAAACCAATATAACTGTATACGGGCCGAAATTGGAGCGGTTCTCCAGTGGAAGCGACAAAAATACTGTGACGTTGCAACTCGTGCCACTTGCCCTAAAAAAATGTACTTAAATTGCGCAAAGGGACTATTATTCGTGGGAAGAGCAGTGTAGGCAGTAGAATAGGTCATGAACTTGAGTCATCATGTTTTTTCCGGAATTTATTTGTGAGGGAGGATTTTTGATGCCTTTGAAGTGCTCATTTCATGTTCTCTTCAGACAGATGGAGGCCTGGTTGTCAATTTCTGATCTAATTCATCCCACGGGCGTTCTGTCGTGTTGAGATCAGGACTCTATTAAGGCCAGTCAAGAACACCCACACCAAATGCTTTCATCCTTGCTTTGTGCATTGATGCACAGTCATGTTGGAACAAGAAGGACTGTTTCCACAAAGTTGGAGTATGGAATTGTCTAAAATATTGGCTGCCCCTAAGTTCCAGTGAAAGGAATTCTGAATGCTTCAGCATACCAAGAGATTCTGGAAAATTCCATGCTCCCAACTTCGTGTGGACACTTTTGAGGATAGCCCCTTCCTGTTCTAACAGTGGACAAAGCAAGGTCCATAAAGAGTTTGATGTGGATGAACTTGACTGATCTGCACAGAGTCCTGATCTCAAGCCAATAGAACACCTTTGGGAAAAATCAAAGCGGGATGCAGGCCTTCTCGTCTAACATCAGCGTGTGACCTCTCGAAGATTGGTCAAATATTCCCATGAACACACTCCAAAACCCTGTGGAAAGCCTTCCCAGAAGAGTTCAAGCTGTTATAGCTGCAAAGGGTGGACCGATGTCACATGTCACTGAAGTTCACATGCCAGTCAAGGCTCATGAGCGAATACTTTCAGCAAAATAGTCTATGTTGAGACAGCACATAACTGTATGACTTGACTTAAAAAAGAATAATAATTTAGTGTGGACTCTACTTGATTTGCTTGCTTAACTGTTAAACCTTTACTGTTAAGACTTGAGACCTCCTTGTGACTTGCAAATGAAGAGTTCAAACACAAAAATCATCCAGCGCCAGTTACACAAAAATAGAGCCACACCTACTTATTTTCTTGGAGTTGTCTGTTAAATTACATCAAAGACCTCTTTGAAAGACCTTTTCAATAAAGAAAGATGTTTTTCCAAATTAGCCTCTTAATTGCTTAATAAATATTAATTTAGAATGGCCCCCCAAAAAATTATTTTACTCAATTCACCAAAAACTGAAAGATTTCACATTTAAACTCTTCAGGCCCGACCGATTAATCGGCTGGCCGATTTAATCCGCCAATATTAGTCCTTTTCAAATCAAATAGATTTTTTTTTTAACCCGGTCCTCAGAACTGTGAGGCAGATGTGCTAACCAGTCGTCCACCGTGCCACCTAACACTTTACAACATAAGACAAAGATAATGACATTCAAACAAATCTATAAAAAAATCGTCAAACATCAGGAAGCCGATTTTTCTCTCTGTTGTAAAGTTAAACAAATAAAGGACAAAGTATTGTAAAACAGCCAAATATTCTACCTGTAATTTATACTGTATCTTTACTGTTCTAAGCAGCTACAAATTGATTATTTTATTCATTATATGTTTTTTAAATTAACCAGTCAATTAAAGGTCCCATATTTTGGCTATTGAGACCTCCACAGAGTGACTCTCTAACATGGACTTTATATAAAAGTGTCCATTTCATTTCAAAAAAACAGAAAAGGGCCTTCTGACAGCCACTTCTGTTTGATAGACTTTTGTATCCGCTTTGTCCATATTTGGCTAAGACCGCCCCCTTTCCTCTGATTGGTTGCCTCCGTGTAGAAGACCCACTTGTGCGAGCACACGTGTTTGTTATGCTGACAACGCTGGCTGAGGAGCGGAGAGGTAAGTAGAGAGCTTTACTAGTGACATACACAAGCTCGAGAAATTCGAGTGACCTGACTTCAGGCCTCTCAGAAGAAAAACGATTTTAATTCATATTTCATGTTTACTAAGCCACCATAGAGCCAATATCACATCCCAAATACTAGAAAAAGTTGGTTTGGTAAAATATGGCACTTTTAAAACCCATATCAGTCGGGCCCTACTTCAAATACAGTTTGTGACTTCCTCCCACCTGTGAGAAAAAGATCGACAAAGAGCCGAGTGAGTGTACGTACGCGTGACTCCGCTGCGCTTCAGTAGATCACTAACTGCTTCGCCGTGCTGCGCCAAAACGGAGACGGAATATGCCGTGTTGGGGAGCAGCTGCGTCAGCTGAATGTCGCCCACGTCAGCTCGTACTCGCACCTGCGGCCATACGGGCAGGAAGCCGGTTCAGAGCCACGTGTGCCACATCTTGGCGGACATCGTATTACCTCTTTGTCCAGCTGAGGCTCAGTGCCGTTGATGGATTGGTAGAGCACGATGTAGCCGCTGGCTCCGCCCACCGGCTGCCAGCGAACCCTCATGGTGCTCATGGTCTCGTCGTAAACATTCATGGACGTGACGGCCGGCAGTGGCACTAAAACGAATAGCAAAGACTGAATTGACCAAATTTGGACATTGCTATTGTTTAATGATGAATCAAAACCAAATAAACACCAATGAAGCAATATCACACGAGAGGAAGTGATGTACTTACCAACCTTTTTGAAAGTGAGAGCTAATTCTTGGCTACTGATTAATGCAAACGAAGGGCTATTCGGTTGATATACACTTGTGAGGTTGCTTCAGGTTCCATTACATGTCAGTTATAGCTTTTTCATACTAGGGCTGCAAATAACGATTATTTATGTAATAGAGTAAAGTGACTATTATTTTTTCCATAAATTGATTATGATTCAGTTACTGAAAAATGTTGATCATTGTTTTCCAAAGTAAAATCATGTTTCAAATGTCTCATTTTGATTAAAAGCAAAGGTAATCGGTCTGCTTTCATGGAGGACTACGGAAATCAGAATATTTACTGTTGAGAGGTTACGTTTAAAAATGTCTCAAAAACAATTAATCGCTTATCAAAATAGTTGTCAATTAATTTGATAATCAATCAGTTGCCAATTAATGGATTCATTGTTTGCATCTCTACATGAAGGCCTTGTACCAAATGAATTTAACAAAGCTACATTTAGCTAGGTTAAAGTTGATTAAGCTTGCTGTTGATGCCTCATTTTACTGTATATCGAAGAGAGTTCCTGTATTTTTAGTTTGTATTTTAGTATGAAAGTACATGAAAAAAAACAAAAAAAACAATAAAAGTTTGTTTGAGCCAGTGCAGGCACATGATCAGAATGGTAACACTTGTGCCTCAGTTTCAGCCAGGAAAAATCCTGGACTCATAAAAGCACTTTACGCAACTTTACATGAAAATCAGCTTTAAGCTCCCAGTTACCCAATACGTGCCGACAGCATTGCATCATGAGATAGGGTTTATGTGACAGTCGTCCGCTTCAGATCAGACACTAGATTGATGTCGTAAGCACAGGAATGTTTGGCAGATGAGCATAGGAAGATCAAGTAAATAGCAGCAGCGAAATATAAGTCGTTGTTAAAGCTTCAACGCTTCTCTTAAAAGCTCGCCTTACAGCGCAGGAAAGTGGAACCTGAGTGCAAACAAAGAGGGAGGATAAATTCTTACAGGTGGTCTCGCGGCCCACCAGGGGCTCGCTGCTGTCTTCTCCAAGCAGCGAGTAGACGCTCAGCATGTATTCCGTCAGCGGGCTCAGACCTTCCAGGACTGCAGATGTCGTTGAGCCGTCCAGCAGCATCTACCAGCACAAAGCAGACACAGCATTCCCTTACTCTTCTCGCATAGCTTTACTTAAGTACACACAAGCCCCAAAACTCAATCATTTTTTTTCCACTGCAGTGTGTCGGTTAATATGCGGTGCTCAATTGTTTGGTGTGCGGCGAAGAGTCGCCAACAATGTTTTTTCGCGATGGTCCGCTTGTGTCGTTTGGCCATTTCACTCAGTGTGGCAGGTTTAAGGTCTATTTTTTCCAGTTGCAATCATCAACTAATTTAGCATTTTTTGTCCCAGAGTTCCGAAAATTTGCAAAGTTAGGATAACAACTTAAAAGTCAAGCCTGGGCTAGCTCGCTCTTAAACAACAACACGCAACATAAAATGTGATTTTTCTTCTTCTCAGTGCAAGCATAGTGAAAGTTAATAAAAGAGGGAAACTAGCATGTGTGTAGAGAAGGTTTTTTTTCCCATTGTGCCAAGTTTTCAAAACCGGTCTTGCTTCGCATTGACACTAAAAAATTATTTTTACGTGTTAAAAAATGTCGTTGTTAAAGTGCTCTATAAATAAAGTTGAGTTGAGTTTACTTTTTACTTTTGTACTAACATACATAACATAAATTTCAGTGTCTGTACTTTTGTGGTTCTCTCAGTACTTCTACTCGTTTTTTTTTTTTTTTTACATAAGTATCTACACTTCTACTTTAAAACAGAATGTGAGTACTTTTGCCACCTCTGGTGACCGGCATCTGTTTCTTCTCCAAATAAGAACTTTCTGCCTCGCAACATTTGACACCTGACCCCGCAGAGAGGAAATGATCATACTATCAAAACATCTGCGTCATGTCCCGCCTTTGTCTGCTGATTAGTTTACACAAATAAACACGCTCGCAACTGTCAACAATCAGGGCGCACAAAGAATGACTCGCTTTCGTGTGTTTATGCATATTTTTGCATTTGTTATCTCAGGGGTGGGCAAAAGGTCCTGTAATATTTGTTGCACTCATTTAGTAGTAGTAGTGGAAAAACTCTGTTACCACTGTTCATTTCAAGCTTTTATTTTATTTAAAAACTGTTAAATAATTACAATTTAATTAATTATAAATAATGCCAGTGGAGAATGGCTTATAATTAATAATAAAATGAACTATTTTGTATCCATATTTTACATTTTTTTTTATTGAGCTGGCCTAACCATCTATTCTTAAAATCAGGGAAAAAACAATTTGCCCACCACTGTTTTATCATACGTGACATTAAATCTCACTACTTTAAAATAATGAAGTCATGCTCGAATGCTACATGGATCGCTAAAAGCAAAACATGGAAAAAGACTTAACTATAAACGTTTTTATTGCATCGATATACAGTATGAAGGAGAGAGCATTCCAGCAGCCCTGAATTGGATGCATCTTGTGAACGTAATGCAGTAATAATTCATAATAATACATCTCGTCAGCGCACTTGAATCCTGCCGCTGTCGCTGCCATTTGGAAATAAACGCTGCCGTGGCTGCTTGTAAATCAGTGCAGATAAGTTCACAAAAAGTAGGCGGCATGTAAGTCAAGTGCTTTGGGTGTCAACGTAAACACACGTTGAGAGCAGTGATGTACGTAAGTGGAACCAGAGGAAACTCTGCTTGATTATCGTAAGCAATGAAAGCGCAGAAAACAGAGAAAAGCACACCAGCTCTCTGTCGGACGGGAGGTCAAGTGCAAATCACAGACC
The DNA here is from genome assembly GCF_024500385.1 of Phyllopteryx taeniolatus. Lineage (NCBI taxonomy): Eukaryota > Metazoa > Chordata > Actinopteri > Syngnathiformes > Syngnathidae > Phyllopteryx > Phyllopteryx taeniolatus. The sequence continues at coordinate 7,899,936 of NC_084519.1, read as the reverse complement.
ACGTAGAACAAAACTATCAAGTGCTGTCTAGGTTCAAAATAACATTTACCTCTCACGTGCACCAAAAGAACTCAAGGTTTGAGATGGCTTCCGCTTTCAGTTTTGAGCTTCCTCTCACACAGACACATTTTTTGACTCTCACTAAGACAGAAAAAAGTCTTACTTGGACAAAAAAAAAAAAAGGTATGTGAGAAAAGTTTGTGTGCGCGCGTGTGTGCGTGCACATGTGAGAGAGGTAAATCTTATATTTGGCCTGTGCGGCTGTACAACTAAAAGACAACGTACTGTTAATAGATTTTATTAGTACCAAAATGCACAGGTCCTCCATCAAAAATACACTAAAGCCACCACACATCGAGCGAAACAGCCAAACGCAACTCAAGTGGGCCAACTAAAAAGAAAATTTAAAAAAAAGAAGAGAACTGGCGACTCTTCGCTGCACACCAAGAGATGGAGCAAAAAACTCAAATAATTCTTAATTCAAAAATTATTTTCAAAATATTCAGAAAAATTATGAATTCATTTCAAGAAATCTCAAACAATTCTCAATATTTCTCAATTAATTCACACTTTTTTTAATATCCTGAAAAGTCTCAATTTGTTCTTAATTCTTAAATTGCCAATTCATTCTCAAAACTTTCTCAAACAACTCTCAAATAATTCGAAAACATTTTATAAATAATTCTCAGAAGATTCTCCAATATATCCCAAATAATTCTCAAATAATTCCCATATATTGCTGGTGCCAGCCCAAAACCTGCAATGTCCAAATTTGGTCAATTTCATATTTATTTATTTTTTAAACATCTATACTATTTCTCAGTCTCCACAAATTATTGACCCATACAAAGGTTTAAAAATGGCTTGCTTTTTTTGATGCAGCAATGTTAATGGCTCAACAAACGTGCCATTTTTGGGGGGGTTCCTGAAAAGTGATGGTTTTGGAGATGCGAGGTGCCGGCGAGGTGTCTGCCTGATGCCAGCGACATACAAAAAAGGTATGTGATACAAGTTTTTTTTATTATATAAAACAGTTAACAGTATGCGAGAGTGACATTTAGATAACGTTACTGCAACGTCCTTACTTGGTCATGCTAAAAGTATGCAGGAAAATTTACACAAAATTATGTAATAATAATAATAATAATAATAATCATGTGTGGGAGGGTTTGTGGAATCTTACTGATAGATTGAGGAAAAATCTAGTGATCGCTGCGTACCTCCTGGGCGGGTTCTCCGTCCGCCTTGACGTAGACGAGGCGGAACCTCTCCACGGGTGTCTCGGGCGCGGTCCAGGTGGCGCGGAAGGAGCGGTGGGTCACCTCGGAGGTCACCAGATTGGTGGGCGCCCCGAGCTCTTCGGCTGCGGGAGGACGAGCACACCAGCGTGAGCGGGACACGACTCGTCCAACCGTCCACAAATCTGACAGTGACGCCCTGTATTTGGCCGCCTCGACACTGTAAATCACTTTTTTATATATTTTCTCTTAAAAGTGATTTACTCTTCTTGCAAGATGGAATGTTCCACTCAGAGAGCTTGATTCTGCTTTTACAGCTATACGGCCATTTTTCGACAAGTTGTCGTTGTCGTTGTTGTCAGGGGTGGCGAGTAACCAAGTACATATACTTTACAGTACTTAAGAAGTTTTTTTTCTGGTATCTTTACTTATTTTTTTAATTCTGACTTTTTTCTTAGACTCACTACATTTGAAAGCTGATATCTGTACTTTGAAGAAGTGCAGCAATTAATTGATTAATCAAAAACTAATCAATTATCAAATTAAACAACTTTTTTTTGATGATCGATTAATCATTTTGAGATCTTGTTTAACTTAAAATTGTCCAAATCCTCTGAATTTCAGCCTCTCAGCAGTAACTCTGCGATTTCTGAAGGCAGACTGATTGTGTTTAATCCAAATAAGACTACCGGAGACAAATTCCTTGTGTGTTTTGGACATACTTGGCAAATAAAGATGATTCTGATTCTGATTCTGATTCTGATTTGCAAACATCTACTCTTACTTTGGGGAAAAAAATATCAACATTTTTGCAGATTTTCTGACAGATGTTACGGACCAAACCAGTAACTGAATCATCATCACTTTATGTTTGTGCATTTACTGCACTGTCAATATGAAATAATGTCCTGTTTTTTAATAATAGGAGGGAAATAGTTTTTTAATCTCAGTCACGCATTAATCAAAAAAATAATTGACAGATTAATCAATTATCAAAATAATGGTTAGTTGTAGCTCTAGGACATTGTACTTCTTATTTTGTCAAAAAAAAAAAGCTTGTTATTTTTTTCAGCCTTCACAAATGACGAGGCAACGTAAAAAAAAGACAGAAATACAGAGAGGGAATGGAAAAAAAAAGGGACAGCAAAGATATGGAGGAACATGAATCAGGCAGTATTAATGACAATCACGTTCCAGATCCGGAGAAGCGAGATAATTTTTTTATTGGTGGCAAATATGTTGTGTCTTGCACCAGCCTAAAATCCACCATTTTCTGGCATTCAAAAATTCTAATCTGAACAGATATGTCAAAAGTACAGGTGTTCTGTTCTTAAGTTAAAAACACTGATAAAAACAACTGCAGTAAAAGTAGACGTACTGATGCCACTCCCTTACTTAAGGGTACAAAAGTACACACTTATAAAAGTACTTGAGTAAAAAAGTCAAATGCAAATTCTTCAGCCCAGTGAGATTTTTGTCTCTCTCCAGATGATTGGCATGGTCTCTCTACATCGTGTCGATGGTCACCTTCGAAGGTTTAAAAAGTAGCAAGCTTCTTTTTAAAATTTAAGGAGTATAAATTACAAACATTTGTCCTTAAAAAGTAATGAGTAAAAGTAAAAAGTATATAAAAATAATCAAGTTAATTAGAGATATCTGAAAAATCGACTTAAGTACCTGTACTTTGTTACTTCCCTTCTCTGTTTCAGTTAGCGTGAGCTAATTTAGCATTTTTTATGTTTTGCTCATGCACGACCGATTGTCAGCTCAATCCTGATTATCCAATCAGAATTTAGCCTGCAGCGAACATGTGACCAGTGTAGTTTTCTTCTCCGTACAAGTACTATGAACGCTAATAAAACAGGACAACAATTTTTTTTGTTGTCAAGTTCATGTGATTCTCAATGAAGCAAAGAGAAATAAACTGAATTGACGAAGTACTGAGAGTTGGCCCCTCTGGTGTCTTTAAAAGTGGCAATAAAATTGTGAAAAGAATGTGACGTTGTCAGTGTTTTGAAGATTCCAGAAAAGCCAAACTTTGTGAAGTTTCCACCTGTGCTCCAGACCAGTAATTACTGAGGGGTGTAAATCAGACTGAATTCAGAGAACAGCCCGGAATGACAGCGACCAGGTCACAGCTGCTTGTTTTTCTTTTCTTTCCAAAAGTACCCAAAAATAAAAATGATACATTCAGAATGTCTGAGTCGATTTTCTGTCATCCAGGTCATGTTAATCTACAAAGTTTTAATATCCCTTCTTTTTGAGATACAAATTATCCTTAGAGGATTGACGGCTAGATTTTTCATGATATCTCACACCATGGGAAGAGTGGCCACAAGGGAGCCATTTTGCCACCATGCAGATGCAAAATGCTCATTCACTAGCCACGAAAGGTGGTGATGTACGGGTCAGCTTCGACTAATCGATGATGCCATTGATATTTTTTTTTCAAAGGCACAAACACAAAGTCACTCACTCGCTCTCCCCGCCGTTCTCGGTTGCACAGGCCCCACCCCCCAACCAGTTTATCCAATAGCATTTGGACACTTGCACATTCAATCACATTCAGATAACTGCACTGCCTCACAGACAGTCAGAACTTTTTAAACTAACACCGATTCACGTAATAGTAATATATCTTTTTTTAATGACAGGATGAGAGAATGCTTTGCAATAATGTCTTGTAGCAAACCTGCCATTGGGTTACGCAGTTTTATAAGACCCGAGAGTCTGTGAGACCATGAACGAGACTCTGATTTGTAATTGGATGAGTAAGAAAGGGGGTGGGGCAAGTGGAAGGAGGAAGCAGATACGGGAGGGCGTTTGGTGAATTTACTGAAGGCTGACATAAGGAGTTAAGGCTGCTCGTTGGCTAGCGTGAGCCTTTTGAGATGGGTGTCTATTTATTAAATTTGAGGATATACCTGGACTAGTGACCACGCCCATGGGACATTATGAGGGAGACTTTGCAACAAAAATTTAGAAGTGAAGAAGCCTCGAGTTGCCTTCACTCAACCTTAGGAATGGACTAAAGAAAAGAAAGTCAATATTTTTTGTCATTTCCCCACCTGTGCCCTTGACACTGTTGCACAGGTTGACGGTTAGATCGTCGACGATATCCAGCAGGAACTGGAAGTCATTGACGTTGTACATATGAATCTCGTCAGGGTCGGAGGCGATGGAGCGCAACTCATTCTCGTCTGCGTTCTTCACACCTAGAAAATTTAATGTTTGTTTACTTTATGCTTGCTTTTTGAGGAGAAAAAAAAAAACACACACGGAGAACTGACCGATGGCATAAAGCTCAACGCGGTTGTCTCTCAGGTTCTGCGAGTTGGTGACAATTTCATCCTGAGACTTTCCATCGGTGATCAGGATGCCGATCTTACGCGCCTCTTCACGCATTCCCACATCGGGTTTAAAGTTGTTCTGCAGAATGTAGTTCAGGGCCATTCCTGCAACACGCCAACATGGATTCTGTTACTGTAGCTGTCAATCACTAGGAATCTCCGAGCACAGGGCTGTTAAACTCATTCCTGGATGCTTTCCCTCAGATGGGCTGTTATGACTTCCAAACTATAGACTGTATTAGATGTACATTTACACAATACCTTGATGGATACTCAGACTCAGTAGTCTTGTTTAATACCCCCTAAGTAGTAAATACTATATCGTTATTAAATAATTTCCTCTCGTACTAAATACACTGTTAAGCCCTAAATACTCTCTCAAACACTACATACTCACTCTCTCTCTCTCTCTCTCTCTCTCTCTCTCTCTCTCACTCAAGTACCTTCAAGTACGAAATACGCATGTTCTAACGAAAAGACATTGAAACTTTTGTTAATGATTTAAACATCCCTCAATTTAATGCAGAAACCCCAAATAACCTAGTTGCCCAATTAACCATCACAGAATTACATACAGTAGAGCAATAAAAAAAAAATCCAAATAGAGAAGCTTCCAGGTCCAGACGGCTACCCTGCTGAATCCATTAAACATTTCTGGTCGATACTAGTGTTTCTATTTCTCAGAACAGTGAAAGAGATTAAAGATAACGGTCAAATTAGAAGCCATATGAACCCAGCTGCAGTCAAACTACTACTCCAACCAGTCAAAGTCCCAGTTCTAACAGCTAGTTACTGCCCCTTTTACTGATTAACACAGGCATCAAGACTATCTCCAAGGTGCTTGCTGCTAGACGAGAAAAGGTTCACCTGTCGATACTCCACTATGACCAAACAGGTTTCATTAAAGGTATAAGATCTACAAATAATGTCAAACGACAAAGAAATTTAATAAAGAAATTTGATAAGCATGTAGCAGCACAACAATCTCAAAACAATTGTCATGTCACTCTCTCTACTTTCTCTAATAGTAAATATACTATCTCTCAATTAGTAAATACTCAAGTAGTAAGTACTCACTCTTAGGTATCAAATACTCTCTCAAGCCCTAATTACTCTCTTAAGTAGTAAATACTCTCTCAAGCCATAAATACTATCTCTCACTCAAGTACTGAATACTCCCTCAAGCAGTACTTACTCACTCTTCTTTAGTACTAAATACTCACTCTAATACTAAAGATCAACAAGTGAGATGCACAAATGTGCACACCTTCTTATACCTGAGGATGTGGCTGAGTTTAGAATGAAACAATCACATTCAAACTGTGAACAGTTTAAATGTAAACAGTGTTAAATTGGAGTCATCACACACCTGCGATCATTTAAAGCGCTTCTGATTAGCCCCAAATAAAGTTAAGATGTTCTAGTCCGCTTTTTCCAACATTTCTTAGCAGTTCATACATTCATTGAACTTTTCCTTTTAAGAACAGGGAAAAATGCAAACTCTAAATAGAAAAGTTTCAGCTCAGACTCAAACCCAGAACCTCAGAACTGTGAGACAGATGTGCTAACCACTGTCAGTCACCTGTCATGGTGTTTCCTCCTTTGTACGGCAGGTTGGTGATGGCATCCAGCAGGGAGGCTTTGGTGGCATGGGCGTTGAGGTGCCACTCGGTCTTGGGGTCGCCGCTGTACTGAGCCAGACCTGTGCGGAACACAGCAGCCAATTAGTGAGCAGCACTGTCTTCTGGACATTTCATAATGATTTTATTTTCATCGCATGTTAAAGATTGGGAATTACCAATCTGGACGCCTAAATTAAAGATATTTAAAAATCACTACCTCTTCCTTCCACATTTCATGACCCATTCAAACCTTTTCAACTTCAAACAGTTAAACTCATTTAGGAACTTATTGGGAACTGTTCCCATTCCCAAAATTCCCACATTTTGCAATAAAATTCTCAAATTAAGAGATATTTTAAACATTTGCCCCCTCCTACCACATTTCTTGACCCATTCTTACCTTTCCAATTTGAAACTCTTCACCTCATTCAAGATACATACTGAATGATATATAACATTCCCAAATCTCATTTTTGGAATGCATTTCCAAAATTAAGAGATACAGTATTTGACATAATTACCTCCTCCTTCCACATTTCTTGACCCATTCAAACCATTTCAATCTCAAAATATTCCGTTTACTGAAGACATTTTGGTAACTACTCCTCACATTCCCTAATGTCTCAGAGCTAAACAATAAAAATCCTACATTTTTTTTGTACATCATTAATACTTCCTTCCACATTTCTTGACCCATTCAAATCATTCCGACTCCAAACTGTTAGCTCATTCAGGACATGTACAGAACTAATTATAACATTCGCAGAACTCCCTAATTTTCTCGGTAAAATTCTACAATTAAGACGGATTTTACACATTTACCTCCTCATTCCACATTTCTCGACTGAGTCAAATCATTCCAACTTCAAGTCGCAAATTCTACATTCCAACAATTCAATTATTCCCACAGCATTTCCATTCAGCTTCAGTTTTTCAGAATTCACATGCAATTTCTAAAGAAATGTCATTTTATAGTTATTTAATTTCTATCTCGTGTTGCTAAATGGAAATTACCAATCTGGACTTTATCCGGGCCAATGTCGAAGACGGCGACCATGCGGCTGATGAAGTTGCGAATGGTTTTGAAGTTCATGCGTCCGATACTCCAGGAGCCGTCTACCAGCAGCACAATGTCAGCCTTGGCGGCGGTCCTGCACTGAATGTCTGTGGTGATGACAAGAACGAAAAAAGACACGGCTGAGCGCCTGCTTGGCAAAGCAGGCGCTCTCCAAAGTGCGACAGGACCTTTGTGTGTGGAATGTGTGCGACAAGGTGGGAAAACGAGAAGAAAACACCACAGAGACGAGACAAGGAGCACTTTATGTAACACACATCATCATTCATACTCCTAACACTTTTTTGCCGCCTTTTTGCTTTTTTCACATCCAGCGACGTTTCAGACGTTTTGCTGATCCACGCCGACTTGTCTTCCCCATTATTCCGCCATTTGGTCACTCCAAATAACCTGTTGAGCTGAGAAATGGGGGCTCCGCAGCGAGCCATTTAAAATCTGGAGAGTGCAAGTGAAGAGAAGTTAGAAGGCAGTAGATGCAAACATGTGCCGTTAGCACACCACTAATCACAGCTAACAACGTCTGGAGTTTTCTGTGGATAACGCCGGACGGTACTGGCGTCACATTGACTTAAGAGTTTAACTTGTTCCGTGACCAAGCTCATAACTCAGTTTACGCAAATATCAAATCAAGTTTCCCCAGTGAAAATAATTGAAATGTCTTCAGTCCCTTCCAGCCACGCTAAAATGCAGTGATTCCCAAAGAGCTCATCAATTGTGCTGCGGGATATAAAAGATAACCCATAAAAGATAATTTAAAGAAACAAACTGGCCTAATCCTCCCGGTGTGACAGCGCCACCACGATTTACCGAAGTTCAACTGTTCAACTGTCTACAAATAGTTTTTCTTTCGAAAACAACAAGTTAGTTTACACATTTTGCTTTCTGCTCCATAGGATTTACTCAGAAACCAGAGACAGACGCAACGGGAGGTGAACCAAACTCTTTCCAGCAAGGAAGCCAACGACAAAGCCAGCGAAAATCATTTGCCTAAATCTGACGAGCTCTTTAACTTCGTGTCCAAACCAGCGTGTCTGTACAATCCTCTGAATAAGGAGATTGACTGGGATAACCCAAGAGTTAAAACTGCCAAAGAGGAGCAAGCAGGTCGCCGTCACCAACCAGCGTTTATGCTTGCATCGCCCAGCTTCTGCCGGCTCCTTCGCTGTGGACCTCAACGCTCTGTGCCATGCTGGGTGCCATCCCTGTCACGCGGATGCCGGGGCTCGGCTGCCTGCCTCGGCATGTCCTCGAATTCCGGGTTTGTGGCGCCGCCATGGTCTCTCCATGACACACAGCTAAGCCGTCACTGGCTACGTCCTCAGAGCACGACAGACAAGAGGACCAATAACGGGCCGCGACGGGTCGGGAAGTACAGTCATGTAGCATGCAGAACTCCAGCTAACCCCTCTTAGGCCTGGTGCACACAAAGATTTTTCCATTCTTAAAAGATGTTTTATCTGCTACGGACCCCACACATACCGATAGATTAAAAAAAAATAATAAATCAGGCATCATCCTTTCCTGCACCTTCTTTCCCAAAACCAATTGACACTGATCCCGTGACCTCTCATATCTCATTGAGGTAACGTAGCAGGAGGTAGAGGGCATCTTAAAGGGGAATGAGAGGCTCTACTTGTCCCCAGGACCCTCTCCCAAAAGCCTTGCTTAAAGCAAATATCACAGCCATTACCCCAATCATCACTGCCATAATAAAAAGTTCTCTTCACAGTGCTCATGTTCCAAAAACTGCCTTTATTCACCCCCACCCAAAAAACCCTCATTAGACTCCGGGTACAGTATGTCTTCATAGGGAATGCAAGATCTCTGCTGTGGGGTGCTGCAGGGCTCAGTCCTTGGACTAGTCCTCATCACCCTCTATATGTTTCCACTGGGTCAGCTCATCAGTAAGCACAGTATCCACTACCACTGCTACACTGACAACACTCGACTGTACTTGAAAGTGGATCTCTCATCTCCCTCAAACACAACGACAGCTCTCTATGGGTGCCTGGAGGAGATGAAGGCATAGATGACATCCAACTTCCTCCAGCTAAACTGCACTAAAACCGAAGCTATCCATCTCAGTACCCCACGCCAAAATAAACATTTGTAACGCATAAAACAACAACAACAAAATATTATTATTAGCGTGTAATAACTGTATATACTGTAGTCTTAGTGTGTTGCCTTTGAAGGGAATGACCGAGTAAGCTATGTCAGCAACTCGACACGGTTCACCTGGTTCGTCTACGTGTGAGCGTCTGGCCGTGCTTTGTGGCTTACAGCAGCAATGAGTGTTCTCATTTTGTACTTGTGTCTGACTGTTTATCCCATTCAATAAACGGCTGAAAGTGCAACTGTAGGTGTCCTTGCCCACATGGCAGTGCATTACACTCTCTTAATTGCTCCTTTTTTTCACATAAGCAAATAACAGACTGAATGACGGCTAAAGCCTGGAAAAACCTTCGAGTTGGGGCACTCATAAGTCTAGGTACTGTTTCATTTGGACAGCGCACTACTCTGAGAACACCCCATCTCATCTCATCTCATCTGGGAAGCTAAGCAGTGTAAGGCCTGGTTAAAATAAATAGAGAGTTGGAGTCGGAAAGGGCATCCATCCATAAAACAAAAAAAACTACATCAAAACTTAAGAGTACTGCATTGCTATACTCTTTAACATAATACACAAACCATTGTTACATTCCTTAACATGGTTGAAACATGATTTGATGTATGAGTAAATTGAGTTACGAGTCATGGAATTAATTGAGCACGTAAGGTTGACGTGGTTTTATTTTGTTCTAACGAGCCCCATGACGCAACCATAATGACAACATGGATTGTGCAGACTGACGGTCCCACGGGAAGGCTTCCTACCTCCAACGGATTGTCCCAGACCACACGGACCCGTCAAAGCGTGCGCCGAGGAGCGCGCCGCTCTTTTCCTGGCCACGTGGGTAATAGGTCAGCCCCGCATCTGCTCCCCATTACGCCATAAATTCCCACAGGGCCTGAGAGCAGCATCCCCTCAGGGCCTGAGAGCAGCGTAACATTTTCCAAGCTGCATGTATGTTTCCCCGGGAGTAGCTGACATTCTGGATCATTAACAAAGTGTAATTGTGAGCAGGGAGGCTTTTTCAGGCGACGGCGGTGACATTTCTCTACAATCAACACGCCGAAGACACTGGAGTTCAGGAACATCCAAATATGTAACATGTGCGGTATTGGGGATGCACATCCAAGCTGCGATTCCCAAACAACCGTGTCAACGCTTGCGCACATCTGCGGAGCCGTACATCGGTGAAGGCTGACTGAAAAAAGCAGCGAGGTGAGCCAAACAGCTCTCAGTAATTAGCCGTAATCGTGATCATGTGCGCCCGGCTTCTTCTTCATGCTAATTGACTGCGACAACGCCAAGTTCAACCTTCTGGCACCAATCTGGGAGAAGTCAAGGCGAGTATGTGCCGCTGGGCAGAAACTTAACACAGTCTACAGACGCTACACTAATTAGCAACAAGTTATCTTCCAGAAGGCTGTTCGTAGCTCGTTATTTTGCCGGAAGATGCCCACTTTTACCCAGGCTATGCCACGCCTTTACTCACGAAACCGAGGCTTCCCTACACCCCATGCTCCCTTGACCCAGCTCCGCCACACCATTGTGAATTAACTGTGGCTAAGCACGTCACAAGCCTGATTACCCACAGGCCTGTTCATCCAAGACATCACTTAAATAGAACTTGTTTGACAAAACGAAGTCGGCCAAAAGATTTTTAAAAAGCTGCAACAAAATGGAACGAAAAAGAAATTCAGGAACAGACGAGAAATAAAGTAATTGATATCTATCAGTCTGAAAAGGATTACAAAGCCATTTCTAAATCTATAGGATTCCAGCGGAACACCGTGAGAGCCATTATTCTCAAATAGAGAAAACATGGAACAGTGGCGAACCTTCCCAAGAGTGGACTGAACGGGCATCTTAGGCAATGTTCGGCGCCACTGACTCGGTAATTGCCTTTCACTAGTCTCTATTCTTGTCATACACAAAGCATGAACAAAAAAAAAAACACAAAGAGCTACAGCACGAAAAAAAGAGTGTTACCAAACTGACACTGTGGAATGATATGGCGTGGATTTGGCGTTTGCAGGAGTAGTTCAAACAAAATGTATCAATCTGTTGGTATGTCTGAATATGGGTAACTCCAATGCCCGTAAGTAACGTTAATGGCTGTAATGTGAAGTGTGTGGGGGGATGCAGTGTTTACCGGAGGGACCCAATGGAGCTGGCTCGGGAGCATCAGAGAGCGTGGTCTTCTCCTCCCCCGCCAGAGGCAAACTCTCCCCTCCGTCGAACATCCCAAGCACGGCCACGGAATATTTTGTTCCAGCCCTGATATGAAACACACCAGGGATCCCCATCACATGCTCATGCCAAAAGAGTTTTTCCTGGATGCCGTATAAGCACCAACATGGAAAGCACATGTAATGTTCCAGGGAGGAGTTACGAGTGCATTTTTGGGCTAGCTTAGCACCGGCTTCTTCCCAGCCAGGTGATCGCAAGGCACTGAAAGATGCTTTCTACGCTCTCTAACTTGGTTGATTCCAATTTTGACATAGTAGACATCATTTGTGTGTGTGTAGGTGTGTGTGCGCGTGTGTGTGAGAGAGAGCAAGAGAAAGACAGCGAGAGAGACAGACAGACAGACAGACAGACAGACAGAGACAGAGAGAGAGATAGAGAGAGAGAGAGAGAGAGAGAGAGAGAGAGAGAGAGAGAGAGATAGACGGTTAGGGAGTGACGGGTATTTGCAGGCACGTTTGAAAGCCCTCCGTCTCACTCTTTGTCTATGTCTAGGAACAATCGTAGGACCATATAGGACAAGTCACACTATGTGGAAAAACAAAACAAAAATTCTGACACGCCAGAGTTTGTGTGTTACGTCAGATTGGCAATCTTTGATTTTGTCACAATTCACACGGTAACAAGGCTTGATCGGGAACTCATAACTCAAATAATCGTTAAGGACGCTTGATTGGGAACGCATAACTCAAATAATCGGGTCTAAAAATAAATCAATAATAAAATAAAAAAATAAAATCCGCCCGTGCATTTCTACACTCCAACACAGTGGAACTCATTTGTACACTCCTTAACATCCATCCATCCATTTTCTGAGCCGCTTCTCCTCACTAGGGTCGCGGGCGTGCTGGAGCCTATCCCAGCTGTCATCGGGCAGGAGGCGGGGTACACCCTGAACTGGTTGCCAGCCAATCACAGGGCACATACAAACAAACAACCATCCGCACTCACAATTAATGCATGTTTTTGGGATGTGGGAGGAAACCGGAGTGCCCGGAGAAAACCCACGCAGGCACGGGGAGAACATGCAAACTCCACATAGGCGGGGACGGGGATTGAACCCCGCACCTCAGAACTGTGAGGCTGACGCTCTAACCAGTCGGCCACCGTGCCGCCCTCCTTAACATGATAATTGTTTTATTTCCCTCATTTATAATACTATTGGATAGCATTTGTATTATGTGCTTAAACATTGTAGATACAATTTTAGACTTGATTGCCATGCTGTTGAAGGAGGTTGCTTCATTGTTTAAAATGCTTTCTAAGTTATTTGAAGTGGTCGGTACAATGTTTAAAGTGGTTGCTATGCTTTCTGGAGTGGTTGGTATGATGTTTGAAGTGGTTGCTATGATGCTTACAGTGGTTGCTATGTTATTTAAAGTGGTTGCCATGGCTTTTAACTCACGCCCTGGATGGTGTGAAGAGTATTTTTGCAGGCCATTCTCAACACGACAGCCTGGCGACCCACCTAAGATCTTCATCGTGAGTTTGTCTTCTCTACTGTTATGACTGCTTGTCTGCCATCTGAACGTTTTGCTCCATAATTGTAATGCTAACGCTACAATCCGCTCACCTGAGCTCCTCCAGAACCACAGTGTTGTCAAAGGGGCCCACGAGCAGCTCGGCCAGGTCAATATCGTTGCCTGACGGGTGGAAGGTCACCTTGTAGCCCCTAACTTCCCCAGGCGCCGGATCCCACGAGACTCTGAAACTGGACTTGGTGGGCTCCGAAGTCTGGAGGTTCCTTGGAGCCTTGTAAGGCGACACTGGAACACAAGAACCCATCCAGGATGTTATAAAGCATGTGTCCCTCATCAAGCCATGCTTTTCATCAGTGGTCAGTGAGAAAGTAGCATGTCAAGCTATTGCTAAAGTGCTAACACTAACTAATGCTTGAATTATATCGCTATATATTGCAAATTTTTAAGCGCTTGTTTTTTCAGGGGTTTTTACAGTATACAGGCAATTTCGAATTTAGGGTTGCACACCTTCCGTGGAGTACCACGTTGTGCCACAACATGCCAGGGAGCACAAAGCTCCAATGGAAGACATGCAGCATGATTAAGAGCTGATTGAGTATTGTTCAATGCTCTGTTTGTATGTGTTGCTGCTCCATTTGTGTTGTTGGAAGGTTCAGATTTACCATGACATCTATGCTGATTTCTATTAGCACGTTTATGGCGTTTTGCATTATATGTTAGCATTAAGCTAACAGACTTTTGTTAGACTAAATGATGTGTTTGTGTTGAACATTTTTGGTGTTTTAACATAAAATTTAAAACAATGTAAAGTAGCAGTTGTTTGAAGGTTAATAATTACAATAACATCTATGCAAATTTCCATAAGTCCGCCTGCAGTATTTCACATTATAAGTGGGCATTAAGCCAGCTGTTTTTTTTACTATATAGTTTGTTTTAATATTTTGTTGTTTAAATATACAAAGTTGAATTCTGTTTAGTTTTCTGTGTCAGTTCTACAGTAAAAGTGTGAACGACAAACAGCTTGAAGCAAGCACGCTTTGCATCTTACTTGGAAAACTGAGCGATAGTTCTTTTTGTTTCCTTCAAGTCATTTTAAGTTTACGATAGTCTCACATTTCTTGACAGCGTGAAAGTGAGAACAGGCCCCAAAGAATACTTTAAAAGATAATTTGTGATAAGTGCAGGTGTGTTTTACTAAGTAGAAAGCATGTGGATGCGTTTAAAGCATATGGGAGATGTAAAAGTAAGAATTTGTTTACGAGTGAGAGTGTTCTTCTTTTGGCATCCTTAAAATGATGTTATATGTCTCCCATTATCTTGACAAAGAAAATGTAGGAACAAGTAATACTGAATTAAATGAGTCACAAACATTCACAAGAGCCTTGTCAGCAGTCTTGACGTTTAATTTGAGTATACCCAGCAAGATAATTCTTCATTTTTCTCATCAACTCCACAAGAACATACTGTACACCTTCTTGCAGCCTGTGGATGCACAGCCAGCACAATTCAAGTGCATTTAGACTTTACGGGAGGGAAGGAAACCATTTAAGGAACTTGTTAATTTCCACATTCTTCAGTTAACTTTCAATGTGTAATTTAGATGTTTTAATTTATTAACAAGTGTTTTGAGCAGGCGGCCGCTACGTGAGCACACTCAATTAAGGCTAGACCACTAGTACAATAAAATTGGTCAGGTCACTGATTACGCTAACAATATGGCTACACACAGAGAGGAGATAGTTTACAAAAGCACAATTGATGTTGGCAACTTAACAATTTGGTCACGATATTAAGTTATATTCCAATACCTTTGTGACATTTTCCAAAAAGCGACAAGCAGCTTTTTTTGTTTATTTATTTATTTATGTATTTATTTATTTGTTTTGTTTTGTTCAGCTGCATGGCCATGCAGAAGGGTGGCTCTGTGTTCCTTTTGTGCTGGAACAGTTTTGCTTTTTCCCAAAAAGCGACCAGCAACTTTAATTCCCGCTAAGAAACAAACGTAATGAGCGGTATTGTTTTCATATTTTTTTGCATATGACACAAAAGGGACTAAGATAGGGTGCCCATTTTCAATGTTAGGCAATTATCAGGCATTTATCTACATGTTGGAAACCTTTGACGCAAATAAGTATGTGCTTCCAAACCACAAATATTTTGGTGATGTCCTCTTGCCTCACCTGTACAAGTTTACATGAGAAAACAGTATGAGAGAGCTGACAACAGATGTGGGCCAGCCGATCCATGCAGTTTAACAGTTAATTTTATAATGTTAAATTGTTGAATATTTTAAATAATAATTTGTTAAGGATTGTGTTTCCATCCATGTTTTGACTAAAGGGACATATTTCCAAGAGGAAACCCTTGTTTTCTTCTTTTCTTCTTGTTTTCAGTAAAGAAAAATAGCTGTTTCTATTATTTCTATGGAAGCGGATGCAACTTAATGCTTGGGGGAAAGAACAGTTTCAATGCTTGTTTGGTATCAGGAGAAATAAAGCAAATTCCAGGAGGGGGAAAAAAAAAGCAAAACTTGCTTGAATAATGTTTGCTTTTTCTATAAGCGAAAGGGGGGAAATCAATTGAAATTGAAAATTGGATTTTTGTGGAAAACAAATTGATGTTCTTTCAAGGCGAATTGCCTAGCGCTCAAAATTCATATTAGATAATTTCATCCCACAGCTCATGAATTTGTTTTGTGCCGAAAATGGTACAATATCCTGGAATCGGAAAACGTTTTTACATGTCAGTGCAATATACAGTATATACTGCATGCTATTGCTTTTTTAGTGACTATCGATTGTTCACTACTTTTCAAGGTGGATTGTGGGATACATTGAGGGCACCATATTTGGATAGTCCTAACTACACTAGATATTCCAACAGCATTACAAAATGGTCACCTTACTGTAAAGGGCACTACTGTATACAGTGGCTTGGGAGTGATTCCCAACCCACTGTGTTTTCTAGTTGCTTGCATTAGTGACAGTAACATGTTTAAAATGTAAGCATTTGAGAAGCGTGAAAGGAGATGAGACATGTTGTCATGTTTACGTGTCGTGATGCTCGTCTGAGGGTGTGCAACAACGTACGTGTGCTTCCTACTCCTTGCCTTGCTTTTCCTTCCCCACGTTTGTAGATGGGATGGACAGTGATGTCGTAGGAGGTCAGGGGTTGCAGCCTCTTCAGGACAGCGGACGTGACCCCTGCGGGGACCTTAAGGACCACCTCCCTGCCACCGGCACTCGGGACGTATTTCAGGCGGTAATGCAGAACCTTGCCGGGTGCCGCAGCCCATGTCGCCTTCATGGTGCGCTCGCTCTCGTGGCTCACACGTAGCCTTTGCGCCTCGGCCGAGACTGCGGGCCAAACGACAAGTCAGCGGTGACAAAAACACTGAAGACGGACCCAAAAAGATGGCCCAAATCAGCCAGATTGCTGCTTTTCCACAGCAAGTCGTAGCCAACGCCAAAATTCAAGTGATCGACTGTGAGTGCATAACCACATTTTCCTATCTTCCAATAAAATTCCAATAATTATCTGGAATTAAGGCTTAACTTAATGTGCTGATTCAAAAGTTTACAAGAGAATATTTAAATGAGTAAATCTTTCCTACACTTGGTTCCCTCACAACACATTTTACTGATGGAAACTATACATCACCACACACACTACCACCAGGATTCACACAATCACTGAGTGAGCGAGCGAAGACTTGCCATGACAGCCAGGTTGAGGTCTGCCCTCTACTGAGTGGAGGTGCAAAAATTAATTGGTTAACTGAGAACTAATCGATTAGCAAATTAATCAACATCTATTTTGATAAACGATTAATCATTTAGAGGACTGGTTTAACTTAAAATGTTCCTGAATTTTCGATGAATCAATGAATCGGATTTTCTTAAAAAATTTTTTTATCCCTTTATTCAAAAACAGAACATTATTTCAAATCGACAGTGCAGAACAGGTACAAACATCCATTCATTACGATTCAGTTACTGGTTTGGACCTTATCTCAGAAAATCGGCAAAATTGTTGAGCTTTGGTTTCCAAAGTAAAAGCAGATGTTTGCAAATGTCAATTTTCTTTTTACTTTTTTTAATTCAAGAGAAAGATAACCAGTCTGCTTTCATGTAGGTCTAACAAAATCGGAGAATATTTACTGATGAGAGGCTGAAAATTCAAAGGATTTGGACAATTTTAAGTAAAACAAGGTTATCAAAAACGTTGTCGATTAATTTGGTAATCGATCAGTTGAACTTGAAGCTGCCTCAGAAGTGTATAAAGTATCAAACTAGTTGACCTTTCTTCGCATGAATCAGTAGCCAAGAATGAGCTTTTACTTTCAAAAAGGATAAGTACATCATTACTCCCTCTCGTGTGATATTGCTTAATTGTTTATTTGGTTTTGTTTAATCAGTCAACAACACCAAATAAATAACAATTGTCAGTCAATAAACAGCAATCAGAGAAAAAAGATTTTGCAATGAACTCTGATCCAAAATACATTTTTATCTCAGTTGGATTGATTAATTGATAGAACGATTGATTGTCTTACCGTCGGTGGTTTCGTATCCGGAGAGCGGCTCGCTGTCCTTCTGATCGTAGACGGCAACAACGGAGAGCTGGTAGAGCGTCTCCGGGCGGAGGCCGTCCAGCACCGTGTCCGTTTGGTCTCCTCGGACCATTTTCTCTCCAGACTCTTCGGAATACGCCGACTGCCATTTGACTCGGTACATCCTGACGTTCCCGGGAGCGGCCGTCCACCACGCAGAAAAACTGCGATCTGTCACATCCCGGGTGACCAGATTTTGAGGAGGACCCACCTCTGCAAGCACAAAGTCAATGCAGTGAACGCCCTCTATATTGCAGTCCATCGTTTGCAGCCCTGCTACACTGGGCATATTCAAGCAATCGTTTTGTCCGAATTCAGAGTGGCATGCCCTCAGTGTAGTAGCACGGTGTGCCATAAAATGCCGGGCAGCACTGAGCTTTACTGGAAGACATGCAGCGTAATTTAGAGCAAGAAGAAAAGGCAGAGAAGGTCCTCAACAAAACTCCAATAATAGTTGTTGTTCCCACATAGCAGAGAGAATACATGCCTGTGAGCATTGCTGGATGCTCTGTTTGTATGCGTTGCTGCTCCGTGTGTGTTAAAGTAGCAGGTATTTGAAAGTTTATAGATACCCAAACATCTATGCTAATTTCTCTTAGCTCGTCTATGGTGTTTCGGATTATGTGTTAGCACTAAGCTAGCAAACTTTGGTTAGACAAAATGAAACTGTAGTGTTTAAATATACAGTGTTACAATTCTCTTTTGTATTATGTGTCAGTTTTACAGTAAACTTGAGCTAGTGAGAGTGACAATAGGTCCGCGAAGGAATACTTTCAAAATGTGTGCCTTAATAAGTTTGTGTGTTTGAATAAGGTTAAATGTGTTTAGAGCATGTGGGAGGTCTAAAACTAGTTTTTTTTAATTATTATTCTGTGGTCTTGTATGCCAACAGAAGTGACGTCAGCCCCAAGTGTGCATGTTTTTAAGTCCAGGTTAAAAACTCTTCTTTTTTCCCATGCTTTTTAGAGCATTTCCACTTTTAAATGATATTTTTTCCACTTTAATTATATATTTTTTTTTCTCTTTGTTTTAAATGTTTATAAGGTGTTTTTTTTTTCTTTGTCTTGAAATGCTTTTAATCATGTAAAGCACATTGAGTTACCTTGTGTATGAAATGCACTATATAAATACATTTGCTTTGCTTTGCTTTGCTTTGCTTGATATGGCAGATTTTCACCAATAGTGGTGGGCCTGGAACGTATCCCCTGCTATAAACACGGGTTCGCTCACTGTATGGAGGACACGGACAGTGTTTTTAAAAGGAACATTTGCTCAAAAATCCTTTCCATGTTGTGTACAGTGGAAGTAAAGAGTATTAAAAGACACGTGAATAACTTGTACCTGCTTCCTCAGTGACTGAATTCCTTTTTCAGACGATGACCTCACATCAAATTGAGATTTATTTGCCCGAGCGAGTGCCGCGTAGACATAAAGTCGCGTTCTCACAGCATCCGTGGAAAGATCGGGGGCTCTTATTATCACCACGCATGTAATGATTTGTTTTCTTGCCGTGCCAACTGAAACACATCTCGGAACAAGTCGACTCGCTGGGTGCCGTTCAAACGAGATGACTGGGCAAATGCTTCATTACGGCGCAGAAAATGTGACAAGATACAAAGTGTGCAGGCGTGCATGCCTGTCTGGAGGAGCGAAGAGTAAATAACACATGAAAGATATTTGGTCCAGGAGAGACACTCGCTCTTCCCGTGAGTCGTAAATCCAAAGGAAATAAAAGATGCTGACTTTCACATATTCAATCAGGTGGCGGCCTTTTATTTTGACAGGCAAGTCGCGCAGACGCCGCCGCTGGGCCTTTGCCACGTGCAGCTTCTGCCATTTTTGATCAACTTCAAGAGGCGCTGGGAGCCGCAGACAAGCATCGCACGGAATATCACGTGGAACACCGCATACAGTCCCGCATGGAATATGTGGCGCTGCTGCGCAGACATTTTTCCACTGTCTAATTTGAGACATCTTTAAATGCCATCAGGCAAAAGGCTATGCTCTCATGTTGCAACACTTTCAGTGCTTTTTGTTCACATTAGAAAACATTCAGTCTGTTTCAGAATAGGAAAAGGAATCACCATTTGTGGGTTTTAAAACATGAAACATACGTACAACCAGGAAAAAGTTTTGTCAATTTGTGGGGTGAAACTGTTGAACAGTATGAGGTCGTCAT
This sequence comes from Phyllopteryx taeniolatus, assembly GCF_024500385.1. Taxonomy (NCBI): domain Eukaryota; kingdom Metazoa; phylum Chordata; class Actinopteri; order Syngnathiformes; family Syngnathidae; genus Phyllopteryx; species Phyllopteryx taeniolatus. The sequence goes on along the minus strand of NC_084519.1, from coordinate 7,880,022 downwards.
CCACTCCCATTCGCGTGACTTAAAACTGCCCTGCAAGCTTCGCGATTTCATCCACCACAGTTACATTAAAAAAAATTAATATAGTTAAGTATTGTTGTAAAACACAACATATGTATACTTACAGACAGTAGTTGTATGGCTGAGACTTGCTTGCTCAAAACTAGTTGTTCATCTGTTTTAAATACACAAGGTGTAATTCTCTTTGTTTTATGTTTAGTATGACATGGCAACAAACAGTCTGAAGCCGCTTTTTTGATTCATTGTTCACTATTTGACAAAGTGCTGCTTGTGGTGAAGTGAGTTTATTGCCACCATATAGCACTCGTATCTCAAGTTTGCACTCACAACTTATGGCAAAAAAAATCAGTCAAATGATGGCTTGTTTCTCACAAGAGTCATAAGTCTCGAAGGCACCAAAGTACATTGGTACCATTGTAAACTGAGTAACCCACTGAAATCTTTTACTACCTGATCCCTTTTTTAAAGAACGGATGAATTTCACATTGCACTTGTTGATGGGGGAGGATTTAAATGAGTTTTAACTGGTTCTTAGTCATCTTCGGCCCACCAGTACGTTTTGGTATGCAACATTTATATTGTAAATTTTAAACAAATTTTCTTTGTTATTTGTAGGGTGGGACGGTGGACAAGTGGTTAGCACATCTGGCTCAAAGTTCTGAGGACCCGGGTTCAAATCCGGCCTCACCTGTGTGGAGTTTGCATGTCCTCCCTGGCTCTCCGGTTTCCTCCCACACTTCAAAAACATGCATGGTAGGTTAATTGATGACTCTAAATTTCCAATAGGTGTGCATGTGAGTGTGAATGATTGTTTGTCTATATGTGTCTGCGTTTGGCTGGCGACCAGTTCAGGGTGTACACCACCTTTTGCCTGTAGTCAGCTGGGAGAGCCCGCAACCCAAGTGAGGATAAGCGGCACGGAAAAGGGATGGTTGTTATTTGTAGCTCATGTTTCAAATGTTTGTTAAAAAGTTCAGTGAATGTTGTTTACTTTGTTTGCAGTCCACTTGTTTGGTCTCGCTCAAAACGCTGACGTTTCAATGATTCACAGACAACAAAGACCATAAAAAAAATAAAAATAAATCACAAATGAGCGTGTCTGTTGTTTTTGGCTCCAACTGAGTCAAAGCAGCAAAAATCTAAACAGTCTATTAGCCGGTAAGCACAGTTAGCCACTAGCGATGGACCATTAAGCGGCTAAATCAGATCAGATGTTTTCCTCACAACGGGAGGGTTGTTTTTTTTTTTTTCTTTTAAGCGAGAATACGAGACGAGTTGAGAAAAAATAACACTAATCTTCACTAAGAGTCATGTTGCGTAACTGCTGGAGGTGAAAAGGCTGCTAACTGCCCACTAAATGCTTGCTAACTACACACTCGCTATCGCTAACAAGCGCAAGCCGGGAGCATGCAGTTGGTTTCAAGGTTCTCCTAATTTGGCTCCCTCACAAGAAAGAAATAGACAGCTACACCAATACAACGTTCCCCCTGCTCATCTATTGCTCTAATTGTTAATCTTTTTATTTTTGTATTTTTTTTATGGGTTAGGGTTTACAGTAAATAGCCAGTCATTGCCTACTACAACATGACAGACAGAGACAGGGTGTGGAATAAAGAGGGAGAAGAAGTAGAGAAAGTGGCCAGAGAAAATATATGCCTGTGGGTAATATTGTACTGTAGAGTATGGTTGAAATTCCATCCATCCATTTTCTGAGCCGCTTCTCCTCACTAGGGTCGCGGGCGTGCTGGAGCCTATCCCAACTGTCATCGGGCAGGAGGCAGGGTACACCCTGAACTGGTTGCCAGCCAATCGCAGGGCACATAGAAACAACCAACCATTCGCACTCAGATTCACACCTACGGGCAATTTAGAGTCTCCAATTAATGCATGTTTTTGGGATATGGGAGGAAACCGGAGTGCCCGGAGAAAACCCACGCAGGCAGGGGGAGAACATGCAAACTCCACACAGGCGGGGACGGGATTGAACGCCTCACCTCAGAACTGTGAGGCTGACGCTCTAACCAGTCGGCCACCGTGCTGCCTGGTTGAAATTTTTTTTGTAAATAAATATAAATTATATATAGTGTTTAAACTGTCTTTTGTTGTGTGCGATACTGCTCCGTGGGGGTTAATGCAGCAGTTGTTTTAAGGTTTATAGTTATCGTAACATCTATACAAATTTCTGTTAGCTCGTCTATGGCATTTCATATTGTATGGTAACGGTAACATCGATCTATAAATTTCCGCAAGTCCATCTTTGGCCTTTTGCATTATACATTAACATTAAGCTAGCTGACTTTTGTTATTGTATGGTTTGGTTGAACATCCATCCATTTTCCCCACCGTTTATCCTCACTAGGATCGCGGGCGTGCTGGAGCCTATCCCAGCTGACTCTGGGCGAGAGGCAGGGTACACCCTGAACTGGTTGCCAGCCAATTGCAGGGCACAAATAAACAAACAACCATTCGCACACACATTCACACCTACAGGCAATTTAGAATTTTTCAATGAACCTAGCATGCATGTTTTGGGATGTGGGAGGAAACTGGAGTGCCTGTAGAAAACCCACGCAGGCATGGGGAGAACATGCAAACTCCACACAGGCGAACCCAGATTTGAACGTTGGGTCTTCAGAACTGTGAGGCAGATGTGCTAACCAGTCGGCCACTGTGCCGCCTTGGTTGAACATTTTGGTGTTTAACTTTACAAAGTTTAATTGTAATTTGTTTTATGTGGCAGTTTTACAGTAAACTTTAACAGGGACAAACTAACAGCTCGAAACAAGCACGCTTTGCCTCTTTTTGGGCGAATTGTGCGAGCACGAGAGTAGAGAACTAAGGAATACATTATAAAGTTTTAATACATTACCACTAATACTACAAATGAATTCTTAAAAATAATTTTCATCTGTTGAAGCATGTTTTAATACATTTAAAAGTGTTTAAAGTGTCTGGGAGGGGTAAAAGATTTATGGTCACTCGATATGTTTTTTTTTTTTTTTTTTTTTTAATTGCGGGTGGGTCTGGACTCGTCACTGATGGTGTAGTGGTACACTCGCCTGACTTTGGTGCGGGCAGCGTGGGTTCAGTTCCCACTCAGTGACGGTGTGAATGTGAGTGCGAATGGTTGTCTGTGTGTCTATGTGCCCTGCGACTGACTGGCGACCAGTTCAGGGTGTATATACGCTATACTCAGTGATAAATAAATCAGGGTTCACTGTACAAACGATCATAAATCAACATCACATATAAACCCGGAGGCTATTTGTGGCCTGCTACATGTTTTTTTTTGGCCTGCCGCACATTTTAATAATAGGATTAAACATGGCCCGCTTCTAGATGTTAGGAGAAAAAGTTAAAATGTTAGTACAATTTGCTTCATGAAAAAAAAAAATTAATGTTACAAGATATCACACTTTATAATTGAAAAACTCTCAGACTTTTTTTTTTTTATACACTGGATATATATTTTTCATTTATTTCACACACACCACTATGACTAAGAGACTTCCGGCACTGCGAGCTGCTAGCATTCACTGAGAGTTCTTTTGGTTTTCTTTGCATTCATTTGTATATGATGTTCATCCCACACCTCTCCAAATTTTTTCACTCCAGTTATACATTTTTGTCAAAAGCTTTAGTATAACAGTGCCATCCGGATATTTTGAGTTTTCAGTTAAAGCAGTAATTTTGTGCAATTTCTGTACAATTCTGTATAACAATTCCATTTCAGTCCAGTAGAAAAGCTTCATCATCATCATCAGTGAGCGCAGATTTAGTTTTGCATTGCACGTGACCGCTGCAGCACACTGAGTGAAAACTAGACAGGGGCCCGGGTGCTCGTTGGGTCGCTCACAGTGGAAAGTCTGCTAGCCTCCTGCGTTGTGTAAACTTGGCCACTGCACTTGTTCCACCTCCCGCCAGACATTTCAAGAACCCTGAGGAGCCCAGGATGACTCGACGCGTTTTGTGCAGGTGGCCCAGAAAGAAGAATGGTGCACATCCGTCAACGTCAGTGTTATCATTTTGTATTTGTGTGTTGGGCCTGTTCAGTGAATGGCGACTGTGGCTCGCCTTACCCACATTCCAGGGCATTACCATTTAATGGCTCCTTTTTTTGTTTTTTTTTTACACTTCACTGGAGCGGTAGCACACTTCACTGGAGCGGTAGCATATCTTAAGCTAGCACTTATCTCAAATTTTGCCTCCCAACCTAAGGCAAAAAGCCACCTTGAAAAGCTTGTAAGTTGGTGGTACATCTGAGTGGCAGCAAGTCAAGGTACATCTGTATTAAGAACCGTAGACTAGGGTTCATCGAACCACGGGGGAGAGAGAAAAAGAGAACAGGTGCGAAGGCAGGGGTGTCCAAACATTTTCTTCCAAGGGCCATATACTGAAAAATCTAAGGAGGCAAAGGCCAAATTAACATTTTTTACCATGCATTGCGTTATGTATTTACCATACCAAAATCAATCCATCAAGTAAGTAAAGATATGCAAAGCCTTTGTATAATGTTTATAAATATTATATATATATTTATTTTGAAAAAAAACTGCTTAGGAATCAAGCAAAAAGTCAAGACTTTCTGGGTGATCAGTGGCTCTGTATTCCACCCGCGGTGGCAGTTCCTGGTATGTGCAGCCTCACGGGGCACCATTTCCAGCAAGGGTGCCTAAGGGGTGTGGGGGGGTAATCACACATTCAAGCTAGGAGAGTTCAGAACCAAAACAAGAGCATTCTATAAAAATACAGAAATTCTATACTCATACAGAAAGGGGCTCAAACAATTTCAATTCCAAAGCGCATCTTACCCAGTGATGTGTGAATTGTGGAACACAAGGATGTGAGGAATTTATTTTATTCTCTTCTCCTGCCTTGCCACCCATTGTAAAAAGTAAGTAGTACAATGAAGGCAAATGACAGAAGACATGTCAATTGTTAATTCTGGTTTGGACACTTTGCGCTAAGGAATACAAAGTAACAGTAGAAAAACTGCAAAATAACAACTGAAGAAAAGTTCAAGATACGAACAGCCTCATGGAAGGTAGCTCGTTCTTAAGTAGGCCTTCACTTTAGCGGTGGCGTAGCTGAAGTTCTCACTTAAATGGAATTTGGACTTTCGACACAAAGCGAAAAGAAACGACAGCCCAAGTAATGGCTTGTAACTCAGGAAAACTCCTAAACTGGGACACTGGTAAGTCACGACTCAAGATAATGCTGTACAAGGTTGTCCAACTTGACGAGACAACAGTTGTTGTGAGCAGAGACGAGGAGGACGAAGCGTCTGGAAGTCTTTCCTGATCTGTCTGCTCTTCCAAAGCCGCAAACCCCTCCAACGTCTCTGCAGCCTGGAAAAGTTTTCCATCCTGCTGCAGGCTCACATTGTGCTCTTCCTGCAATCAGGAAGCGTCTGCTTTGGGGCCTCTTTGAACGCCAGCCATCCCATACAAAGGGCAGCTGCAGACGGGATGGGACTAGACGAAGGAGGCGGAGACACTCGGGAATGTGAGCACGGCTTGTCACAAGTCAGAAGCAACCTAGCCATCACTCGACTGACTTTTTGTGATCGTCTGTGTTCACACTTCCGCCTCCGGCACACAACTGGAGATCGGCCTTTCCTGAATCTCCTCACTCCATCCAAAGTGAAAAGTCTCTAGGCCTCTGCATGCATCCAGCAGCCTCCAAGACGGAAGTAACCAAGTACAAATACTTTGTTATTGTACTTAAGTAGATTTTTCAGGTATCTGTCCTTTATAAATAATTATTTGTCTGACCACTTTGTTTTACTCCCTACATTTGAAAATGTGTATCTTTACTTTCTCCTTCTTACTTTATCAAATTACAGTCCTAACTTGAGATAAAAGTTTTTCGAGACATCAGCTGTCAATTGAGTGGGCTTTTTTTCCGCTTAGACTTGTGAGAGCAGACTTGAGTTATGAGTGCTGTACGGTGGCAGTGAAATCAACTCACTTCACAACAAGCAGCAGATTGCCAGGTGTTTAATTTTTAAGTTTACTCTTAAACTCAACATAAATCAAAGATAATTGCACCTTTTGTATTTAAAACAACCATATCTTAGCCTTTCAGTCCGCTAGTTTAATGCTAATGCTAAATAGCGTCTATGTTGCGGTGCTATAACCCTTTAGGCAATGGATTGAACACAAACTGCAGCAATCCATGTAGATAGACATAAGATATCTTGTAGATATAACAGTATTCACAGTCATATATACTTTAATCCTATGCATAGAACAATTAATATTAGTGTCGTACTGATGAGCTGTGAGGGGTTTGTGGTCTCATTGAACAGTATATCTGTCTGTCTGTCTTATATTGTCCCCAGGTGGCCAAGGCGAGCACGCCAGAAGGAGGAGCACAATGGTCGTTCAATTGATGCAGTGTGACAAAAACTGTTTATTTTTTTACTTCAATATAATTATGTCACTACTGAATCTTTGTATAAAGTAACTTCGGCAGATTCCGACTGGACATAAAAAAAGATGTACCGGAGTTGAATCATTACTTCTACCAGCGTCTTATTACACAAGTATCTATCTATATGTCTGCCAGTCCATGAAGGCAATGTAGCGGAACAAACGCAAGCTACTGCGCCTACCTGATACGTCTGCGCGCCAAGAAGGTTTCATTCCGAGCAAGACCTCACAGGGACAGGAAGATGGAAAGTCACACTAAATTAACTGCCGAGCCATCACAGAGGCCACTAAGTGAGGAAGATCTGAGCTCATTCCACAAATTGACACTCACCAGCAAAACAGTTATGCTCCTGCTTCCAGCATCGTTGTGAGCCACGTCATCCTCTTGCACAAGTGGCGAAAGTACACACACTAATCTACACTTAGCTCATTTACTGACGTGGACATTGAAATTTGTCAAATGGAATCCAAGCGTTTACTGCCACTGACAAATGTATTCGTCAAGTACCCTTTTAAATGCCTTGGCACGGAAGAGGGTTTTGCCCAGCTTGTCTTTGAAATTCAGCTTTGTAAACCACTGTAATGACAAACAGATGCCAGTATAAGAGAGAGAAATGCCAACGCGTTGGAAGTCGGACAAGTTTAGGCACCTCACACTCGAACTTAATATGTATATGTACAGTGTAGTATAAACAGAGTATGGTAGCTAGTCGAAAGTGTGTGTCGCCATTGTGAGAACTCGAGTCATGCGCTGAGTCACCGTCACTCACGGTGCCTTTCTTAGTTGCATATCTGTAAATATATTATTGTTATTTTATAGTTTTAGATGTCACAAAAGTAGAATAAAATTGCGTCAGTGACTATTCTGCTTGATTAAAAAAAAAGCACATTTTCTTCACTTTAAAACTTAACCAAAACTACAACTACAAATAGAAACAGAACTAGAGCATGAACAAACAACTACAATGAAAAGTAAAATTAGAGTACAACTAGAAGTAGACATCAAAGCAAAACCAGAATAGAAGTAGAAACAGAAACTGATCAGGAAATAGAAGAAGAAACAAAAGTTGAGCCAAAACCAAAATCACAACCAGAATTAGGCTATAGCTATGACTAAGAATTAGAACTAAAGTGGTGCCTTGAGATGACTCGACTAATGAGATTTGCAAGATATGAGCCGTTGTTCAACCGTTCTTTTGCTTTGACTTGTGAGCGCAGACTTGAGATACAAGCAAAGCAGCTTCAGTCCCTTTATTGATACACCCAGTTGAAGTTTACTGTCAAACTAAACCTCAAACCAAGAGAATTATATTTATTATGTATTGGAAACAACCGCATAGCTTGGCCTTTCAGTCTGCTAGCTTATCGCTAAATTTGCTAAACTAAACACTTTAAGGAATGGATTGAACACAAACAGTGCAGCAACACATGTAGGCCAACAATGTAACAATACTCACAGTCAAATATTATTTATCTCAGAATGACTAATAGAGCCGTACTCATGAGCTGAGAGGAGTTGAGACTTCTAAAGTATATCCGTCTCTCTTTCTTATAATGCCACCAGGTGGCCAAGGGAGGTACACCAGAAAGAGCAGCACAATGGTTATTCAATTGATGCAGTCTGACAAAAACTGTTTAATTCTGTACATTCTATTTAACTATGTTAGTAGCCTATTACTGTATATGGTTTTATGAAGGATGATATTATGGCATGTTATTTTTCCTCATTCAAATACACATTATAATAATTTTTGTTGGTTTTTTGGGGGAGGGTGGGGGAGGCTGGAACTGATTAACAGCATTTCCGTTACTTTCAATGGGAAAAGATGATTTGAGATACAAGTGTTTTGAGTTAAGAGCGTGATCACGGAATGAAGTAAATTGATATCTCAATGCATCACTGTACAGCCAGAACCAGGACTCTGGCTACACGACTATGACCGAAACAAGAAACAGTAGTAGACCTAGAAAATCGGATCCATGCTGTGAGCGGAACATTCCAGGACACTTTGTCCTGTTTTCGCTGCACGTTCACATTTGGAACACACATCAGACAACTGAGGAAAAACACCACACAGACAAAAAAATAATAATGTGTCTCTTTGTTTGTGTCGTTTAACAAACAACATTCCAACTTCTCAGCAGCAAAAATGCTAAATTGCAATGTGAAAGATGAACAAGTGACTTTATGTATGAGCTAAATGCTTAGGGAGCAGCTGTTTGTGTGTGTCTGCATACGTGTGTGTGCATGTGTGTGCATATGTATGTGTGTGTGTGTGTGTGTGATATCATGCCGTCCACGTCGTCGTTTGTTTGTTTACATGCGCCACATACAACAAACAACAGGAACATTAGCAACCAACTAACAACAGCACAGACGTTCAGGCTGGTCCGCCGTCTGCTGAAGCAGTCATTCCCAACCACGTTACTGTTCACTTAATTGCTCCAAAAATTGTCGACGAGATTATGTTTCCTTTTTTCATTTTTCTATGCCAGCGAGATATAGCGGCAGGTAAAACTATGAAATGGTCTTCCAATCGATGTGTAGCCAACTGTTGCCATTCATACAACAGAATTACTATCATCATCAATATGAATTTCAGTATACAGTGGCACCTTGACTTATGAGTTTAATTTGTCCCGTGACCAAGCTTGTAAGTCAATTCAGTCATATACTAAATCAATTTTCCCCATTGAAATGAACTGAATTTATTAATTCCAAAGACTAGTTTTTAATGAATAAAAATATTATTAGTATTTAAAAAAGAGAATATAGGTGTCACGGTGCGGCACAGTGGACGACTGGTTAGAGCGTCTGCCTCACAGTTCTGAGGACCGGGGTTCAATCCCCAGCCCCGCCTGTGTGGAGTTTGCATGTTCTCCCCGTGCCTGGGTGGGTTTTCTTTGGGGTACTCTGGTACCTCCCACATCCCAAAAACATGCATGGTCGGTTCATTGAAGATTCTAAATTGCCCGTAGGTGTGATTGTGAGTGCGAATGGTTGTTTGTTTGTATGTGCCCTGCGATTGGCTGGCGCCCAGTTCAGGGTGTACCCCGCCTCTCGCCCAAAGATAGCTGGGATAGGCTGCAGCACACCCGCAACCATAGTGAGGATAAGGGGTACGGAAAATGGATGGATGGATAAGAGAATATAAAGAAATATCATGCTTTAACCCTAGAGTGTAATTACTCTAGGTACTGTATTCATGTGTGCCTTTAAGGGGCGTGGCCTAGTGAGTGACTTCAGGAGTTGGAGTTGGGTTGTATGTGTTGTGGCCTAAAGAAGCTCTTTGTAAGTGTTCTCATTTGTATTTTTGTGTTTTACTGTTTTTCCCGTTCCATAAAGCGGGGAAAGTGCATCAGCGAGTGTGGCTCTCCTTACCAGGGCATTACAGTACCGTCCTTAATTGCTCCATTATTTTTTTATATCAAATCAACTAAATTTTATTTATAATGCCCTTTAACAACAACTGCAGCCGCAACAAAGCGCTGTACAAAAGGTCGAACATAAAACAGGAACTAGAAGAAAATAACGAACAAACAAATTCAAGTCATATCTCAAGGCACCACTGTACATAGAAGAAGTCTGAAATCTTTGAGTTAAGCTCCTGAAAAATGTGAGCAAAATCTAAGGATGGGTGAGTGCCAATACCAGGAATCGGTATCAGCCCAATACAGGCCTTATTTCAAGGTATCAAGTACATCTGAAGGCTGCCGTTACCAGCCAACTACTCACTAATACTTTAAACAAAAAATCTGACACTGAGTAAGTCCTCCTCGCCAGTGCTGGCGCTAAACTGCAGCGGTCTGACACATCAGCAAATCAATTATCTGTTATCTGAAATTGAACATCCCTTGCAAAAACAAAAGTGTTACGTTCCTATTTTTGTTCAGTACCTTTTCTCAATAAAGGTTTGGAAACACAACTGAAGGAAATGATTCTCCATTCCCTCATCTCCATCACACAAACTGGTCAAGCATCAAGAGGATTCGGATGTTATCGCACCTTCTTTGGTGGTTCCTTGCGTCTGCAGCGGCGGTCCAGAACCTGACCGGTACTCTGCGTTGACGGTGACCAGGTAGGTGGTCCTTGGCTGGAGCCCCCGCAGTACGATGGTGGGCTCGTCACCATCCGTGCTGGCCTCAGAACCAGCGCCTCCCTCCCCGATGGGTCGGAAGGTCAAGCGGTAGCGGAGCACGGCTCCTTGCGCCGGTTGCCAGGAGACACGGAAGCTGTCTGTTGTCTCTTGGGACACTCTCACATTGCGGACTGGACTTTGTTCTGAGAGAGACAAGAATTATTTTTATCAAACATGAGGCTCCAGAAGCAGCTCCAAACTCACAACATCAACGAACCCTCTAAGGTGGTCTCGTAGCCGACAAGGGGCAAACTGCCGCCTCGGTCATACTGCGCCGAAACGTTGACTTGGTAGCGGGTCAGCGGGGTGAGGTAAGGCAGGACCGCGGTCAGCGTGTCCCGGGGGATGGACATAGACACCAAATGGCTGTCAGGAATGTCCGTGGGTCTAAACTGAACCAGGAAGGCCTCCACATTATTGGCGTCGATCTCCCATGAGGTCCGGAAGCTTCTTGAAGTCACCTCAGAGAAGGACAGGTCTCTGGGCTGGACCAGACCTAAAAACAACACCAAGTAACTTATAAAGTGCTTGCTGTACTCTATATACTCGTCACAGTGAACCCTTGCGGATTTGCAACTGATATACTGTATAGGCAGTATCTATGCATCACTGACTCAAAAAATGTGATAAAATGGCTAATAGGAAAGTAGTAATTGGTATTTTTACGGTTTGCGATTGAACGAAACAGCAACATGGTGGCGTCTTCCCCCTTGTGTTGCGGTTTTCTCCAAATCAAATTATCTGGTTTTGCATTTATTTTTAAGGCTAATGTTGTAAAATGATACTACAATGTTTGGGGTCATATATCATTTGGGGTATATTTAGGGTTTAAACTACTAACATGGCATGGCATCGCTTACTCTTTGCCATTTCGTGACTTAACCAGCCATAATTTTGCAAATAAGCAGCATGCAGAATAAATTAGCATTAGTGTACTTAATTATCTTTGAGCAGCTCAACTCCCAGCGTTGAGAAGTTGCTCGCAAGCTGATTGGAAGCAATGAAATGTAGCAGCAAAAGGCAGTCAAATGTGTCTGCTCGCTATCGAGCATCCAAAGGCATTTTTGTGAGCTAATTTACATTCCTGCAGACCACGCTAACGCAGCACTGCAATGTAGACAAACACGCCCAAAAAGAACAGAAGACAGGAACAAAAAAACAAAAAAGAGGAACAGCTGAAGATGCTACATCCATGTCATGAAGACAGATGTCGTAGATCTACACGCGATAGATGTCGGTAGACACATTGTCCCAAATGTTAGTAAGACATGTGGTGAGTGATGTGATGGATTTACATTCGGGCCATGTCGACAGCGGCATCATTCAAAGCGCTACTAGTGTCAAGTCACTGTCGACAGAATATCATTATATAAAAATTACAAAATGTGCTGCTCCAGGGAATGTGACTCACAGTCGCTCTGGCAAAGCACAAAAGAAAACTTGTGCACTTTTTCAGACGTTGCTTGTCGGAACTTGACGAGCAATTGGAATGTTCATCACATATGATTGTTTATTGTCTCGACGTGTGCCCCGCCCGCCCGCTGCACACCTGACAGACAGGGTTACACCCCAAGAAAATGGCTGCGAGCGCTGCTTGACCTCATTTGTCACCTTTCCAAATGCTCACAGATCAACATATGGGCAAAACATTGAGGCCACCATGTGCATGCATGCATGCGGTTTGGTGCAGCGATACAGTCGGGGTTAGTTTTCAGTGAGTTAAAATGCTTCCTGGCTGAAATGCTGCCACTCATGAAAAAAAAAACATGCACAAAATCAATCACTGATTCTCAGTACAGTTAAATGAATTGAACAAGTTGACTGAGTATCCATATGGATGGGATGTATGTAGTCACACGGCAAACTACAATATTCCCCCACTATAATGCAGTTTATTGTTTGCACCGCCTTTGTATCGTGGATTTCAAGTAATTGTTTTTTACGGATTTTTTCAGTACACAGGCAAGTCACATGCTGCATCATCAGTAGGTGAGTGAGGAGACAGTGTTAAAGCGCTTTGAGTACCTTGGAAAAAGCCCATTTACCAGTTGTTAATTGTTGTATTCTCTGGTTGAATGTGTTGTTGCTCTGTGGGTGTTAAAGTTACAGTAGTTGGAAGGTTTAGAATTACTGCAACATCGATGCTAATTTGAGTGAGCCCTCCTATGTTGTTTCACATTATATGTTAGCATTTACCTAGAAGACTAGCTAGACAAACTGATATAATTATTGTTGTATGCTTTGTTTATATAGTTGCTGCTCCATGTGTGTTAAAGTAGCAGTCGTTTGAAGGTTTAGAATCACCATAACATCAATGCTAATTTCCAATAGCCCGACAATGGCATTTCACATTATATGTTAACATCAAGGTAGCAGACCTTCTTCATTATATGGTTTGGTTGAACAGTTTGGTGTTTAAATCTACAACGTTTAATTTTCTCTTCTTTTGGTTTCCTCGAAGAGATACTATATGATAGTATGCCATTACCTGACAGCAAGAGAGTAACAAAAGGGGCCAAGGAATATTTCAAAAGTGTATTTTAATCATTTTAAATGCTTAGCGCATGCTGGAGGGGTAACAATGTTTTTGTTTGTCATCACTGTGCGCTGGGAACCTTGTATGTCCAAATATGGTCAATTTCAATTTTTTTCACAAATCAATACTACTGGTCTGGCTCCAAATCGTCTGTTATTTTTACGCGTTATTAACCAATTTAAAGTGTTTACAATAGCTGGAGAACTAAACTGTTAACTCTCTTGAACTGCCTAAGTGTTGTAAAACGCTGGCTCTTTCCTCACTTTGTTGGAGCCGTGCAGTATTATGTCACCTCAAGGTTGAAAGTCTGGATGTTTATTCGACAATAATGAAGAAAAATAATTGTTTTGATAAAAATGGATCGCTGTAATGCTTCGGTGCAAAAAGAATTGGTCAGCCATGAAGGTAAGTTGTTTACAGATTCATTTTTGCCTATTAGACTACTTAGTGAGCTCATTGTTTTATATATTGCATCGCTCATGGCTTTAAGACCTTTGACAAAGAGTTTGGGAAGATGACGTACCACAGTCATTTGCTTTTGTGAAATAACAAAGGCATGTGTTCCGGTCGGGATTGGTCAACCATTTTAATCAAGAATTAATAAATTTCTGTGTGTGTGTGAGCGCGTGTGCGTGTGTGTGTTAAAGTAGCAGTTCCCCAGGAACTACCCTGAGAATGCCCAATCTCCTCCGATCTCGGAAGCTAAGCAGGGTTGGTCCTGGCTAGTACTTGGATGGGGGACCACCTAGGAATACCAGGTGCTGGAGTTGGGCAGTGGGCGAATCATCTGCTCCCATAAAAACACTACGGATTACAGAAACTGCAATTGCGGCCTAATGTGCCTCATGGCGGCGGCACGCCTGGTTAGAGCGTCTGCCTCACAGTTCTGAGGACCGGGGTTCAATGCCCGGCCCCGCCTGTGTGGAGTTTGCATGTTCTCCCCGTGCCTGCGTGGGTTTTCTCCGGGCACTCCGGTTTCCTCCCACATCCCAAAAACATGCATTCAGTCACTGATGGTCACTGATTGAAGACTCTAAATTGCCCGTAGGTGTTAATGTGAGTGTGAATGTTTTTTTGTTTATGTGTGCCCTGTGATTGGCTGGCAGCCAGTTCAGAGTGTACCCCGCCTCCTGCCCGAAGATAGCTGGGATAGGCTCCAGCACTCCCGCGACCCTAGTGAGGATAAGCGGCTTAGAAAATGGTTGGATGGATGTGCCTCATGGCACTGAGAGCTCTGGAAAAAAAAAAAAAGAAAAAAAACTAGCGGTTGAAGATGATTTTTGGGAGTTGTTGTGTTGACGTTGGTGCACAACGGTATATGATTATGATAGCAATTAGGGGTCACGATTGATTAGTTGACAACTAATTAATCATCAAATTAATCGATAACTATTTTGATGATCGATTAATCGCTGAGAGCCATTGTTTAACTTAAAATTGTCCAAATCTTCTTAATTACAGCTTCTCGACAGTAAATATTCTATGATTTCTGTAGTCCTTCATGAAAGCAGACAGATTATAATATTGTTTAATCAAAATAAGACATTTGCAAACATCTACTTGTACTTTGGAAAGCAATTATCAACATTTTTGCCTATTTTCTGACATTTTAAGGCCCAAACCAGTAACTGAATGATGATCAATTTATGGAAAAAAAATGTTTAATCTATTACAAAAATAACCACCGTAGTATAAATAATCTGTAATTATTGTTTATTTGGTTTTGTTTAAGCATTAAATAAGACAAAATAAACAACAATAATCGGTTAATAAACAATAATCGGGAAAAAAAAACATTTTGAAAACCTTTAAGGCAAAATAATTTTTTATCTGATTATTCGATGGAATAATTGATTGAATGGTCGGTAGAATAATCGATTCGAAAAATATACAATGATGACAGCCCTAATAGCATTATTAGGTATAATAGCAACTTTTTTGGTAACTCAAGCAAGTTGTCACATTGGAGATGTGAGGATTCCGTCCGACAGCAACTACGTGGTCTTTCTATATTGCGGATTTTCACCAATCGCGGTTAGGTCTGGAACGTATAAAAACGGCTTCACTGTACATGTACAAGAAGATGTTTGTCAATGAGAAGGAGGCAGACAGAAGGTAACGTCACTCACGTTTCTTTTGGATGTTGCGAAGCTCCTGTTCGATCCTCAAACAGATGGACTGCGTGAGCTCCTTGGAAATCCTCTGGAAGGCATCAAAGTCCTCCACAGTGTAAACGTGCGTATCGGCCGGCGAGTTGGCGATGGCCTCCAGCTCGGACCGCACGGCATCCTTCACGCCCACAGCAAAGATCTCCACGTCGGCGTCCCTCAACTTGGTGGCGGGCTGCTGGAAGGCGTCTGACGACTTGCCGTCCGTGATGAGAATGGTGACGCGTGGGACGTTGGGCCGGGCGCCCTTGGCCAGCTGGAAGATCTTGTCCCGCACGTACGTCATGGCCTTGCCTGTGTTGGTGGAGCCACCACGGTACGGGAACGAGCGGACCGCCTTCAGCACGCCCCTCAGGTCCGAGTGAGTGTTGAGCAGGAACTCTGTGTACGGGTCCCGGCTGTACTGGACAAGACTGATCTGGACCTTGTTGGGTCCAATGTCGAAGGTGTTCACCAGCACCTCCAAAAAGGCTCGAACTTTGGCGAAGTTGGCCAGACCGATGCTGTAGGAACCGTCCACCAGGAGAACCACGTCAGCTTGGACGTCCACACCCAGAGAACATTCTGGAAGGGGAGACCAGCGCCATGTCATCATTTGAAGCTCACATTGGGATGAGCTCACATTTCTTCATTTATTATTTTTATTTTCTTAAAGTGTTATCTCGACTTATGAGTTTAGTTTAGTCCGCAACCAAGCTTGTAACTATTTTTTTTATTTATTATTTATTTATTTATTATTTTGTTTTCCCTATTCAAATTAATTTAACTTCTATTATTCCGTTCCAACCCACCCCAAAAAGCACCACAAATTTTATTATTACGTTTTAAAAAACATTTTTTAATATAGCACGGTCTTGTATAAAAACATAATAAAAAAACAATGTGAAATCATTACAAAGGGGCCTTTAAGGGGTGTGGCCAAGTGATCTGGAGTTAGCTTGTCTGCGTGTGAGCGTCTGGCCGTGAGTTGTGGCCTACAGCTGCTCCTTGCGAGTGCTGTCATTTTGTATTTGTGTTTGACTGTTTTTCCTGTTTAATAAACTGCGCCTATGGCTCTCCTTGCCCACATGCGAGGGAATTAAACTACCTAAATTGCTCCATTAATTATTTTACATCACTCAAGCAGCAGTGTATCTGAAGCTCATTTGTACCACAAATTTTGCCCTGCACTAACCAAGTGACTGCTTGTAAGTGGAAAAACTCCAAAATTGTAAGTCAAGGTACCACTGGATGGACAATTATTACATTTAGATTTAGATTTGTGTGCTTCACATATTTTGTTCATTAATTAGGAACCTTTACTTATTTGGTAAAATCTTGTGTTCATAATAGTGATGAATCTTGTATGACCGGTGGTGACGAGACGGACCGTCTCCCACTTGTACTCACCCACTGACACTTTGACAGGCCGAGTCTTCTCCAGCACCACGGCAGGCTCGCTGGCCGTAAGGCCTTTCAGCGCAAACAGGTTGATCTGGTACTCGGTGTCCGGCGTTAGGTCGCGGACCACCACAGAGGTCTGCGTGTGGCCCACGTACAGCTCATGACGCTTCCCACCGACCATCAGAGGAATCATCTGCACCTTGTACCCGGAAACGTCATCGTTGGAAGCGCTCCAGCTCAGCTTCATAGTCTTGGAGGCCACCTCCACCACCTGGAGGTTGGAGGCGGGCTCCACTGCTGCGAGGAAGCACAGCGTCTACGTCACAAACGTTGGGAAGCAACAACTTCACACACTTTTGGGTCGAGATGCAGATTTACAATTTAGGACTCCTTATAATCATAATGCCAATAAAGCATAGCTGTCATGTACACCCCTAAATACCATGGGAATGACTTCTTAACTGAACTATTCATGACCTGCTTAATAGAAACAAACTTAACTAAATTCAGTTGACTTTATCCACCGGCTCAGGATGACGGGAAAAGTATGGGCAAAGTACGGCCCGAGGGCCACATGCAGGGGGCCCGCTGTGTTCTTGAATTAGGCTCAACAAGTATATATATTATCAAGAGTCTTGTATTATTTGTGGCACTAATTTAGCTCCTTTTCGTAAAATGTATTTCTTTTTAAAAAATTTAAATGGACAATTTTACATATTTTTTTGTACTCATTTTATTAGCTCATTGCTAATTATAATTACATTAATTATTAATAACAATGTTAAAAAGTGAACATGTGGTGTTTACATACAAAAAGTAAATATTAATTTATTAATTTAATTTACTTTTTCATTTAATAATTAATTTAATAATTTTACATATGCTGCATAATTTAAAAATTGTGCATTCATTTTAAAGTGATAATTTAAATAATTGTAATTAGATGAATAAATAATACTTTTTAAAAATTCAAATGAATCATGATTATATCATTAAAACAAACAATTTTACATTCACATTACATGGATCCAGCTTTCACCAACATGACTGTGAACAGAGAAAAGCTAGTTTAGAAAAATACAGTCAGTATTGACATCTTGGCCATTTGGTCAAGACAACTATAAATATGCACGCACCCGCAGGGATGTCAAATTTCTGTTCTGATACACCACAATCATATGGGAGCTTTTCATTAGCCCAAAACTCAAGTCGGGAGGAGTCATTGGTTTAGTTATGTTTGTTTTATGGGCACACTGGTACATAATGTAGATGAGGCCATGTTTTTTTTTTTTACGATATGTAATAAAAGAGATAAAAGAATGACTAAAATAACAATTAAAGATAAAACCAAAACCGACCTTCTTCTCCGCTGACGAAAGAGCTGAGCTGCTCCTCGACGCCCGCGCACACCTGACTGATGACGTCTTTGTGAACATTCCGGACGTCGTCCAATGCGGCCACATTGAAGACGTGACTCCAGTAGGGCGTTGAGGCCAGCGGCCTCATCTTCCCCTCGTCGGCCTGCTGGATGCCTGCAAAGACGTCACGACACGCGCCATCAGTGTGCGTATGAGTGTATTCCATTACAAATACAAAAGGTATCGCAACACCTCCGCGAAATGAAAAATCACAGGAGCAAATTTGATTTCAAGCATCAAGTTGCTCAGACAACCTTGAAAGAAACGTGCACTTCTGCTGTCGGGGTCAAATCTTGGAAATGACAACAGAACAATTTTTAGAGTTGGATGGAGATTTTTCATCCATCCAGCTATCCATTGTCTGAGCTGCTTCTCCTCACTAGGGTCACGGGCGTGCTGGAGCCTATCCCAGCTATCATCGGGCAGGAGGCGGGGTACACGCTGAACTGGTTGCCAGTCAATAGCAGGGCAAATACAAAAAAACAAACATTCGCACTCACATTCACACCTACGGGCAATTTTGAGTCTTCAATCAACCTACCATGCATGTTTTTGGGATGTGGGAGAAAACCCACGCAGGCACGGGGAGAACATGCAAACTCCACACAGGCGGGGCCGGGGATTGAACCCCGGTCCTCAGAACTGTGAGGCAGACGCTCTAACCAGTCGGCCACCGTGCTGCAAGATTTTTCATTTAAAAATAAAATTATTAGTATTATAAAGCGAGACAAATGCCAAAGTATGCTTCGGAAATTGGAGTTATTTCAGTCTTGTAAATGCACTCTTAGGGGTTGTTTTGTTTTGTTTTGTTTGTTTTTTATTGGTGTAGTGGAGATGAGGGCACAGCTAAACTACAAGTGACAGACCATCTTAGATTATTTGAGTTTAAGTTAGGATTAGACATGAATAAAAATGAGATTCTTTTTACGGCTGCTTTCCAGTCATGTGTTTATTCAAAAGTTATTAGGAATTTTTGTAGCTTCAAATAAAGAATTAGAACAGAATGAAGTTTTGTATTTATTTATTTCTTTATTTATAGTTTATCTTATTTTATTTTGGGGGTTTTCTTCATCTTTGTTTTTCTGTTCGTTTTTTAGCTTCAGAGAGGGCAGGGATATGTCAGCACACTACTAAAACTTGTATGCTGCAAGATTTTTAAAAAATGCATGTTTCCTCTGTATTGTTATTTTTATCAGGCTTGCCACAAAAACGTGACACTTAAAAAAAGAGGGGGAAAAAGAACTGTCAAATCATGTTGTATTGTATGGTCTACTTTTGTGAAAGGACTAAAAGAAATCAATAAATACAAGATTAAGAATCAATTTGATGGATCTTTTTGTTTTGAAGTGCTGTGTCCTCATAACGTTTGTATCTCGCAAAAGTGGGTCTACCACTTACATTTTTGATTCTATCTTTTCCAGGGGACAACCCTGAAGAAATGACACTTTGCGAAAATGGAAAAGAGTCAGCGTACACCTTATAAAACAGTGTTGATTTTCTGTCCCCTCAAAATAACTCTCAGCAAGATTTCTTTTTTTCCCAGCTCCTCGGAGTGCTTTTGAACATAAGGAACTTCCAGTGACCAGCGGGAGAGCAATTAACAACAAATTTAACACACCTGCACCTCATTTACACCTGAGCCCATGCAACACTGACAAGTTACATGACACTGCGGAGGAAAATACAACCACGGAAAAAAAGATTAGACCACCCGTGTTTCTTCAGTGTTTGCTCATTTTTAATGCCTGGTACAACTACATTTGTTGGGACAAATATAATGATGACAACAAAAACAGCTCATAAGAATTTAATTTAGGAGTTGATATCTAGCCATTTTCCATGGTTTTCTTGATAATAACCAAAATCACTGGGAATACAATTAAGCTTAAGTATGTCAAATAGGACATCAAATATTATAGAATTGGCTATATTTTGCCATGTTCCTTGTATTCTTCAGATAATATAGTTTAAGTGGTACCAGGCATTTAAAGGAACAAGAAATTGAAGAGGAAAAGTAGTCTAATATTTTTTTTTTTCTGTGACTGCAGCTAGTTAGTCCAAATTTGGACATTTTCACCTAGGCTGTATTCAATTTTGTTGCCAGTGGTTTACACTTATTTTGAGGGCACACTAAATGTACGCTGACTACTTTACATTGTAACAAAGTGTTATTTCTTCAGTGTTGTCCCATGAAAAGACAGAATCAAATGTTTACCAAAAACTGTGAGGAGTGTACTCACTTTTGTAAGTTTTTGTTTTTGGACCTGGAAAAGGTGCAAACATTAACAACAATTAAGCCAGTGAGAAAGTCAAATGGGCTGTAAATGCGTTGCTGAGTGTTTTCATGTGTGTGTGTGTATGTGTGTGTTGTCAGGTCAGAGGAGCCCACTTCAGGTTGGTGTTTTATCTCTTCCAGCTGAAGATGAGCTGAGTGTTTATCTCCAGTCGGTCACCATGGCAACGTAGCCCTTTGTGTATCTGCGTCCACTCGGCGGCATGTGGAAAGTGTGACGGCGCTCGCATTCTTGCTACGGCTCGTTAATGCCGAAGGAATCCGAGCAGGATTGCGCCATCGGAGGCCGCTGAGGGCCGTAGAAGAAGAAAAAGCAGGAGACGAGAAAAGACGACAAGGAAAGAGGCGGTTGCGTGGCGGCGTACCAACAACAAAGGTCTCCACGCCCTGGCTTCTCAAACGCCTGGCCGAAAGTTCGGCAGCATCGTCCCACTCGCCGTCGTCCGTAAGGATCAGCACAACTTTGGGAACGGACGTCCGGGAGCCCGCCGCCTCCGTCAACGTGTTGGTCAACAGGTAGTCCAGCGCCGCGCCTGAGGCAAACAAACAACATGAATAGCAGGAACAGGCCTGCCAGTCGTTACTTCCTTTACACCAATGATTCCCAACCGTCACACACTCATTTTCCAATGCACGCGTTGCATATACATACGAACAAAGTATGTATATGTATGGGGAAAACAGAGTATTTGTCACGGTAGGTAGCAGAAAGTGTGAGTCGCAAGAGGGCAAAAAGATGGTGCAGATCATGGAGTGAATGGTGAACGCCATGTAAAAAAAAGCCACAAATGTTCAACGAGAGCAATGTGGTGAGTCAGCGTTGCGTTTCTTGTATATCTGTAAATGAATGATCGTTTTGCCATCCAAACTCCTTTCTCAGTCTTGTTTTGGTTGTTTTAAAGTTTGAGGTGTCACAAAAGCAAAAAAAAAAAAAAAAAAAAAGGAAAAAAACATCAGTGTCAAAGTCACTGCTGTTCTGTTTGACATGTTTCTTTTCACAAAAAGCTCATTTTCTCAAATTTTTGGTCAGAAATTGATGTTTTGGGTGAAACCAAACCATTACTACAGATAACAAAAGTACAGAAAAAGCTATCCATCCATTTTCTGAGCCGCTTATACTCACAATGGTCGCGGGAGTGCTGGAGCCAACCCCAGCAATTATCAGGCAGGAGGAGGACTACACCCTGAACTGGTTGCCAGCCAATCGCAGGGCACATAAACAAACAACCATTTGCACTCACATTCACTCCTACGGGCAATTTAGAGTCTTCAATTAACCTACCATGCATGTTTTTGGGATGTGGGAGAAAACCCACGCAGGCACGGGGAGAACATGCAAACTCCACACAGGCGGAGCCGGGGATTGAACCCCAGTCCTCAGAACTGTGAGGCAGACGCTCTAACCAGTCGTCCACCGTGCCGCCCGAGAAAAAACTAGAAAAAAACTATTTTTCTGGTGAAAGAAGAGTGTCTATTCTTTTTGGACATTCAGTGCTTATATTATCACAGAAGACAATATTCTGTGGGTCTTGGAAGTACATTCAAAATGCTCTAAGACTGAGCCAACAGCCTGTCTGTCTGACATTTACAAATGGACAATTACTCCTTAATGTTTTCAGCAGGTATTTCATTTTGTAGGTGCAGATCTAGCGCTTGTCTGAAGGCAGCATCTGACCTCTGTATGACTTTAGTATGGATGATCATTCTTCTGCTGTTTTAATCGTACCCTATTTCGAGATTTGCCCATGACCATTCAGAGATCAACAGGCGTATGTTTTTGCGGGAACCTGTGGAAATGCAGTGGCAACTCAGATAGTTGTCGGGACTGTTTAAAGTGTATCCACTTTTTGTGACATTTTTGTTTTCTTCTGTAAAACATGTGCCTTGGCTCAATAAAGGTTGGAGAAAAAAAAACGGCTTTAGATTCACTCATTAGTCAAAACGAAGGCCGTGCCATTAAATGTGTGTGTGTGCATGTGTGTGTGTGCATGTGTGTGTGCAAAAACAGATGCTGAACATATTGCTGACCTACTTCTTTTAAGGTATGTCATAAATGGAATTCTATAGAAGTGAAATCCATATGCTGACTGGACACTACATTAAGTACATCATTCAAAACTAATATTAAATATCTGCCTTCGCCATGAGAATAAAGCTCACTTTTGCGTGCAGTGTTCCCGTGCGATATCACAGCTCATCATTCATGCTATATCGGTGATTTTGAAGCAATCTTTTTTTTATGGGTTTTTATATTCGCTTTCAGTGCAGTACCACATTGTGCCACAATATACTGGGCAGCTCTGTGCTTTACTGAAAGTGATGCGCCATAATTAAGAAGAGGCAGACAACGTCCTCGACTAAGCTGCAATAGTAGCAGTTGTCCTCACAGAGCAGAAATAATGAGTATTGTTCTATTTGTTCTATCTCTGTTTGTATGTGTTGCTGCTCCATGTGTTAAAGTAGCAATTGTTTGAAAGTTTAGAATTACTGTGACATCCATGCTAATTTCCATTAGCTCATCTATGGCGTTTCACATTTTATGTTAGCATTAAACTAGGTAGCTTTTGTTATGATATAGTGTGGTTGAACATTTGGCTATTTAAAATGTAGAATGTTGGATTTCTTTTTTGTGTCAAATTTGCAGTAAGCGTCCACTGACTTCAGAGTCTAACCCCTGACCTCCATGCTTCCTTTATCCACCCACTGAGTAAGATTCAATGTGCTTGGAACACTGTGCAATAGTACTACGTAGACCACAATTCTCGTCTTTGTCTTCTTGCATTATTATTAATCCTTTGTTGTAAATATTTTATTCGTATATATATTTTTAACTTCGTTCTTTATTATATATTTGACATACATGTTTGCACTGGAGAAGAAGCTGCTTTGTGTATTGTGACTACAAGGCATTCTATTCTATTTAAGCATATGTTAGTCATTTCAAATGTGTTTAAAGTGTGTCAGGGGTAAAACCTTTTTTTCCACCTATCGTGGATGGGTCTGGCAGGTATCCCACACAATAAATGGGGGATCACTGCACTGCATCTTCCCGCTGTTTCTAATATTTTGACCATGTTACATAGGTAAATAATAGTGAAGATGTAGCAAATAATAAAGTAAGGAAGTAAGGGCACCTGTCCTGGCGTTGCCGTCGTAGTTGTCCAGCGAGCCGATGGCTTGCATCAGGGCGGGTCGGCTCATGTGTCGGTCCAGCGGGAAGCCGGCAGGCGTGTTCCCGCTGTACTGAAGCACAGCCACACGGGTTTTGTCTTCGCCGATCTGAAAGGCTCCGGCCACGGCCGCCGCCAAGCCGCGCACGTGTTTGAAGGCCGTCCGGTCCGAGGCCCAGGACCCGGCCAGCAGGAAGGCCACGTCTGCCACTGCGCTCACGGGACATTCTGAAAATTCAAAAGGTCATTGGTATCTGTGGAAGCTGTGTACAAGAAGCCTATTTGTTTTTAATCACATCCATTCTGAATGTGTACTTTTCATCAGTAATGGCCTCAATACATTTCCTTGCTTAAATTCAGTGGTGGGATTTACCAAAGTACAAATACTTTGTGACAGAACTAAAAGGAGAGTTTGCAATTCTCAAACAAACAAATAAAAAAACTTATTGTCATTTTTGGTAAAACTGTCCATAAAAATATGACAGTAGTACATTAGTAAAATGATCTGTGAAAAACTAAAATAAATCAGCCCTCTCTTCTGTACCTCTAATTTATTTCTATTTTTTTCAGAAACTCCCGCACCCAAAGCAAAACAACCAATCACAGACAGCAGGCATGACAAATAAGGTGTCAATAATTTGCTGTGCACTTACAGGCACACTCATAGTTAAGCAGCGTCGCACTAACCTGTTAGCTTGGGCTTGAGGAGTTTTGCTGAAACTATTTTCGAATATACACCTTTTATTTAATTTTTTTTAAAAGGTCATCCCTCATTTGCTAACAACTGGACATAAAACTAGCAAAAAGAAGCAGAGTGGAGGGACCTTAGGAGGCTGAGAGGATTTAAAAGCAATGCAGAATTAATAACATTTCGTCTATCACCTCTTTTTGAGTTTTAATTGATTGTACATTCCAAAAATAAAACGTAGCAGCCGTGGCTCACGTCGGCTTGTTTACAGTGTTTATGCTAACTTAATATTGCTGCTTTTGCCACCGCTGCTTAAATGCCCGATGTTGTTTTGCCAGTGTCCATCATTTTGGGAATTCTGAGGTGTAGGAGGGAGGAATGTGCCAGAAGACACATTCCGGAAGCTCGAGCCGCACTGGGTAACGTTCTTGTCCTCTGTCTCATGAAAAATAACACCTGTGACACATGCACAGGTCGTGTCAGCACATGTGGAGACTCATTTGCAAACTTTTCTGTGGGACAGAACTAAACAAATATTGGCTGAAAAAGGCATCGATTGGTGTCCAGCCGGATAACTTAGTGCTCATTCTGTAAAGGCTTCTGGCAAAGCGCCAAAGCCCCAGAAGAAAGTTATGACGCTCCAGGAGAAGGTAAACCTTCTGAAGACGCTCAAAAGAAGAGAAAGTAAGTATCACACTTTTACCATACGGTACTGTATAGCACCTATCTCATTTTAAATGTTAGGCCTGTGTAAATGTAAGAATGGTTGAAGTATCTTGTAGGTAGGTGCTCCGCTGTAAGCCATTTACATTATTTTCAAGGGGAGTGCTGTAAAATGAGTTTCAAATGACATGATCGAGTGTTTTAGGATCATAGTTTAGGTTGTATTTAGGGTTTAAATATTTAAAGACCCTGTAAAGTGAACTACGAGATTTGTTTCTTAATAAATTACACGTTTGAAGATAATTGCTGAAAACGTGAACACTGAGAACGACGTAGTACAGAATAGTACTACAAACGTTTCAGTTTTCCAGATTTCTTTGTGCGGGGCTTAAATGGGACCCAGTGACACACATTAGAGCGCCTCGTTGTTGGATGCGAGTACACGGACGACACAAGGAGGAAGCTGGAAGAGCAAGGAGGGAGAAAATGTTTTGGGTTTTATTTATTCTTTTGACTCGACAGACAGGCATGTGGACCGGAGCTGTCGTGGCCACTTTAGAGCGCCTCATTGTCGGCTGTGAGAGCGCGCATGTCACGCAGAGAAAGGCAGAAAAGCGAGATGGGGGGGACATTTAAAAAAAAAAATCTGATTTGACAGCTAGCATATAAACCGAAGCTTCGGGCTGGTGTGGCTGCTTTAGAGCGCCTCATTGTAGTGCCATGGAAAGGTCCGGCAATGAACTGGTGGGATATATTCCAGCCAACAGAGTCTTTAAGGAGCAGTATTTATCAATTCGTAACTTGAAAATTTGTAAGCTTGGCCACTTGTAACTAAGGCAAGGTATTTATCGATAGGCAATTATAACCCTTCTTTAGGGGGCGTCTACTACTTGCAACTTTTCGTACTGGAAGTGATGCAACTTACTTGCGGCTCCTGCGTCCGGTCTTCTGGAAGCTCCTCCTCCAGACTCGACTGCGAAACAAACCCAAACAAGATTCGATTAGAAGAGTTGAGAAATTAAACAACATCAAGTTCCTCCAAGATAGTAGTGGAAAAAATGTTACTAGAAAGACACAAACTGCTTTAAAGCCTCACATTTCTTCCATATTCTTGATGTCCTCCTTAAACTCACACTAGTAAGCCAAATGCGACACTAGTAGTTTTCAAGCTTTTTGCAAACAACACTCACTGCTGATCTGTCCCGAGATGGGAAGACTCTCGTATGATCCAGCGTAGGCAGAGATGCTAACTGAGTAATCCACATCTTGACTCAGCTCAGAGATGGAGGCGGATGTAGCCGACGGGGCCAACGCAAAGTCTCGTACTAGTTCTCCTGAAAATCACGGAAAAGATACGATAAGATCAAATCTGTTAAGAGATGACATCATCTTTGATGAATGGTTGTTCATTTTGATCGGTTTGTACCGAAGCGATGTAAATCTAAAGCAAAGCCTATTTAGTATTATGAAAAATTATGTAGTACAAATAATGATTCTTTGATTATTTGTTGTATTTACAACTGGCTCATGTTCTTCCTACTGTTAATTGTCAATGAAAATGCTATTTCCTTTTTACCCCTTGATATATTCGAAATCCTAACCCTATTTTTTTTGTTATGCTACAGTTGACATTGTCTAAAGTATGCGAATAGTTTGAAACACAAAATGTTCTTATTGACAATTAAATAAAGATTATTTAGCCTCTGTTTTAATTGACAATGTAATTAGAATTATTTAGCTTCTAATATTTTAGAGACATTTAAATTAAGATAATTTCGCCTCTGCTTTTATTGACAATGAAATTAAGATTGTGCCTTCGATTTTACTCACAATACATTTAAGAATATTTCACCTCTAAAATTTTTAATAATGATAAAATAATACTTATTTCAAATTTTATGTTTTTAATGGCAATACAATGTATTATTTACAATAGATTTAAGATTATTTAGACTCAAATGTTCTTATAGACAGTAAAATTAAAATTATTACACCTCTGTTGTTGACCGTATAATTAATATGAGTTACCCTCTAATACATTAGATTGATGTTACATCAAGATGATTCAACTTCTGTTTTATTGAAGTTCTGTTTTTTATACTGGTGACAAACTAAGATGATTTACACTCTAATATGTTTTATGACAGAAAATGATTCTGCCTCTAATATTTTTACTGATGTTGATGTTTAGCTAGAAGCCAAAAGGCGTTCTTGTGGAGTGAAAAAAGGATTGGCTGTGAAATTGCCTTTCCCTCGGGGGTGTTTGGAATAATGGTTTTCTTCTTTTTCTTGTCTGTCGGCATGGCGCCCTAATTGCAGGGTGTGTCGGCGCTATTTAACGTGGCGAGGGGCAGGCGAGGACAGGACGGGACAGTACAGGACGGGACAGGACGGGACGGGACAGGAACAGCCCACCTGTGTCGGAGGTCACGCGTATCCTGTAGCCGTCGAGGTGCGAGCGCGGCCTTTTCCACAACATCTGCGCAGTTTGCTGGTCCACAATATGAAAGGTCAAACCTGACGGTGGCTCCACTGCGCACATAAAAAGCAAAAACGTGTTCAACACGACTCTCGTGGCGCTCCGTTGTGTACTTTGTGTTGTTAGTCGGAGCACATGACATTCCGGAAGGGAACAGGCGGCAAGAGCAAAGAAAGGCCAAAAGCAACATGAACAATTTCCACCTTTCGCTATTACGCTTATGCAGGGGTGTCCAAATACGACTTGTGGCATATACAGCGGTGCCTTGATTTACAAGATGAATTCTTTACTTGTCTGGGGGTTCCTCGATTTACGAGTGCCTCCTAAATTACAAGTTTTTCTCGTTGCGAACTGTTGCTTGGTGGATTTACTCCTTTGTATTGCAAGCTAAAATTTGAGCAAGCTTGACATACATCACCAATGCATTTTCAGATAAGCATGGGCCGGTATGATGTTTAAATGTTTGGTAGAGTTGTAACAATTAATCGATTAATTGACAACTCGTCGATTATCATACTAATCGATAACTATTTTGATACTCGGTTCATCGTTTAGAGACGTTGTTGAACTTAAAATTGTCAAAATTATTGGAATTTCAGCCACTCAGCAGTAAATATTCTCTGATTTCTGTAGTGCTCCGTGAATCCTCCTTTGTGTTTAATCAAAATTTAAAAAAAATGTTTGCTGAATGGATTGGATTTAGCATGTATTGTAAATCCAAGTTAGAGAATTTGAAGAAAAGGGGTTCCACCTGTGTGGCCCTCAGACGAAAAAGTTACGGCACCCCTGCTGTATTAAAGCACTTTGTTGTTCTCTTATAGAACAATGTGATAATTACATTCTAAAAATCCTTCCAAAATCAGATCTTGAAATCACAAAGGAATTTGTTTCAAATGAAGAATATTTTTTCAAGTTGCTTTGAGGCTTTTCTTTGCTGTCACACATGAAAATGATTGCAAAGATGTTTTCATGTTTTCAGAACGGACGTCAATCCAACACTTTCAAGTTGAATTGACCAACACACACGTTGGTCCACATCCGTCCGGACAGACGCCTTCGCCTTCTGCTACAAGTTGGAGGAGAACTTGTCTTTTATTTGTGAGGGGCTGGGGGTGTCTTAATTGTGAGTAAACCAACACAAATGTACCACATGACAACATGACAAGCGTACATGACAAGTTGTAGGCAACAACTTGGGGACAAAAAGTGTCATGTACACAAAGACCCGGCGTTCTTTGTGGAATATTTTAAGGTGATATTCTTCCGGTTGGGATGGAACTGGCTCGCGAGCAGCCTAGCTCCTTGGCACGGGACACCTTTTCAAATCTAGACTAAAACAACTACAAACATCATTACGCCTCTGTAATATGAGCTAGCTAACTATCCAGCTAGCGGCTAATGAAACTTGGCAGAAAGTTCCAGACTCCTACAATTTAGCATTTAGCATTAGCAACATGCTAACATTCAAATACACATACATGTCAATGAAAAGGCAGTCACGTCTTAGCTTTTTTGTGTTTAAAAGTCAAAATAAACGACTCTTACACAAATATATTGATGGAAAACACAGATTTAAACCAACGGAACTACAACAACGATCGTAAAAGAAGAAGAAATGGCATGAGCTTTCTTTCTGTCTTTCTTTGTCCGTCTCCAACCGCGGCAGGTGAAGAATATCACAGTAAAATATTGTCGTGAAGTCCAGACACAGGTCCGGACTTGACCGGGAAGGTGACACGACGGCACGTGACAATGCGGAGGAAGCACCAACCTGACCATCGAGATGTTGCTTCTGCTTCCCCCAAAAATCAAAATTGTCTTGAAGACCTCGCTTGTCCCGACGATGTCAATTGTCGTGTTTGCGCTCAGGCCTTTATTTTCTCATTAAAGGTCTCCGTTTCCTATGTTTCATTTGACAACCAACACAGTGCATACAACCTCGTATACATACTATATATACCAGAGGTGGGTGATCCATGACACCATCAGATGCACTCATCTACATTTACAACTTAAATTCTGATATTTTCTCCATGCAATTGTATTCATTTATTCCCAACATTCTATTGGTTTCTCTTGCCTGCACTGCTTCCAGTCCATGTAAATGTTATATTTCTGTCCAATCAGATTTCCACCTTGACTTGTTGCCATGTCAATCTATTCTGCCCAGGGCTTTCAAATCAGTAGTGCTGGCCCATGGAATGTAAATTATATTAGCAATTGGACTGTTGTTGGTACAGTAAAGTACAGTACAGTTCAGTTATATTTTACTTTTAAATACAGTACAATACATTTGCATTTATTTTTTAAGAATCGTACATTTTTTATTGAACTTATGTGCAATGCATTTTAAATAAATCGTTATTTAAATTTTAAAAAATCATAACTGAGCGCAGCTTTAATGTTCAAACTGTGCATGTACTTTTTAGGAATAAAATCTTTGTCACGTTTTTGATAAACACTTAGGCCTACCACGTTACTGTATTTTAATGTTGCTCATGATGGTGGTAATTGGAGGGGCAAGTATTTTTTGAGGTGGTACTTGATGTAAAAAGTTTGAAAACCACTGCAGTTTAGTATATAAACTGTATTTAGTACATCCAAGGTGACGGTAGGTCAGACAAAACGGACTCTTCCTTTTTTCTTTACGCTCTCTCACTTTGTGTCATTTGGGAGAAAATAAGCAGACTGATTTTTTTCCCCCCTGCCTGGTGTTCAACTTGTGGAAAAAGATGAGTTGAAGTCATATTTAGTCTTCACGTTCCATGAGGAGAAATCACCAACTCGGCAGGAAACTTGGCCACTCGCCCAATGGCCGCTTTCACTTTTTTTTTTCTTCTCTTTCTTTTTCTGACAGGCCGCATGAAGACTTTGAGCAAGCGTTCCTCTCAGCGGCCACTCGCTGCATTTCACACTGGAAGAGGGCCAGCTGGGATGCTAGCTTAGTTTAACTTTTTTTTCATGTTTATTCAACTGAGAATGAGCCGCCTCTAGGACAAAGAACATTCCGTTTTTTTAAATAGTATAAAAAATGTCCCTTTAGAAAACTATAACAAAAATGAATCATTTTTCAAATATGAGCCTCAATTCTACCAAGCAATTGATGTCACCTTTCATCCTGTTTTTCCGATTATGCTCGGTTTCCTTTTTTTTATCATCAAGTGAAATCAACTATTTGATAGAGGTTCATATTTTTTTAAAAAACAACGTTATTTTTGTTATAAATTCCTTAAAGACATAAAATGATATAACTTTTTGTGAACTATTAAGAAACAGAATGCTTTCTTCATTTTCTAGAATTATGCATCAGACATCAGATTCACTGTATTTTTGGATTGTTATTCTATTATTTCAATGTTGTTGTTTTTCCCGATGCATGGAAATATTTCAGAACAAGTGAAATACTACCGCACTGACAATTCCTATCTTCATCTGTGTAGGGTGCAATAACAAAGCTTTATTTGAGTTCTCCAACAGCAAAACGTCTTATAGATGTTAAGTCATCTCCTTAAAAACATTCTCTACCAAAACGTTGAGCTGAGATCAATGGTAAAGGCAAAATTGCTTTCATACTGATTGGTTGAGAGGGGGTAAAAGTGTTAAAAACTGTTAATCAGGTCAATAAGCAGCATCAAAGACAAATAATGGGATCTAAATAACATGGGAAATAGACCATCAGTTTACCAGTCTTAGCATACAATACAACAATGACATTTGGAAAATGAATAGCAGGTTTTTTAAGATCAACAAATACACCATGAGAAGATTCTTCAAGAACAAACCATAAATCACTACACATACGCACACACTCTCACAGAAACTCAGTTGAATTATTATTTTCTTTTATTCACAACTTCACCAAGAGGCACGCCAGGAAGGGCAGAGGTGAAACGTCAGGATAGGAGGAGGGAGAGGAGGAGGTCTTACCTTGGTCCTGGGCCGAAGAGGAGAGCACCAGGGCCAGCAGCGCCGCAGCCACCAGAGTCAGCCCACTCTTCATTTTCACTTCCTGTGGCTCACCACAGCATGGACGAGGAGGCTGCCAGCGGCGGCGGCAGGGCGACATGTGAGAAGGAGGAGCACATGTGAGAACCCAGGAGATGCTGTGACATGAGTGAAAAGAGGGCCAATGAGGAGGCTACTTAGGGAAGGGTGGGGTAAGGGAAAGAAGTAATCAAGAGGAGGCAGAGGAGGAATAAGGAGAAACCGGAGGAGGGAGCAATCGAGGAAACAGGAGGGAGGAGGTAACAGAGGAGCAAGACGAAAATGGAAGGAAAAAGGAGAAAAGGGGGAAATAGGAGGAAACAAGAGGAGGAAAGAGAAAGTTGGAGGAAAAGTAAAAACCGAGGAAAGAGGACAGCTGGGAGGAGGAGGAGGAGGAGGAGGAATGGGTTATGAAATGGAAGGAGAAACAGGTTGAAGAGGAAGGAGGTGAAGGTAAAAGAAGATGTTGGATGGAGGAGGAGGAGGAGGAGGTATTGCAAACGGGAGGAAATAGGAGGAAGGAGGAGGAAAATGAGGTACAGTATATGAAACCAGAGGAAGGAGAACCAGGAGGAGGAAGAGGAGCTATAGGAAACATGGAGGGGATAGGGGGAGGAAGGAGGAGAAGAAGGAGAAACAGGAGAAGAGAGACTCCTTGAGGAGCGTCAAAGTTGAACCTGCCTGCGTGCCCACGTCGCACAAATTCAAGTCAAATGAAAAGTGATGATGACAAATTTTCTAATTTTGCTGACAACTTTTCTTCTGAACGAGGTTCTTGGACGACAGAAAAAAAAGAGCAAAAAGAAGGAAATGAAGTGGAGGGAAAAACATACATGCATACTTGATCCGAAACGTCATCAATCAATAATCATTCAAATGAGTTGCACTGACCTCGAGCTTAATTCGCCTGGGAGTGTTCACCCACTGGGAAGAAGAAGAAGAGGACGATGATGAAGGAGGAGGAGGAGGAGGAGGACTGAGGAGCTTGTGCGCTTGCTTCTCTGAGGTGTTCCGATCGCGCTTCTGGTTGGAGCTCAGCCGTCGTCGAATTTTCCTCCAAGTGGGCTGAGCCTCCAGTCCAAGCCCTACTTAAAAAGTGTATGGGGGGGGGGGATGCCCACCCCGCGGACCACAAACGCCGAAGTCACTAGGAAACTTTGACACTTCACACATGTGCTCATTCTTTTGTGCTGATCCAGCACCAGCACATCAAGTCAATGATTTTTTTTTTTCTTCGACATCATACACATACTCATAAACTCTCGTCACGAAAACATTCATGAAAACTTCAATAAACACCAAATAACCCCCCACCCACCCAGCACAAATCACACAATCAGCACACGTCTTCACGGGGCGGACGCAGGTACGAGTCCGGAAGAAAAGCTCAACCCAGCCAATGCGTGGACGCCCTCTAGTGGCCACAGCGAAAAGCGCCGCGCACACAGGAGCCAAATTTCTTCATCTTCACTTTGATGAACGCTCGAGAAAAACAAAAAACAAGAAAAGCTTCTTAAAACGTTTTGACACCAAGTAAAGCCTAATATATATATATATATATATATATATATATATATATATATATATATATATATATATATAATTTATGTGCCAATGTAACTTTATACACAGTTGGAACATTAGCACTACACTTATCCACCTTATTCTTGAGGGCGCTCATGTAAATAAACAAAACTGCTCTTAAATAATTTTATTAAAAAGGTACTGTATTGCATATAAGAGTTAAACATTTCATTTAAATGTTTGAGAACAAACATTTGTAAATTATACTGCACTTAAAAGTTTAATACAATTGATCGGTACATACATGTACTGTATTGAGTTGTTTTTTAAAGCTGATTCCACTACCAGTTTGAACGTTTCATTCAGATTCTTTCTCATACCACAAGTGGGAGCCTGCGAACCACTAGGTCAGGGGTGTACAAACGTTTTGGCTCAGGGGCCACATTGACTTTTAAAATTTGACAGGCGGGCCAAGTCAAGACCAGATGCTTACATTTAAAAAAATAAACCCAAAAAAGGCATTGTAGTGTTCATACTTAGATTTATTTTTAATGGGAACAGTGTTGTTTTATTGATCACCTTTTTTTGCCAGTGCATCAAAGTCTGGTGTTAGTTTTGTTGTGGCAATTCTCAGAACACATCTGAGGTGTGCATCACTCAGCTTGGATCTGCAGGATGTTTCGGTGGTGTTGATCACACTAAAAGTCTGTTCACACACATATGTAGAGCCAAACAACACCAGCATTCTCTGTCACTTTTCTTTTCTTTGGCCCACTCATGGTTGAAGAAGAGTTCAGACCAGTAGCAGAGTAAAAACAGAACAGCCAGTCAAGTCAACGTATCACTGTACCTACTGCGCTACCAGGTGGAACCACTGGGCATTACAGGACAAAATGGTGGAACCACTGGGCATTACAGCACAATCTAGTGGAACCACTCAGCATTACAGGACATGGTCAAACGAATGTAGTCATGATTTTGATATGATTTGGGCGATTCTGTACCAATCTTTGATAGGCGGGATTGAAATGATCAACGGGCCGGATTTGGCCCGCGGGCCTTAGTTTGTCCACCAATGCACTAGGTGCTTCTACCATACTTTGAGAATCACTGCTCTAAAAAAAGAAAGCTTATTCATAGTGCCCAAAAGGTTCTTTGGCTTGTACACATAACAGAACCGCTCTTGCATACTATTTAGCACTCATTTCGGTACAACACAGAACCTTTATTTTTCTGACTCCTTTAAAAGTCCAATTACTGTCTCGGCTTCTTTAAGTAAAAAGTACTGATTCGGCTCCTTACGACAGTTGGTCTAAAATTTAAAAATGAATTTTTACTGTCAATTCTTTAAAATATCCATTTTGATAACTTGGCACAACAGGAAAAATAGTTTCCCTTTCCTAATAATTATCAATTATTAGGAAAGGTGTTAACATCAGTGTTGATTTGGGTAGTGCAGTGGACCCCCGTTCATTTTCGTTTAGCCACTGTCTACTGGGGCTCCTTGGTTTACGATGGTCAATTCTTTTATTGTTTGTTTTCAAGTAAATTTCATCTAGGAGTGACAAACAACCTGAAGCAAGCACGCTTGGCCTCTAATTTTTAAATTCCTCAAAGTGAAAGTGAGAAGTTATGCCCATCAGTGTTGCTGCTCCATGAATGTTAAAATGGCAGTTGTTTGAAGGTTTAAAATTAACAGTAATGCTAATATCTGTTAGCCCATCTATGGTGTTTCATATTATATGTTAGGATTAAGCAAGAGGATTTTTGTTATTGTTTATTTGAACATTTTGGAGTTGAACTAAGCAATGTTTAATTCTCTTTTGTTTGAGTTATGTTCTTTTTGTTTTCTCAAAGTGATTTTATATGGTAGTCTCCCATTTCTTGAGAGCGAGAGCGTAACAAGAGTTGTGTTAAGGAATTTTTTTTTTTTTTTTTTTTTTTTTTAAATTGTGTTTGAATAATTTTAGGTGATCTATGAAAATGTTTTTCAAACATTATACAGATTTTCCCCTATTGCAGGCATGACAAACAGGGTTCACCATATCTACTTTGTGGCACCGCTGCTGGGTTCAACACAGACAAGTGGCAGCTTATTGGCCATGAGAAGTTTAATTGATCTCAGTGAGAAATAAATATTGATCCCATGAACATGACAGAACACGACGGCGCTCATCATCATCCCACTCAACACACGTGGAAGCGGAGTCAAGCTTTCCTCTGAGGGCTAGCCGCCTTCAGCAGCTCGTACAGCACGTAACCCGCACCTGTGCATACGGAAAAAACAAACAAAAACACGCACACACATGTGAGAAGAGGTCCGCTGTTCACAGATGAAAAATAGGACAGATACTTGCATGAATTACAAGACTGGTAAAAGCAGAAGTACAGTCGTGCCTGATCTAAAACATCTAAAATCCCTTTTCCCCATTGGAATGAATGGAAATACCATTAATCAGTTCCAACCTCCCCAGACCCCCCCCCCCCCCCCCCCCCCCCACACACACACACACCAAAAAAAAAATTTTTGTGGGGTGTTTTGCTAAGAAAAAATTGCATTTTATAATATTGTACTTTATAAAAACAGTGTAACAACAATTACAGAGAATGGAAAGAATGAAACAGTTAATGCATCATGATTTAATGCTGCAATTCAATTCATTGGGCTGCTTCGTCTGGTGTGCCCACCTTAGCCATAGGGAGGGAGTACTGTATAATATAGTCTTGCAGAAAAATGAAGAATACTTCTACTACTCCGTAAGTTGCTGTATATAATATTAGTCATTTTCTGGAGATAAAGAATATATGTTTGTGAGTATTGTTATAATATCTGTATACATGTGTTGTTCCAACACTTGTTTTTGAATATCCACTACTTAACTCATTCACTGCCGGCCTTCCCAGTTAACATGGATATTTGACTTCTAGAGCAGTCAATTGCAGTGAATGCGGGAGTGGCAATAAACTATGCAGCGCTCCTATGTCAAGTTTGCGCTCACAAGTAAAAGTAGAGAGCAAAGCAAATCGTGCGAATGATGGCTCATATCTTGAAGAACTCATAAGTCAGGTCACTCTTATCTCAAGGCACCGCTGTACTGATTCAACTACTGTACTTAAAGTACAAACTCTGATATGTACTCAAGTAAAAAGTAACAACAACAAAAATAATAATTCAGAGTATGTTTGGATAAATTGGTACAACAAAAACTTCCCGGCACATGTGCTAGTTTATCATTTTTCTAATTTTAAGTGTTCAGACGTTATATTGCATGTTGTTTTTTTTAAACCGAGAGCTAGCTAACATTGGCTTAAAGGGGGACTTTGCAGATATTTTTTTAAGAAATCACCACTCCGTAAGAATAAATACCAATCAGACAATGAGATTAGTGAAGTGAGGCTACATTCAAATCCTGCAAGCAGTTTTAAAACTCCCATTTAACTTTTGTTATCAAAACAATGCGTTTTAGCTTGGCTAACATTGTGAACTGAGCAACCAAAAAAAATGCTAAATCAGCTAATGCTAACAACAACAACAAAAAACAAGCAAAAAAAAGATTCCCATGTTTTGTTATTTTGCCAGATTAGACAGAGAATTTTTGAACGCCAGAAGCTGGTGCTTTTTAGCTGACAACAAAATTCTCTTAAAAAGGCCTTGGATGGGGAAAATCTTGCAATTGTTTTCATCATGCTCCCTGGTTCACATTCCTCCATGTCACTGGTCTCCCTGTTTTTCCACCTTACAAGTCCCCAAGATTTCAATCAATCAATCGAGCTCTCAACCGCAGCTGATGTTGCCTCTTTCTAATTACGTTTTTTTTTTAACATGTCATCTGTGGAGATGGATTTTGACTAAGTGCATATATCTTTTTCCAAATATATGGAGTAAGAAAAATGAATCCGCAAGTAAAGAACAGATCCGTGAAGCTAATTTATTGTCCTTTGTGACTTGGTGGGCCAACAAGACTCACCCAGCACGGTGAGTGTCATGGTGGCTCTGTAAAGCAGCGCGTCCACCGTGCCGCCTTTAAGGTGGACAGGAACTCCGTTGTCCTCCTGCCAAATCACAAACGCACGCACGCGCACACACACACACGACAAAAACACTAAGTTGACGTAAACGTATGTGCTCACCAAGGGGGGAATAATACTTCCAGCCAAAATGTCCCCGTCAAATATATTTTATCTAATTCTACGGGATTAGGTAAACTTTTGTGTTAAAGTGCCACGTTTACTGCACTGTCAATTTGAAACAATGTCCTGTTTTTGAATAAAGGGAGAGAGCTTTAAAAACCAAAACCAATTCATCGATTAATCAAAAAATAAAAATCTGATTATTAAAATAATCAGCTGCAGCCCAAGTATGATTTAATCACCAATGATTTAATCTAAAAAAATGAGAAAGTATGGTGGCGAAATGTTGGTGATCGATTGAAATCCACTTTTTGTAACGGTAAAGACAAACGGCTTACTAAAAATCGTGTGAGTTGCACAATTTACATGTTGCCCTTCAAACTGCGGACACAAGGGCATAATTGAGCCTAATTACTCATTAAACCCATTACACTCATCTTTATACAGTCGTAATAACAGTAAAGACATGCAAGCGTTGCGACACTCACAAATTCATATCTCAGAAATAACACCCTTTTGCCTTCTGCTATTGTGTGAATGAAAAATGGCTGCCTCATCCTGGCATTTCAGCTGAAAGATCCCTCTAGTGTACTGCAACAACATAGTGAGGCTCTCTCCAGTGGCATTAACAGTATAGACCGCTTGAGTGACAAAGAAGGGCTGTTTGTATCAGCATGTCTGACAGACATCACATATTTTTTGTTGCAGTACAACCGACCAAAGTACAGACAAAAGAAGTATTGCATTTATTTCTGGTATCCGTCCAATGAAAACATGCCTGCGAGTTAGTTTGTCTGGACGGAGGGATAAATAATTTATTATTAATTCACAACAGAGGGAATTGTGGAAGGTTAACTGGCAAAGTGGTCGTCTAAGAATGTTGTGCGACGGCGGCAATGCATCAGAAAATGTTGTGATGGGTCGGGGGGAAAAAAAAAAAAAAAAAAAAGCATCAAATGTTTGCTCGTTTAATTTCATCCATCATGCGGACTTGGCCGCGCACGCTTGTCACAGCGCCATCGTGGCGGTGTTGATTCACAGCTGTGGTTTGGCCTCGGCGCACTCCGAGCAAGCGACGTGTCATCACTGTCGTCTACGCTTACGCTTTCTTTTTCTCTTTTTATTTTAAACACTTTTGCTTTGTGGCTGCGGCGCATGCAGCCTCGTGACTGCAACTGTGTGGAATGTCGTCAGGTTGAAAGTTTAGAATCGGTATCACCTGGTGTACACTGCACAGTGTATCCATAAAGCGTGATATCATTAAATGAGTTTGCATGATTTTAAATACAGTGGTGGATATCTGAAATCATCTTTCCCATTGAAATGAATGGAAATCCCATTAATCCCTTCAAGCCTTTCCCCCAAAAAACAGCAAAAATTGTAATGTCTATTGTAATAAAGAAAAACAGCACTTCATAGTACTGTACTGTATAAAGCATACAGTAATGACATAACAGACCTGCAACTAATATTTATTTTTAAAATTGATTAATCTGTTTATAATTTTTTCATTATTTGAAATAATCAAAAATAACGTTAATTTCCATCCCTTTATAAACTGCAATTCTGTTTGCCTTAATGCTTAATTTGATAGTAAACTTCAGCTAGGAGTGGCATTAAACAGCTTGAAGCCTTACATGCACACAATGAAGACAATCATCAGGGAAAATCCCCATGGCCTCTTCCCTCCGTTGTGTAAGAACGGTAAGATTGTCGCTAGTCTCTTTTTTTAGAAAAAGTAGTCGCTACAGGTCAGAAAAGACAAATACAGCAAAAATGTCGCTACGTTGCCAACACTACAGACAAGTAGCAGCTTTTGCTGGCTTGAATCATCCACACGCTTGCATGTCCACTGTATGTAAAATAATAAGTGATGATACCAAGAGTTGACCATTTTAGCAATGATAATCGTGATTTTTCTACATCGTTTTATCTTGAGTCTCAAGTGTCGACCAAGAGAGATCATATCCACAGCCAATGCTGGACAGCTAGACTTGATTGAGTGTAAACAACCATCAAAATGTGCAAC
The DNA here is from genome assembly GCF_024500385.1 of Phyllopteryx taeniolatus. Taxonomy (NCBI): domain Eukaryota; kingdom Metazoa; phylum Chordata; class Actinopteri; order Syngnathiformes; family Syngnathidae; genus Phyllopteryx; species Phyllopteryx taeniolatus. The sequence continues at coordinate 7,840,965 of NC_084519.1, read as the reverse complement.
TAACTTTTTCGACCATTGACTAAGAATAAATTGAGGCCTCCATTGGACTGCTGCAATTTTGGGGTGTGCGAGCTACCTGGAAGAGCTTCTGGTTCTTCGGGACCTGGTTCTCCACCGGCCTCCGAGCAGAGCTGCACAAGGTCCGCCGCGCCACCTGCTGGAGAGCCTGGGGACAACAGGGCAGCGCTATGTCATTTGTGGGCACACTTAGGGCAAATTGAAGAAAATGTTTTGTGCGTCCTCCATCTTGAAAGGCTTCTGGTCGTGAGCTCCAGACCAAGACTCGGGAAGAGGCTATGCTTTTGGTTTGTTATTTGTTGGAGGCAGACTTATTAAGTTTCTTTAGAATGGACGAAAGGACAACATTGGACACAGCGTTCCAAATTCTTATGCAAATAATGTGTTTTTTTTATTTTAAGAATAGTACGTTGATACAAAGCAGTCAGCATACGTTTAAGTCATCAACCGTATCAGGATAATTCAAATGCTTGTGAACAATTATCCCAATAACAGATTTTATTTTATTTTGTTAAAAAAGGATCACATGCTAGTAATTTTTTGTCTGATGTCAACATGACAGGGAGTTTAGTGTGTGCACAACTCCTCATGCGTGGGGCGGCGGTGCGCTACTGAAGAAGCAATCACGCGAGGTGCGTGTATATGTTGTTTTGTTTATTGTATTGCGACGGCAACCAGGAATAAGTTAGCGAGCCAAAGAGTGTCATCTGTGAGGAACTAATGTGCAGTACACTGTTGCAAATAAAGCCCGGCCACGTAACATATTTGCTCTTGTGCCTTCCTTGCTGCCCGTATCTCACTCAGCTGCGGAAACCTGTGAAGGGAGTTAGCCCAGAGGAGGACAACCTCGGCCATGGAGAAATCATCTCCCCTGCGTCACCCGACCAGTCAGATGACCGAAGCAGCACCACAACACCATAGATATCATTTATAACACTAAATGGAGCCTGGATTTAGAGAGAATTGCTGCAACGTGCAGATTTCACAAGAGTAGTGTGCCCGCTATCCTCTTTCCTCCCCAAGACTTATTATAAAATTTTGTAATATGTGTACATACATTCAATAGATATAAGACAATCATAACAGTACAAACAGAACACAAAATAAAATGGATTAAAACAAGAGTGCCCGCTATCCTGAACTGGGCGTTCCGCAATGGTCCCACCCCTCCACTCCATTCATTTCCATTGAGACTTTAGGGAATGAGCACACAAAAAAGTACCTCGCTGAATTATTAAGCAATTTTCATGCAATTTGTTTTGTGACAAATGTCAGATGACGATACAAAAAAAATTATAATCTGAGAATCTGTGACAGTTTCTGCTTGAATTGTTTTACAGGATGTCTTAGTCTCCCAGGGCTGCCCTTTGGATGCAGACATGCAAACACCAAAGCATTGAAAAAGGTGACAAAATTGACAAAAAACATTGTAGGGGCAGTCTAGGGGGATCCCCGGGGCCCCTACAGAGACTTTTTTAATTTTAACATACTCTGAAGTGTCTAATAAGGCAAAATAAATGTTTTTCATGCAGAAAAAAACATTTATTTACACCGCTCAAGTACATGTTGATGTACAAATTTAAGATTCAAATGAAGTTTGCCTCATTTCTTTGCTTTTTTGTTCTGGCCTCCAACTTGAGCCAGGCCCATCTCCACCTGCACCTGATGCCTGCTTCGAGCTGTGCCACATGAATAGCATCCCCCTCTTTAAGCACTCTCATTCTGGAAAAGAATTGACTTAAATCATTGTCTGTTTCACTTCATTTTTCACTATTGCCGACTTCAAAGGCTAATCCCAAATGCATTATCCAGGAAAATATTAACTACAATATTGTTTTCTGTTTCTATTGGCCATTTCTGAATTTGAAGTTAGTTCATTCTGTGTTGTGACATAATCCCTAACATCGCTCCGTCGCTGAATACATTTAACATTAACATCCGTAAACTAATTATATAATTGTAGGCGCGTTTCTTAATTAATACAAGCTGTATTAACGGATCAACGCTTGTCGCCGATGTTACGTGTGCTTCGCGGTTCCCCTGGGACCACAACCAGGGCCATGACCTGCAGCACCTCAATGCAAAAATACAAAAGACCAGTGCAACAAATACAACACCGGCTGATCTGATGAGCAAAAATGTTGCTTAAACATAAGAGTAGCAATCGAGGATGTCTGCTCCAGAGGTGGGTAGAGTAGTCAAATATTGTCATCAAGTAAGAGTACTGTTACTTGCCAATAATGTGACTCAAGTAAAAGTACTCCTCCCAAAAAATACTTAAGAGTAAAAAGTACGCAGTGAAATAATTACTCAAGTACTGAGTAAATAGCACAGACAAAAAAAACAAAAAAAACAAAACAAAAAAAAAACATTTGCAATTTACTACACGGTGTTTTCTCAAGTTATAAGCAGTGTCGCCACAGTACCTTGAAAAAGTAACTTAGTCACTTTACTGATTACTTGAGCTTAAAAGTAACTTACTGATAACTTGATTTCGAAAGTAACTAAATTAGAAAAAAGTAACTTTTTTGTTACTTTCAGCAGCTGTCAAATGGCAGCAATATCACTTACACAGAGTACAAAAGCATTAGTTTAACCGTACCCATTACTTGGTAATGTACGCCAAACAAGTTACAGAATGATGTCATCAACATGAAAAAATAACAAATATGAGTGTAGTTGAAGCCACACTAAATGAGCAACTTAGAGCAGACTTGACATGCCAAATAGCCACCGAAACATAAACAAGCACACCATTCTCAGTACTTCTTTAAAGACTGTTAACAGATAGATAGATAGATAGATAGATAGATAGATAGATAGATAGATAGATAGATAGATAGATAGATAGATAGATAGATAGATAGATAGATAGATAGATAGATAGATAGATAGATAGATAGACAGACAGACAGACAGACAGACAGACAGACAGACAGAAGCAATCCTGCCGATTGTGTGGGGGGGTCCATGAAGGCGACTGTGTGTGAGTGTGTCTGTGTGTGTGTGTACGTGCACGCGCATAGTGTACAACGAGCCTTAGTATTGTCCTCTTTCGGGAGTAGTGACTGTATTTCCAGTTTAAGTATGACAATCCCTCGTCAGAGTCCATTGTGTTTGTGCCGCTGGCTGCTTGGGTACACGCGAGTTGACTGCTTATGTGCGGAAAAGGTGCCACACGTCACGTGACGTCATTGCCCCAGACAGCTCCGTTGATAAATATTAAGCCTTTTTTCGATATTGTACTTAGTCGTTGTGCGCATTTTAGTCATGGATAGTTAATAATATAGTGTGTTTTGTCTGTTTTATTAGTCATTACTAAAACAAAGACTGAAAATTGGTCTTCACTTATGACATGCACCGTGACTGAATCAAGTGTCCTGGTTATTGACTTCCCTCATGTTCTCAAGCAATGTAGTTTGTTAATGATAAATATCTGTTGTCTGATGATAAATAGGATAGTATGCAAAAGCATGTTAAGATCTGGTTCTCATGAACAAAAAAGTAACTATTGGCACCTAAATCAAAGTAACTAATATGACTACTCTAATATAAAAAGTAACGTGTTAGATTACGTCACCGGACCACATTTTGGGAGTCACTGGTTATAAGTGAGCTGAAATAGCCACATTTGGGCAGACAGTGCCAGACAAATACTACAATACGTGAACGCTGTTGTTTTAGTTTGTCTAAATGTAAACAAGAGTAGCGTGCTGCTGCCGTCATGCTAACGACGACGATGTTGGCCGTTTAGGCACAACGATCAGCCGGGCTGGGTTATCTAGTGTTAATACCTATACCCGGGAAGTCCAGGAGAAGACGTGTGAGATCATGTGACTTTCTTGTGTCGTTTGATTGGTGAACGTCCCCCCAGGAAAAACTCATTGGATCTATACGAGTCACGTAAATTGCCTATTCGGAGTTCAAAACGGCGAATTTCGCCGAAAGGCGACTGATTTGCATGTATCTGGATGTCAACTGCCTCCCTGATCTTTTGTTTGAGGATGCTCCAAAGGTCCTCAATAGGGTTGAGGTCAAGGCAACCACATGACTTGACATGACACGGAGTCGTGTACAGTACTTGTCTGAAAGCATGCCGGAAAGCGAGCTTGTCGGCCCCTTTACGGTCCCTGAGGGTGTCAAAATGACCTCTGAAAAGTATATGGAATTTCTGACTGACCACGTTCTTCCAGGTTTTGAAAGTTTCTACCACGTCAAATGCGAAATAATAATTATAGTAATAATAACAACAATAATCAAGGCTGGGCGATTGGCCTTGAGCTCCCATTTCTCCCTGTAACCCAATCCCATTTTCACCTTGAAAAGATATTTTTCCCCCCTAGGCATATAGAAAATGCAAATACCAATATTCAAAATAAGTTTCGCTTTCTTCCCCTTACGGAATTTGCTTTATTTCTCCTGATTCTTTATAAAATCTACCTCAAACCCAATTGGCATTTATTCGCTTTTTAACACAGCTTGAGATTCTGCCCTTGTTGTTGTGCCTTATTTAATTTCATCTATTTGACTAAAGTTTCAAGCGTTCCTCGTGTTAGCGCGACGACATTAGCCGCCTTTGACCCCTAGCAGACACTTCAGGAAAAGTGTAGCTAAATGAACCTTTCCTAAGGAATTATACCCCAAACAGCAACAAAATAAAACGTTAGCACAGCAGACTGAGCTTCTAAGTACGAGAAGGACTTACAAACACGCTTCGATTCATCTTCTGCGCTCGTCGTTCTCTCACAAGGACGCAAACGACTTCCGCGTTTTCTTCTTCGTGGGCTTCTTTCTTTCTTCTTCTTCTTCTTCTTATTATTATTATTAGTTTCCAGAAGACCACATTCAAGCTACGCACTCTGTTGTCCCTTCAGGCTTTAGATGGAAGCGCACGAGTCACCTTGGCCTGTCCTCGCAGTTTAAAAAAATAAACATGTTGCACGCAACAGAACAATAAACTACTTGATCTGCATTTATGATTCTTGTGGGTTCTGCTGTAAATCGGTTTTCAAAACTTTTAAGCAGAGTTATAATTCAAGAAGAAAAAACAGGACAATCTCCTTGTATAAGGCAAGGGAAGGCAGCTCTAGTTATGCTGTATAGCACATGTCACACACAAGGTAACTGTGCTATGTGCTTTACATGATAAGAATTTATAAAATAATTTACAAAGAAGGAACATTTAAAAACATGTGCAGGAAAACAAGACAGCTCACTAAAATTACTAAAAGAACATACAGTGAAAATACAAAATTCAAATGTTTTAAATTGCTGAAAATGAAAACGATTGACCATCAATCTTGGTTTCAAATCAATGATAAATGTTCTAATTATTCTTCAAAGTTGCTTTACTTCAAAATGTTTTCATTTATTTTTGTGATTTAAGTCATCATGTGACTCTTTATGTGGCCAATACCTCCAGGTATCCTAATATGTTGTCACTCACCCAATTTATTAGATATTTTAGAATATTTTCCAATTGTGTTCCTGCACCGTAATAGTTGACCTAAATAAAGGAGATTTGTTGTTCATCAAAGTTGTTCATCGATCCATCCATCCATTTTCTGTCCCGCTTCTCTCCACTAGGGTCACGGGCGTGCTGGAGCCTATCCCAGCTGACTCTGAGCGAGAGGCGGGGTACACTCTGAACTGGTCGCCAGCCAATCTCAGGACACACATAGACAAACAACCATTTGCACTCACATTCACACCCATGGGGCGATTTAGAGTCTTCAATTAACCTTCCATGCATGTTTTTGCAATGTGGGAGGAAACAAGAGTACCCGGAGAAAAACCCAAGCAGCCACGAGGAGAACATGCAAACTCCACACAGGGGAGGCCAGATTTGAACCCAGGTCCTGAGAGCTGTGAGTCAGATGTGCAAACCAGTCGTCCACCATTCCACAAGTAGTTCACTCAGTCAAAATATGTTTTGCGTGATGTGTCTTATCTGTATGTTGACATTTTTCTGTACGGTACACATGAAGTGAGGGGAAAGACAGACTACTGTCACTCTAACCTGAACTGGTCACTATTTAATCACTTCATATAATAATAATGAGAGAGACTAAGAGTAAAAAAATAGAACCTGCTAGTCATCTTTTTATTCGCACTACAAACAATGCATGCACACGTGAAAGACAGACTACTGTCCCTGCACCCTGGACTGGTTACCAATCAGTCACTTCATATAATAATAATGAGTGAGAGAGACTAAGTGTTACAAAAAAATAGAAAAAAAGAACAAGCTAGTCATCTTTTTATTGTCACCACAAACACGCACACACATGCACTTCTAAAATAAAAGTGTCTCTAAGATAAAAACAGACACTAAGTAACACTGATAACAGGCACATATACATCTCACTTTCTTGGGCCAACACACACACACACACACACACACACATGCGCACATTAACAGACACATGCACACAATCTAACATTCAAATTGAGACCAAAACACTTAAGTTATCTTTTGTTGTTTTATTTGTTACCATCACACGTATGTGAGGGGCGTCACGGATGTAGCCTACTGGGTCTGATGTGTTCTAAAAGAAGCAGAGGACTGCAAGGTGACATTGATAAGGAGCGTTTGTGATCTTCCTAATATGGCCTCCTGACAGTCCAAGGTCACCGCTGTGACCTTGTCGCGTCTCCACTGACAAATTTAGCGTCCATTTTTTCTCCTTTTTCCTGCCTCATCTCCTTGTTTGGTGTTGCGGGCGCCTTTAAAAGCGTGTCCTCTCGTCCCGGCGTCACAGTTTAGCTTCAGTCTCTTTGTACTCAAAATGTCTGACGCAACGATGGGCGAGTTTGGGAACGCGGCGCCATACCTCAGGAAGTCGGAGAAGGAGCGTCTGGAAGCTCAGACCAGGCCTTTCGACATCAAGACGGAATGCTTCGTGGTGGACGACAAGGTGGAGTACATGAAGGGACAAATCCAGGGCAAAGAGGGTGGCATGGTAAAGGTGAAGAAGGAGGACGGGACAACGGTGAGTGTGAAGGAGGCTGACCTCCACCCGCAGAATCCCCCCAAATTTGACAAGATTGAAGACATGGCGATGTTCACCTTCCTCCATGAGCCGGCGGTGCTGTTTAACCTGAAGGAGCGCTACGCCGCCTGGATGATCTACACCTACTCCGGCCTCTTCTGCGTTACCGTCAACCCGTACAAGTGGCTTCCCGTTTACGACGCTGAGGTGGTGGCCGCCTACAGAGGAAAAAAGAGGACCGAAGCTCCTCCCCACATTTTCTCCATCTCCGACAATGCTTACCAGTACATGCTGACGGATCGGGAAAACCAGTCCATCCTCATCACCGGAGAATCCGGAGCTGGCAAGACCGTCAACACCAAGCGGGTCATCCAGTATTTTGCCAGCATCGCTGCCGTTGGCGGGGCAGGCAAAAAGGACTCCAGCAAGGGGACTTTGGAGGATCAGATCATCCAGGCCAATCCAGCTCTGGAGGCTTTCGGCAACGCCAAAACCCTGAGGAACGACAACTCCTCCCGCTTTGGAAAGTTCATCAGAATTCACTTCGGGAACAGCGGCAAGCTGTCATCCGCTGACATTGAGACGTACCTGCTAGAGAAGTCGCGCGTCTCCTTTCAGCTCAAAGCTGAGAGGAACTACCACATCTTCTATCAGATCCTGTCCAATCAGAAACCAGACCTGCTAGACTTGCTGCTGATCACCAACAACCCGTACGACTACTCCTACATCTCCCAGGGAGAAGTCACCGTGGCCTCCATCAACGACTCGGAGGAGCTGATGGCCACAGACAGCGCTTTTGACGTGCTGGGCTTCACCACTGAGGAGAAGATGGGCGTCTACAAGCTGACGGGCGCCATCATGCACTACGGCAACCTAAAGTTCAAGCAGAAGCAGCGGGAGGAGCAAGCCGAGCCCGACGGGACGGAGGCAGCGGATAAGTCTGCTTACCTAATGGGCCTCAACTCCGCCGACCTCAACAAAGGGTTGTGCCACCCCCGAGTCAAGGTAGGGAATGAGTATGTGACCAAAGGCCAGAGTGTGGACCAGGTCTATTATGCCATCGGCGCCCTGGCAAAGTCAGTGTATGAGAAGATGTTCAACTGGATGGTGGTCAGGATTAACCAGTCCCTGGACACCAAGCAGCACCGGCAGTACTTCATAGGGGTGCTGGACATCGCTGGCTTTGAGATCTTTGATTACAACACATTCGAGCAATTGTGTATCAACTTCACCAATGAGAAACTGCAACAGTTTTTCAACCACCACATGTTTGTTCTGGAGCAAGAAGAGTACAAGAAAGAGGGAATCGATTGGGAGTTCATCGACTTTGGCATGGACCTGCAGGCTTGTATCGATCTCATTGAGAAGCCGCTCGGGATTATGTCCATTTTGGAGGAAGAATGCATGTTCCCCAAAGCCAGCGACCAGACCTTCAAGTCCAAGCTCTACGACAATCATCTGGGCAAGAACAAAATGTTTGAGAAGCCCCGGGCTGCCAAGGGAAAAGCAGAGGCTCATTTTGCCCTCGTACATTATGCCGGTACCGTGGACTACAACATTACAAACTGGCTGGTGAAAAACAAAGATCCTCTCAATGAAACAGTTGTCGGTCTCTATCAGAAGTCCTCACTCAAGCTTCTAAGTCTCTTATTTTCCAGTTACTCAGGGACTGACGGTGGTGACAAAGGAGGAAAAGGAGCCAAGAAGAAGGGGTCCTCCTTCCAGACGGTGTCGGCTCTTCACAGAGAGAACCTCAACAAGCTGATGAACAATCTGAAGACAACGCATCCACACTTTGTACGCTGCCTTATTCCAAACGAGCGGAAGACTCCGGGAGTCATGGACAACTGTCTGGTCATGCACCAGTTGCGTTGCAACGGTGTTCTGGAGGGCATCCGAATTTGCAGGAAGGGTTTCCCAAATCGCGTCCTCTACGGAGACTTCAAACAGAGGTATCGAATCCTCAATGCCTCTGCCATCCCTGAGGGTCAGTTTATGGACTGTAAGAAGAGCGCAGAGAAGCTGCTCTCATCTCTAGACATCGACCACACACAGTACAAGTTTGGCCACACTAAAGTCTTTTTCAAAGCCGGCCTACTGGGAACGCTGGAGGAGATGCGAGATGAACAGCTCTCGCGCATCATCACCAGAATCCAGGCAAACGCTCGTGCACTACTCATGAGGGCCCAGTTTGCTAAACTAGTCGAGCGCAGAGATGCCCTCATGGTCATCCAGTGGAATCTTCGCTCTTTCCTGAGCGTGAAGAACTGGCCGTGGATGAAGCTTTTCTTTAAGATCAAACCCCTGCTGAAGAGTGCAGAGTCCGAGAAGGAGATGGCCAACATGAAGGACGAGTTCAACAAGCTGAAGGAAGCCCTGGAAAAATCTGAAACTCGCCGTAAGGAATTGGAGGAGAAGATAGTGACTCTCCTTCAAGAGAAGAATGATTTGACTCTGCAAATTCAGTCAGAGCAAGACACGCTCACCGATGCTGAAGAACGATGCGATCAGCTCATCAAGAGCAAGATTCAACTGGAGGCCAAGCTCAAGGAGATAAATGAGAGACTGGAGGACGAAGAAGAACTGAATGCAGACCTCACGGCCAAGAAACGGAAGCTGGAAGATGAGTGCTCCGAGTTAAAGAAAGATATCGATAATCTTGAGCTGACATTGGCCAAAATTGAGAAAGAGAAACACGCCACAGAGAATAAGGTAAGGAACCTGACTGAGGAGATGGCGTCTCAGGACGAGAACATCCTCAAGCTGACCAAAGAAAAGAAAGCACTGCAGGAGGCTCACCAGCAGGCACTGGATGACCTTCAGAGTGAGGAGGACAAAGCCAACAGCTTGAACAAATCCAAAGTGAAGCTGGAACAGCAGGTGGACGACCTGGAAGGCTCCTTGGAGCAGGAAAAGAAGGTTCGAATGGAGCTGGAACGTTCCAAGAGAAAGCTGGAGGGGGACGTGAAGCTAACTCAGGAGAGCTTGATGGATTTAGAAAATGACAAGCAGCAACTGGATGAGAAGCTTAAGAAAAAGGACTTTGAGACAGCCCAGATTACTTCCAGACTGGAGGATGAGCAGGTCGCTTCGGGACAGCTCCAGAAAAAGCTGAAGGAAAACCAGGCCAGGATCGAGGAGTTAGAGGAGGAGCTGGACGCTGAGCGTGCAGCACGAGCCAAAGTGGAGAAGCAGCGCTCTGACCTTTCCCGCGAGCTGGAGGACATCAGCGAACGTCTGGAGGAGGCAGGCGGAGCCTCGTCGGCACAGGTGGAGCTTAACAAGAGGAGAGATACTGAATTCCAGAAGTTGCGCAGGGAACTGGAGGAGTCCACCCTCCAACACGAGGCTACCGCCGCCGCGCTGAGGAAGAAGCATGCCGACAGCGTCGCCGAACTGGGTGAGCAGATCGATAACCTCCAGCGAGTCAAGCAGAAACTGGAGAAGGAAAAAAGTGAGCTGAAGCTAGAACTGGACGACTTCGCCTCCAGCATGGAGAGTATGGCCAAGACCAAATCCAACGTTGAAAAGATATGCCGAACAATGGAGGACACCATGACTGAGTACAAGTGCAAATACGAGGAGGCTCAACGGTCCGTCAATGATTTGACCACCCAGAGGGCCAAGCTGCTCGGTGAGAATGGCGAGTTTGGACGGCAGATGGAGGAGAAGGACTGCTTGATCTCACAGCTTACCAGAGGAAAGAACTCGTACAACCAACAAGTAGAAGACCTTCGCAGACAACTGGAAGAGGAAGTCAAGGCAAAGAATGCACTGGCACACGCCGTGCAGTCTGCCCGCCACGACTGCGATCTGCTCCGAGAACAGTTTGAAGAGGAGCAGGAAGCCAAGGCTGAGCTTCAGAGGGCACTGTCTAAATCCAACACCGAGGTCTCGGCATGGAGGAACAAGTATGAAACCGACGCCATCCAGAGAACCGAGGAGCTGGAGGAAGCAAAAAAGAAACTGGTTCAGAGATTGCAGGAGGCCGAGGAGGCCATCGAAGCGGTGAATGCCAAGTGTTCGTCACTCGAGAAGACCAAGCACCGGCTCCAAAATGAGATTGAGGACTTGATGATGGACCTGGAGCGGTCCAATGCAGCTTCTGCGGGGCTGGATAAAAAACAAAGAGTTTTCGACAAAGTCCTGGCAGAGTGGAAACAAAAATTTGAGGAGTCCCAATGTGAGCTGGAAGCCTCCCAGAAGGAGGCGCGAACTCTAAGCACCGAACTCTTCAAACTGAAAAATGCTTACGAGGAGTGCCTGGACCATCTGGAAACCATGAAAAGAGAGAACAAGAACCTGCAGGAGGAGATCTCGGACCTAAACGACCAGCTCGGGGAGGGTGGCAGAAGTGCTTGTGAACTAGAAAAGATGAGGAAGCAACTGGAGCAAGAAAAGGCAGAGCTGCAGTCAGCACTGGAGGAGGCTGAAGGCTCTCTGGAGCATGAAGAGAGCAAAATCCTGCGAGCCCAATTGGAGTTCAACCAAGTGAAGGCCGACATAGAGCGGAAAGTGGCAGAGAAGGACGAGGAAATGGAGCAGGCCAAGAGAAACTACCAACGTGTGGTGGAATCGCTCCAGTCCTCTCTGGAGTCTGAGACCAGGAGTCGCAACGAAGCGCTGAGAGTGAGAAAGAAGATGGAGGGTGACCTCAACGAGATGGAGATCCAGCTGAGCCAAGCAAACAGGCAAGCGGCCGACGCCCAGAAACAACTCAAGAGCCTCCAGGCATTCCTGAAGGACACTCAATTGCAACTGGATGACTTGCAGCACGTGAACGAGGACCTGCGGGACAACATCGCCGTCGTTGAACGTCGGAACAACTTGATCCAGGCTGAGCTGGAGGAGGTGCGAGCCGCACTTGAGCAGACGGACAGAAGCCGTAAACTGGCCGAACAGGAACTGAGCGACTCTACAGAGCGCATGCAGCTCCTGCACTCTCAGAACATCAGCCTGATCAACCAGAAGAAGAAGCACGAGGCGGACCTAATGCACCTGCAAAATGAGATGGAGGAGGTGGTCCAAGAGAATCGCAACGCAGAGGAAAAGGCAAAAAAGGCCATCACTGATGCAGCCATGATGGCTGAAGAACTGAAGAAGGAGCAGGACACCAGCGCACATTTGGAGCGCATGAAGAAGAACATGGAACAGACCATCAAAGACCTCCAGCACCGCTTGGATGAGGCCGAACAGATCGCTATGAAAGGTGGCAAGAAACAGCTCCAGAAACTGGAGGTTCGCATCAAAGACCTGGAGAACGAGCTGGAGGTGGAGCAGCGTAGAGGAATCGAGTCCATCAAAGGTGTCCGCAAGTACGAACGCCGCATCAAAGAACTCACCTACCAGACAGAGGAAGACCGCAAGAATGTAGCTCGACTCCAGGACTTGGTGGACAAGCTGCAGGTGAAAGTCAAATCTACAAGCGTGCCGCAGAGGAGGCCGAAGAGGCTGCCAACAGCAACGTGGCCAAAGTGCGCAAGCTGCAACACGAGCTGGAAGAAGCGCAGGAGAGAGCTGACGTGGCCGAGAGCCAAGTCAACAAACTGAGGGCCAAGACCAGGGACGGGGGCGCCAAGAAAAATCTGGACGACTGACTCACAAGTAAGGCACCTGTCACTCAAAGCAGAATGCTAAAGCTAGCATGCTAACACATCTGCAACAACCCCAGCTGCACCTTAACGTTGCATTTTTACATAGTTCATGTATTTAATGTGACAATTTGTGGTTTTTTTGACAGGCTTGTGTTTAGGGCGACAAGACTAAGATGAAGTATGATGAAGTCAGTTGACTATATGAAGAACAACAACACTGATCGTGACATGATTCTTATGATTATGATTAATGATATTCACAGTTTGCACTCTAAGCAGGTGGCCCATTTTTCCAATTTTCCATCACAATTTTCCATCACAACACAATCTGACATCACAAAGGAAGCTGTACTGGTTTTCACAATAAAAATGAGTCCAAATAAATGCAGCCGTGTGTTTGCAGTTTCCTGTCTGTTCCCGTCATAAGAGTGCATTTGCTGTATTTTGTTTGTTACTCATGGCATCATTGCCACGCCGCCAACATGACACTACACATCACACGCACACACACGCACACATCACACACACATACACACACAACCTCAAATGCACACACACTCACACAAATCAAAGACACAAACACAAGTGCACATACACACACATAAACACACATAGTGGTTTGTGGTTATAAGACTTTTTTCGTTTTTATTGATGTGATCGAGCGTGGCTTTGTGTGGCTTCCTGCGAGGTGCCCTTTCTTATCACAAGGCTTTGATGAGGAAGCCGCTGAAGGTTGTGAGTCGGCTCTGGTCAAATATGCTCTTGTTGGCCCACAGAGTGACCCACAGCTTGTCTCCCTTCTCCAGTACCAGTGGCATCCCGTTGGTGGCGCTGCTGAAGGTGCCCTGGGTGTCGTAGATAGCGAACATGTTGACGCCGTTCTTGAGCACCGCCGCGTTCAGTGCGCCCGAGTTCCCCACATTGCCGTTGAAGAGGATGAAGTAGAGACCCTTGACGGGAGCCGTGAAGATGCCTGTGGGGTGGAGACCACCGGAATCTTAGCACTAAGTGTGGGAATCGATAAGTATGTCGTGATTCAGTTATCGATACTGTTTATTGATCTGATTCCTTATTGATTCTCTTATCGATTCTCATTGGGTGAGGGAATGAAAAAAATACAAATGACATTTGATGTCATTGATGTCCTTATAATTATGTATATTATATGATATCATAACACAAAAGATCTTTCTACATATATAGTGTTGTACAATGTGGCCAAAATGTATAGGTCATTTTACATCCCTTTATATAATATAGATCCTGGTATAGTATTTTTTTCATAAAACTATTTGAAATCAATTGCAATTTTCTCTGATCTTTTCTCCATTTAACAATAAAACATGTTTGTTTGTTTGTTTGTTTGTTTGTTTTACAGGAAACAAACTGATAGGTCTAAAACAGTGATTCTCAGTGTGGTACTACTAGTACCACCAGTGTAACGTGGCCTCCCCTAGTGGTACACGACAGTATCACTGACTAAATTGAGGTCACTTCTATTTAATGTATAAGTTCAAAACATTTGCATTTACTCGTCAAAAATTGTTCTTCTAAAAATGTCTTTAGGTATAATTTTTTTATTGATGTTTCATGTGCAATACATTTCTATCATTTAAGAAAAGTCCTTTTATTTTTCATATATTTAAGCACAGTGTCAATGTTCAAATTGCAAAATGTTAGAGCGGCTTACGACAATATGAGATACTTTTCGGGAATAATGTTGGCCATGATAGTGGTACTTGGAGGGGTAAGTATTTCTTGATGTGGTACTTGGTGTAAAAAAGTATGAGATTGAGATTATTGATTCCTATTCGTAGTGAGTATCCCACAATGGGACACCTTTGGTGTACAAGCCATGCTATTTCGCAGTTCAGCTTTCGCGCCCCCGTATTATATAATGGCTTTTTTTTTTAATGGCAGTCTACATATACAGGTAAGTTCCAAATTTTTAGATCCATTTGTATTTATACGTATGTATGAATGTGTTTACTTGGTGTGAGAGGGGTGAATCTATTTTCAAAATGGTTTTGCAAATCTCAATATCGCAAATTTTCCCTTATTGCAGGTGCGTCTAACGTATTCCCCCTGTGACAAACGGGGGTTCACTGGACAAGTGGGTTGAGGCGAGACGAGATGTCGCTTGGTCAGAGAGGCGATGACGTCCTACCTGTGTTGGAGTCGTAGCCGTTGCCCTCGTTGGTGATCACTTTCCTGAACACCAGGGTGGTGTCTGTGTTGAAGGGGCCCAGGTGGATCCACTCCGATGTGGTGAACAACGCCGCCGCGAAGGAGACCGGCGCTTTGGCTGCACAAACACACCACAAAGATGAGGTTCATGTTTCAACTCATCAACTGACCTCGTTCTGAACATATCATCTTCTCAACTGACCTGCTTCAGCGGCGTCGCTCTCCAGCTTGTCCACACGTGCCGCCAGCTGTTTCACGAGGACTTTTGTTTCGTGTTCAAACTCTATGCGCTCATCGCCGATAAAAATCTGAGCATGAAGGCCGCCGGCAGCGCACACAATGAGCAACGTCGCCACGGTGGTGAAGCACGAGTACGCCATCGCTAAAATGACGAGCGCAGCAGCTTCCTGGCGTTAGTTGAACACTTTCTACCTGAACTTCACCCTCATTGTCAAAGTTTGTACAGTTTGAGAATGCAGACTTTGGTCACAAACATTTGCAGACAAACAACATTTGCCTGCTTGACCAAAGAACAACTAGCACGTCAATCACCACACTAGAGTGGCAACACACTGTGTTTTATGATTTTTAAGCATGTAACGCAGTGCTGACGAGTCAGGGTAAGCAAGGCCTTCGCTGCTGGTCTGGTGTAACAGATGGAACAGTGCGAATTTATGCTGAAAAACCTCTCCAATCCTCAAAAGAAGGTGCAGGCCGCTGAGTTAGCGGCCTGCACCTGCTTTTAGCTCAGCCGTCAGTGCACTCGACTTCCAACTGTTGACGCGATGCGCCTGGACAACGCAGGATCGCCACCGTTAAAAAAGCACGACCAGTAAATATTCGCATTCATCCGCGCCATTTCATTGTCAGGGCATCATCATCATCATCATCATTATCAACATCAAGAAGTACGTTGAGGATGACGGGAATGTTCCAGCTTCTAGCAGTTGTGAGAGACAGCTCACGTTCTCAGGCAATCACATCGATTGCAACCGAACTGTTCTGGTTTTCTTGAACAGTCCATTTGCGAGACAAACAGAACAGTCCAGATGCGATTGATTCAATGCCACTGATCCACATTTACGACCTAAATTCTAATACTTGCTCCATGAAATTGTATTCATTTATTCCCGACAGTAGAGTTGTTTATCTTGGCTGCACTGCTTCTTGTTAGGTTAGGTTAGGGCAGACATCCTATTTTGGCTTTTCGTGCCGTCCACAAACATGGAATGTGCAGACACTTCTGCCCAATTAGCTCAATGTCACCATAGGCCCACAACTCAAAGGCACGTGTTGTATCTATTTATTGTTCATTTGCAATAAACCAACAAGTAGGAAAAGCATTCATGCTACTTCAAGCACTTCCAAATATGGGCTGGCTTGCACCGGACCAATTTTAGCAAGCAACTCTTGCAGATATGAAAAGCAACTGACATTGTTCTGAAAACTATCTGAGAGTGGGACTTAACAAGGTGAAAGGCACCAGGAAAATTCAAATTCATTTACAATAATTTTTTATTGAAATATGTTTTTTTTTGTGTGTGTGACATTCATGTTTTGTTGGTTTTGTTCTTTCAACACAGGGATTTTGTGCGCAACAGATGCTTGGTTCATTTTGTGCACAAATAAAATATGTACCGTTACCTGTTTTGAATTTGAAATTAACCACATTTTAATTTTTCCAATTACAAAGAGCTCCGTGAATGTGTGTGTGAATGCGCGTATGAAACTTGAAGGGTTCAGTACCTCCAACAAGGTGAGGACCCACTCACAGATAAATAACAGTGCTGTGAAAAACTATTTACCCACTTCTAAAATATATATTTTTAAATAGTTTCTCCACTTTAATGTTTAAGATCATCAAACAAATGTAAATGTCAGACAAAGACAACCCAAGAATACATAAAACACCGTTTTTAATGCACATTTTATTTATTAAGAGAAAACAAATATTCATAGCTACCTGGCCCTGTGAGCAAAAAAGAGTTGCCCCCTATACCTAATAACTGGTTGGGTCACCCTCAGCAGCAACACCTGAAATCAAACATTTTCCATAACTGTCTTTCACATTCACATGTGAAGATATTTTGGAGCACCATTCCTTGAAGAATTGTTTTAGTTCAGCAAAACTGGAGGGTTTTGGACCATGAACACCCTTTTCAAGGTCATGCCACAGCATTTCAATCAAATTCAAGTCTCTACTTTGACGAGGCCACTCCAAAACCTTCTTTTTAAAAAAAAAAAAAAAAAGCCATTCAGAAGTCGACTTGCCGGTGTGTTTAGGATCGTTGTCCTATTCGCAGAACCCGAGTGCGCTTGAGCTTGAGGTCACAAACTGATGGCCGAACATTCTCCTTCAGGATTTTCTGGTGTGGAGCAGAGTTCACAGTTGCATCAATCACAGCAAGTCATCGTGTTACATTTACTCCAGATGTAACGAGATGCACACCTTCCAAAAAGGTCAACTTTCGTCTCGTCATTCCATAGAATATTCTCCCAAAGGTGAGCCTTTGTTCTTTTTGGTCAGCAGTGGTTTTCACATTGGAGCTCTGCCATAGATGCCATTTTTGCCCAGTCTCTTCATTATTGTTGACTTCATCCATCCATTCTCAACCGCTTATCCTGTCCAGGGTCACGGGACGCTGGAGCCAATCCCAGATGACTTGGGGCGAAAGGCGGTCTACCCCCTGAACTGGTCACCAGTCAGTCGCAGGGAACATATAGACACGGACAACCATTCGCACCGTCACTGAGTGTGAACTGAACCCATGCTGCCCGCACCGAAGTCAGGCGAGTGTACCACTACACCATGAGTGACTATTGTTAAGTCACGAACACTAACTTTAACTAAAGCAAGGGAGGCCTACAGTTCTTTAGACGTCCTGGTTTCCTCCTGGATGAGTCATTGCCGTACTTTCGGGGTAACTTTTGTAGTCCACCCACTGCTGTGAAGGTTCATCACTGTTCCATGTTTTCTCCATTTGTAGATAATTGCTCCCACCGTGGTTGCTGGAGTCCTTTGGAACCCTTTCCAGACTGATCAGATCAATTATTTTATTGCTCATCTGTTCTAGAATGTTGGGAGATGATGGCATTTTGAGATTTTCGGTTGACTTCATTTTGTCAGGCAGGGTCTGTTGAAGTGATTTCTTGATTGAACAGGTCTGAAGGTAATCATGCTTGGGTGTGGTCAGTGAAAATGTACTCACAAAAAAAATAAAAATAAAGGCGGACAATTACTTTTTCACACAGGGCCAAGTAGCTTTGAATAGTTTAGTAATATAATATAGTAAGCTAAGATAGATAGACAGACAGACATTTGTTTCAGATTGCATGTCTTTATTTTTTGTTGTGCTTGTCTTGTTTGAAGAAGAGCTCCTGTCAGCCTCAGGTGACGTTAGGGGAGTGGGCTGATGAGGAAACCGCTGAAGGTGGTGAGTCGGCTCTGGTCAAAGATCCTCTGGTTGGCCCACAAGGTGACCCACAGCTTGTCCCCTGCATTTAGTTGCAGCGCCATGCTGTTGGTGGCGCTGCTGAACTTGTTCTTGTTGTCGGCGATGGCGAACATGTTGACGCCGTCCTTTATCACCGCCGCGTTCATGCCCCCCTCCGACCCGGCGGCGCCAGTGAAGGTGACGAAGTAGAGACCTTTGACGGGGGCAGTGAAGATGCCTAGGGAGAGAAAGACCGCCACCTTGTTAGTGTCCCAAAGAACGAATGCGTGTGTGTGTTGCAGAGGTGGGGGACTCGACTAGACTGAGTTGAATCGAGTCAGGCTCATGTTACAATTTTTGTAGGGTTTAATGGTAAGTCTATTTAACATTATAGGCTAATGCGTGCTGGAATTCAACGCCCTACCTCGGCAATCTCTTTTGGATGGCACTAGGATTGATTGTGCTTGTTAAAGATTTAACAAGAGTCAATGCCAAAACGTCAAAGGTTCAAGTTGTGTCAACAGAGATAAACTAATCAATCATATTCATCTAAAATATACATATAATATAATATATATAATTTGTAATATTCCATCCATCCATTTTCTGAGCCGCTTCTCCTCACTAGGGTCGCGGGGGTGCTGGAGCCTATCCCAGCTGTCATCGGGCAGGAGGCGGGGTACACCCTGAACTGGTTGCCAGCCAATCGCAGGGCACATAGGAACAAACAACCATTCGCACTCACAGTCATGCCTACGGGCAATTTAGAGTCTCCAATTCATGCATGTTTTTTGGGATGTGGGAGGAAACCGGAGTGCCCGGAGAAAACCCACGCAGGCACGGGGAGAACATGCAAACTCCACACAGGCGGGGACGGGGATTGAACCCCGCACCTCAGAACTGTGAGGCTGACGCTCTAACCAGTCGGCCACCGTGCCGCCAATTTGTAATATTTTCATTTTCAATTTTTTGATTTTTGCCCTTTTCAAGGTGACGCAGCAACGGTGGTGCGGTGCCCTCTCTTGACCACTCGCCACTGCTTGCGACTTGCTTAGCTAAACCTTATGAAACTCTTTTTGAAAGAAAAGCGTTTTGTTTGTGTGTGTAATTCCACAAACGACAAACAACTGCATGATGTGGTGCACACTGAAACAAGATCATCAGATTCCACATTTATGTTTTTGATAAACGAAGAAAAAAAGTCGGTGAAATGGTGGACGACTGGTTAGAGCGTCTGCCTCACAGTTCTGAGGACCGGGGTTCAATCCCCGGCCCCGCCTATGTGGAGTTTGCATGTTCTCCCCGTGCCTGCGTGGGTTTTCTCCGGGCACTCCGGTTTCCTCCCACATCCCAAAAACATGCATGAATTGGAGACTCTAAATTGCCCCTAGGTGTGAATGGTTGTTTGTTTTTATGTGCTCTGCGATTGGCTGGCAAACAGTTCAGGGTGTACCCCGCCTCCTGCCCGATGATAGCTGGGATAGGCTCCAGCAAGCCCGTGACCCTTGTGAGGATAAGCGGCTCAGAAAATGGATGGATGGATGGGGAAAAAAAGTCAACAGGCTGGCGTATTTTTGGGTGATATGTAACGTCCTACCTGTGTTGTCATCATAGCCTTTCCCCACATTGGTGACCACTCTCTTGAACACCAGGGTGGTTTCTGTGTTGAAGGGGCCATGGTCGTCGGCCACCTCGTCGTTGGATTTCAGGGCCACTGAGAACGCTACCTGCTGGTCCACTGCAACAAGTACACAACACCTGATGGCTCACATTCATACTTGCTCAAGTTGTCATGTGTATATGGAACGCCCTTTGAGCTTTTATTCCAGATATTTGATATCCTGCTTAAGGGCCATAGACCAGTACGTGTTTTGTCGGCACTAGTAAGACAACTCAGTGCAATAGTAGAACGACTGGTTTGCTAAAGACCTTTTTTTCCACTGCTGTATGACATTTAATTTAATTTAGTAATGCACACAGTCGTTCTACTAGTGCCCTGTAAGCAAACTAATTCACGGACCTTAAACTGGTTATCAAGGAAATGGAAGAGATGCTCAAAGGGTGAAAGGTGGTCACACTCACTTGAGGCATCCTGAGCCCAAAGCCCAGCCGGGCCGCACAGCAGCAAGGCAGCAATCAACCACTGGTACACCATCTCGGGATGTCAGATGTCAGGGGGGAATGTGCTAGCGCCCAGCTCGGTGGTCCTACTTAAGGCCCGTTACGCGACCGTGGGCATCAACGCCCTCCGACGGACGCCCCCTGGCAAATATTTGTCATGCAAATTATTTTTGAACTTATGTCTGCTGAGCACAGACATCACATCATAACCTGGCCTTCAGATTCTTAACTGGGTCACTCGGTCTACCCTGTCCACTGTATATATGCTATATAGAGTTATACTGTGTATACAGTGCTGCCTTGAGATATGAGTGGAATTCGTGGAATGAACGGTTGAAAATTAAATGTACCAGCCCCCCAAAAACAAAGTTTTTTTTGTTTTTTAATAAGGAAAAATAGCCCTCTATAATACTCTACTTTATAAAAAAAAGTTACAATTTACGTTATCAAGCGTTCTCTAATATTTGTTGCATTAATTTTTTATCTTATCATTATAAAATTATAATATTATGATAATTATCTTAAATAATTGGTTAATTAATGATAATAAAACGGCACAGTGAACAACTGGTTAGCACATCTGCCTCCTAGTTCTGAGGACCCGGGTTCAACTCCGGCCTCTTCCAGGTTGCTTGCAGACCCCAAAATTGCAGCGGCCTAACAGAGGCCTCAATTTGATATTACTCAATGGTCAAAAAAGTCAATTGTACATTTTAATGGATGTTTACACTCAATCAAATCTGTCCAACACTGGGCTATAGATAGTTTTCAAATAATCAAATTGGATTTTTCACTTGTTGGAGAATGACATCTTTATGTCAGAATGCAGAAGTACAAGGAGTAACGATTCAATTGTGATTCACTAGTCATTCGTTACTGTCAATGCAAATAGCGATTGGGGATTGAGACGGCGAGTCCGAGCTCTAATATTCATATACTGTCTATGTACTGTATAGACATACATATATACATATAGTGGATATATAAAGTCTCCACACCCCTGTTCAAATGCCAGGTTTTCTTCATATTAAAAAAAATAAACCAAGAAAAACGATTTCCAAACTTTTTCAGCCATTTATGTGCACTATAACCTGTACAATTCAATTGAGGTAATATATATATATATATATATATATATATATATATATATATATACACACACATCTTTGAGAGGGAAATATGAACAACTCAGAAAATGTGGTTGCACAAGTGTGCACACCCTCTTATAACATAAATGCGATAAACGGGTACACTGTATGTATTTATGAATGTATGTATCAAGGAGTCAAAAACAAACTAAAATGGCTAAAAGGAAAGTAGCAATTGGTATTTTAAGTTGCAAAGAGTCTTTTTTTCCTAAATCATGTGTTTTTTTTGCATTTATTTTTAAGTGTGATGTTGTAGATTGAGTTTGAAAAACTATGTACATTTAGGGTTTATCAATATTAACAATTATAAACTTTTTTTACAGGGTTCGTCCAGTTGGGGCCCAGATTTGAAGCCCAAAACCACAGAACTGTGGCAAAGATGTGCCAATCACGCTACTGTTGTCCTTTCGCTAGCCATCCATCCATCAATTGTCTGAGCCACTTATACTCACTAGGGTCGCGGGAGTACTGTAGCCTATCCCAGCTATCTTCGGGCAGGAGGCGGGGTACACCCTGAACTGGTTGCCAGCCAATCGCAAGGCACATACAAACAAACAACCATTCACACTCACATTCACACCAACGGGCAATTTAGAGTCTTCAATCAACTTACATGTGTTTTTGGGATGTGGGAGGAAACCGGAGTGCTCGGAGAAAACCCACGCAGGCATGGGGAGAACATGCAAACTCCATACAGGCGGGGCCGGGGATTGAACCTCGGTCCTCTGGTAACTGTAATGTTTGAATAAGAAGATAAATGAGATGTTTCATCATTTGTTTCAATTCTAATCTTTGTTCGCAAATATTTGATATCAAAAATAAAGTTTGTTCAACTCTGGTACTTAATCCTAAAGTGGATAGTCTCGTCCGAAGTTCAGGTGAGAAATCAAGACATTTAAGTGAAGTGTGCAGTTATTTATTCAAAGTGTGTAGTTGATAATGGAAACACATACACATTAAACACTTGAGATTGCGTTAGGGTCCAATCACTCCTTACGCAGAACGTATCAGTTCACTTGATTAAGCTTTGTGTACAGCATATAGCACTACAAACATCCCCATCATCATCCTCGTCCCTCATCATGAATCACTGCAACCTGAGTTTCAATTCCAGCAGGAATCCCGTTTCATCCGACATCTGGGTCGAAACCCCGACGCCACGGCGACCAATCAGGAGTGTAAGAAGATGGGAGTTCAAAATGTAGGGAAACCCGTCTTTTTTGCATAAGTCGTCGCCGGCCTCCAGCTTTTTTGGGTCCCTAAGCAGAATTTGATTCGGGACCACCGTGGCGCCACCTGTGCTTGACTTCACTTTGTATACAGTGGTGCCTTGACATACGAGTGCCTCGACTTACACCAATTGATAATTTTTTTTGTATAGATACGCGCAAAAGTTGAGATATAAGTGTACTTCAGACCCTTCACCGCTATATGGCGCCAGCACACCTCACAACATCTGGCCACCATCAGTTCACATTGGTTTCCTTGCAGTGGAAGGACAATTGTTGTGGACAGCTGGTGGCAAAAATGTGCTATTAAGCTGGTTTGCCAACTGTCAATAAAACAACAGGACGTACAGTACATTACGTACGGTCATGTTTTTGGCCTTACAAAAAAACAAAAAAAATAATTGGGGATGTTTTTTGGGGGGTTGGAACGGATTAACTGCATTTCCATTCATTTTAATGGGGAAAGATGATGTGAGATACGAGACATTTGATTTCTGAGCGTGGTCACTGAACGAATTAAACTCGTAAGTTAATGTAGCACTGTATGTTTCCTCCTCATGCAGAGTCCGTGGATGCGCTGCGTGTGCGTGCTACAGCCTCTTGGCGTGCTTAAGGTTGTAGTGCGTGCGCATGTCCTTTCGGAGGCGGAACTTGTCACCGCACACGCCACAAACGTACAGATGCACATCCATGTGCTCCTCCAGCTGCTCACCACCCGGGAAGATCTGGAAGCACACCTGGCAGATGGTCTCCCCGACCGCCAGGTGCGAGATCATGTGACGCACGTGGTCGTGCTTGAGGAATGTGCCCTGGTCGCACACAGGGCACACATAGCGCGCCACGCCGCGGTGCATGTCCGTGTGCAAGCGCAGCTGGCGCTCACGCAGGAAGCGCTTGCCGCACGTCTGGCAGGTGAACTGCTTCTCCTTGGTGTGCACTGTGTAGTGCTCGCGCAAGTGGCAGCGCTGGTAAAAGCCTTTGCCACAGATGGCGCAGAAGTGCTTGCGCCGGTGATCGGGGCCGCCGGGCTTTATCGGGTCGGCCTCGTGGGGACAGGAGAGGGCATGCTCCAGCGCCAGGCTCTCGCTCTCGAAGGGCAGGCCGCAGTGAGGGCAGGCCAGGTCGGCGCCCTCCAGGAGCCCATCGTCTGCGCCGTGAGGCTCGTCCGCTTCGTCCGACTCGCCGCAGTGCTCAGCGTGCTCCTGGAGCTGCCGGCCTTTGATCAGCACTTGGCCGCAGCGTCCGCATGCGCAGATGTGGCCCAGGTGGCTGGAGAGGTAGTGGGCCGACTTGTCGTCCTCGCTCAACAGTGCCCCGCACAGTTCGCACGGAGTGCCCTCTGTGCTCTCCTCGTCTTTCACCTTGAAAAAGACTGGCGACGTTGCAGAGGCGTCGCTTCCTGACATGGCGCTCTCGCACCGCTCGTCGGCCCTCTCCACACCGGAAACGCCGGGTGCCGCCTCGCAGTTCTCGTCACCTGGCCCCCAATCAACACATGCTCCGTTACCGCCCCCCGCCTCCCGGTCCTCAGGGTGCGGGCTTTCTCCGGGTTCCGTCTTGATGGAAATGACGCATGCGGATCCCGCCCCGTCGCTGGGCCCCGCCGCGACGGAGCCCAGGTCAGCAAGCATCCTGTGGTCTTCTGCGCCGTCTGAAGCAGAACTCTCTGCCTTGGCGGAGTCATTGTCGCCGTCCAGGCTACAGGCAGGTGCGTAGGTCTTGCGGTTGGTGCAGGTAAGGATGTGCTCGATCAGAAGCTTCTCGCAGCTGAAGACGAATCCGCAGTCGTCGCAGGTGAAGGTGCGGCCGAAGCGAGGGCGTTCCCTCAGGGTCGAGCTCCTTCCTGCGCTCCGCTTCCTCAGATCGCACGGTTGCTCTGCCGTATGTCCAGCGTCCGCGCTTGGGAGTGCCGCCCCGTGGACGGAGGCGCCCGACGCCTCCTCAATCACGGGCGGCCCCCCCAGGTACCTGGCAGGGTTATACCAATTATAATTATAGCTTCCTTTTCATCTTTATCAATTTAATAACAAGAATAATAAAACTAATACATCAAAATTATTTGGCCTTTTCCTTAACATTAGGTGTACCATGAGAAATTAATAAAATTTTACTTAACTGGTCAAAAAAAAAAAGAAAAGTTTATAGGGATGTTTGATATCACTTTTTTTCAGACAGATACCAGTACTCACTCTTGAGTACTGACTGATACAAATACCAAATACTGATACCACTAGTACTCTTGATACATAAAATATAACAAAACGACAGATATTTGTGACCAAAAACTAATGTCAACTCTCAAACTACTATAACCTCAGTACCTGGCAGAGCTGCTGACGGTTTTGACACCATTTGCAGGTTCTTGAGCGCCCGCCGTCCTCTTCCGCTCATACATGCGCACTCCGAACAACATCTTTCCGCCGCATGACGCGGCCGCTGTAGAGCATTCGGACGAGGACGGCGTCAGGTTGGAGCCGCTGCGGATGTCGCGCAGGTCCTCCAGCGAGTCCGGGATGTAGTACATCTGCAGGTAGACCATGGACGCTTTGAGGTCATCGAAGTCGAACGTGCCCGCCGCGATGCGCCCCAGGTACATGAGCTGCAGGATGAGGTCGAAGCACTCTGCGCTGATCTGCATGTCGCTGAGGTCCAGGCGCGCCGCCCCCTGCTGCTCGCGGATGAACATCATCCGGAAGTAGGAGCTGCAGGCCGCCAGCACGGCCTTGTGCGCCCGGAAGTAGATGTCGCCGATGGCGATGAGGCAGTCGCACAGGAAGCCCCACTCGCGCTGGTTGTTCAGCTGCTGAAGGACGTGGTCGCTGTGGCTCGGCCTCGCCATCGCCCTGCGAGACACCACATAGGCTTTACACGCTCAGCATTTTTGGGGCCGATCACCGATCAGAGAGTTTAAAAAAACGATAACCGATCACAAGATGGAGCAATGTGTCTATTTAAATGACCTGTTCATTTACTGTATATACTTGTGTACTTAATTGCTCCAAAAATTATATTTACAATAAATAATGTATCTTTGTTCATCTATTTATGCCAGTGAGGCATAGTGACGACAGAACAAATGAATGGTTTTCCATTTGATGGGAGGAAGTACATACAGTAATTAATGCATCCACTTTTTGTGACATTTTTGTTTATTGGTGTGCACTGATACCCCGAAATGCTCCCCGGGCGCTTCAGCTGCCCCCCCTGCTCCAGTGTGTTCCACTAACATGTGTATGGGTTCACTGCGATGGGTAAAATGCAGAGAAAAAATGTCATGTGCATGCATGCATGTTCATGACAATAAAGGTGATTCTTCTTCTTCTTCTAGGCTACATAACGTTTTGTTGCCTGCTTGCGATCCGTCTCGTATTAAAAGTACGTGAACATACCTCAAGCAAGGCTTAAACGAACGACCTCTCCCGAGCACCGGTGACCACCAACACACGTTTTCCCCCATTTTGTTCTTATAAACACACGGCACGATCCATTATTGTTGTCATCGCCATGGTAACGAATTATCAGGTCACGTTTGAGTTGACAAGATGAAGCCCAGTGATCGTAAAAAACGAGATGCGGTGGTATCGGAATACAAGATTTTATTGCAGTAGTCTGACATAGTGCAATCATGAAATACCAAATTTGTCTTGTAGTCTGATCCGGCAGGGTATTACGTGTTATCTGTCCCACACCGCCGACATGTTTTTTTTTTTTTTTTTTTATAAATAACTTTAATGGCGGTCAGATATTAACAGTGCTACGTCAAAAGACACGCGACAAGGCTAAAAATAAACTAGCTTTTGGATTCTAATATACTGTACACGACGGCGACATGGAGTAAATGTCTTTAACATCATTGATCAAATCGGCGAATTATGACAATAAAGCCGATCTGCATTAGATGCTAATTATCGGCCGATACTGATCAGGCCGGTGTAAAGTCTAGTGAAGCAGCAACTATGGTGGTTATAAAAAGGCAACACAGCCCTGATCAAAAACGTTTTGGTGATGCTAAAAAAAAAATAAAAAAGAGAGAGAGAGACCATGATAAATCATTTCAAAACTATTTCCACCATTAATGTGACCTTCAACCCATAGAACGCAACTCTCTCCAAGAGGGGAAGTAACGTACTTGCACAAGTGTGCACACCCTCTTATAACTAGGGGTCTGGCTGTGTTCAAAATGAACCAATCACATTCAATGTTAAATAGGAGTCAGGACACACCTGCCGCCATTTAAAAGGTCCCATGCTATCAAAAGTAGGGCCCGACATATTAATCGGCCATACAAACTACAGGACAATATATTGCAAAACAGTCAACTGTTACGCCTGGAATTCACATCTTTACTGTTATAAGTGTTGAGGGACAAAGAAAGAAGTTTTTTATTTATTATATATTTTTAAATCAATTGGCTGATTAATTGGTTCTCGAAATTTTACTATGCCAAACATCAGAATCGGCATCAGCCTCAAAAAAATCCATATTGGTCGAGCCCTACAATTATACTCTCTCTCTACCTCTTTCTCGTACTCCATCTCTCTCTCTCTCAAGAAATTTAAGAAATGGTGTCTGTATTCACCAGGAGAAAGCCCTCCTTGTCTCCAGGTACGTCTGGCGCAAATTAAACGAATTTGTGTCCGGTGTGTACAACACTCCCGCAGTCAAACTCCATAGGAGAACAGCGATCCAAGGAGAGCAAAGCTTATTTACATACTGAATATTAAATCAGAAAGGGGCAGCCTGGGCATTTCCAACCCCAAGTTATTTGGCAAACCCAATAAAAGGACAACGATTATTTATTTTATTTTTAAAAAGTGTAGCATGGGACCTTTGCAGTGCGCGTCTTGAGTCACCCCAAATGAAGTGCAGCTGTTCTCGTAGACATTTCCTGATTGTTTTTTTTGTTCCAGCGCTGATTGTTGTTTGGAACTGTTCATAAGTCCTTCTACCTTGACTAAGCTGAAGAAAAACAGTCTAAAATCATGATGGCGCCAGCACCATGCTTCACTTTTGGGTATGGTGTTCTTTTTGAGTGCTGACCCTTTGGAATGCTGACCAAAAAGTTACATTCATCAGACCAAAACACCTTTTGCCACATGCGTTTGGGAGATTTTATTTATTTTTATTTTTTTAAAGTGTGTTTTTGCAAAAAATACGGCCAGGCTTGCATGTTTTTCTTTGTAAACTAAGGGCCATCTTGTACCATCATCTATCATACATAGTGTGGTAGATTGGAGTCTGCATGTGAGCAGCTGAGCGGGAGTGGTGGCCTACAACAGCTACTTGTGAGTGTTTTTATTTTCTATTTGTGTGTTTGACTGTTTGCCCCTTTCAATAAACAGCTGGAAGTGCATCAGCGACTGTGGCTCTCCATGCCCATATGAGGGGTCACTACTGTACAGTTCCTTAATTGCTTCATTTTTTTTTCCTCCCTTCAGCAGCGGCGACAACTTCACGGAGCAATAATGACGAGAGTCATTTATAAGAATCTACCGCTGTCACCTCATCTCAAGCGAGCGTCCATAAATATTAGTTTGCGGTGCCACTGGTGGATGCAGCATTTCATTACTATGCCACTGAAATACATTTGTCAATTAATGTAGCATTGGCATGGCCAAACACAAATAGCCCCCCCACAAATTGACCCCGCGCTGGCAATTTAGCCAAACATTATTTTCAGAAACTAATGCCAACACTGCAGCTGTGCCTACTTTTTGGCTTTGATATAATAGCACCCTTTTGCATTTGGGGTAAGGTGATGTGTTAACTTCCAGTCGCAAGGCAAACACATAGTGACAACATAGGAAACATGTTGAAACACAAATCCGAGTTGACGCTGAACGTAGCGGCACACCGCACTTGGTGGCTGGAGGAACTCTCCCTTCGTCTTTAAAAAGTCAAAAAATGTTTGATGAAATTTCAACTTGAAAAGGTACCAGAATCCCAGCCACACAGTTACGCGAATGACTAAGGCAGGGGTGTCAAACTCATTTTTGTCGTGGGTCACATTGTAGTTATGGCTTCCCTCGGAGGGCCGTTATGACTGTGAACCCATATAAAATATTGTCTCATATAATGACATATACCCAACAAATTGATGGATAGCACATTTTAAAATCAGAAGCCAATAAAAAACGTTCAACTATTATTACATTTATTCCCAAAAGGTGATTGTAACATAAAATGCTTGCAATATCTCAACATTATACAAGACACCAATTTTGGTATTTTCCCAAGAAACATGAAGTCGAAACACAATTTGCTTTCGTGGGCCACATAAAATGATGTTGAGGGCCGGATCTGGGCGCTAGGGCCACCAGTTTGACATCTGTGAACTGTCATATTATGTCACTGATAGCATTTTAGGAAGGCTATCTGCATTCCATTGACGACCATGCTGCACCTACTTTTCAACTTAATATAATCCGATGCAATCACTGTTTCTGTGAGTTGCGGGTGATTTTACTTTGATAACAAGCTCTAGTTGCCAAAGAAGTCTAGCTGGACAATCACAATGTATACTTTGGCCCCGTGGAAGGCCAGACGAACATTGTGAGGAATTGGGATGAGATGTGTGTGATGTGTACACACTGTAAAAATCAAAAATAACTAATGACTATACCTATTAAACAACCCCACGTTATCACACATTTAACGAGTGAGGTTATTGTTCGGTCATATGGCGCCCCGGTAGCTTGAAACAAGCTAACACTAAAATCTCATACCCAACCTAACCTTTCCACCGGAAATGCTTCATGTGTTGCCTTTCATATGGTCCATTGGCATTTCAGAAATAGGCAGAAAACGAGAAGTTGGTTGTTTAATTTCACTCTTGATGGGTGGGCAGGCACTTCAGAGACTCAACGATTTGTATACAGCATATAAATAAGTCAATATTCCGCAATACGTCCCATTTAAGTACATAATTATAACGTCGAGCATTTAATGTGAAACACTTACAGTGCAAGAATAATAGCAGCTACTTTTCTGACGCACTTTCAATGTGTCGCGCTTCCTTACACCGGAACAAAAATACTCCTAGCCGCTTGTTAGCTTCACTCTGAAGCAAACAAGTTGAATTTCAACGAAGAGGATATTTTAGGGGCGCTGAGTGGGTCTAAGTGTGTCCGATAGGGGGGAGCGCTGAGCGCGGAAGGTGGAAGGGGAAGGGCCCCTCACGGCCCACCTAGCATGCTAAAAGCTAACCATAAGCTAACAAGCGTTTACGCGACTGGAAAACTCTTGAGACTACGCCTGCAAAGTAAATCACAAGTATAAAAATAAAAAGCTAAGGCCAGCGTGGAACGGGCCTATCGAACATACCACACGAGAAATACAAGCATGTAGTGCATCATTAGTGCCACCTAATGGCTGCGAGAAGACACGAAGTAACGCTTGAGCCAGTCAGATCACATTTTACTTTGAAAGCCAAACGGGAAAAGGAGTATGGCGGTGCGATGGCGCAGACGGCAATATGTCTCCCGCAAACAGCCCCGCCATCCCCGCAATGAGCACGCAAAGCAGACCCCCGCCACCGCGCAGCACAACACAACACCGACTTACCGCAAGTCGCCGAGGCCGACGAAGGAGCCCTGAAGTCGGCTAAAGATGAGCGGAGGCTTCGCACAACACGGCGGTTCCTCTGCGAGTGGAAGTCAGGTGGGGGGCTTGGGGGGGTGAAGAAAAAGGACAAGAAGCGTATCCTCCTTTCTTATTTTGTTCTTCCTTTCCTTCTTGTTCTTCAACTAGTGCCGGATGCAACTTCCGCACAAATCGCCTGTGGATCACGAAGAACAAAATAAAAGACTTCCAGTTTGAAGTAGACACCTTCAAAATAAAGTTGCAAGGCCGCGTTCGCTTCTGTCAACGCTCAAAGTCAACAATCATTAAAGCTAATATAATCAATATAAAGTACATATTTGAGCTAATATTTTATTTTAAATACATTTTACTTTATTTTTTAAATACATAAAGTATCACAATCATCTTTATTGGCCAAGTATGTTGAAAACACACAAAGAATTTGTATCCTCCAGTACGACGGCAAACAAGACACCATGAAATAATATACATTTAGGACATAAAACACAAGTACAGAGTCATTGAGCAAGGAAAGGGTACCAGTAATGTGGAGATGCAAGTGATGTAGTCGTACTGTTTATACTTGGAATATTATGAGAAAAGGGTCATTTATGAGAATTAGTTGAAATATGAGAAAGAAGTAAAAAAAAAAAAACGGGAGCAAAATTATTTTTAGGGTGAAACACTTTTAGTATTACAAAAATAAGATATGAATATTATGAGACAAAAAAGAGTTACTATTATATTCCAAAGACACTTACTTACACACATAGCTTAATAGAAGACTGAATTGTGCATAGATGTGAAAGCGTGGGTGTGTGTGCGTGCGCTTATGTGTTTAAAACTGTGCCCCTCTGTCAAAACCCCTGGCCACAGCATGGCGTCCCCACTAAAATTGCTTTACAACCGCCACTAAACACAGTTGCATTTTCCTATATGTGTGCAGTGGCGGTTCTAGAGCGGAGACGTCATGCTGTGTCCCGTAAAAGTACATTCAACCCCCCCCTTTGCCCAATGCTCAGGTTACAGTTGTGCCATTGGACAGTTGTCCACTTCAAAATAAACTATTTCATTCGTACATGCAGGAATGACTTCTGATGCTTTTTTTTTTTTTAATAATAGATCATTTGTCACTGCACAAAAGTCACACTTGTCACAAGAAACAATGTACCTGTATATCATATTTGTATACCTGATTTTCTTTTGGGCCAAATGCATCACACTTGAACTTTTCATATCATCAAGCCAATTTGGGTTTCTCACAAAGACAACCAAAGTAAATACAAAATGCAGTTTCTAAATAAAAATGTCATTTATTAAGGAGGGGATTCAAACCTAAAGTAATCTCCCCCTGAACCTAATAAGTGGTTGTTCCACCTTTGGCATCAAGGTCAATATCTGTCCATAATTCATGTGGTGTGATTGACAGCACACTCCAGTCCAAGGTGTTATTTTTGAGAAGGTAGGGCGCATCGCCCACGTGACCATCCGCGTCCTCTCGCGAGACGTGACGCAGTTCGGCGCACAAACAATCATCCTCATCCTCGTCTTCTCCCGACTCCTGCTCGCTTGCTCGCTCGGATCCTTTTGCGGTAAGGCATCAATCCATCGACGCCCTAATGCGCGTGCGTGAATGACGGCGTGCACGCCGCCGTATCGCGAATGGGCTGGGACGACGGGACGTGCGCGCGTGTAAATGTGCGTGCGTGCGTGCGGCGGCTTGACAAAAGGTGTGTGAGATATGCAAATGTCTGGCGTGACGTGGCGCGGGTTTCCATGTGTGCGCACAGGTCTGCGATGGAGGCTTCGTCGGTGCCGGTGCCGGTGCCGGTGTCGGCCGCTCACAGTCTGCTCCTGCTGCAGCAGCTCAACGTGCAGCGCGAGTTCGGCTTCCTGTGCGACTGCACGGTCGCCATCGGGAACGTTTACTTCAAAGCTCACCGGGCCGTCCTCGCCGCCTTTTCGAACTACTTCAAGATGATCTTCATCCACCAGACCAGGTGACACACACACACACACACACACACACTCACACACCTGCACTTGGGAATGCCTCCCTTGTCACCATACAGCGGTGCCTTTGAGATATGCGTTGAATTCGTTCCGTGACCACGCTCGTAACTCAGTTCACTCGTATTTCAAAAACATCTTTCCCCACAGAAATTAAAAATGCCATTAATATCCAGAGCCTGTGGAATGAGAGGGGGGGTCACTGTGGGCCTTTAACACCTAAGTTTTCACACCCCTTATTTATTGCACTGTGTGGAGTCTATATGTTGCTTATCAGTTGCATAATTACATGCAGCAACCCATCAACGAGTAAAATGAACAATATGCATTTGAGCATGGTTGTTCTCTTTGTTGAAAGTCACCCCTGCGCACTGTGCCCCCACCTCCCACTCCACAAGTTGTTCCTCCGCCTCTGCATTAATCCATTCCAGGCCCCCTGTCAAAACAACAAAAATTGCTGTATTGTGTTTAGTAAAGGAATACAGCGTTCCCCCGCTGTATCCCGGTTCACCTATCGTGGATTCAGTGCATTGCCGATTTTTTTTTCATATCACGCCTAATTTTCCATATCATGTGATTTTGAGTGTATGCTCTAATTATTTTCTGGTAAAATAAAAACTTCCTAGCCTAAAACATTTTAAAAAAAAATTAAAAACATTCATTAAAACATATTGCAAGGAATAAATGTTTAAGATTATAAAAGGTGTTTAAGAGTATAGGAAGTGTTTAAAATAGTATGGCAGAGATTAATAAAAGTGTGGGGAAAATGAATAAATCTGGGGAGGTTCATACAGCTTTAAAATAGGTATAAATAGTCCAAAAAATGTTGTTGACACGGAGTTCACTTATTGTGGGGGTCGTCCCGAACCTAACCCCCGCGATAATCAAGGTATTACTGTAGAGCACGCTATAATATTTTACTTCATAAAAACTTGCAGTAATGACATCATTAAACAGAATTAAAAAATTTTGCCACACCATATGTTGAATGCTGCTCCTTCTGTTGTGCCTGCCATGGCCACCTGGGGGAAGTATAAGACAGAGAAATAGACATACTGTTCATTGTTCTGAGTTCTAGGCAGTCCTTGCCTCATTGCAGCAGTCAATCATATTGCAGCGGGGCGTGTCCTGCCTAGAACACAAGTGGGATTCATAATAACGCCTCAACTCCTCTAGTACAGCATGAATGTTAGTCATTATATGCAAAAGATAAAGGATATATGAATGTAAGTACTGTTGTATTGTCAGTTTATGCGTTGTTGCCATCTTTAAAGTTATGCAGTTTAATTTTTTTGTGTACAATGTATACCTAAAAAAAACCGCTTCAAATAAATAAGGTGTAATTCTGTTCATTTTATGTTTTGTTTTAGAGTAAACTTCAAGTGTGAGTGGCATTAAACCTCTTAAAACCTCCTTTTTAAAAGAATTCTTCACTATTTGCCATACTGCTGCTTGATGTGAGGTCAGTTGAGTTAACTGCCACCATACAGCGCTCGTATCTCAAGTTTGCACTCTCAAATCAAATTACAAAATCGGTCAAACAATGGCTCGTATCACGAAAAACTTGTAAGTCAGGTCACTCATATCTCAAGGCACCACTATATATAGAAATTATTGTATGGGGTTAGGGAATTAGTGAATGATACCCAACACAGCTTTAGCCACATCTTGAGCAGTAGCTCATCAGAAATGCTTGAAGCAACAAGTTAGTCGGATGCTAAAAGTCGTATTAGATCGGTATTTTTGCTAGCATTGCGGCATCAGTTTTAATTGACAGGTGATGATGAACTTTGTTGACAGCATTATTATCGTGTGTGTGTGTGTGCGTGCGTACGTACATATGTACATTTGCACGTGTCAGCGAGTGCATCAAAATCCAGCCCACCGATATCCAGCCCGACGTGTTCAGCTACCTGTTGCACGTGATGTACACAGGGGCGTGCCCCAAACAAGCCGTGGAACCGACGCGTCTGGAAGACGGCATCAAGTTCCTGCACGCACACCAGCTGTGTCGCAAGAGCGGTGAAGGTCCTGGGGCTGGGGCGGACACCGCCGTCACAGACACCGTGCGCATGTCCAACCTGTACGGCATCCAGATCTCCTCCCAGGTGGCCGGCAAGGAGGCACCGGCTGCCGCCGGTGGTGAGCCGGGAACACGGGCGGGGCGCGCCCACTCGCAGCCATCGCTCACTGTGGGTTTGGAAGGTGACCGATCGGACGGTCGCGCCTCTTTGCCACAGGACGACTTGGACATCTCCGCCGCCATCAAGCAGGAGCGTCCAGACGACGAGGTAGCGGGAACGGGGTCTCCCCCTCAGGAAAGTGCGGCATCCAAAGAGCGGGCACCGGCCCTGGCGTGTCCCCGTTGCGGCCATCGCTGCGCGTCACCCGAGCGGCTGCGCCAGCACCTGTTCAGCCATGCCCTCCACCCCGCCCTCTTCATGGAGGGGCTGTCGCACGAAAGCGGCGGTCTCGACAATGACAAGGCGGCCGGTGAGCGTCTTGACGCCGACCGCCTCGAGGAGGCGCTGCGGCAGAGTCGGGCACTTGCCGCCCAGCTGGCGGCGGAGCTCAGGAGGAGCCGTGTGGGGGCGGCAGAGGGGGCGGGACTGAGCGCTGCCCCATCTGCTGCCGCCCACTCCCGCAAGCGCAAGATGGCGTGCGCTGTGTGCGGTGTGCGCTTCTCGCACAAGAGTCAGCTTCAGGAGCACATGTATGCGCACACCGCCAAGCCGCCAAGACTGCACCGCCACAGCCAGCTCTTCCATAGCTCAGCCCACTTCTGCCCGGAAGGGGTTGGGGTCTCGACCAACGACACCCTCCTGGAGGTCAGCAGGGACGCACACGACAACGGGAGCTCCGCCTACTCGCTCGACTCAGAAATCTCGCAGGAGAGCGGTGGCGACGGCGGGCGCGGCGAGTGACGCTGGGACGAGCGGGTGACACTTCCTGTTGATATGCTGTGACAAGAAGTCAAACAGTGACTTTTATTGATAGACGCTCTCATCGTTTTGTCTTCTGTGTGGTTTTCAAAGTAAAAGCTCTGATCAAACGCTCGTGTTGCTGCTTTTATTTTGATTTACAAACCCCAATTCCAATGAAGTTGGGATGGTGTGTAAAACGTAAATCAAAACAGAATACAACTATTTGCAAATCCTTTCAACCTATATTCAAATAAATACACGACAAAGACAATATATAAAATTTTCGAACTGGGGAAATGTTTTTTTGTTGTTTTTTTTTCCAAATATTCTCTCATTTTAAATTTGATGCCTGCAATACGTGCCTAAAAAGCTGGGACAGGGGCAACAAAAGACTGGGAAAGTTGATAAATGCTCAGAAAACACCTGTTTGGTAAACAGGTTAATTGGAAACAGGGGAGTGTCAGGATTGGGTATAAAAGGAGCATCCCCAAAAGGCTCAGTTGTTCACAAGCAAGGATGAGGTGACGTTCACCACTTTGTGAAAAACTACACAAGCAAATAGTTTCAGAAGAACGTTTCTCAATGTGCAATTGCAAGAAATTTAGGGAGTTCATCATCTACGGTCCATGATATGATCAAAAGATTCTGAGAATCTGAGGAAATCTGCACGTAAGCGGCAAGGCCGAAAACCAACATTGACTGCTTGTGATCTTTGACCCCTCAGACAGCACTGCATTAAAAACTGGCATCATCATGTAAAGGATATTGTCACGTGGGTTAAGGGACACTTCAGAAAACCATTGTCATTCAACACTCTTCGTTGCTACATCTACAAATGCAAGTTAAAACTACCAATGTAAAGCGAAAGCTATGTATCAACAACACCCAGAAACATCACTGGCTTCTCTGGGACCGAGTTCATCTGAGATGGACTGACGCAAAGCAGAAAAGTATGCTGTGGTCTGACAAGTCCACATTTAAAATTGTTTTTGGAAATCATGGATGTCGTGTCCTCTGGGCCAAAGAGGAAAAGGACCATTGTTATCAGCGCAAAGTTCAAGGCCAGCATCTGTGATGGTATGCGGGTGTGTTAGTGCCCATGGAATGGGTAACTTGTACATCTGTGAAGGGACCATTGATGCTGAAGGGTAAATACAGGTTTGGGAGCAACATATGCTGCCATCTAAGCAATGTATTTTTCAGGGACGTCCCTGCTTATTTCAGCAAGCCAATGCCAAGCCACTTTCTGTATGTCACAACAGCATGGCTTGGCAGTAAAAGAGGGAGAGTACTAAATTGGCCTACCAGCAGTCCAGACCTTTCTCCGACTGAAAATGTGTGGTGCATTATGAAGCACAAAATATGACAACGGAGACCCCAGACTGTTGAGCAACTGTATGTATGTATAAAAATTATTTATATATATATATATATATATATTATTATATATTTTTGTAATTTTTTTTTATTTATTTTTTTTTCCCCCGGCCGATTGACGAGGGATCGGTTAAAAAATAAGTGTGAATATGTGGGGAACTACTTTATAGTAATTTGTGAGTAGGGAAATGTACGCAGCTTAAATCTACAGACGATGAGAGGATGGAAACTGGAAACGTAAACGCTGTTTTGGTTTCACGGAAGATGATGGAAACTGGAAACGTAAAAGCTGTTTTGATTTGACAGTTGCTACGGCAACGTCCACCCCCATCATCTTCATCATCAAACAGATTGTGTTGATTTTAAGAAACTCTGCGGACGTGAGACTTTTATTTTTGAAACCTGCAGCGTCAGAGGGAGCGTCCGGC
This sequence comes from Phyllopteryx taeniolatus, assembly GCF_024500385.1. Taxonomy (NCBI): domain Eukaryota; kingdom Metazoa; phylum Chordata; class Actinopteri; order Syngnathiformes; family Syngnathidae; genus Phyllopteryx; species Phyllopteryx taeniolatus. Next base: position 7,803,922 of record NC_084519.1, on the reverse strand, counting down.
GGCGGCCATGTTGGCGAGGACACGCTGAGCACTGAGCACTGTGTTCTACAGCAAAACACACAAAAACAATGTCAGCGTTTACAGTTCCTGGCCGGCGCCTCCTGTTGTTACGGGCGATACGACACTGCAGTCGTACCTGCATGAGCATGGCCACTGTCATTGGGCCTACCCCTCCGGGAACCGGAGTAATGAATCCAGCTCTCTGATAGGCTGAGGTGTAGTGGACGTCGCCAACCACACGCTTGCCACCTGGCTTGCTTTCATCTGGCACCAAAGAGGGAAAATTTTCAAGATTTTGTTAATTTTTAAAAGCGACAAACAAGCCAGGTCATTCATAGGTGACATTAAAAAAAAAAAAAGTGTAAATACAATATGTAAAACAGTTCCTTTAAATAATAAATTATAATTCATCATCCTTATTTAATTTGATTAACCAATGCTGTAATGAAATAGAAATATGTTAAATATATATGTGTGTAATTTTGTTAACTAATATTGTTTGATTATTTACAATATATTAAATCACCAATTATTTAATGAAATAAAGTAATAAAATGAATAAAAACATTTCCATACACAAATTTATTGGAAAAAACAGCTAAATTAATGAAAAGTTGTTTTCAATAAAATTCATTCTTATTTTCAAAATGTATTATTTCTAATTTACTATAATTATTTAATGAAATAAAATGTCTGCGATTGGCTGGCAACCAGTTCAGGGAGTACCACGCCTCCTGCCCGATGATAGCTGGGATAGGCTCCAGCACGCCCGCGACCCTAGTGAGGAGAAGCGGCTCAGAAAATGGATGGATGGATAGAAATAAAATGTTTTAAATGTATACAGTACTTATCTTGGTATTTTAATATAAAGTTTACAATTAACAAACTATTCAATGAGATAATATAACAATAAAAAGAATTAATTTGTGATGTCACAACCCCCACATCATCCCATGATCACGTCACCGCTCACCTGGCACGTGATTGATCCCGCAGTCGATGACCACGCAGCCCTCCTTCAGCCAATCGCCTCTCACCATCTCCGCTCGCCCCGCCCCCACCACCAGGATGTCAGCCCTGCCCACCTGGAAACAAAAAATACATCATTTCCATCATCATCATGACATTATCATCTTCATCAGCACCACCATTATCATTGTCTTGATCATCTTCATCATCATCATCAACATCATTGTCATCCTCCTCGTGCCCCTCGTCTTCCTCACCTCTTCGGGGATGTTGTGCGTCTTTGAGTGACAGGTGGTAACGGTGGCATGATTCCACAGCAGCAGGTCGTGCATGGGCGCGCCAACAATCTTACTGCGACCGATCACCACTGCGTGTTTGCCAGCCACGCTCACACCTGCACGCGCACACCAAACTAATACGTAACTATATGAATAATAACCATACATCTCGATATTTAGAGCAGAGTAGCGCCTTCTTAGCAAAAGAAACTGACAAACTCAGGAAAAATATTTGATCAAATACAGTAGGTGCATCATATGGTATCAAATTGGATCAAACGTATTGGCATCATATTGGAATATATTAATACTAATACTATGTAGTGTCGAATAATTGTATGACATTATGTTCTGTGATATTTGTGACATAATCATAGGGGGTACACGAAGACTGCAGGGTTGCTGCTTTCCATACCAAAATAGAAAAACTGAGACTGGCTGCTCCCAATAGGTTTTTTCCTCTTGGGTTTCAATGTACACTTTTAATATATTGTATAGTGTGCAGTGGAACCTGGGCTTTCATGATCAAGCCGTTCCAGAAAGTCTGACTAAAACCTAATTGTACGAAATCCAAAGCAATATTTTCAATAGGACACAATGTAAATTCAACTAATCCGTCCCAGACACCCAAGAATATTAACAAAAAATTACATATTCGCGGGAATAACTATATAGCTTTACATACAAAATCAGGGTGAAATAATGTAAATTACGAGTGAAGTGAGTAAATGAATATTTAAACTAACTTTTAACTTTTTTTGAAGACTTGACGGCATATAGGGAGAGAGGGGAGCCATTCTTTTGAGTTCTTTTTTTAATCCGGTATATTTGCATTTCCGCACTCGGCAAAACAGGTGAAAGCACATCCTCCCAGCTCAAGTCAATGTCAAAGCTTGTTATTTCCTTGATTCCACTTGGAAGCCATTTGTTATTGCCAGAAATCAAGGAAATAACAAGCCTCCCGCTCTGCTTGGCAATACTTGGACAGGTTGGAGCAACAGCCGCGTAACATCCTGTCAAAAGTCAGGCCTTAAAAATAAAAGCACGCCAGTATAATAACTACGGTGACCTATCTAGCAGTTGCACTCAAACTATTTACTATTTCTTTAGTAACTGTGACTATTAAATAAGCCACCATGTGGCCCAATAAAGTGTGCTACAACTGTGTTATTATACTGAAAGCTTTTGTTTTGACAGGATGAGTTCCACAAAACTTGCATTGTGGAATATGCATTGTCGTCTCTTGAACACTTTCTACACAACTAACAAACTGCTTTGGATTTACGCACATCAATTCCAGGAAATTAATAGCCAAGTCAAGCATTTTTTGGTACGAAAATAAGCATGTGTACGAAAACCCCGTTAAAATTTAGACGAAGAAAAACCAAATTATACCAAAACTAGGGCATACGAAAACCAAGGTTCTACTGTTTTACTATTTAGTATAGTAGATTAATCTATAGAACAATACATTTCAATAATCCATCCATTTTCTTTACCACTTATCCTCACTAGGGTCGCGGGCGGCTGGACCCTATCCCAGCTATCTTCGGGCGGGAGGGGGGGGTACACCCTGAACTGGTCGCCAGCCAATCGCAGAGTACATTTCAATAATGTATAATTATTTTTCTTCAATGTATTTATTGTCACAGGCCCGTGGTGGTGTAGTCGTTCTCATCGTTGACTTTTGTGCAACTGGTATGGTCACAGCATCCGATCGCCCTGTGACTGACAGTAGAGCGTGTGTGCGTGCATGTGTGTGCATTAGTTTGCGTGCAACCTGTCTGTCTGATGAGTTCCATGCATCCATTGGGGGTGCAGGGGAGGAAGCAGTTGTTCAAGTCCCCGCGAGACAACTTCCCCGCATTGATGCAACTTAGACTACACACACACAGGTTAAGTGTTTATAATGATGATGACAGAAATTCATCTAATCATTTTTCAGTTTTGCAAAAATTCTGACCCGTCTACATCTTTGAGTGGAGAGACAGTGTTGGTGACCATCTCCACGTCCATGTGGTTGATGGAATCCAGAGGAAGTTGCACAATGAGGCCGTGCACGGATACGTCCTCATTGGCCGACATGATGGTCCGTAGAACCTGAGGAAGCCCCCGGCAAACACATGCTCAACGACTCTGGTTACATGACTTTTGACTTGAGTGAGGTAATTTTAGAAAGTTTACAAAGTCTATTAGTTTATTTGCTTGTCGACAAAGGCGATTTATTGCTTTAAATGTTTTATCAGAAGCGCTCAGTCTCAACCCTTGTCCACAGAAGACTAACACAAGTACACTGAGTACAAATACATGTTTGGACTGAGCAAGATTGTTTGGCCACTTGACTATCTTGATTTTTGCCACAGGAACTTTGCTTGAAACTTGGAGCTTAAGACTCGAGCTTGAATTCTGACTTGCACATATGTGACTTGTTCCCTCCTCACTCCCGAGAGGAGGACACCAACCAACCATTCAACCCACCTCATCCTGTGTCACCGTGTTGGGCAACCTCACATGTGCTGCGTCGATGCCCACCTGCAACAAACAACACACTGAAGTCAACACACACGCACACTAGTGGTCGGGCAGTGCATTAGGTACGTGGACCTTCAGTGGGGATTTACCTGACTTAATCCAGCTCTTAATAGCACCACTAACACTTCAAAGTCATTATAGAAACTGTCAATACCATTTTCCCTTGACTTACAACTTTTGTGGAGATATGAGCCATCACTTGACTATTTTTTTTGGCTTGAGCTACAAGCAAAATTTTAAAGATGAGTGCGCTTAAAATCCCCACCTCTAGATGGCACCTGCACACTTCACAACTTCCCGGCACCATCAATTCACATGGATTTCCGTACAGTGGAAGGACAATATCAATTGATAGCGCTGGTTTGCCAACCGCCAACAGACCCCACAGAAGAACAACAGGGAAGGACAATGTATTGGATACAGTCGCATTTTGTGCTTGCATTTTCCATGTTTGCACTGTTATGTGGTAAGCAAATGTTAGTACTGTGCTTTTTTTATAGCGTACAATACTGTAAAGCACTAATATTTCTTATGGAAAAACATGCTTTAACAAACTAAATTTGGGCGTTTTTTTTTGTCGGCTGGGCTGGAACTGATTCATTGTATTTCCATCCATTTCAATGGGGAAAGACAATTTGAGATATGAGGGTTTTCAGACAAGCGTGGTCATGGAAGGACTTGAACTTGTATCTCAAGGCACCACTGTACTACACAAAAATCCATTAGAACAACAATTATATGAATACTCATCTAATAACGACAAACACGTAGACATAAAATTGCATCTAGTGAGTACGATGTGTCCATTTAATGTTTTAACGTGTGCAGATCACTACAGATGTGCTTTGCTAGTCCAACTTGGTTGTAACAAGTTTTGCTCTGACAGACAAATGCTGACATTATCAAGAGCTGGCGAATTTGAAATGTGATCGGTTAAAAGTAACAGCCATTCTAATTTAGCTGAAGGGCCTGGGCAGGTTAGAAGATTGACATGGCAGCAAATGGAGGTTGAAAACTGATTGTATAGGAGAGAGGAAAAAAAAATCAACCAATAGACCGCTTTTGGGGAATAACTATAATTTCATGGAACAAAATATTCAATTTTATGATGTAAATTCACCTCAGCTGCAGCTTTCATCTTACTGCTGATGTACAAGTTTGAATCTTCTCTGTTTCCGACCTGGAAGCGTGCAAGCACACACACGTCACACAGAGGTGTCACATTGTGAGGTCATGTGACTGTGGTGTGATTTGAGAGCGACCTGTAAAACCAGCAGACTCGGGATGACATTGGACATCTTCATATTGTCCACCTCCTTCTTCAGCCGCTCCCTCACCAGCCTGAGGACATGTTGAACACTGTTATGGGCAGGCTGAGACATGCTGAAACATACTGCGACATGCTGAGACCTACTTGGAAGTTTTGTTACCAGAGATGACGGTTGCTATGGAGCGTCTCCCGCCATAGCAACAAGAGGACGACAGGTGGCGCAGTAGAGTCAACATGACTAACAAGGTGACGACAGCATGTTATGACCTTACACACTGCATGCTTACACACAACAGTATATCATATCTATGAATGTTCTGAACTTCTTTTTCTTCTCATGATGAGCATGTTTGAGGGAATCAACAGCACCCCTACTGGTGGCAGCAAATTAATGCACACCATTTAGACGCCATTGCATCAATCCAGCAATTACAATCAAACAATTTCCATACAATGACTCAATGAATTACACAGTCAATCGTTTGTTAACATTCAGTCGTCGACTGCAAATGCGAGTGAAGACCGCAAAGACAACGTGGCGTCTTACCTGAGACCACCGCACTACCACTGTGTGTAATGATTGACCAGTGTGTGTGTGTGTGTTTGTGTACGAAAGGTCAGCGAGTAAAAAATTTAACGTTTGAGTACTGAAAATAACTTTACTTTGAAAGAACTGTAATGAATAAGTAGATGAATTAAAAACAGGTACAAGTACATCTCAATAAATGAGAATCTAGTAGAAAAGTCAGTTTATTTCAGTACTCATATATTCTATCGATTCATTAAACACTTGGAAAATGCTGTTCAGAGGGAAGATTCCTGCCTAATTGGTACATTAAAAATAGATTCCATTCTTTCCTGATTGTTTGTTACATAATGTTGTAGTTCCAAGAGATGGTGAATTTAGGTTTTCATTTTCTGTAAGCTATTCTCATCAAAATTATACATATTTTTAAAAGATTATGAAATATTTCAGTGTAGTGAATCTCTGAGTTTCACTTTTTGTATTGAACTACCTAAATTAAGCTTTTGAGACTATTCTAATTTATTGACATATACCTGTAAATGAACATAAATGAAAAACAGTTTATTTTTTGTGTCATAAACATGTCTCAGCTCACAATCAATCATTTTATTTACAGACTCCAGGTCCACAGGTAAACAATACATAGGACACAAAATTGCAACCGTCATTTTGGTTTCACTTGAAAACAAAAAGAAAACAAAAAACAAAAAAGTTTAAGTTTGAAAGAACAAAACAAAAAACAACTGACTACTTCCTCCTTCTCTGATTGGATGACAGTCCCTTAGGATGTCCCGCCCCCTGTGCCACTTGACTGCATATTGATCTTTGACCTACCTTCACACACACACACACAGGCGCGCGCACACACACACACACAGGCGCGCGCACACACACCCAGTACTAGAATGAGGTCAGATGACATTCTTACACTCCAAGTCGCCGTGACACGCACGCACAGGGGTAGAGTGGCGTGTTGAAAGACGGCCGTCATGGTTACCCCTGATAAGGAGCAGGTGGATGGAATGCGGGTAAGGCACGTCCTGTCAGCAGATGTCCACCTTTAACAAGAAGTGGTCCGTTCAACTAAAAGCAAAGAAAGAAAGACAAAAAAAGTGATGAAAAGACAACGAATTTCAAAATAAAAGTGTGACACTCAAGTGTGCTGGAGTCTGTCCCAGCTGACTTTGGGTGAGAGGTGGGATACAGCCTAGACTGGTCGCCAGTCAATGTCAAGTCAAATACAGACCAGCGACATGTGATGAGGTTCACAGCTGGTGAACCAATGACATTACAGTAGTAATGGGACATTATTCATTTATTATTTATTACATATGACATTTTTACTACTTTCACATTTTGAAACACATGCGAGGAAGAATCATGGAAGGGGACACATGACTTGGTTGCGCGGCCCGCATAAAATGATGTTGAGGGCAGGACCTGGCCCCCAGGCCTTGAGTTTGACACATGTGCCATAATCACAAGCATTAGCAACATGTCAAGATTTCCCAAAAATGCCAGTCTGTCAAAATGCCAAGTCTGGTTGAATTGGCAACTTCAATTTATGAACCTTGATAGCTCCTAAAGTCTACCTAAAATCCCTTTGTAGTGATTCGGGAGTAAGGAATGAGTCTGGCTGAATTGGTCACTACAACTTTTGGACCTAGGTTAAGATCAACGCCTTGCCACCGTGGAGGACCTAGGTTCAAGACCCCGACTGGACCATCCACCAACATCCCTCGGACTCACGGCTGTGGTGTCCTTGAGCAAGACACTGAGTGAATGATTGCGATCGCAGCAAACTGCGACTGTAAACATATTAGAAACAGACGCCTGCCAATTACAAGCCTGAACCCAGTTAGGCGCGGTACACACAAAGACAATCGGCCTGTTTTTGTGCCGATTTTGCTTCTTCCCGAAGCAAACAAGCTTAAGTGTTATACGACTGTCCTATAAGATTGTCCTGAGGTCTGATCTGTGTTAAGAGTGGATTTGCCCTGATTTTAGGGTCGGGGCCAACAATCTTAAATAATAAACGTGTTCAATATTTGTGATGCAAACTCTTCATGTGTGTGGGGGAGAGCTGACTTCTCCAGAGTCAAGACGTGAACGGAAACAGCCAATCAAGAAGCACCCAGACTCAAAAAGGGAAATGACTGTGAATAAAAATAAGCATGTCTTACTCGATGTCCTTTTTTTTTTTGTATAAAAGTGGCTTCCCCAGACGGCAAGAAGTATTTTCCAAAGCAAGTCATTTTTTGAGGACGACGCCATTTTACGCGGCTCCCGGGTCGGGGAAACCTTCGGAAACATTCAGGAAACATCGGTGCAAAGCCGGAAGTGTTTATGTTTCTTCGGTTTTGTGACATCACGTGAGAGTTCAAGTTTGCCGTTTGAACAGAATCTTTGTGTGTTTGGTGTTTTGTGTTGATACCATCGGACCACACCACAGACAATACGACCAAAACTTTTAAATGACAGATTTTTTGTCTGGGGTCTGTAATTGTGGGAAAAATCTTTTTGTGTGTACCAGGCCCTAGTGAGGGACTGTCTTCAATTAACTCAACATCCTAACATGTTTTTGGAATGTGGGAGGAAAACCCCACTTTACACAGGAAGGCCGGAATCGAACCCCAAACCTCAGAACTGTGAGGCAGGCATGCTTACCACTAGTTCGGCGTGCTAACCACTAGTTCACCGTGCTGTCTACATTGTCAAACGTTAAATACATTTTAAAGAATTAAGTCCTTTTCCCATTGGGAGGTCAAGTTAAGGAAGAAGTTGCGAGTAACAAGTGGAGCAGGATGGTCCAGTTCACATCTGTCACGCCACCCGGAGACCCGGTGTGACCGGTCGGATGGGCTCGGTTCCGAAAGGCGTATAAAAGAGGAGGCGAGATAGCTGGGAGCGAGCCAGCCAGCGGAGTAGTCGCTTAACTTGCTGCTCATCCTGCCGGTCCACTTGGGTCCTGTCTGCTTTTCTGCGATCCTCCCTGGTCCAGTGGTTCTAGACACTTCAACAGTACTCGGGCTTGTTTGTGAAATGTTTAGGACCACTTGATCCGGGATGGGAACTTTTCATCGATGGTTTTCCATAACAGAGTGCACAAAGGCAGCGGTAAAAATGGCGACACAGTGATTGTGTGAGTAGACTGAAGTGCATTCATCTTTTCTTTTTTACTTGGTTGAAGTTCTATTGTATTGTATTTGCAAGTCTGGTTGGTTTGCTACATTTGGAGTACAAAAATGACATAATCACAGCTATTCACTTCACTTTACTACTTTAGCTCGAAATACAACAATTTGTGCTCACTTGGAAAAAATAAACAAAATGGTGTTTTTATGCAAATTAAAGTCAGCTTTTGTATTCATATTTATGTCATGTGACTGTTTCCTTGTGAACAAATGTGCCATGCTTTACTATTTCCTTAATAAAACCATGTTTTCAGCCTTCATTCACAGACCTTTAATTTTCATGGGACAAGAAGGAGTTTTGGAATTCATTTGTTCAAATCAAAGTCTAACTTTTGCAAACAGGAAGTAGAGCTGTGCAGGGAGTCTAACCCTTTCCACAGATCAGCCAATCGGATGGCTGTTAAAACGGCACAGCTGGTTCTGGCCATTTGGGAAGGTTTGCTTGTCACAGCTGGACTCATTTCATTGCTTCCCGTTTCGACGCCCTGCCTGGTTTGTCCTGAGGGGGGCGCTAGAGGAACATGAGGAACATGGAATCCATGTTGCTTTTTGTGTTGCGAGGACAACAGCCACAATCATCTCGACGAAATCATTTTAAAACGTAGGAAAGTGTGTTGAAATATGTTAAAAATGTGCTTTTTATCATATTCAAAAATCAATGACATTCATATTTCATTCCACCATCAAACAACAAGCTTGTAACAAAATGTCAATTAAACACCTTCCAAAATAAAACAGATTTTGATTTTTTTTTTTTTTACTTGCAGTAGGTACCTCATTAGTTGAGTGTTAGTGAAGTGACAAAGTGGGAAGAGAAACAAAATTGGTCTTACTTAAAAGTACACACAGGAAGAACAAGAAGTGGCGTACAGCAGCAACGTCAGGCCACTTCCTCCATGTAGTCCACGCCGACACTGAGGCTCGGTTGGGAGACACTCACGTCCACAGTTTCCTCCAGCTGCCCATGCACGCACCAACATGTAAATAAACACTCAAAGACAAAAATACCCACAGACTCACATCCACAAATACACACAAACATTCTCTCGCTCTCTGACACGCATGCGCACACACACATACACACGTTGGTGTTCACCTTGTCGCTGTGGTCGGGTCCCTCGATGGATACCTCCTCGATGTCCTCGCTGATGCTCAGGTCGCTCTTGTACAAGTCGGAGCGGTGGCTGAAACGACGCCGCATCTTCATTAGCCTCACATACGCGGCACATTCGGAAACCGATTGTTCAGGGAAGCTGTCGACATTGGTAGCAAAAGCTGGACTCGCCATTGGCCCAGCAACAAATCGGGCACGATGAGGGATGGCTCATTTGCCTGACTGTGTCTTTTTTTTCTTTTTAATGAATTGTAAAGCTGCAACAATTAATCAAAATCAACAACTAGTCGATCATCAAATTAATCGACAACTATTTTGATAATCACTTAATCTTAATCAAAACCTTGTTAAACTTTAAATTGTCCATATGCTCGGACTTTTAGCCTCTCATCTAGGCCTGTCACGATAATTACTCTGTCAACCTATTGTCCGATAAAGAAAACGGACACGATAGTTTTTCCAGACTCGATATATTGTTATTGTTGTGGTGAGCCAGCACGCAGATCACACAGTGAGCCGACAGAGTTAGAGAGCCGTGTCATTAGCTGCTAGTGGGCTCATGGAACGCCGGCGGACCGGTACACTCTTGCCGGTGTCGGCTCCTTCTAATACTCCATAGCCTTACTCCATGTGCAGCGCGTAGATTCACACAACAGAGACACTTATGTGAACGTTAACTGTTATTTGTGTTCGCTAGCCCGCAAGCTAATGAGCTAGCAAGTTAAGGAGTCCACTCCGGCGACTTGAGCTGTTGTGTTAGTCCCCAATGAACACAAACACGGTAAAGTTAGCTGTTTATTAAGCATAACCTCAGTCGCACACATTATTCTGCCGGTCGTTGACTACAGCGAACGTATTTGATTGACAAGTGAAGGGCTCGTCTTCAGCAGACCTAGCACAGTCTTGCAGCTGGAGGGCGGGCCTTGTTTTCATGATTTCAGAGGCATAAAAAAATACCTGATATTAGCATTTTTCGTCATATTTTTGGGGGAAATATATACTTTATTATTAATTGTTATCATGACAGGCCTACTCTCATCAGTAAAAATGTTCTAATTTCTGTAAAACGTCAGGAAAGTGAACTGATTATCTTTGTGTTTAATCAAAATGAGACATTTGCAAACATCTGCTTTTACTTTGGAAAAGAATGATCAACATTTTTGCAGTTTCTGACAAATGTTACGGACCAAACCAGTAAATGAATCATAATCAGATTATGTTTGTGCATTTTCTGCACTGTCAATTTGAAATAAATAAATATTTAAAAATCTATCAGATTTATCAACTAATAAAAAAAAAAATTTCGACAGATTAATCCAGTATTAAAATAATCGTTAGTTGTAGCCCGAAGGAATTGCTTCTCTTGTTGTTTAAGATGCCAGTTTTAATTGTGTTACATTGCTTTGATGTCATTGTTTTTGTTTATTTATGGATTCCAACTTGTCTTCTATGACATCAACATCAACATATTTTGTATTTGTTGAGGCTAAACGTGCATACTGACCTGCCTGGAAGCTGAAAATATATTGCCTGCTCCAGGATAAATAAAGTTGTCTAAATCCAAATCTGAATGAGACAGGATTTGTCCCGCCCCAAAAAAAAAACAGAATAATTTCAGTAAGACTAGAAATAAAAACATTAAAACTAGGACTGCTTTAAATTGTGAATAAAAATGCATAATATGGCCTCCGTTACAGCGGCTCATCTCTCATAGTCTGACATGAACTTCTGGAAGGAAGTCAAGCATACCTGTTGAAGTCGTCGTCGTACTCTATGTCGTTGTCGTCCTCTGTTGGGACACAAAGTGGGATTACAAGCAAATATTTCCCAGCCGACTCTGCCTTTTTGGTGTCAGTGGAAATTGAGTCTACCTAAATGGACCGACGCGCTATGGTCCGCTCTGCTGGGGAGCTTGGCCTCTCGGAATGCTTTCTCTCTGGACATTGATGCTGTGACCAGACAGAAGACATTAGGAGAATTCAGATCCACGCACACCCACTCAAGGTTATTACAGCCAGCAAAAATAACAAAAAAATTACATTGATAAAATTAATACATCAACAAAACAAAAAGGACAACTAACTGAAACGGTCTGTTTACAAAACAAATTAAAATAGATTATTTTTTTTTTTTTTTTAGAAGATATAAGTTTGTTATATTTATTTTGATTCAGAAGATTTTACGACAGCTGTACAGCCCTACGGCACATTCAGGCCTAAAGAAATGTGTGGACAAGCTTTATTTATAAAAAAAAAAAAAAAAGACTAGCATTGATGGCGACGGCAAAGGTTAGGTGAAAGCGGCAGTCCTATTTGGAACTTCTTTGAGTATGATGCTGTCAGAGATAAAAGTGCCTTGTAGTGGCAACAGGTGATATGTGTAGAACTTTGCACAAGGAAGCTGACGTAGAGTACCTAAACACCGTACACATCTGACAAATACTGCATATTACCCCCCACAAAAAAAAGACAAACTGATAAAAACTAACACAAAACTATTAAACACTATCAAACCCGTTCTCATTAACTAATTAAAACTAACTTTGAAAACAAGTCAAAATCGAATAAAAAAGTAAAACTAATGAAAAATCTCAAACTAATACAACTTCCCCGACACACACACGCATGCGCGCGCACACACACACGTACGGTAGAGAAAGATTTAAAAGATCGGACGTTATGTTCTAAGGAAATCAAACATCACCATGGGAACCAAAAGGTGGCCGACCTGTTTGACTTTGGCTCCTTTCTGATGCGCTTCCTCCTCCTCCTGGCGTCGGCACCGCCTCCGACAGCGAGCCTGCGGGACTCTGTCTGCTATCGTGAGCCACCACGTGCCTTCGGCAGCAACACCACGTCAACATGTCACATTCAAATCCGATCAAAAGTAAACGCATTGGGCGTCATTGAAAAATAAATATGTAGAATTGTCCTTACTCATAGCACAATCTCAGCATATACGCAAAATTACCGTTGGAATCATGAGACGGCCATTTTCTTCTCACCACAGCATGTGTATGTTGGTGAATTAGAATTCATTCTAATTGATAGGCTCGTGCCAGCGATCTGCAATCTGCATAAGCCATGCCCCTATTTCTGTCTGTATTCGTGTCTCAGTCCATTATTGAATGAGTCCGAACGCAGTCACTGAGTTTGGAATCATTCACTCATTCTCTACTCCTGAATTACTACATAGCCATTTTTATATAGTGGACCTAAATAGCTCCCTAAAAGGCCACTAAAAATCTCTTTGTAGTGATTATGAACTAGGGAATGAGCGATTGATTCCGAACACAGCCATAAATATTGTTCGATCCTTACAATCCATACGTCTTTTGCGGCTGAGGTAGTGGGTCATCAAAAAAGGAATCATCCTCGTCCTGCTGTTCCAGGCCGACGTGCATTTTCAGACCCGAATCGTTATCAGGAACGCACGCCTGCTGGTCGAGCTCCTCGCCGCCAGACAATATGGGCGCCGCAGAGTCCTACACACGCACAGGTGAGACGTGTTATTTGAGGCTTCCGATCGGGCATGCTGGTGTGACATGACGCACACAGACCTTGTCCACGGTGACTCGGTTCTCCTCCGACGCCACCTGAAAGTCCAAAGTGCATTCAATCAATGTCAGCGCCACCCACAGGACGAATGAAGAGATTCAGAGTTACAAGTTAGTTGAAACCTTCACCTCAGCGGCCATGATGGACGTGGCCTTGCGTTGTCCTCTTTGAACGAGCTCCAACAGCACGGGCGAGTTTGTGTTAAGCTCCGCCTCTGAAAGGCCGAGCTCACCGCACAGCACCTGCCGACTGTCCAGACTGCTCAGGTGCTAACAACAAAGACAAAGAGGTCACGTGAGCGGCGTCATCTCACATCACGTTTATGGCATAACATAAGCAGCATAACGTCAAAAGTGTTGCGTCACATCAGTAGCGTCACAGCGCTGATGTGACGCTGTCTTACAGTGTTGATCTCTGGCTGGAACACAGCCAGACTGAAGTCCAAATGAAACGCACGCATGAAGTCCACAATGAGACTGGCCACTAGACGACCTGTAGACACACAAGAACACACACACAAACACACAAGTGTGTCATGCAGTCACTTGACCAATGTGAAACTAAAGGAGTAGAGGAGGACGGTAGTCCAGGAGGAAGCTGAGTGACCGTCTTTGGTGTTGAGACATTTCTTCAGGTTCTCGTTGACCAGCGGCGTCTTGTTCTGAGGACGGAAGAGAGGCAAACATGTGAAAAAGAAAAGTTCGCCAAGATGGACGCCGGCACGGCACACGTGGAAGTCAGCCATCACCTCCAGTCGGTCCTGGTCCTCCAAGGCCAGAAAAACGGCAGCCCTCATTTCTGCCTGCAGAAGCACAAACGTCACAACAAACTCATTGAGTCATCTTCAAATGTTCAACTCATAACATCTTTTTAGCCAGTTCTTAAAAGGCTTTTTCAACATAAAAATGTGTGAGTCAGTATCTATGACACGTTTCTTAGTTGTTTATGTATCAATGTATGTCTTGATTTTGTTGTGTTATAGTTTGAAGGGTCACATAAGAAAACAATATTATCGTCAAAGTCAAGTGCTTGACATGTTTCTTTTCACAAAAGGCAGTTTTTTTTTGTCAAAAAGCTGTGTTGTGGGTGAACAACTAATGTTTTACTGCTAATTACTCAAGATCGGAAAGAGGTAGAAACAATGTTTATCTGGTGAGGCTAGAGAGTCTTTGTTTTATCAGGTTCTGTGGTTATTATTGTCAAATGAACACAATATTCCGTGGGTCTTTAAAGATCAGGCAAAATACTCTAAAACGACTGGCAATATGTGGAACGGCTGTCAGTCAAAGAGTTAAACACAAAACGTAGGCGGAAACGACTTTCCACTCCTTTTGGTGATGGACTCGCCTGTTAAATGTCAATAAATGAAAGGAGAACAGAAATGAAGTTTGCGGACCTTGAGTTTGTTTAGAACTCCGTTGTTTTCCAAGTTCTGGATGAGAAGATCCCTCAGCTCGGTGTCATCATCTGTAGCGGACATCTTCCACCTAACGACGAAAACAAACCAAGACGAAAATAAACTGTGGTAGTCTTCTTCTTCTTCTTCTTCTTCTTCTTCTTCTTCTTCTTCTTCTTCTTCTTCTTCTTCTTCTTCTTTTCCTTTTTACGGCAGTTGGCAACCAGCTTGATGGTACATTACCGCCTCCTTCTGTTCCAATTTTGGAAGTCTCTTGACTCCATCCATACAATACATAAACACCTAAATACTTTTATAAAGCCCTGTGTTCCTTGAAAATCCAATCAATATCTCAACTTTTTCCCTATTACCCATTCCCAATGCACCCTGTACATCTCATTAATACATGTTCCACAGTCCTCTTCCTGGCACTCCTCACGTAAACCTGTTTCACGTTTCCCTATTAACTTGAGTGTTTTGTTTAAACCACAGTGACCCGACCTTAACCGTGTTAACAACGTTTCCTCTTTTCCCTGCCCGGTACCTTCCCTATTAACTTTAATGTTCTTTTTAATCTTATACAAATGTCTTTTCCTTCTCTGGTTTACTAACATACCTGCACTTCCACGTGCAGGAACCCATACAAAATTGACCTGCCTACTCGTTTTACTACTCTAGCGACTGACTGACGATAACTTCATATATATATCTTTCTAATACTGACCCTGAATCTGAACATTTTACTTTAACCACTTCTTAATCTTGCTTTTTCCACCGATTGAACTTATTCCTTGGTCTGATCATTGTCTCCCTCTGCGAGTTTATCAACAAATAACCAGAAGAAGAAGAAAAAACACTGTACTGTACTTCTTTCAAAAACAAAAGTCACACTCTCTTGAAAATTGCTCCGTATTGTCATTTGTAGTAATATTGATTTTGCTTTACATCTGATTCTAGCTTTTCAATTTTAAATAGTTAATAGAGATATCTACAGTAGTTTTGATATAATTACAGCATATTAAAGGTGTATATTTGTCCTGTTCTTGGGTATTTCAAATTCCATGGTGGAGATTAAGGGGCCTCGTTTATCAAGCGGTGTAGAACAGGTTCTAAGTTCGTTCATTCATATGAAATTTAGAATGTGGAAGAATACAGCCCTATGGGGGCCACAAGGGGACGCGGGTCATCGGGGCGCCCCTCTGGAGGCAGGCCTGGAGGTGGGTCTCGAAGGGACGTGAAACGCCACCTCTCTGGCAGGGAAGGAGCCCGAGCTGGTGTGTGAGGTTGAGAAGTTCCGACTAGATATAGTCGGGCTCGCCTCCACACACGGCTTGGGCTCTGGTACCAGTCCTCTTGAGAGGGGTTGGACTCTTTTCCACTCTGGAGTTGCCCACGGTGAGAGGCACCGAGCAGGTGTGGGTATACTTATTGCGCCCCGGCTCAGCGCACGTACCTTGGGGTTCACCCCGGTGGACGAGAGGGTAGCCTTCCTTCGTCTTCGGGTGGGGGGACGGGTCCTGACTGTTGTTTGTGCCTATGCACCAAACAGCAGTTCAGTGTACCCACCCTTTTTGAAGTCCTTGGAGGGGGTGCTGGAGAGTGCTCCCGCTGGGGACTACATCGTTCTGCTGGGGGACTTCAATGATAGTGAGACCTGGAAGGGCGTGATTGGGAGGAACGCCCCCCCCCCCCCCCCCCCCCCCCCGATCAGAACCCGAGTGGTGTTCTGTTATTGGACTTCATAAAGGTGTCCACACGTGCACTTGGAACCAGGACACCCTAGGTCGCCGTTCGATGATCGACTTTGTGGTCGTGTCATTGGATTTGGGGCCGCATGTCTTGGACACTCGGGTGAAGAGAGGGGCGGAGCTATCAATTGATCACCACCTGGTCGTGAGTTGGTTCTGATGGTGGGAGAAGATGCCGGTCTGACCTGGCAGGCCCAAATGTATTGTGAGGGTCTGCTGGGAACGTCTGGCAGAATCCCCTGTCAGAAGGAGTTTCAACTCCCACCTTCGGCAGAACTTCACCCACGTCTCGGGCGAGGCGGGGGACATTGAGTCCGAGTGGCCCATGTTCCGCGCCTCTATTGCCGAGGCGGCCGACCAGAGTTGTGGCTGTACGGTGGTCGGTGCCTGTCGTGGCGGCAATCCCCGAAACCGTTGGTGGCCACCAGCGGTGAGGGATGCCGTCAAACTGAAGAAGGAGTCCTATCAGGCCTTTTTGGCCTGTGGGACTCCTCAGGCAGCTGATGGATACCGGCTGGCCAATCGTAATGGAGCTTTGGTGGTCGCTGAGGCAAAAAGTCGGGCGTCGAAGGAGTTCGGTGAGGCCATGGCGAACGACTTCAAGACGACTTTGACGAAATTCTGGTCCACCATCCGGCGTCTCAGGAGGGGGAAGCAGTGCACCATCAATACTGTGTATAGTGGGGATGGGGTGCTGCTGACCTCGACTCGGGATGTTGTGAGTCGGTGGGGAGAATACTTCGAAGACCTCCTCAATTCTACCGACACGCCTTCCCATGAGGAAGCAGAGTCTGGGGTCTCTGAGGTGGGCTCTCCTATATCTGGGGTTGAGGTGGTTAAAAAGCTCCTTAGTGGTAAGGCCCCCGGGGGTGGATGAGATTCGCCCGGAGTTCCTAAAGGCTCTGGATGTTGTGAGGCTGACCTGGATACAAGCGGCCGAAATGAGTTTCCTCCACAGGGTGTCCGGGCTGTCCCTTAGAGAGAGGGTGAGAACCTCGGTCATCTGGGAGGGGCTCAGAGTACAGCCGCTGCTCCTCCGCATTGAGAGGAGCCAGATGAGGTGGCTTGGGACGGCTTGCCTGGGAACGCCTCGGGATCCCCTCGGTAGAGCTGGAGGAAATGGCTATGGAGAGGGAAGTCTGGGCTTCCCTGCTAAAGCTACTGCCCCCGCGACCTGACCTCGGATAAGCGGAAGACAATGGATGGATGGACAATGTCTTAACTTCATTGGAATTGGGGTTTGTGTATATAGAGCACTGAGTGGTTCTCAACTGCTCATTTTCCAAGCAGTACAACAAGGAGATAAGAGCCACTCACATCTTTGCACTTTGACACAAACATAACAACTTAATGATTAATAACCACAAGGCAGATTGTTATTCTAGACTTCTGGGCAGCTGCGACCAAGTCGTTAAGATCGGCGCCTGCCACTGTGGGGTCTTGGTTCCTTCTTCATTTATCGACTCAACTCAACACAATTTATAGAGTGCTTTAAAAAACAACTGCAGCAAACAGTGCTGTACATAAAAATAAAATCAAACATAAAACAAAATACAGGAATAAAGGAGGTATGGAGCTTAATGGTCCATATTTCACTAACAAGTTGATTTCATGTATTTTTCGCTCAATAAAATGAAACGGCAGTCATTTCAAATAATATCAATCCATTTCGGAGCAATTGGTAAATAACTCATTGCCTTTGGAACGTCCAAATTGTCACGCCCGCCCATGTCTTGGTGTGACGTCACTGGCAAAAGTGGAGACCAAATTCACTGCATAGCCGGTGTGGAAAATGGAATTCAATATACTATAAAGTGGCAGTATTAAGTCATATTTTATATATCACAGCTGTCGGATGGAATCCCCTCACCTCCAAAATGAAAAAAAAAAAATATAGCTTGCTTGAGTTTCCAAACACCGCTTTGTTTAAGTTGTTATTATATTATACCTTATATGGCTGCCATACATCATTGCACACTGGCATGAATGACAGCGAACACCCAAAATACCCCAAATCAGGGGCGGCGCTATATGGTGGTACCATATTTGAATCACGCATGTTGAAATGAAGTTTTTTTTTAAGTGAAAAACATTGGTGAACTCTCAATTAACCTGTGTATCTAACTTGTCAACAGAAACATTTGACACAGAGAAAGTAAATTGGCAAGAAATTTGAGATTAAATCATCACTATTTCGGTGTATATATTTTTGTTGTGACATTTTTGTTTGGTGTCGTGTCGTGTGATGTTTGGAAAGTAAAACTTGTGTCTTCGGCTCAATCAAGGTTTTGCAACTAGCGAAACACTTGCCTTCAAACAACATGACATGAGCATAACAGAATTCTGAAATATGCAATATGCACGGCAGCAACTCAAAAGGCCTTCGTGTGACATTTGTGTTCAGGGTCAAAGAGTCACGTCACGTCTCGTCAACATCATAAACACTTTCAAAATTCATTTTGTAACATGATGAAGGTCCCACCCCGACGCCTCCAGATCGAGCCACTGCGCAGCGGGTTGCCGGGTCTCAATGAGTTCAAAATAAATGAAGACATAAAATGAGTTTGGATGTGTGGTCGGCGCGGGATGACCACCGTTACTTTGACATTTCCCATGTTGCTATTTTTCATCACCTGCATTCCAGCATTCGAGTATTTTGTAAAATGCTTCACGATGCTTTGAAATAACAACACAACAATCTTTCAAAATAAAGTGTCCGGTGCTCTCGGCCGTTTGGGCTTCGTGCCGAGCGACCAGAAACCAGAAGATGTTCAGCAAATATTAATATTTGGAACCACATCAACTTTAGATGTACGGGAGAGGTGAATAACAGTTCGTGGTTTTACGTTGCTGAGCGACAAGTAGCGTACTGTGCTCTTACTTTGTCAGACGTAAGCGGAAATATGTTTGTGATTGCCAGTATTTGACGTGCGGCAGGCTTGTCTCCAGCAAGATGGCTGCTGCTGTTGTTTGGGATGAAGAAGGAGCTTGAGCTGACATACGACAGAAATCCAAAAAGACCCTCCGACCTCTTCGTCGATACCGCGCAGAACAGCCAAGAAGACCGACTGGACCCAAACCAAACGACGTGATTCTCCCGGTAAACACGGTTGTCGCGTTCTGAAGGGCAGCAAGCATCCTTGAGCTGTTTGATTGACACCTGGCAGGTTAAAACCCGCTTCAAGACTGAGTCTCAAAATGTGTTATGATGTCAATACTTTCATTGACCTTCGCCATTTTGTTTGTGTGCTGATACGTCTAAACGAGAATCAATCAGTCAATGTCACGGAGAACTCGGAAGGTTATTTCGACGACGTTGAACGCTTGCATGGACGTCATATTAGCAGCAAAAAGGAAATATTCCATTTTTGCTTTTGACTTTCAAATAAATAATAGCGCGGTTTTTTATCCACATATTGCAAATATTATTCTATTTTAATATTAATATATTTATCAGTTTACACAACGACAGACGTTGGCGTAATGGCTCTATGCCGTGTTGCCATGGCAACGACAAAGTGCAGTCAGTCATTATTTCAAAATACGACAAATGGGCGTCACTTGATGCAATAAAGCGTATTATAGTTTTTATGTGTGAATTTGATTAAAGACGTGCTGATAATAAACATCACTTAGATTTATTTATTTTTTCATTAATCAAAGTGATGCAGTGACAGGTGGATGACGGCATCACTTCCACTCCCCCTGCAGGCCGTGTTGTGTGTGTCGGGTGTGCCTGCAGGGGGCAGAAGTGACAGCCTGTTTTGTGTGCATTTGCCTGCAGGGGGCGTATTGAGGAAAGGCCACCATGGACACCACCACGTCCATCAAGATGACCACTCTGGCCATCCAGAAGCTGTTCGGCTACGTGGAGGAGGAGAATGTGACGGCGCTGCGAGACCATCTGGACCGCTTCAAGGAAGTGGACGGACGCAGCGACGTACGTAACGATGCTAGCGTGGTTAACGGCGTGGGCGTCACGCAGGTAGTGTTAGGAATATCGTGACCTATATAGTTGAGTTGGACAATTTGTAGTGCTGCTGACATGTGTAGTCAGTGTAGGTTGTCCGCTAATCATCCATCCATCCATCAATTGTCTGAGCCGCTTCTCCTCACTAGGGTCGCGGGCGTGCTGGAGCCTATCCCAGCTGTCATCGGGCAGGAGGCGGGGTACACCTTGAACTGGTTGCCAGCCAATCGCATAGAAACAAACAACCATTCGCACTCACAGTCATGCCTACGGGCAATTTAGAGTCTCCAATTAATGCATGTTTTTGGGATGTGGGAGGAAACCGGAGTGCCCGGAGAAAACCCACGCAGGCACGGGGAGAACATGCAAACTCCACACAGGCGGGGCCGGGGACCGAACCCGGGTCCCCAGAACCGCGAGGCCGACGCTCCAACCAGTCGGCCACCGTGCCGCCTGTCCGCTACTCAGTGGTGTCAAATAGGGCCCGACCGATAATGGATCATGTATAAAATAACTTATTTTATCATTTTTAATGCTTACAACATTTGACTGATTTACAATATTTTTTTCCCTTTAGTATTTATTTTTTTTTAAATTTACAACAGAATTGACTGAGTTTGTTTGAATGTCATTATCTTTGTCTTAGGTTGTTAAAAAATAAATCGGCACAAATCAGCTGTTTTTTGTTTGTTTGTTTGGTTTTTTTTTTTTCTGACTTTTGCCGGTTTGAAAAAAGGCCCCAGTGTCACACTCAATCGCACAGGGACCAAAAGCTCACTTTAGGTCGCGGGCAGAGCAGGATAGACATTCATGAACAGACAAAAACTAAATCTTTTTGAAAGTAAATGTGAATTGAGACAGACAGTACACAGTATTTTATTACTTATACAAATATATTTATCTACTTAAACATATCTGCCAAAATGATGATACCTATTAATTAATTGACTCCCTTTATAATTGCATTGACATTTATTTTTCTCTTAACCCCACAAATTCTTGGATAAACACAGATATACCTCCAATAACCGTTTTCGTATGAAAAATGGTGGTTGGTTCGGCCTGCCCCCCAAAAAATTTAAAAACAATTTGCAAATAGGTGAATCGGCAAATATGCAAGCGTACACAGTATATCAAGAAAAATGGTGCTTTTCAGTAAAAGCGTATGATAGTTTGATTGACTTGGACTAAAATACACTAAAAGGTAAACAAATACAAAAGAACCAAGTATCGTAAAGTAGTCCAATGTTCTGCCTATAATTCATATCTTTATCATTTGTAATTGTTAAGGGACTTAAGTTTGTTCATTATTTTTCAATTAATTGGCCTATGAATTGGTTATCAGAATTTTGTTCTGCCAAATATCAGAATCGGCAAAGGGATTTGTATGCAAGGGACTTTTAATGAACCATCTAGGTGCACAATGTAGAAATGTGTGTACCGTATAGTGATGAGGGAGTAGCGAATGAGTGAGTGATTTGGTGGTGTTTTGGCAGAACGGACAGACGCCGCTGATGCTTGCCGCCGAGCAGGGGAGCCTGGACATCGTGCAGGAGCTCATCCGGCGGGGAGCCAACGTCAACCTGGACGACGTGGTGAGACAAACAAACGCAAGCTGCTGAGTGGGGGAGGAGGGGCGAGGGACTGCGTTGTGGAGCAGCGTCGTTGCCTGGCAACAAAATGGGTGCTGCGGATGGCATTCTAAATGTCTGTGTGTGTGTTAATGTGTGCATGCATGTTTGTGTGGGTTTATATGATGTGTGTTTATGTGCATGTTTTATGTGTATATGTGTGGATGGCCATGTCTTTTTGTGTGTGTGTTGTCTTTTTTGTGTATGTTTGTGGGCATGTATTTGTGTGAATGTATTTTGGTTGTGTTTATTGTGTGTGTTCGTGTGGTTTTGTTGCATCTGTGTATAAATGTGTTTGTGTGGTTTTGTTGCGTGTGTGTATAAATTTAGTGTCTTGTGTGTGTCTGTATGCATGCAATTGTGTGTGCATGTGTGTGTTGTTTGTACGTTCTTGCATTTGTGTTTTTGTGTGGTTGTGTTGCTTGGGTGTGTGTATGTCTTTTGGGTGTGGGTGTTTGTGTGTGTTTTATCCGTGTGTTGTGACTGTGTGTGTTTGTGTCTTTTTGTGTGGTTGTATTGCATGGGTATGTGTGTGTTGTCATTTGTTTGTGACTGCATCCATTTGTGTGTGTTTGTGTATTTTTGTGTTCATTTTGTCTGTATGCGTGTGTGTGTATGTGTATTGATGTATTTTGTGTGTGTTTATGTATGTTGTCAGGACTGCTGGTCGGCGCTGATCTCGGCCGCCAAAGAAGGTCACGTGGAGGTGGTCAAGGAGCTGCTGGAGAACAGCGCCTACATCGAGCATCGCGACGTGGTGTGTTTCCCGTCCGTCTCGGCGGCCAGTCGGGCGCCGGCAGTCCCGCGGCGACGTGCCGTCATTTCAATGTCGTGTTTGTGTGGCAGGGAGGATGGACGGCGCTTATGTGGGCCTCCTACAAAGGTCGCGTGGAGGTTACCAAGGTGCTGCTCGAGCACGGTGCCAACCCCAACACCACCGGACAGGTAGCGCACACGTGTGCCAGCGGAGGGCGCTGTTGAAACCTCCGCACAGACACGCAGCAATCAAGTCAGTATCAGGTGATGTTAAAGATCTGGTGTGACCCCATACCCTCGCCGCCCCACCCCCCTTGCGCCAGCAGTACAGCGTGTACCCCATCATATGGGCGTCCGGGCGAGGACACGAGGACGTCGTCAAACTCTTGTTGGACAGCGGCGCCAAAGTCAACTGTTCTGATAAGGTGACGACGCACGCAGCAGCCTTTTGACGCACTTTCATGTGTGTGTGCATGTGTCACTGTGTGTCTCTGCGTGTGTTACTGTGTGTGTGTGTGTGTGTTACTGTGAATTTTACTGTATCACTTTGTGTGTGTGGATGCGTCACTGTCTGTGAATTTCTTTGTGTGTGTGTGTTACTGTGAATGTGCACATGTCACTGTGCATGCATTACTGTGTGTGTATTTCACCGTGTGTCACTATGTGTGTGCACGTGTCACTGTTTCTTACTGTGTGTGTGCGTGTGTGTGTGCGGGCGTGCACGTGTTGTGTGTTTGTATGTGTGCGCACATATTTGTGGGTCACCGTGTGTTAGTACGGAACCACCTCTCTGATCTGGGCATCGAGGAAAGGCCATTTCGAGTGTGTCATGCACCTGCTGGAGAATGGCGCCGACGTTGACCAGGACGGGGCGGTAAGCGTCAATCGCAAGCGATCGCGACGCATGGTGACTGCGCTGCGCCCGACTGACGCCCACCTTGCGCCTCCCTCCTGACAGAACTCCATGACGGCGCTGATCGTGGCGGTGAAGGGCGGCTTCACGGATGTGGTGAAGGAGCTCCTCAAGAGGAACCCCAACGTCAACATGACGGACAAAGATGGCAACACGGCGCTGATGATCGCAGCCAAAGAAGGCTACACAGAGATTGTGCAGGACCTCCTGGACGCCGGCACCTACGTCAACATTCCCGACCGGGTAAGACGCTGCCACACGGCTCCTGTTCCTACAAGGGTGCCTTGAGAATAGGGCCGATGTCGATTCCAATAGTCCGTATATTCCAATATTCGGCAGAGTAAAATACCAATGACCGATAAATGGGCCGATTTAATTTAAAAAATATGTAATGTGCGTCTACTACAACTGTGACTCAGTAAGGTGTGTCTTTGGGCGTGTGCTTGCAGAGCGGCGACACGGTTCTGATTGGGGCGGTGAGGGGGGGTCACGTGGAAATCGTCAGAGCTCTGCTGCACAAATACGCCGACATCGATATTAGAGGACAGGTGAGTGCCAAGCACATGTGACCTTGATGATGCTGAAAACGATGATGGTGATGATGACCGTGTGTTCAGGAGAGTAAGACTGCGTTGTACTGGGCAGTAGAGAAAGGCAATGCCTCCATGGTGCGCGATATCCTGCAGTGCAACCCCGACACGGAGACTTGCACCAAGGTGAGACGCGCCCGAGGCCTGTGCTGCGCCGAACGATCGAACAGGAAGTCGCAGCGACGCCTGCCTCCGCTTCCTGTTTCAGGACGGCGAGACGCCGCTGATCAAAGCCACCAAGATGAGGAGCATCGAGATCGTCGAGCTGCTGCTAGACAAAGGGGCCAAGGTGTCGGCCGTCGACAAGGTCGGACAAATGCGCACACACACACACACACACACACACAGTGACATGTTACCACACACACACACACACAACCGTTTAACGCATACACAGTGATGAGTGAATCCACACTCAGTGACACACACACGTACATACACACAGAGATGTGAATATCCACACTCTGTGATCGTCTTTTGAAATTGGAAAACCATAAATTCAACAATTTGTTTGTTGCTTTTCAATAGATGCATGTGTTTACAATAAAGTGAATGTTACATTAGCGTGGTTTCAAAATAAAAGACCTCCATATTGTCATTCATCCAGGTCGTTTCATTCTCAGTGCATCGAATCGACACCGCCAACATTCTGACTCAAAACGGTCCGTGTGCAATCCATTGAACACCCTGAAAATTTCCCCGCCTGTTTTAATTTCCCCAGAAAGGAGACACGCCCCTCCACATCGCCATCCGGGGACGCAGCCGCCGATTGGCGGAACTCCTCCTGAGGAACCCCAAAGACGGCCGCCTGCTCTACCGTCCCAACAAGGCGGGCGAGACGCCATACAACATCGACTGCAGCCACCAGAAGAGCATCCTCACGCAGATCTTTGGCGCCCGTATGTGCCGCCGCCCTTACCGCCCCGCCCCCTCGCTCGCTCGCTCACGAGCGCCCGTTCCCTCCCGTAGGTCACCTGTCGCCCACCGAGTCAGACGGCGACATGCTGGGCTACGACCTGTACAGCTCGGCTCTCGCCGACATCCTCAGCGAGCCCACCATGCAGCCGCC
This sequence comes from Phyllopteryx taeniolatus, assembly GCF_024500385.1. Taxonomy (NCBI): domain Eukaryota; kingdom Metazoa; phylum Chordata; class Actinopteri; order Syngnathiformes; family Syngnathidae; genus Phyllopteryx; species Phyllopteryx taeniolatus. The sequence continues at coordinate 7,778,409 of NC_084519.1, read as the reverse complement.
CATCTGCGTGGGTCTCTACGCACAGTGGGGCAGCGGAAAGTCCTTCCTGCTCAAGAAGCTTGAGGGTGAGTGTGCAAACGCACACACGTGAACATGCTCACACACACACGCAGACACATGGACAAACAATATCAATATGCAGGCAAGTGCACAGGCATTTTGAGGGGCAGGTGCTCAAGCCAAAAAAGGCCACCCATCACCAATAATTAAGAAAAAACAGTAGTATATATTTTTATGTATTTATTTCTACGAACACCGTCAGTAATACAAGTGTTAACAATGGAGCTGAAAGGAAGCTATCGTGGCAATAAAAAGTCTACACACCCCTGTTCAAACGGCTGGTTTTTGGGATATACAACTATGAGACCAAGATAAATAACTTTAAAACCTTTTTCCACCGTTAGTTAAACTATAACCGTGCAGGTCAACAAGCACACACATGACTTCCAAAGACTTGTGTGTGCTTGTGTTGTGATCAGACGAGATGAAGACGTTCGCGGGCCAGCAGATGGAGCCGCTGTTGGGTTTGTCGTGGCTGGCGGCCGTCCTGTCTCTGTTGGTTTGCGGCGCCGTGGCGCTGGTGCTGGGCTTCACCTTGGACCCCAAGTTGGCCGTGGCCGTCTCGCTCAGCCTGCTGGCGCTGCTCTACGTCTTCTTCGGTGAGCGCTGCACTGCCGCCGACATCGTCGTGCTCTTCTGCCCTTAATAGGCCTTCTTCTTTGTGGCCCGCAGTGGTGGTGTACTTTGGGGGCCGGCGTGAGGGGGACAACTGGAACTGGGCGTGGCTCCTCAGCAACCGCCTGGCCCGACATGTCGGATACATGGAGCTTCTCCTCAAATTGATGTTTGTTAACCCACCGGAGCTCCCGGAGCAAAGCACCCGAGCACTACCAGTCAGGTAACGGACATGATGATGTCATAGTTACGTCATCGATGTGATACTTATGTCACAGTGATGTCATGACAATGGCATAATTGGCATGGTGATGTAATAGTGTAACGCCATGGCATGCTGCAGGTTTCTGTTCACCGATTATAATCGACTGTCAAGCGTCGGCGGCGAGACGTCTATGGCCGAAATGATTGCCACGCTGTCAGACGCCTGTGAGAGGGAGTTTGGATTCCTCGCAACTCGCCTCTTCAGAGTCTTCAAGACTGACGAGACACAAGGTGCACGCATGCAGACACACACACACACACGTACGGGCGAAAACTCATGCACAACAACTTCCTGTGGGTGCAGGAAAAAGCAAGTGGAAGAAGACCTGCTGCGTGCCGTCGTTTGTGCTGTTCGCGCTGGTGATGGCGTGCTTGGTGAGCGGCATGGCGCTGATGGCCGTCTTCCGAGTGAGTGGCGACAACGACACGGTCAACGCCGTCCTGATAGCGCTGGGCAGCGTGGTGGGCGTGGCTCTCCTGCTTAACTGCCGCACGTGGTGGCGAGTTTCCGACTCTGTGCTGAACTCGCAGAGGAAGCGGCTGCATGGCGCCGCCAACAAGATGCACAAGCTCAAAAGTGAAGGCTTCATGAAGGTCAGGAGATTTCTCTTCAAGTTAAGATGAAGCGTGGGCGTTCACAGAAGGTGGCACATTTGCACGCAACGGAAGCATTAGGATTTGTCATCGTATTTGTCACCACAGCAAAATTCGCACATGGATGCTATACCTGAAGTATGAAGTACAGTAAACCCTCGTTTATGCAAGGGATTACATGACAGAAAACCCCGCAATAGATTAAATCTGGGATGTAGCGACCAATTATTTATTATATTACTATATGAATGAATACATTTCCTGCTATGCAATTCTAATATGTGATACTTTAGAGGGGCATAGTTATTTGTGAACTTGACCTCACCATCCTCACCCTCTACACAAGACATGCCTATTATGCCTATTTCATGCTCTGTGCTTTAGTGACGTGAACAACAGCCCATGCGGACATAGTGTCAACAGGCGATTTCCTACCTTAAGCATTGGCACCGTTCCTCACACTGACGGTTGCAGCATCGGAGTCACCGAAAAGCATTATGGAAACCCAGAATTTATAGTGGTGATGTTTTTAACTACAATTCTGTCATTGTATAAAGTCAAGCTAAACATTGTACTTGCATTTGTTCCTGTCCATATTGTCATGAGTGTTTACATTAGCTATTCGTCGGGCTAAGGTTGGTATTGGTGAATTATTTCATAAAACTCCGGCCTGTGTTTTAAACAATGTCATTTTGGTCGTGTTCTGTGTATTCTCAAGCAATTTGGTGATTTACCCAACGTATGAGTTGAGATTACTCAGTGAGGTTTCTTTGTCCGCTAAGAATAAGAGCCCACTGCCACATTAAAATCAAATAGCCAATAATGCCTACTGTATCAGAAATGTGCAGGTGAATAATTGCACTACACTCACCAATAAAGAAAAATCCACGATGCACTGAATCTGCAAGAAGTAATCCACGATATAGCATGGGATTACTGTACTTCAATACAGGACTAACACTCACCTTGTCGCCATTTAATTTAAGGATCTGCCTTGGCAATATGGGATGGGTTGTCGTGTTGTCTCAGGAAAGGACCGACTGAAGCAGACGTCTCTTTCAGGTTCTGAAGACCGAGGTGGAGCTCATGGCCAAGATGGCAAAAACCATCGATGGTTTCACCCAGCATCAGACTAGGTTGGCGGTGGTCATCGACAGCTTGGACTCATGTGAACAGGATAAAGTTCTGCAGATGCTCGACACGGTGAGATGACGGCACTTTTTCTAAATATTTTTGAGAGGGTAGCCCGGTCTTTTCCAACCTTTACTGCATTGAGGCACAATTTATTTGGACAATTTAAATAATGTACCTTATCCCATCTAGTGAAAGAGCATTTAATTGTTTTGCCTCTTACTATACGTCACTGGCATTGATGGATAAACAAATAAATAATTCAGACCATCTACGTAATATAACATACCGTAAACCCCCGCTATTCGCTTTTTAAAAAAAAAAAATGTATTGCCTGTCTTAATAGTTTAAAACACTGTGAGCTTTTGAAGTCTGGGAGGCGCTTCACAGCTTCATTGGCCAAAGGTACTTTTAACATTTTTTTTATTCCAAGTGCCATCACGATTCTGAACTCCACAAAGTGACGACTGGCGCTGCTCCACTACTATGTTTTATTTATTTTTATTGTATCTTTGCTTTTATTCCTATTTTTTAATGTGTTTATTATAGGTGTTATGTACTGTATGTAAATATCTGAATTTTAATGATGTTTGCCATATACTTGGTGAGCCAAACACAATTTTCCACCTCAGTGGACATTAAAGAATTATTCTGTTCTGAAACATAAACTTACCCTAAACTATGATGAAAATACTTCATATCCATTCAAACCCATCTTACAATATTGCCCTTAAAAATAAATGTCTTACAGATAATTAGATTTTTTTTAAATGCGAGGATGCTGCCATGTATGTTGCATTCATAATAGGCGGAAGTTTACTGTATATACAAATTTCCTGCAGCACACCACATGGATGATCTCTCAGCACCGTGGTTAGGAATCACAAGAGTAGGCAGCAAGAATTCACCGCACATTAAACGGTGTCCGTGGTCCCGCAGGTGAGAGTCCTGTTCTCCAAAGGTCCCTTCATCTCCATCTTCGCCAGCGACCCACACATCATCATCAAGGCCATCAACCAGAACCTCAACACCGTCCTGCGGGACTTTGTCAATGGACACGACTACATGAGGAACATCGTCCACTTGCCTGTCTTCCTCAACAGCAGAGGCCTGTCCACTGCCAGGAAGATGGGTGGTGCCGCCACCGGCACCACTGGCGTGCCTGTCAACGGGGACGCAGCCAACGCTGAGGGTGGAGGATGGCATGAGGAGCTGGACAGGAAGTTGTCGCAGCACAGCTTGGGAGAACTCACTAAGTTTGGCAGCAAGACCACCCTCAGCCGCCGGGTAAGGTTTTTACGGGTAATCAAAATGAACAAAAACTAAAATTGCAAAAAAAATATTTTCATTAACAAAATATAAACAAGTGTTTACGATAAAACCATCTGAACTGAAACGGAACGGCCACACTATCTGCATCTAACCTTTGGCCCAATGCAAACCGTGCGACATAGCCGAACCCGACTGGAATGGACCATCGTGAAAAAAATGACAGTTGGCGACTCGCACCTGCACATTTAACAATTTAGCCTTGCACGTCTACAGACGTGCTGCGACGAAGACTGCGACTCCGGATCGAGTTTTGAGGCATCACACACAGTATATTGGACTTTTTCACTTTTGTTAAACGATAAAAACAGTGTGATTGTCAAGGAAGAAGCAGAAGAAGCCGATATCGCCCATATCAGAAACTGGCCGATATTATACTTGGTTGATATTAGCGCTTTTGATTTATTTATTGATTTATTTATTTTTTAATACACATTACAACATAAGACAAACATAATCTGTCGTTTTTTTTTTTGTTGTTTTTTGGGTTTTTTTTGTCGATTTTTTTCTATGTTGTAAGTTAAATAAATACTAAAGCACGAAGTATTGTAAAACAGTCAAATGTTCTGCCTGAAATTCATATCTTTATTGTTGTAAACGTTAAGTGACCCAAAAAAAGTTATTTTATTCGTTACATATTTTTTTAAATTAATCGACCGATTTTTTGAATTTTATTCTCCCAAATATAGGAATTGGCATTGGTCTCAAGAAGTCCATGTCGGTCAGGCCCTAGTTTTTATTACACAATACTTATTGTGACCTGACAAACACCCCGTGTTACAAAAATAAAACTATGAAAAACAACTAAAACTAAGTATTTTAAAAATAATAAAATGATAAAAACTATCAAATCTGCTTAAAAATATTTAAAACTAACTCAATTTGAACAGCAAAATGTAAAAATGAAATAAAAAACAAATAAATGTAAAAATGAAATAAAAACTCAAACAGGAAAAATCCTAAACGATTCGAACCTCGGTACATGCATATGAGTCTGACGTGTGCCCATGTGTGCAGGACACGTACCGGCGGCGCCAAGCGCAGCGCTCGGTGACTCGCCAGATGTCGTTTGACTTGACCAAGCTGATGGTGACTGAAGACTGGTTCACGGACATCAGTCCCCAGAGCATGAGGAGGCTCCTCAACATCGTCTCCGTCACCGGTCAGTGGCTGATTGAGCTGATTAGTTGCTTCATGTTACTCGCGTCCTCCATGTAACCAGAAATCCTTACATGGGTCATTTTCATATAATTTGATCAATAATGATAAAGACGTGTAAAATAATACACTACAAAGATAGGATATTTAATGTTCAAACTGATCAACTTTATTGTTTTTAGCAAATAATCATTAACTTAGAATTTTATGGCTGCAACATGTTCCAAAAAAGCTGGTACAGGGTCATCTTTACCACTGTGTTACATCACCTTTTCTTTTAACAACATTCAATAAACATTTGGGAACTGAGGACACTAATTGTTGAAGCTTTGTAGGTGTAATTCTTTCCTATTCTTGCTTGATGTACAGCTTCAGCTGTTCAACAGTCCGGGGTCTGCGTTGTCGTATTTTACACTTCATAATGCCCCACACATTTTCAATGGGAGACAGGTCTGGACTGCAGGCAGGCCAGTCTAGTCTCTTTTACTACGAAGCCACGCTGTTGTAACACGTGCAGAATGTGGTTTGGCATTGTCTTGCTGAAATAAGATGGGGTGTCCATGAAAAAGACGTTGCCTGGATGGCAGCAAATGTTTCTCCAAAACCTGTATGTACCTTTAAGCATTAACGGTGCCTTCACAGATGTGTAAGTTACCAGTGCCATTGGCACGAACACAGCCCCATACCATCACAGATGCTGGCTTTTGAACTTTGCCTCCATAACAGTCCGGATGGTTATTTTCCTCTTTGGCCCGGCGGACACGACATCCACAATTTCCCCAAAAAATTTGAAATGTGGACTCGTCGGACCACAGAACACTTTTCCACTTTACATCAGTCCATCTTAGATGAGCTCGGGCCCAGAGAAGCCGGCGGCGTTTCCGGGGTTTGTTGATAAATGGCTTTTGCTTTGCATAGTAGAGTTCTAAGTTGCACTTACGGATGTAGCGCCAAACTGTATTTACTGACATTGTTTTTCTGAAGTGTTCCTGAGCCCATGTGGTGATATCCTTTACACATTGAGGTCGGTTTATGATGCAGTGCCGCCTGAAGGATCGACGGTCACGGGCATTCAATGTTGGTTTTCGGCCTTGCCGCTTACATGCAGTGATTTCTCCAGATTCTCTGAACCTTTTGATGATATTATGGACCGCAGATGATGTAATCCCTACATTTCTTGCAATTGTACATTGAGGAACATTGTCCTTAAACTGTTTGACTATTTTCTCACGCAGAGGTGAACCTCGCCCCATCTTGTCTTGTGAATGAGCAATTTGTATAAGCTCCTTTTATACCCAATCATGGCACCCACCTGTTCCCAATTAGCCTGTTCACCTGTGGGTTGTTCCAAACAGGTGTCTGATGAGCATTCTTCAACTTTGTTAGTCTTTTTTGCCACCTGTCCCAGCTTTTTGGGAACGTGTTGCAGCTATAAAATTCTAAGTTAATGATTATTTGCTAAAAACAATCAAGTTTATCAGTTTGAACATATATCTTCTCAGTTTGAACAATATCTTGTCTTTGTAGTGTATTCAATTAAATATAGGTTGAACATGATTTGCAAATCATTGTATTCTGTTTTTATTTATGTTTAACACAACGTCCCAACTTCATTGGAATTGGGGTTGTAAGAGAACCAAAAAAGGAACTCTGAAGACAAGATGCAAATGTGTTAGTTTCCATGGAAAAGGCATCATAAGCAAGAGGATAAAAATCTTATATATATATCCAATAATGTAATTAACATCTTCAGAAAACTTTTTGCAAATCATGAAACATTTCAGACACCTAAAAGTAAAGCCATTTTGACATTAAAAGTTTTTAAAAAATATTACTCGATTTTTTTATTTTATTTTTTTTATTTATTATTTTTATTTTTTTTAAACAAATATGACCTTTTGACGCATAACAACTGTCAATAATTCAAATACTGATATCAGTAAGATTAATTGCCTTTCAAGAGGAAATTCAGTGGGCCATGTCACCGTTATTGATCATATTCTATTAAAATTACCCATGTATCATCAACTATAGCATGTGACCCACATTGCCTTTGTGCTCGCAAGAGTTGTTGTTTTAATTTATTGCCAAACAAAAACCTTTTGACAGCCCCAATGGCATGTTTTTAAGGGGCGTCAGTTAAGTTGAGTTTTTAGCCTCAATTGGCTCACACCAATCAGATCCGGTTTAACTGCGCGCAGGCCGTCTGCTTAGAGCCAATCAGATCTCGTTCAACTGGGACCGTCTGGCCTCGTGGATCAACCTGACGGAGCAGTGGCCCTACAGGACGTCCTGGCTCATCCTCTTCCTGGAAGAGAGCGACGGCGTTCCCGACCAGGCCACGCTCAAGAACATTTACGAGAGGTGAGCGGTTGCTGCTGGAATGGATCGCTCTGGGCCGCGACGGGCCAAAGGTGACGTTTGTCTTTGTCAGGGTGCTGAGAAACATCCCGACCACCAAAGACGTGGAACCTCTGCTGGAAATCGACGGGGACGTTCGCAGCTTTGAGGTGTTTCTGTCCTCGCGGACGCCCGTTCTCACCGCCAGGGACATACGCACCTTCCTGCCCTGCACCGTCAACCTCGACCCCAAACTGCGAGAAATCATTGCTGGTACCTGCGCACCACCTTCTCTGCATCCTTCACCTTCCTTTTCTACATGCTTCTGTCGTCATCCACATTTTTCTTCTCTACCTCTTTCTGTATGTCCTTCACCTTCCTTTTCTCCCTCCTTCACTGCCTTCCTACTCTATATCCTTCCCCGCTTTCCTTCTCTACATACTTCTCTTGCCATCTCCGTTTTCTTTTCTACATCTTAATCCATCGTCCTTTGTTTATTCCGTCCTTGTCTACATCATTCGTTCTCTACATCATCATCCTCCATCTTTCTTTACGTCCTTCTCTGATTCATGTCCTTCTGGAGATCGTATTCTACCTTCTGTCATCCACATTTTCTTCTCTACATCCTATTCAATCAACATTCCTTGTTTTCATTCATCTTTAAGTCCTTCTACAGGCTTTCATGTCATCCGTTTCCTTTCCGTATCTTCTTTCCACTCATTCTTTCTTCTCTACATCCTCCTTCATGCCCTTCCTTCCCTACATCCTCTGCTCCTTCCTGTCTCCTTCTGTGCATACTTATCACTCATCCTTGTATATGTCCTTTTCTGCATCTTTTTTACTTCTCTACATTTTTCTTTATTTCCTCATGCTGCCATCCTGTTGTTTGCACTCCTTGTCCTCACACACTTCCTCGTATCGTACCCAGATGTGCGTGCGGCCCGTGAGCAGGTGAACCTGGGCGCTGTGGGTTACCCGACCGTGCAAGAGGTCCAGCCCCGGCCCACCTCCATGTACAGTCAGGTGTCGTCGGCGTGCTCGCCGTCCGCCTCTTTCAGCGGACCCTTCAACCTGCCGGCGGGGGCCGTGGTCTCGCCTGCACCGCCTCACAGTAGCTACTACAGCGGCATGGCCGGACCCCAGCACCCCTTCTACAACAGGGTGAGTTTTAGGCTCGTGCCCTATATGGTAGTAACCTGATGAGTGGCTGCCATTTTTGTGGAGTTTTCTAAAAAACTATGAGCACTTCAAACAAACGTCTCTAAATTCGAATATAACCAATGAATTCAGGAAAAAAATATTGATTACTAAAGGACATGACCTATTCTCGGCCCACACTGCTCTTCTAACAACAAAATTCTCAATTTGCGCTATTTAAGTCGAGTTTTCAGGGCAACAGACACCGTTTGAAACATCACAGTAATTTGGACATGTCGACTCGGAGAACCCCTCAGAATTTCAGCCCTACAAGCTTATTGGTGGATATTTTCAATTCAAACTTGGTGGTTCGCTAGCTAGCAATGCCTAAACCCCGAAAATGCATCTTCCCTTCGGATAATCCGCTGGTGTGGCAACTCTAGAGTGCCTTGTTGTCAACTGTGAGTATGCACGTGTGCATTATGAGAAGGTGGAAGAGCGAGGAAAGGGAAAAAAGTCAAGACGCGACGGCCAGTGTGAGGACAGCCCTTGCTTCCCATCCATCGTTTGTCACGTTCATGTTTCATTTGTGTTGTGTTGTGTTGTGTTCATTTTCTTTCTGCCTCAGCCATATTTCCCTCACCACCACCATCACCTTCACCAGCCGCCACGCCCCCTGGTGGTGGCCTACCCATCACACCTCCTTCCTCGCATGCTCGCTAAGAGCGCAGCCCCCCGCGACGCCTCTGCAAGTGTAAGTACCACCACGTTCAGCCTCAGTGAGTCTCATCCTACGTTGGCAACATTTCCTCGCTTTCATCTATCACAAACATCTCATACGAAGGGGTTAGAACCATAGACTTATATACATAGACACTGGCTTGATGATGATGATCCTGTGTTTAGTCCTACTTTGGCGAAACAGTAGTTTTTTGTTGTTGTTGTTTCCATTGTTACGGCCGACAGTGACCGTTCGTTGTGTCAATTAAAGAGATGATACAATACAAGAAATACTACAAAAATCCCCAAAATTATTTTCAGACTTTTTTTTTCCACTTTACCGAAAAAATTAAAAGTACACGACACCAAACAAGGCATCTACTAATATACCTGTATGTCTATGGTTAGAAACATCTCCAATCCCTTCAAAAAGCGTTCCTGGGGGTCACATGACTAAAGGTGTCGCCATAGAGACGACTTTAACAAATAACAAGCCGTTGTGTCACCCTCAGGGCTCCGCTTCTGTGGTTTCGGCGTCCCCGGCCATCCTCCTAAGCGCCATGACAACGGACGGTGTGTGCGAGCGCGTCAGACAACTCCAGGGCATCGACCACAGCATGTTGGCTGCGTACACCGCCACCATCAGGAAGGTGAGCCACGCACGTCATCGTCGGGCTGCACCATTATGGCCAAATTGACAAACATGATTATTTTGACCAATATTTTAATCAGTATTATTAATCACAATTATTTCTCATGCTCAGGAAATCATCTGTATTTTTATTGCACTACTTTTCAACAAACAATATGTAAACATGTTTTCAGTACAAAATGAAACTTTAAATAACAATACATGATACAAGATGGAAATGTATTCAACAGTGCTCTACTGAATAAATATGCTATTGCAGAGTGCAATCACAAAGTGCAACTCCATAGAAGCAGAGGCATTATATATAAGCTAAACTAAACCAGAAAAATTAGGCTTCAAGCGCTGACTTCTCATTCAGTCGGGGTAACAAACTGCAAAGAACTTGACAGTTGTGATTCCCCCCCTCTATTAATTCCCGGCGTTTTTCACTGCGGTTAGGCCAGCCTCCAGTCGATGTCAAGCCAGCCGCCACAATGATTGTTCATACCATGCATTAGTAATGTCCATCATCAGGCGGGGCGGCATTAGCAATGCATAGTATGAACATTTGTTGTGGCGGCTGGCTTGACTTTTTCTTTTCAACAGGAGACCGGCCTGAATGCTGTTGTTTTTCACATGATGTCGGTATTGCCACTTTGAAGAAATAATTGCACAAAGGAATCACGTATTTCTTCTCTAGTACATTAACTATTTTTCTGCCATTTTTTCCAGCTGGCCGAAGAGATTTGCCCTGCAGGGCTCTCTGCCACTTTACATTGGACTTACTAACGTCACTCGCCTGGAATAAAAAAATAGATAAACTAGTTTAATTGTGGAAGCCAAAATCCATGATCACGATTAAAATTCCATAAATTCTGCAGCCCTACGTCATTGTGATCAACATTCTTCTTATTCTTGATCTGGGATGTCAAACCTACGGCCCGCGGGCCAGAACAGGCCCGTCAGGGGGTCTAATCTGGCCCGTGAGGATAGAGAAAACATAATTACATTTTTTTCACTAAAAGTAACTTGTTGCTAATTTTGTCCACTGGAGGGTGCACTGATCACCACGTAACAAACCACTTATCACTTAAATGACATTGTGAAAATTGGGTGCTACTCACGATTTGACACCTGGTACTTTTGAAAATGAAAAGATGACAAGTTTCAGGCGCAAAGTAAGCCTATGCCACCTTTCCACTGTCAAGAATACACTTTTGTGAAAATGAATATCTCCTTTAGACAGATTTAAAGACACTGAATATAGCAAAATATTAGTCAATAGCTTCAGTTCAAAAGAAGTTGGTTGGGTGGAACCCTTTTGGGTGTTTTTTTTCATGCACTGCCATGACTTGTATGTGTATTTGTGTATATATATATATATATATATACATTTAAAAGGCAGGAGACAACTGCACCCTCTTTCTGAAGAGTTCCCACTTTAGTTTGTATAGGGTGAGGAGTCACTTGAGGTTGTCAAGACAGATGTGGAAATTCATATAAGTGTAAAATTGGTTTCTAAAACTTAACATGCTTTTACATATATAGATCCACTTTTATCTGTAAGTTGCATGAATCAATGAAAAGAACTGATTCATAATGTTGAAATTGATCTCATTTTTGTTAAGAAATAGATTCCTTATGATTTGGAACAAGATAATCAATAAATGTGAATGTTTTCAAAATGTACAGGTACTTGTAATTATTTCCACCAAATTATTGGGAAAAATTTGGAAATTTCTCATTACTTAAAGCTTGTTCAGCCACAAATATACTTGTCAGGACTGGTTGAGATCAAATTGGGGTGAATGTGACCTCTGACCTAAAATGAGTTTGACTCCTCCTGTAAATCTTCATCTTTATGATGTTCTTGAGGTCCGTGATCTTCATCGTGTTCTTGCTGTTTAGGCCAATGTGAACGGCCGAGTCCTGTCGCAGTGCAACTTGGACGAGCTGAAGAAGGAAATGAACATGAACTTTGGAGACTGGCAGCTCTTCCGAGCCAGCGTGAGTGCGCCGCTCAAACACTCGCCACACTAACAGGTCCTGCCCACACTGACCTCACTTCCTGTCCTCGCAGGTGCTGGAAATGCGTCAGGTGGAGAGTCAGGTGCTGTACGAGGAGGCTGCCAGCGAGCAAGGCAGCGTAGCGGGGGTCCATCCTGAGGTGGGCCGGCGGGCTACGGCACCGCCCCGTACCGGCAACGCCCCCAGCGACATGTCCCCTATGTACAGCTTCACTCTGAGCTTCGATGACCTCAGCACGATTGGCTTGGACGAGCAGCCGCCACCCAGATATGCCAACGCGCAATGGATGGTCAGGAAACTTTCCAATAAGTTGAACTATTCTGATGTAACGTTGGCTGCAGGCTCAGTGCTAACTAGTCGGGGACACATATTTCTGTCATGTGACCATGCTGGTTTGCGTTTGTTTGTGTGTCCCCAGGGCGGCCCCCAGCGTACCGGCAGCATCACGAGCCTCAATTCGCAGGAATCCAGCAACGACATCGCCAAATTGACGGATAAGCAGCAGGCCGAGTACCGATGCGCCTACCAGGAGTACATCGCCCAGATGGCCCAGCTGGAGGGTGGCGGCGATAAACTGGTCCAGCCACAGCCTGGACATTTCATGACGCCATCTTTAGACCAGGGCAGCAAGGATGGTGCCGAGCAAGACGGGCGCAAGGCCTTCGCGAGTAAGAGGGGTGGCGGTAAAGCGCCGCCCGACAACACCGACAGTGGCGAAGCACTGGATCCTATCACCGAAGAAGATGAAAAAGGAGACCATGGCTCCTCCAAGTTCTTACTGGCCCGCAAGACCTCAGCAGACCGAGGCAGCCTTTTCCCAGGTACCAAGGCGGGTGGTGGTGGCAGTCTGCGCTACCAGAAGCTAACCAGCGATGACGAGGAATCCGAGGAGTCCGACACCCTGTTGCTGAAAGACGGGAAGGCGGCGGGTGAGGCCAAAGTGGCCGGCTGCTCCCTGGCCCTGAAGGGGAAGGATTACTTGTCAGATGCCACGTTGGACAAGAAGGACTCGTCCGACTCGGGCGTGCGCTCCAACGAGAGCTCGCCCAACCATTCGCTGCAGGATGAGGAAGCTGACCTGTCGCAGACGGAACGCGCCGACTTGATCCAGCTAAACGAGGACGGCACCGCCCGGAAGCAAAGCCCCCCCGCAGCCCTCCCCGCCACCCTCCAGGACCCCACCGAGACCCGCATGTCCATCTGCAGCCCTGAGGAGGCCTGGCCCGCTGCCAAGACCTGGAACCTAAACCGCACACCCAGCAGCGTCACCCTCAACAACAACACCAACGCTCAGCAGGGGGAGCACCCTTGCCAGACGCCGCACACCAACACCGCCTCCCCCGCCAGCGACGCCATCATCCCGCCCACGTCCAGCACCACCACCACCACCACCACCACCCGGCCCGGCCCCAACAACGAGAACGTGCGGGTAGTCCACCTGAAGAGGGGCCTGAAGCCAGGAGACCCTCCGGAGGTGTGCACCCTGGCAGCCGATGTTGTCTCCTTCGGAGAGGAGCGGGAGAGCATCCTGTGACCAATGGCAAACCTGCAGCATCATGTGACTCATGATTAGGGTTTCAAAATTTTAGGAATTTTCAAAGTTGGGAACTTTCCATGGGAATAATCATGAATTTACAAAATTGAACATTGGCTCTGAAGAAGGAACTGAAATACAGTGGACCCCGCTATCCGCAGGGGATAAGGACATTGCCTCACCGTGTATAGAGAAAATCTGCGAATAATTGACGCTCATTATAATTGCCATGAAAAAAACAAAACTTTTTTTTCTTCTGAAAAATGTGAATATAGCAGTGGATTAGGAAAAAATACCACAAATAATGGGATAATTTCCCACTAAAATGTGCAAATTGCTCAATCGCTGACCCGTGACTGTGCGGGTGATCCACTGTATAGTTGGGGGGGAAAACATTGCACATAATCCTGACTAAAACAAGCAGATTGCCTGCAAGTACAGTTGTGGTACCTGGACTTTCGGGTGCCCCGACTTGCGTTTTTCAAGTTACGAGCTGTCGCTAGGTCGATATTTTTTAGCTTTGTGCTGTGAGCCAAAATTTGCGTTGCGCATGAGCTAAAAAATAAAATAAAAAAGGTGCAATTAAGGTACTGTAATTCGTGTGTGGGCAAGGAGAGGCAAGGTTTTGTATGCATGTTATATTTATGCTTGAATGTGATACCAGGCTTCATTCTACCCTAAATTCTCATAGCTTCCCATGGAGAGTTTTCAATTTGGAATATTTCTAAAATTCCCCAGCTCAACGTTCTGTAAATGTTCCACACCTCTGCAACCCTTCTCATGTTTGGTGTTTTTGTGTGTAGACGTGAGCTAACTTGTCGTGACACCAAATTCGTGCTTGATGTTGTTTATGTCAGCGGTCCCCAACCACCATGCCCGGTCCATGGACCATTTGGTACTGCACTGCACTGCATATCAAGACTGAACAAAAAATTATTGATCAGCAGTCTGAAAATTTATATTTTGAAAATCTGCACCTTGGTGCACATCAAACTGCTCGTCTTGGCGCTGGTAGAAAAAAGAAAATAAAAAAAGATGACTGCCAAAAAGAAAAATTACTCTTGAAATGGGAACATCCCATTAATTACAACTACATTCAGTGTAAAGATGCCGGTCTGTCAAAGTATTGCTTCACGTGAAACTGGGCCATGGTGCAAAAAAAAAGGTAGGGGGTTTAGATGTTTTATAAAAATTGTTGTTTTAAAACCTAACGTCAACATGTGCTGAAACTTGATGTTTACAAACATTTGGGATTAACAGGCAGTCTGCCCAATGTCGTGTTCCCTTGACTATAGCCCCGCCCTCTGTGACTTGATGGATGTGATGTTTAAAGTGATAACTCAAGATCTTAATGACATAACCAATAAGTATTTCTAAAATGTCAATGTTAGCAACTAATGAAGTACAGTACAAGTATAATGCGCATGTCATTCATTACCTGTCATGAAGTAGAAAAAAAGTGCATGAAGATGTGACGTATTTAAGAATAAAAATGAGATTGAGTTGCATCTGATTTATTCTTCTGCCACACGTTTTTCAAATTTCACAAAACGGAACAGAAAATCCAAATTTGTCACGTGACCAACAGAAAACCTCGCAGGACTAAGGTCAAACTGCAACAAGTGCGTGAAAATCATAGGAAAATGTTGTTTTTTTGTTTTTTTTAAAAAAGGAAAACTGTGAGGTAAAACAGTCATTTGCGGCACTTTCGGCTCAGTAGGTGAACAGAAGGTCCGAGAAGTCTCCGGTTATCATCCGGCTCAATTCGGGCGTGCAGTGGTCCGGAAACTCGAAGTGAGAGCCGCGGCCCCGCTCAGTACCGCTCAGGTCCAAGTCTTTGTCCACTAGAGACAGGCTCAGGTTGCCCGGTTCCGAGGGGGCGGGGCTGGTTGGGAACGGGTCCTGCTGGTCGCGCTCCAGGTCGTCTCCACAGCACGACGAATTGGACCCAGACGAGGACGACGACGAAGAGGCCAGGTACAAGGTTCCGGTGGCCTGGCGCGTCATGTTCTTTAAGCTGTAGAAGAGCCGAACCGAATCTTCTTCCGGTTCTGCGGCAGTTTCGTCGTCGTCCGAGTCGTTGAAGTCCCGCTTGAGCACGAAGCGGCACCTCGGCCTCTGCCGCTGCCGCTGCTGCGGGTTCGACCGCTTGCTGGCTCCTCGGCCGCTCTTATCGGCGGCCTCGCCCGTCTTGGTCTTCTTCCTGGGCCGGTACTTGTAGTCCGGGTGGTCGGCCATGTGCTGCAGGCGGAGCCGCTCAGCCTCGCGGATGAACGGACCCTTCTCGGACTTGTCCAGCGACTTCCACCTCTTGCCGAGCCGCTTGGAGATCTCGGCGTTGTGCACTTCGGGCGACTGCTGCATGATCTTCCTGCGCTCCATTTTGGACCAAACCATGAAGGCGTTCATGGGCCGTTTAACGTGAGACGCCGCTTTTTGCTGCTGCTGCTGCTGCTTCAGCATGGTGGCCAGCCTATGTCACCTCCGACTGCCACGCTTTTCAACCAGCCGGCCCGGTTCCGTTTCGCGTGCCGACAAAGCGAACGAGCGAGCGTGGAGCTCGTGAGTTACCGCCTCAGATAAACCGCCCGGCCGGCGTCTTCTTAACGCACCGGTAAGTGTGCGCCACCGTGCTGCCGTCGGCCAATCGCAGCACGTCTTACTGTACGATTGCCCGCCTTTTTGGCGTCTCGGCCAATCGCAGCGCAGCTTTTTTTTAGTTTCCTTCCCGCCTTTGTCGCTTTCACAGCCAATCATAGCCAGTGCCCGCCCATTACAGTTTCTGCCACTTTTCAATGGGAATTTTTTTTTTATTTCGTTGAATTGAAATCCTTCAGATCAAAAGTCACCGAGTGACAAATTATACCAATAATGTTCTATATTAACATTAAATGTTTGTTGCTTTTATATCATTTGCTTCCATGATGCTTAAATTCGAAGCTGAATAATAGAATTCACATAGAATGCACTGTCTTTTAAAAATTGTGATTATTCACAATTGTAAAGTGCCCCCCTTTGTTTCAGTGTTTAACTTTCATGATTTATAATTGTTCTTTGGTTTTGTCTTTTTCTTTAAGTGAAGGGAGACTGGCAAAGTAAGAATTTAATTGCTCAGTGTTACTTTTGTGTTTTTCCTGTGCACATGACAAATATTTTGAATGTTGAATCTTGAATATGATGTGTGGAGGCTTAAGTTGCAGTAAAATCATACATTTTACATTTCAAGTGTCAGTAGTACACAAAATGAAATTTAAACTTCACCAATCTGAAATTGGACCAAATTGTTGAGGGGTAAAAAAAATTGTTGGAATTGCCTTCAGTGTCCCTCACAAGAGCTGAGTGCAGGAAGCATCAACTGATGAACTGAAGGTTTCTTTTTCGTTGGCTTTTTTTTGCCTGACACTGTTTCCCAAAAGAAAGCGTCACCTCAACGCGAATTGTTACTATAATCAGGAAGTGACGTCACATTCAAAGCAGTAAGACTCCAAAATTATCAAAAGTTTATATGCGTCCATTCTTTTATACACTGCACTTTTTAAGTATCTGAACTTCTACCTAAAGTCGCACCGAAGTCATGTTCGTGTTTTGTTTCTGAATGCATTAAATGTGAAGGTAAGTTCTGAAAACGTGAAACGAAGACTGACAACAATTTAGCACTGAATTCTTGAAATATAGCTTAAATCTCTTTGTCAACGTCTCAACTGGATGGATTTTTTGGGGGGGAGGGCTAAAACGGGCTCAAACACTTGAACACACAGCGTACCAGCGAACGTATTTGATTGACAGGTGAAGGGCTGTCTCCAGTGCCCTCAACAGAAACACCCACACAGTCCTGCAGCTCGAGGGCAGCCCTTATTTTTCATGATTTCAGATCCTTACTTTACATACATGGAGATTTTTTTTAATTGTATTTTTGTTTTATTCATTCAAATTTGGCAGACTTTTTGGCCTCTTTGGTGAGTTTTTAAGTACAGAGTATGAGTACATTACTTTTGCCACCTCTGACTGGTCGCCTGCCACAAATAGACAAAACAACATTCCCACTCATTCACACAAAGAGACAATTTCTTGGTCTCCAATGAAGCTAAAATGCTGACATGTTTTGGGAGGGTGCAAGGAAAGACCCATGCGAGCATGGGGATAACATGCAAACTCCACACAGAAGGGATTCAAACCCAGAACCTCAAAAATGCAATGCAGCTCTGGTAACCACTAGTCACTAGGCTAATGAAGGGTCAAAATTAACAAACTTTTTTTTATTGCTTTTAATGTTTACCATTAACAGTGCTTAACTTCAAGGCTGCAACTAACCATTATAATAATAATAATCAATTAATCTGTCGATAATTTTTTCGATTAATCAAAAAAAGAAAATTTTTATTTCCATCCCTTTATGGAAAAACAGGACATTATTTCAAATTGACTGCGCAGAGAATGCACACACATAAATTGATTTAGATTCAGTTCCTGGTTTGGTCTGTAATATCTGTCTGAAAACCGGCAAAAATGTTGACCGTTGTTTTCCAAAGTAAAAGCAGATGTTTGGAAATGTCTTATTTTGATTAAACGCAAAAATCAAATCAGCCTGCTTTCATGGAGGACTAAATAAATCTGAGAATATTTACTGTTGAGAGGCTGAAATTCCGGTTTGGACAATTTTAAGTTAAAAAAAATGTCTCTAAACGATTAACAGATTATCAAAATAGTTGTCAATTAATTTGGTAATCGAGTAGTTGTCGATTAATTGCTGCAACTTTATTATACTTCTTTTAGAATTAGATTTTTTTTTTGTGGGAAACCTTCCAAATGTGTGCAACGTGGAAGTGGAGCAGTATGCGTCGCTCGTGAAGAGCTTCTATTGTGTTTGAGTTCGGGGACACAAAGGAGGCGTCCCGACGCCCCTCGTCTTATTCATTATGTGGGGGAGGGGCTGCATCTGCATTCTCAAGACTATTGTTCATCTGTTACATTCGCTTACATTTGATGATCAAGAAGAAATTGCATTTCAATCATTTACCGTGATAGTCAAGCTTTTCAGTAGTGCGTGTTTGTCTATTGTAGACTGTAATGTGTACTAGACCGTATAATTGCCATTGAACCGACATACTTGGAGCTTACATTTATAGAGTGGTGCCTTGCGATACGAGCTCAATTTGTTCCTTTACCCCACTCGTAACTCAAAACACATGTGCCTCAAATCATCGTTCCCCATTGCAATGGTTTGAAATGCCATTAATCCGTTCCAGCCTCTCAAAAAAACAACACGTTTTTGTAATTTTTTTAACAAGAAAAATAGCACTCTATAATATACTTTATATAAACATACAGTAATGACATAATTAAAAAGAATAAACTTTCTCCAGCAATTCTCCTACTGCTCATTCTGGTGTGCACACCTGGGCCACCTGGGGGCAGGATAAGACAGATATACGGAACTGGACTCAGCTCCTCTCTCGGCTTCTCAGTACGGCAGTAATATTACTTGTTCTCCGTAGAGGATAAAGAATATATGTCTGTGGGTATTGTTATATGGTCTGAAAACATATTTAAACATTGTCATCAGGTACTCACTCTAATTATGTGTCTATTTCGACTTCTTACAAAGTCGACATCAAGGCATTTAAATTAATATCAAATCACAACCTAAAGAATCGAAATCGAATACTCAGTCCTGAATGAAAGCAGCAAATTGGACAGGACTCTTAATGATTTACCCTGGTTGGTACTTTTTTTGCTGCTTCCTGATTGGGTGAAGAGAAATGCATTGCCTTTTCAGGACTAATAGGGAAGCACATGACCTTTGAGGGTAAAACCCTCAACACAGTGAGTGGGCAAGCTTTGGGGGGATCCAATGGACCTCGACAATGAAAAGCGGGTCGAGTGTGAACTGTTGCGCACACTTTTGTTGTTGTGACAAACGCTGGCTTTTGTGATGAAGGGGCTAAGGGGCGATTGGTCCGCCCGCCCCAAATGGCTAAAAGCTGAACTGCACCAAAATTACCAGCAACTATTGAGAATAAGGAACAAAAGCTATTGTGTGTCTATATGTGTCCTGACATTGACTGACGACCAATCTATTGTTTGCCTGTATGGGAAATGGACGCATAGGCCGTAACATGTATCCTCTTCTGATTGGTTGTTCATTATAAACTCCTCAACATTCTCACCACAATGCAGATTTTTTTTTATTTGAAAGGTCAACAGGAAGTGATGACTTTTATTGTTGCAAGTTGTAAGTGGAGACATGCCGCTCGCTGATTAGAAGACAAAGGGTCAGAGTTTGGAGCGATTAGTCGCCACGGATACGGCTCGGCCCCAAAGTCGGAGGAGGCCGACTCCTCCGTCGGGCGCAATGACGAAACGGACCTGAGTGACGGGGCGGGGGGCTGATCCTCCACAAGCAACATGTGGTTAGCATCTGGACCCAGCTGCACTCACTCATGCACACAAATATACACCAGCTCGTGTCTATATGTTGATTTGTATGGAACCCACCTTCCGAGGAGGCAGCAGGAGCCTCCATTTCACACAATTCCATCCGCTCCCGACGAACTGGGCTTCCTCCTCAGGAGTCAAAGTGCACACCTCCCCGCTGCACGAGTTTGGAAAGTTGCCTGGAAGGAGAAAACAAAATGGCATACCTATATATGAGTCATTTTCATATAATTTGAGCAACAACGGTAACGACATGACCCAATGAATTTTCTTTAAAAAATATATATAAATAAATAAAATACTGTTGAGTATTTGAATTACTGCCATTTGTTATCCATCATGTATGTTTGACATTTTTGGATATATAGGATTTTTCTCCTGTTACTTAATATGCCTTTTCCATGAAAACTAACGCAAATGCATCTTAGTGTCTTCAGCGTTCCTTTTTTTGTTTCTTTTACAAACGATGCTTCTTTGTCACTCAAACTGTCTTTACCGTTAATGACCCTGGAGAGAGCGAAGTTGTCTGGGGCTTCACACCCCTGGTAGGGTCACCCATGGCAAAAAGGTCCTAGGCGAGGGACCAGACAAAGCACGGCTCCAAAAACCCTTATGAAGAAAGAATCAAATGGATCTAGGTTTCCCTTGCCCGGACGCGGGTCACCGGGGCCCCCCTCTGGAGCCAGGCCTGGAGGTGGGTCTCGAAGGCGATAGGGGTCAGGTGCAGTGCGAGCTGGGCGGTGGCCTAAGGCAGGGACCTTGGTGATCCGATCCCCGGCTACAGAAGCTGGCTCTAGGGATGTGGAATGTCACCTCTCTGGCAGGGAAGGTGCCCGAGCTGGTGTGTGAGGTCGAGAAGTTCCGACTAGATATAGTCTGACTCGCCTCCACACACAGCTTGAACTCTGGTACCAGTCCTCTCGAGAGGGGTTGGACTCTCTTCCACTCTGGAGTTGCCCACGGTGAGAGGCACCGAGCAGGTGTGGGTATACTTATTGCCCCCCGGCTCAGCGCCCGTGCGTTGGGGTTCACCCCCGTGGACGAGAGGGTAGCCTCCCTCCGCCTTCGGGTGGGGGGACGGGTCCTGACTGTTGTTTGTGCCTATGCACCAAACAGCAGTTCAGAGTACCCACCCTTTTTGGAGTCCTTGGAGGGGGTGCTGGAGAGAGCTCCCGCTGGGGACTCCATCGTTCTGCTGGGGGACTTCAATGCTCACGTGGGCAATGACAGTGAGACTTGCAAGGGCGTGATTGGGAGAAACGGCCGCCCCGATCAGAACCCGAGCGGTGTTCTGTTATTGGACTATTGTGCTCATCACGTATTGTCTATAACGAACACCATGTTCAAGCATAAGGGTGTCCACACGTGCACTTGGCACCAGGACACCCTAGGTCGCAGTTCAATGATTGAATTTGTGGTCGTGTCATCGGACTTGCGGCCGCATGTCTTGGACACTCGGGTGAAGAGAGGGGCGGAGCTGTCAACTGATCACCACCTGGTGGTGAGTTGGCTCCGATGGTGGGGGAAGATGCCGGTCCGACGTGGCAGGCCCAAACGTATTGAGGCTCTGCTGGGAACGTCTGGCAGAATCCCCTGTCAGAAGGAGTTTCAACTCCCACCTCTGACAGAACTTTGCTCATGTCCCGTGGGAGGCGGGGGACATAGAGTCCGAGTGGACCATGTTCCACGCCTCCATTGCTGAGGCGGCCGACCGGAGCTGTGGGCGTAAGGTGGTCGGTGCCTGTCGTGGCGGCAATCCCCGAACCCGTTGGTGGACACCAATGGTGAGGGATGCCGTCAAGCTGAAGGAGTCCTTTACATGGGAACCATGTAAAACTCCAATTTAAAAAAAGAACTAAAATGTTGACTTAATGACATGTTGATGCATGACTTAACACACCAAATGTGACTTGTTAAAGCGATGTGCATTCCACGTTGATGACACAAACAAGCACATTTGACGTCGTCAACATTTTGCACACTTATGAAGCCTGTTTTTCCTACTAGATTATTTTATTACGTGACAGACACCTTGTCAGGCAAATGCTAACAGCACTAACAACAACACCATGAGGTCTACAAACAGACTAGAACTACAAATAAAAGGACTTGAGGACTCGGACTGGGTAACGAGGAACAGTAGACTAGAGTAGTAATTATCAACCTTTATTAAGCCAAGGCACATATTTTACATTGGAAAAAAAATCTCACTCAAGAATGTTGCAAATATGATATGTTGATACGAGCCGTCAATCGGCCAAATGTTTGCTTTGACTTGTGATCTTAAACTTGAGATGCAAGCAGTGACGGTGGCAGTGAACTCAGCCCACTTAACAAGCAGCAGCAATTGGGCAGATGGTGAAAAAATCTTAAAAAAAAAGAGGCTTCAAGCGGTTTTTGCCACACTCACCTCAAGTTTACTGTCCAACTAAACAAAGAAAATTTCACACTGTTTATTTAAAGCAAACACATAGCCTCGGCTACCTGAATGCTAGCATACAATGGGAAACTCCATAAGCACCTTGGCTAACAATTAGCATCTATGTGGTGGCATCGGTACCCTTTAAGCAACAGATATCTGAACACAAATGGTCCGCAACACATTGAGACAGACAATATAACAATACAGAACAGTCATATATTCTTTGTCCTGTGTGAGGAATTACTAATATTAGTGACATACTGATGAGCTAAGAGGAGGTGAGACGTTGCAATGAACAGTATATCCGTTTGTCCTATACTGCCCCAGATGGTCAAGGCGCACACATCAGAATGAGCACAATTAAAGGAGAAAGGGTGGCAAAAAACGTTTTGTTTTTTTTAATTCTATTTAATTGTCATTACTATATGTTTTTATAAAGTACAATATTATAGAGTGGTATTTTCAAATAAATTTGATTTGAGTTACGAGCGTGGCCACAGAACCAAATAAACTCTTATTTCAAGGCACCACTGCACGTGCATTGGCTCAATAAAGATTGGGAATGACTAGACTCGAGCAGTGATTCTCAACTGGTCGGTTGGGACCCAAAAGTGGATCGCGGACAGGTAGTAAAAAATTTATACTGTAGTACCGTATAATAAATCAGTTGCATTGGTCTGCAGCCTTCATTTCCTAAAAAGAATCTATTGATGTGCATTTTCCTAAAAAGAAGAAATCAGTCCCAACTTAAAATTTAAATGCAGTTCTGTTCATCCTCAGTTTCTTAATAAGGTGCTCTGAAAGGCACTTTAAGTGATAATAGAAAAATGTGGGTAGCAGGATGACAACAGTTGCGAAACAATAGATTAGAGGACTAGGACTGGATAACTAGTACCAGAAGCCTTGAGGACAAGGAAGACTGGAGCAGTGATTCCCAAACGTTTCCCTTTTTTTTTTCCACCCGCCCCACAATTTCCCTTGATTGCAGCAGTTGGTCCCGATGATAACTTGGGGACTGCGGGAGTGGGACTGGGCGTCATTCGCTGATAAAATGTACGAAGGTGACTGGAAAGACTCCCCGTCGTGCAGGTTCTGCCTCCACGTGGCCCACCTGAAGAAAGGCACAGCGACAGATCAGTTTCCTGCCCACCCCGCCAAAATAAAGCGCTGATTGCCGCTCACTCACCCACCACTCGCTGTCTTCCTCGCCCTCCACCACGATCACTTCGCCCTCCTCGAAGGTCAGCTCGTCAGGGTTGTCCGCAGAACACCTGTAGATGGCTCGCACCCTTTTGGGCCTCGACAGCTGTGTGCACACACAAACAAAAAAAAGGGTCATTTTCATATAATTTGATCAAAAACGATAAAGACATGCCCCACTGAATTTCCTTTTATATTTGACTATGTATATAATATATTTTGAATAATTGCATTATTGGCAGTTGTTATGCATCAAAAGTTCATCATTGTTTTTAAGAGAGAAAATTATTCTAAAGTAATATTTGTCAAACGTAATGCCAAAATGCCTTTACACTCTCTTCTTCGTTTGTCTGTGTGACTATTAACAGGAGCAGCAGAATTAATTGAAGCATTAAATCATGATGCATACACAGTTTAATTATTTTACATTATATTTAATTACGCTACTACGTTATGTTTTTATAAATTACAATGTTATAGAAATGTAGTTTTCCTTGGGGGGGCTGGAACGGATTAATGGCATTTCCATTCATGTCAATGGGGAAATATGATTTAAGATGCAAGTGTTTTGAGTTATGAGCGTGGTCACGGAACCAATTACACTTTTATCTGAAGGCACCACTGTATGTTCAACATTTTGGCAAAAAAAGAGAAAACTATATGTATGGTTTTCTATTGGCATGACATGTAAATCATTACTATTTATTACTTGGGGAATCCCCTTCAGTGTAATACAGTGCCACTTTATGAATAGAAGACAAATTCGCAGTTTTAATATTAGTACATTAATTTGTATTAGCTCCCAGAGAATATTTCCCTGTGAGTATTGTTGTATGCTCTGTTTGTATGTGTTGCTGCTCCATGTGCCTAGTTAAATATACAGTGTTAAACTCTCATTTATTTTATGTCAGTTTTTTACAGTAAACTGAAACAGTGACATAAACAGGTTGAAGCAAACATGCTTTACCTCTTATTTGGAAAACTGCGAGTGAAAGCATGAGAACAGATGCTAAAGAATACCTTAAAAGGGGGGGTTACTAAGTTTGTGTTTTCAAAAGTTTTAAATGTATGTGGAAGGGGTAAAACTATTTTCTTCTCTCCATATTCTATATTAAACACTCGGCACTAACTGTCAACTTTTCTTTTCTTTGGCCCACTCATGGTTGAAGAAGGGTTCAGAGCAGTAGCAGAGTAAACAGAGAACATCCAAAGTCCAGTCAATGTATCGCTGTACCTACTGCGCTACCTGGCGGAACCACTGGGCATTACAGCACAACCTGGTTGAACCACTCGGCATTACAGGACAAGGTCAAATGAACGTAGTCATGATTTTTTATCTGATTTGGGCGATTCTGTACCAATCTTTGGCGGGCTGGATTGAAATGATCAACAGGCCGGATGTGGCCGGCGGGCCGTAGCTTGCCCAACCCTGGTCTAGAACGTACCCTGTGATAAACGAAGTTCACCACAAAAATATTAAGTATCTATAAGGACTTACGCTGAAGGTGGTTCTTGGTTTGGGCGTTGGGGGGGAAGAGCCTTGGGGAGACTGCCCCTGAGAAGCTACATGGAGACTTCATGTTAGTCACATAATAACATGACGTTTGTGTGTGTGTGTGTGTGTGTGTGTGTGTACCTCGTCTGTCTATCGGTGCTCTTCTAACAGACGACCTCTGTGGAGCTCGTTTGTCTGATCTGGAATCAGTTACCAAAAGTCACTTTCTAACATTTTTGAACCGCTTCAGACCAGTATGGACCACTTCAGCGAATCACAGATTGGTATGGACCTGTTCAGAATCGTATATAGGCAAATTCAGACCATCTCCGATCAGTGTATACCAGTTCAGACCACAACGGAACAGTATGGACCAGTGCAGTCTCGTATATACCAGTCGAGACCAGTACAGACCAGCTCAGACTTGTGTATACCAGTTCGGATCATCTCCAATCAGTATGGACCAGTTTAGACTAGTACATACTAGAGGTTGCACAACTTCAGATATTTTTGAATCCACACTAATATGATGAAAGTTGAGTCAACACCGACTAGTTGCTGATGATGTAGATTTTTTTTTTACGATAATACAAAGTCCCGCCACCCAAGTGAGGATAAGCGGTATGGAAAATTAATGAATGATACAAAGTCCAATTCCAATGAAGTTGGGACTTTGTGTAAAAGTTAAATAAAAACAGAATAGAATGATTTGCAATAGACAATTGAATACACTACAAAGGTAAGATATTTAATGTTCAAACTGTTTGCAAATATTCACCCATTTTCAATTTGATGCCTGCAACACGTTCCCAAAAAGTTGGGACAGGGCATGTTTACCTCTGTGTTACATCACCTTTCCTTTTAACAACACTTAAGAAGCGCTTGGGAACTGACGACACAAATTGTTGATACTTTGTAGTTGGGATTCTTTTCCATTCTTGCTTGATGTACAACTTCACAGTTTCTCAAAAATCCAGGGTCTCCATTGCCGTATTTTGCGCTTCAATGGGAGAGTGGTTTGGACTGCTGGCAGGTTAGTCTAGTACATGCTCTCTTTTACTACAAAGCCACACTGTTGTAACTCGTGCAGAATGTGGCTTGGCATTGTCTTTCTGTAATAAGCAGGGACATCCCTGAAAAAGACATTTCTTAGATGACAGCATATGTTGCGCCAAAACCTGGATGTACCTTTTGGCATTGTGGTGCTTTCACAGTTATGCAAGTTACCCATGCCATTGGCTCTAATACACCACATACCATCACAGATGCTGGCTTTTCAAAATGAGAGAATATTTGCAAAAATAAAAAATTAAAAAAATCAATCATATTCATCAGTGTTTGTATTAAATGTCTTTATAGTGTGTTCAATTGAATATAGGTTGAAAAGGATTTTCAAATAATTGTATTCTGTTTTTATTTACATTTTATACAACATCCCAACTTCATTGGAATTGGGATTTGTAGATATACAGGGTGATTGAAAAGTAACTCCCTATTTTTAAGTACTTGTAATTTATTTCTGAACTATAATTCTAACAAGAAATGAACATGAGAAGAAAGTGTATTGCATGGAGTTTTATTTAAAATTCGATATGGGCGCCAGCATTAGCCACCGGTTTCTCAAGCCGCCTGGGAACCGCATTAACTGATTTCACAAGGAACTCCTGTGGGATGGAAGACAACTTCTCGTATTCTCCCTTCAAGTTCTTCCAAAGTCGTTGGTTTGGTAGAATAGACTTGCGCCTTTAACCGTGGAACATACACAAAAAATATTACAACATATATGGAATAAATTAAAAGTATTTTAAAATAGGGAGTTACTTTTCAATCACCCTGTATATATAAAAAATAAATAAATAAATAACAGGAGGAGGGAATGCTAAGCAAAAATCTGTAAAGTGTTTACCAGTTCAGACCAGTATGTACCAGTTGAGACTAGTCAGGACAAGTTGAGACCCCTTACAATAAGAACAGACCAGTACTTGCCTGCTGGGTGATTTGGGTCCTGGTGGTCTGGCGGGTGGAGGTGGGGGTGGCACTTTGTGGTGAAGAGGTGGAGCCAGAGGAAGAGGTGGGGGGGAGGAGGGCGGGGCCAAAGATGGAAGAGGCGTGTTCCGGGCCCTGTGGTTGGCTGGGGGAGGCGGAGGAGGAGGAGGGGGAGTAGCCACTGGGAGAACTGGGGGAGGGGAGATCAGGAGTCATGTGACATTTGGACCGAAAGTGACAGTCACAGAGAGAAAGTGATCATCACAGAAAAAAGTAACGCTCACAGACAGGAAGTAAAAGTCACAGACAGGAAGTTACAATCACCGACAGGGAGTAAGAGTCACAGACAGTAAGTATAAGTCACACGCAGGAATTAACACTCATGAACAGGGAGGAAAAGTCACAGACAGGAAGTAACACTCATGGAGAGGAAGGGCCACTCACTGTACATGGAGGTGTTTCTGCCAGGGGTGTTTAGGGCTGGGGGGTCAGATGAAGACCTTTGCCTTCCTATGGTTTCCATGGCAACCGGTTTAGTGGTCTGCCCTCTGGCGGGGGTCCTGGGCGGCAGCGGGGGGTTGGGTCCGGGCGGCAGGTGTCGGTCCAGCACGGCGCCGTATGTCTCGTTGCTGATCATCATGCTGGGAATCTGACTGCGGTGTCTGGCGGGATGCGCGGGAACGCCGGCGCCCACGAAGCAACTGACGGGACGGTCCCGCTCGTCACGGCGGGAAACGATGGGCTGTGTTGGGGCAGGGGCGCATGACTGTTCATGTATATACAGTACGTTCACAAATATACATTGATACGGCCTTGATTGGGTTGGCCTGTTGCTACAATACATCAGCATCTATACTACGTTGGCTGTAGAAAATCTGCTCTGTAAAAGCAAGATCACAACCTACAAAGTGCACAAAATTTACACTATACCTCTCATTCATCAAATATTTGGGAAGCCAAAAACATTGTATGGCACTTTTCTTGTTGTTGCTGTCACTTTCAGTTTGTCGTAGAAGGGGTCACCACAGCATTACTTGCGTTTTTTTAAAATATTTTTTTTAATATTCTGACGCAACCCACTCATATACTTTATCTAGGCTTGGAACCGGCAGTGGCTGAGGTATTGGGGGTGACCGGGAATATAACCCCATGACTATGTATGTTTACTCCTTATATGTTTAGATTCTCTACAGTCACATGACTTGAGTCAGAGGTGTGACATCAACCCCAGAGATAGGAGAACCCACCTCTGAGTCCCCAGACTCTGCTTTGTCTTTCCTTCTTCCCATGCCTGAGTTTGTGTCTCAGAGACCACCAAACCTGCATTCCATTTGGCCTGTTGTTTCCCATCAACTACCTCCTAAGTCCCACAGCCCAAAAAGGCCCAATACGACTCCTCCTTCAGCTTGACAGCATCCCTCACCGTCATTGTCCACCAACGGATTTGGGGATTGCCGCCACGACAGCCTCAACAATGAAGGCACAGAACCTGGCTTTCTTTCCCTGGATGTGGTCGAAGTTCTGCCAGAGGTGAGAGTTGAAACTCCTTCTGACAGGGGAATCAGCCAGAAACTCTCACAATATGCTTGGGCCTGCCAGGTTGGACCGAAATCATCCCCCACTATTGGAGTCAACACACCACCAGGTGCTGATCGGTTAACAGCTTCGCCGCTCTCTCCAAGAGAGGCCGCAAGTCCAGTGACATGACCACAAAGTCGTTCATCAAACTGTGGCATAGGGTGTCCTGGTGCCAAGGCTGGGTACTCTGAGCTGCTGTTTGGTGTATAGGCACAAACTACCATCAGGAGCCATCCCCCCACCTGAAGGTGGAGGGTGGCTATCCTCTCGTCCACTGGGGTGAACCCCAATGTACAGGCGTCGAGCAGGGTGGAAATAAGTATGCCCACATCTGCTCGGTGTCTTTCTGGGCCTGGCTCCAGAGGGGGACTGCAGTGACCAACGTCCAGGCGAGGGAAAACAAGGTCAAATAAAATATTATTATATATAAATATTTGATGTCTGTAATGAGCAGATGACTGGTTTTGATATACAGTGATTGATATCAATACTTCTACTAATAATGATATATAATATATAAGATATATATGAGGTTAGAGCGTCAGCCTCACAGTTCTGAGGACCCGGGTTCAATCCCCGGTCCCGCCTATGTGGAGTTTGCATGTTCTCCCTGTGCCTGCGTGGGTTTTCTCCGGGCACTCTGATTTCCTCCCACATCCCAAAAACGTGCATTAATTGGAGACTCTAAATTGCCCCTAGGTGTGAATGGTTGTTTGTTTGTATGTGCTCTGCGATTGGCTGGCAACCAGTTCAGGGTGTACCCCGCCTCCTGTCCGATGACAGCTGGGATAGGCTCCAGCACGCCCGCGAGCCTCGTGAGGAGAAGCGGCTCAGAAAATGGATGGATGGATGGATATATATGATAATGATATAAAATAATAATCATTTGAGAAAATTCTTTATTAAATTGTTATCAAGTACGGGCTCCAAAGTTAGCAAATGTTGTTGGCAAAATGATGTAATAATGGGCAATACCAATTAAATGTCATTGTTGGGTCTTAATTGCATAAGATCTGGCTTTGAGTGTAAAATAACTGCTTCATCTCCAAGCAGCAAATGATTGACAAATCTGAACATCTTGTTATTGTTCCATATTGCCACATCTAATATGGCAGCTACCTTGATGTACGATACAGCGTGTTGAGATGTGTTGAGATGCCTCACCTCCAACTCGTCCTCACTCTCGTCCAGGTCGTCGTTACAGAGACACCACTCGTACTCCACGTGCACGTGAACGTTGAACTTTCCTGAATGAGCCTGAGTCAGCTGACAAGCATACACGAGCATGGCAAAGCACGTCATATTTTTAGTCCTTATTGAACTCACTTAGCTTCATGTCTTTTGTTTTGGCAGTTCATTGTTTTAGTTTCCTTTGAATTAACTTGGGTTTAGAAAAGTTAGTAAGTACTGTAGGTATGTTTACTCATGTAGGAAATTCTGGTTTCAGTTCCTTTTGAAGTAACCTAGTTTTAGATTAGGATAGTTCGACAAAACTTAAATGAGTTAAATGTCAACAAATGAGGCTAACAAAGCTAACTGGACTCTCACCAGGTCTTCACACTGAGTGTGTCCGAGTCGTCTAGCAATGTCCAGCGGTGTTTCTCCGGACTCGTTGGCTGCGCACACACACGTATAACACAAACACACATATACAGGGGATAGCGCTAAGGTGCGAACACCGATGAGCAAGTCGTGGTCCACGTGCTGATGATTTACAAGCAAATACTGTATACGGCTGTGTTGGGAATCACAGAGTGTTGACATGAGGATGTGCACACTCACTGATGGCCACGGATGCTTTCCCTCTGAGCAGAAGTTTGAGACACTCGCTGTTGTCCGTCAAGCAGCAGTAATGCAACGCGGTGCTTCCTCGAGACGTCTGCTGGTCCAGGTTGGCGCTGCACGCGCACACAGGCAGGCACACGCACACAGACACATACATACCCACACACACATGCACGCACACACACATACACACAAACACTCAAAGAGAGGCACATGCACACGCAAACACACACACAGCCAAACACACTCACACACACACACACACACACACAAACAGTGTTTATGAAAGCTGATTGAACATGTGACTTGTGATTAGACTGTACGCCGATCTGATTGGAAAAAACACGTCGGTGTGGGACTATTTTGCGGTATCTCAGACAAACAACAACTGAAGTATGTAGTGGGGAATGTCATCTATATGCTTCAACACAACAAATTTGATCGAGCCCCTGAAGAATGTACACGAGGAGCAATCCGCATTCAGGCAACGCAGCGTGGGGGTGGGGGGGGGGGGGGGGGGGGGGGGAACAAAAACAACTCTGGACAACACCCGTCCATATAGCTGGGACAGTGAGAAAGTTAGATTAAGTATGTCATTAACAGTATTTATTAAAGTACTTTAATTGCAATAAAGTAATTTAATGACAGTAAGTTAGCGCCCATTATTTTTGTCATGTTGTAATGTCGATTTGACCTAAACTTATGTCAGTGGCCAATCCTTGAATGCCCCCTAGTGGTCATTAGTGATTTAACTGTTGTCTAAAATGCTAGAGAATAATTTGAGCTGGACGGGCTCCATCACGCCCGCAGCCCTAGTGAGGATAAGCTGTACAGAAAATGGATGGATGGATAAAGTACACAGTACACAAGTATATACAATAAATGAACAAGTCCTGTAAATAGACACATTGCTCTATCTTGTGAACGGATCGGTGATCGTTTTTTTTAAACTCGCTGATCGGTGATTGGCCCCAAAAATCCTGATCGTGTAAAGCCTACTTGTGATGTATCCACGCTACCTGTTCTGCGCCAGGAAGTCAACGATGTGCAGAGAGTTCCTGTCCACCATGCGGACGGCCAGATGGAGTACGGTTTCGCCCGGCTCCTGACGGCACGTTTATGAATCATTAAGATCACATTCCTTAACTCACTTCAACATTGTTCCTTGGAACCATGATACCACCAGATGGTGCCAAAGCAATACAGTTGTGCCTTGAGACGCGAGTGATCCGACCTTTTTGAGATATGAGCCATTGTTCGGCCGATTTTTAGCTTTGACTTGCGAGCAAAAATTGGAGCGCCTTACTCAACTCAACTGACTTGACAACAAGCAATAGTTTGGCAGACAGTCAACAATTTACAATGGAACCCCTATTATTCGCGGGGGATAGGCTGGACCGCAAATAGCGGAAATCTGCAGATAATTGATGCTTCCAGTTACATTTTTTTTTTAACCCAAAGATTCTTGAATAAACTGGGATAGACCGCCATTATGTATTTTCGGGGCTGGTCGGGGGGGCGGGGACCAAACAAAAAATAAAAAATTTAAACAAAAGGGGGAACAAATGAAAAAGGGAGTGAATCCACAAGTGCCGAACCCTGAGTATGTGAGGCGCCACTGTACTGTCAAACTAGACGTAAAACAAAAACAATTACATGTTGTGTAGCCTTCTTATAAAAACTGCATAGCTTTGGCTTAGGAAAATCCATTTTGAGTATTGCTGACAAACAATGCAAAACGCCATAGATGGGCCGCAACAGAAGTAAACAGACAACACAACAAAACTCGCTCGCATAGATTCTTTATGGTCTGTCAAAAAGGACTAAATTGCAGTTACTGAGTCACTTAGTTGTGGAGCTCTTCATTTGTCTCTATGTCTATATTTGAACTAACTTAGCGTTAGCTTAGCTTACCATAGCGCTTCATTGTTTGTCTCTTTGGAACTAACTTAGCTTTAGCTTAGCATAGTGTTGCATTTAATTGTTTTAGTGCCTTCTGAACTACCTTAGCTTTGGCTTAACTTAGCATAGCACCACGGATTTTGTCTCTTTTGAACTAACTTAGCTTTAATGCAACATAACGTTTCATTATTTTATCCCCCTTTTGAACTGCCTTAGCTTTAGAATAGCATGTCAGTGTTTGTCTCCTTTTAACTAACTTAGCTTTAGCTTAACATCGTGCATCATTGTTTTAGTCTCTTCAACAAAAATAGCTTTGGCTTACCAATTCATTTTCATCCCTTTTGAACTAACTTAGCTATAGCTTTAGCATACCATAGCACTTCATTGTTTTAGTGGTTCGTTATTTAAGTCCCTTTTGAAACAGCTTAGCTAAACATAACACATTGTTTGTCCTTTTTAAATTAAATTAGCTTTAGCTTAGCATAGCACAACAGTTCATTATTTTATTTCCTTTTGAACTGCCTTAGCTTTAGAATAGCATGTTCGTTGTTTTAGTCCCTGTTAAGCCAACGTAGCTTTAGCTTTGTAAATACACATTTTTTTCTCCATTTTGTACTAACTTGAAAGATGATTTGAGTGTTTTCGCGTTATAAGCGTGGTCACAGTACCAAATACTGTACACTCTTATCTCAAGGCACCACTGCATAGTGATTGGAGGGTAGGGAACGATGAATGATTCCGGATGCAGTCACTCATTCCTTTCTCTCGAATCACTACAAATGGATTCATATATAGTTGATATTTTTAGGGAACTATCTACAGTTGGTCCACTATAATCAAAAAAATCCCTGTATAGGGACTAAAAAGGCATGAAGGTCGTACATGCTCGTGGGGCTGCGAGAAGGCCTTCATCAGGTCGACGCCCTCGCCGTAGACTTGGATGAGGGCCAGGATGTCACGCTCGCGCACCGCCTGGTAGAGCGCCTGCAGGCGAGTGTCAGCGTCGACGCACAGGTGGCGGACCAGCGCTTTTTCCACGTACTTGGATGTGATGAAGTCCTTTCTGCTCTGCCTACACGTGCACACATTTACGGTACTTATTTCATACGTCTCACTTTACACAAATTGGATAAATATTACTGTAGCCTAATTACACGATGTAATATATTCAATGTCATATACCAACATGACACATTTTCTAGCTAGTATCATTCAATCTAACTAGTGTCTATCTACAGCATTGCATATATCTATTTAGTATTTATTTATCTATCTAGAATCTAAAATGTATCTATCCAGAGCAGAGGTGTCAAAAATATGGCCGGCGGGCCAGAACTGGCCCATCAGGGGGTCCAATCCGGCCTGTGGGAGACAACACATTCATTATTATTTTTCAATATAGGTAACCATTGTTGCTAATTTTGTCTATTGGAGGCCGCACTGATGACCTCTTACCAAAGTCTGGTCACGTAGTGAACTCACCACCTTGCTACTCTGACATTGGTTAAATCGGCATCACATGGCTTACGGGCACCATGTTACCAAGAGTCTCCATTTACCCCCGTATGATTAACTGCGGTGGCTTTTCCCTGTTTTTGCCATTTAGTAAGTGGATTTTGGACGAGGTGTACGGATACATCGTTTCAAGAGAAACCCATAAAGACTATGTATTTAAAGCAAAAATAAAGTGACTATTCTTGAAATGTGAGTTTAATTGTTTCTTTATGGTAACTATTAGCTAGTCGCTGTCAAATATTGCTCATATTCAATTGTTTTAGCATGTTAATAATTAACTTGTACTGGACGTACTTCCGTATTGGCTGTGATGACATGTCAATAAAGTTTATTTAAACCAAGTACAGCACACAAAGACCACGAAAGCCCTGTATTAAATATAACATTTCATACTGGGTTAAAATTATGCAATATTGAACACACTGAAATTCCTTGAAGTGTTTATGAAAATTGGTAGTATCAAAAGCTCGTCAACTGGGTGGGTTGCGGATCAAAGTTTCTCACCCCCAAAAGCCAATCGTTAAGGGGGTGGGGGGACGGGGGTGCGGATCAAAGTTTTTAAGCTTTGATAAACAATTGTCGACGGATGGTGGAGTGGGGCATCGATGCCCACCCTAATTCGTTTGGATGCCTCCCCCAGGTGTGGATGCTTGATGCCACCGCCTCTGGACGCCACTGGTGTGTATCTATGTTTTGACTCACATGTCGCTCGTGGGCCCAGGCTTGGCCACGCCCCTCGCAGAAAGCTCTGCCTCCATGATGTCGTTGAAGGTGGCGTTTCCGACATTCTTGGCCAGCTGAAAACGAGAGCGACACGTTTGACGTCGTCATTTCCCATCGTCAACCTCAGCCAAGCGCACTCACCAGCAACTCGGACGTCCCTAGCACATCCAGGTCCAGACTCTGGATCCTGGAGTAGTGGACCCCTATTTCTCTGTGGATTCCCGAACACTCGATGCAGATGAGCACGCCCAGGTTGGTGGACAACCACGAGGGACCTGCACGACCAGCACACACCTCAAGCATCCTGCACATTTAGGTACTAGTGTTGGCATTAAGTGTTGACTATAAGCAATGCGGTCAACCCGAGACCAATCCCACACACACAGACCTATATGCGCACACACACACACAGACAGACAAACAGACACACACACACCCGTGCACGCACTCACGGCACATACACACACATACGGCATTAGAAGCAGGCAATCACCAGGAGCACCGCAGTCACAGCAGACGTCGTTCCCGTCGATCTTCTTGACCTCGCTGACGATGGCCTTTGTGAGCTCCTGCACGATGTTGTCGCCTTCGCCCTGATCGCCTTTGAATGCTTTGTTCAGCGCTTCTTCTTTACTGTTCTGAAGAACCCACACCCAGCTGCATGCAAGGGACGCCACAGTTCACAGGTCACGACAAACACGAGACGCCAGACAAACCAAGAAGGGTACTACTTACATCTGACATTCGGCCTCGTCCTCTGCCTGGAAGTGATACGTCCGATCGTCTAAGGGGACAGCGAACGCACCTTAAACCCACGGACAGACCTCCTGTCCTGTAGTTGTCATGTTCGAGTCATATTCTAGTGCTGTACTAGGCATGTCCTATTGGTCTTCTCAGTAGGGCCCAAGCAATATGGAAGTTTTTAGGCTAATTGTAAATTCCCATACTTGGCAGAATAAAATACCGATAACTGATTTAATTGGCCGATTAATTTAAAAAATATATATTTTGAATAACTTAACGCTTACAATAATATAGATATGAATTACAGGCAGAACATTTAACTATTTTACAATACTTTGTCCTTTTATTATTTAACTTTTTGCTGATTTTTGGCAATTTTTTAAATGTTGGTTTAAAAAAAAAAAAAAGGTAGATTTTTTTTGCCAGTTTGAAAAGAGCTAATAGAATCAGTCGGGCCCTACTCCTCAGGTCAAGTTCAAAGTCATGATTTAGTTTTCCTCTAGTCATGTCATACAGTGGATTTCAAAAGTCTTAAACACCCCTGTTCAAATTTCAGGTTTTGTGATTTAAAAAAAGAAAAGAAAAATTAAGCCAAGATAAACCTTCTCAACACCACCATTAACTCATTCATTGCCGGGAACTTTGTCAACTGGAATTCAACCATTTACAGTGCTAATCATATTCTCGTCACGTTCTGGCCCGGTTCAGGTCGTGTTCTCAGGCCATGTTCTAGTCAAACCTTGGTCAGTCCTCGTGGTTCTTTTGGGAAGTTCTAGTCACACGTATCAGGCGGCGTTGTTTTTGTTCCGTTCTTGCTGCTTACGTGAGAAGAGGTCAAAGTTCCTCTTGTCGTCGGCGTTCTTCTTCACTTGACACGTGAGCAGGTTCAATTTGGCTGGTGGTCGATTTGCCTGAAACACACACAAAAAACTATTAAACAAAAAAGTGTTGTCAATCAAACCAATGAAACTCCGCCCCATGGTCAATGATGCCGTTGTTGTTGATAGTGCAACTCACTGCACGCGCACGCACACACACACACACACGCACACGCTTGTATATTTGTAATATTTGATTAAAAACACCCAAAAACATGTTTATAGGTCATTTTCATACAATTCGATGAATAACGGTAAAGAGACTTTTTTTTTTTTCATGCCACATCCTGGCACTTTGGATCACAGATCCCTCTGGTATATTAAAACAACCTAATAAGGCTCTCTCTAGTGGCATTAATGGCAAAGACAGCTTGAGGGACAAAGAAGAACCATTTGTAAAACAACCTAAAAAAAAAGGAACTCTGAAGAAAGTAAGATGCATTTGCGATAGTTTTCATGGAAAAGGCATATCACGCAACAGGATAAAAATCCTATACTGTATATCCAAAAATTTAATTAGCATTTTCAGAAAACGTGGCATTTGGGACACATAACGGTAAAGACAATTTAGCATTAAAAGTGTGGAAAATATTACCTCAGAAAATGTTTTTCTTAGAAATTATTATTACCTTTTGAATGATAACAACTGTGAATAATTCAAATACTGATATCAGTAAAATTTATTTTGAAAATGAAATTCAATGCCTGTAAAATTATTGATCAAATTATATGAAATGCCCCTTATAAATCTTTTATGTGGAAAATGAAACCCTTCTGTCTGTCATCCTTTTCCTTAAGCTCTTCCTCCTCTTCCTCATTTTCCTCCTCTTCCGCTTGCTTTGTCCTGATTGGTCGTTTGACTCTTCATGTAAAAACTTAAAAAAACAAAACAAAACAAAAAACAAACAAACAAAAAAACTTAATTAAAAAAAAAAAAAACGTGTTTCCCTGGGCGGTGGCCAGTGGGCGGGGCTTACCGTGGCGTGGCAGATGGTCAGGAAGCCGTTTTTCACCGAGCACTTCCTCTTTTGCCAAACCTTCCTCAGCCTGCATGACATGAGCAAAGATGGTGGCCATGTTGGCGACTTGTGGTCCAGGTGCACTGTGGGAAGCGGACTCACCCCTCGCTCCTCTTGGACAGAACCCCTGAGCGCTCGGTCCCGTGCGCCTTGTTGCCCTGCAGTTGGTGCAGGCTGTATCCTTGCTGCGGCTTGGCCTCCTGTCAATCAGGCACACACATCCAGTTAGTCCGCCCCCCGCGTGCTCCTATTGGTCGACATGGCTGTCCATCAAACCTCTTTGCTCTCTGACTGCAACGACCCCTTGAGGATGTCTCGTAGCTGAGTGAGCTGTTTCCTCTCGCCGTCCTGCGTCTGTTTGATCTGCACAACAGCATGCACGCACATGCACATGCACACACACATTTACACACTCCTCAGCCTTGGGTAAAGGTTAAAGTTGAACCGTGTGTGATGTTGGCGTCCTCACCGCCGTCAGGTCGGACGCCATTTTCTCAACGGAGGGTTTGAGACTCTCGACGGCCGTCAGTCCGTCCTGGAAGAAACTGAGCGCGCATGTGTGTGAGAGAAAGTGTGTGTGTGTGTGTGTAGCGTGTTTGTATATGACAGGGTGATTGACAGGCATCTGCAGTCATACTTGCACTGGGCGTGGAAATACTTGATGAGGTTTTGCAGGAAGTCGACGCCCTTCTTGACCTTTATGTCGTTGACCTTGATCAGGTACTGTGAGGAACGCAGACAGATGTCACTTCCTCTCCCCCATGAGGAGCTCACAAACATTGACCAACCTCGCACATGTTTAGTTGGAACATGCGTCGTTCCTTCTCCATCTCCTCGGCGATCTCGCCACCGCTGAACTCAGTGCGAATCATCCCGTGTTGCTTAGCGTGCTCGCGCTTCTCCTTCTCCAGCTTGGAACTGTCACAGGAAAATTACACTTTCACAATAAAAGCATAGGAAGTGGAAGCCCAGTCAGTCGAGAGGTCCTCACAGTTTGGTCTCGTAATCCTTCCAGGACTTATCAAACGGCTTCTTCAAGTCCTGAGGGTATGACACAGGCCACACTACATGTCACATGGCATGTAACGTGTCACGTCATGTCATATCGCATGTTGCGACACGTCACACGACATTGAACATGATATGTTACAACACATCACATATGTTCAATGAACTGATACATGCCACGTTATATATGTCACATCACACGACATGTAACATTGCGCTTTACATTGACGTCAAAATACACCACGTCACATCGCATGACATGTAACCTGACACTTTATGTGACAGGTGACAAACTGATGGCCCGGGGGCCAGATCCGGGCCGCAACATCATTTTATGTGGCCCGTGAAAGCAAATCATACTTCGACTTCATGTTTCTTGTGAAAATACCAAAATTGGTGTCTTTACTTGTATAATGTTGAGATATTGCAAGCAATTTATGTTACCAATCACCTTTTTGAAATAAATGTAATAATAGTTGAACATTTTTGTATTGGCTTCTGATTGTAAAACTAGTTATCCATCAATTTGTTGTGTATATGTCATTATATGAGACGATATTTTATATGGGCTCACAGTCATAACGGCCCTCCGAGGGAAGCCATAACCACAATGTGGCCCGTGACTAAAATGAGTTCGACACCCCTGCTTTACGTCATAATGTCACATGACACATATGATGTAACAATGCATTAAAACAACTTTACATCATCACATGACATGACATGACATGTAAGATGACATCATGTGACATGTAACGTGACGTCACATGACCTCTTACAGGACAGGTTAAATGCTGTTAATGATCTGTAACATGACATTACATGAAGTTTCACATCACGACCTGTAACTTGAAATGTTAAATGATATGTCACATGACCTGTAACATGACAAATTACATGATGTCACAAGTCACGACATGTAACTTGACACTTTAAATAAAGTCTCACATTACATGACATGTAACTTGACACGTTACATAACATGTCACTTGATGTGTTAAATGACCTGTTACATGACATGATGTCACCACGTCACATCGCATTACATGACACATTACATGACCTGCTATGGTACATGAAAAATGTAGCATAATGTTACGTGAGTTGCTACATGAGATGTCTCATAACTTGTAACATGACATATCACAACACATCACATGACATGTCACGCGACAACAATAACACAATAAATGACCTGTTACATGAGCCGTAACATGACATATTAAAAGTTAACATGACACGTCATGATACATTACATGGTGCCTCACATCACACGTCACGTAACATGACTGTTAGCGCTTCATTTTATAACGTAGTAACAAAGTGTAGTGGGCACGGGACGCACCCCCTTGACGCCGCGTAGGTCCCCCTTGAGCAGACTGTCCAGCGGGAAGGAGATGATGTTGTTCATGTTTTGGACCTGACAAACAGAAAGTGGTATTGACATCCCATGAGGTGAGCGTGTTGCTGAGATAGCGGGGACGGGCTTCGCCCGAGGCTCACCAGGTTTTTGAAGAGCGCTGTCAGCTCTTTGCTGAAAACGGCAAACTTGAGGAAGGCGGCGCCCACAGCGGCTTCCTCGCCGCACATGCAGTTGTCGCCCAACTTCTCCATGGCAAAGACGTACTGGTCCTCATGCTCCACGTGTGCTGCAACACATGCACACATGGATGCACGCGGGCATACACACACACACGCGCACGCATGCCCATGTATACTTAAATGTTTGTTGTGAAGAGTGAAGCGTGAAGATTTGTTTCCTGTGTGAGCGCTGCGCTCCCTTGGCATGCTGGGGCATGAGCAGGAATGATGGTAATGTTTTAAAAGACGTGTGGAAACACCTACAGTAAGTGTGTGTGACCATGTGTGGTGTGTGTGTGAGTGTCTCTGAGTGAGTGTTTGTGAATGTATGCGTGAGTGCGGCAGGAGAGAGTCTGAATGTGTGAGAGTGCATGTTTGCGTGAGCGAGTGGGTGTGTGTGTTTTTGTGAACATACGTGTGAGTGTGTTTATGTGCATTTGTGAGTGT
Organism: Phyllopteryx taeniolatus; assembly: GCF_024500385.1. NCBI lineage: Eukaryota > Metazoa > Chordata > Actinopteri > Syngnathiformes > Syngnathidae > Phyllopteryx > Phyllopteryx taeniolatus. Next base: position 7,738,150 of record NC_084519.1, on the reverse strand, counting down.
ACGTGGAAGTGTGTGTGTTTGTGTTGTCATGACAACATATAGACAATGAAGGACAAGGAGAGTGTCTCACTCAGGCCTGACGTATAGACGGACTTCACTGCCTTCTTCAGCTTAGACAGAACAGAGCGTTCCACATCCAGAACCTGAAACACGAACACGCATGCAGGCGCACGCACACACATACATGCACGCACGCACGCATGCACACACACACACACATACATACATACATAGATACACACATAGGATGACTCAATAAGATGCAAAGGACAGAGGAATAAGAAGTGGCGACCTCCATGCAATCATCAGAAGGGGGAAGTTGTACTTCCTTTTGTGATGTAACGTGGCGGCCGTCACATGACTTCCTGTCGACATTTACATTATGACCAACATTAAGAACGCTTTTGATTGTCATACACTCAGTCAAGACCATTGTATGAAACACACACAAAATCAAATGGCACAGTGGCGCAGTTGTGCCTTGCTCAAGGGGCTGCGATTGTGTGTCCACGTTGGATAGAATGGTCAGGCACCGAAAGCGTCATCATGAACTCCGAAGCCTGTGAACCAAACACGCGCACGTAACGCCACAGTGGAGCACACTGAAGCCACCCATCAGAACACTGATCAGTCAAACGCGCGCGCACACCGTGAGCCATGCACGCGGCCGCCGGGCCGCGGTGTGTCCGTCTCGCTGCCGTTACCTCCTCCAGGGCTGCCACGCTGTTCCTGCAGTGGGCCATGCGCGTGGAGAAGCTGGACGTGGTGGGCGCCTTGTAGTCATCGTTGCACTCTGTGATGAACTCGCTGACGCTCATCACGTCCGGCATGGCGGAACCGAGAGTCCGAACCCGGAAGACCGGAAGAGAGACGTGACGCGCGCAACCTCAGGTGGGGCGGCGGGCACACCTGGCTGACTCACACTCACACACACAAACACTCGCTCTCACGCCTGCGCGCGCACACACACACACACACACAGCAAAGTGTTGTCGAACAATTTAAAGCTTGTCCCTCGCGTGTGTCCGTCCAATTCTTTGGGGCGCCCGCGAGCCGTCTCATTCCGTTTTCAGAAACCCAACTCCTCCTCAGACCACTTCTTCTTCTTTTTTTTTTTTTTTTTTTTTATCCCCAACGGGGGTTTGCAAACCGTAATAGTGCTTTACCGCCACCCAATGATCTGTAATGATTACTGCTTTGCTTTACGATCTAAATTATATTTATTAAATAAACAAAAGACCTTAGATTACAATCATCCTTCATCAGTTCCACTCACATTTTACACTTCATAAGTACCCATCAATTACAATGCCTTTGATGTGTTTTATTTCATATTTTAAATGTAAATTGTTTTTTATTTTATTCAGTGATTCTTTGCATACCACTAGAGTGCACACCACACTTTGAGAATCACTGCTCTTGTAATTACTTGATCAATAGTAATTACCTCCACCCATTGATCTGAAATGATTACTGCTTTAGTATATAATCTAAATTGTCCATTTTCATTTAGAATAAAATTAGATCAACAAACGAGATTAGATTTTCAATTTCTTTCATCTAATCCCGTTGTCTTCAAATATTCTAATAAATGTCTAGTGAACTGGACCTTCTTAAATTTGAGTTGTTGTTTCTGCTGTTGTGGTTCTTGTTTGACAAAAAAAAAAAAAAAAAAACTGCATCAAAAGAAAAAAAAAGATCCCTTGGCACGATCACTAAGCATGTAGAGAGCAAAGATGTCCAACAGGTGGCAGTAGGTTGAAAGAGGTAGTGTAAGTGTCGTCCAGCCACGCCAACAAAGAAGAAAAAGACCGGAAATAAAACAGAGTAAAAAACTTGGATGGGAATTGCACACTGCATGCTGTCTACATTGTGGAATTTATGTAATTTCTTCCGCATTTTGCTGCCATTATCGAGTGAAAGATGACAACCAAACGTAAATCTGAGGCAGTAGTTCCTGCGGAGGAAAGCGACCAGTTGCTTATTCGTCCGCTGTGAGTACTCAACTTTCACTTCTTTGTCCTCCTGCCTAAATCTTTAACATAGAAATATAACATCACATAAATGTCAGTTATTCCTCAAATACATTCCGATTATTATTTTTTTCTTTTCTGTAATCCATATACAACCGCTCTGACGCTCCCTTCTGCTTCTACAAACGCGGGGAGAGCAGAGCCAGACTCGAACCCAGAACCTCTTGACTGTGAAGCAGATTTGCGAACATCAGCCTGCCCCCATATTAATACTGGTTATAACAATTGTTTCTTTGAGTGCTTAGGTTTGAGGCCTTGGTTTCCTAATTTTTACTTTGGCTCAAGAATTTTCATGTCGGTGCATCCCTACAAATTTCATAAATACAATGAAATGCTGCTTTCATGGAGGACTACAAAAATGGGAGAATATTTACTGTTGAGAGTCTGAAATTCTGAGGATTTGGACACTTTTAGGTCAAACAAGCTCTGTAAATGATTACTCGATTAGCAAAATAGTTGTAAATTAATTTAATAATCGATTAGTTATAATTAATTGTTGCACTTAATACACGCCACAGAATATTTTCTGAAAGGTTGACATTATACAGTGTAAAGACACAAAATACGAAATAATAATTGAAACTTATCCTTTTATATCATAAATATACTGTATGGGGTCTGTACTGCTTCTGACAGGGCCACCACTCAAAAAGGGTTCATGTCAGACTTAAATATTAAGTTTTTAATATTTTATATTTACTGTGTGTGTTTGTGTGTGTGTAGCGGAGCTGGGCAAGAAGTGGGAAGGTCCTGCATTATCCTGGAGTTTAAGGGTCGGAAAATCATGGTACCAACGACCTTCTCTGCCTTATTGTTTTGTAGCGGTCGTACGGTGACATCATGTGTCCATTGTTGTTGTGCCGCAGCTGGACTGCGGCATCCACCCGGGCCTGGAGGGCATGGACGCGCTGCCATACATTGACCTGATTGACCCGGCCGAGGTCGACCTGCTGCTCATCAGCCAGTCAGTTTTTGATTATTATAATTATTTAAATTAGTGCAGTGATGATGTGGAGTCTTTATGTGGACTTCAGCTTCCATCTGGACCACTGTGGAGCTCTACCGTGGTTCCTGCAGAAAACCAGCTTCAAGGGGCGCACCTTCATGACGCACGCCACCAAGGCAATCTACCGCTGGCTGCTGTCAGACTACGTCAAAGTCAGGTGGGTGGGATCCGGGGATGCAACTGTTTAGTCTTGTATGGAGCAATATGCCCTATTACCTTTTTTTTTTTTTTTTTTTTTTTTTTTTTTTTTAATGCTGAAGTTGGAAATCATTTTGCCAGGGCTTACCCTTTTAACGACAGTCAGTTCCCTTTTTTTGTTTTTATGTCTACAATCCTCGAAAAAGATTCTTCACTAAGATGCGTCCGGTGCAAGCTTGTCCCTATTTGGAAGTGATGGCTTAGCGGCCTAACAGGAAGTACCATGGATGCTATTCCCACTTGTTGGTCTATTGCTGTCATAGATATAAACAATAGGTAGATTTGTTACGCTCCTGTGAGCTACGTGACTACGTAGATGCTAAGATAGTAGGGGCAAAGTGTCGGCACATTCCATGTTGATGCACCGCACGAAAACCAAAATAACAAGAATGCCTGCACATTGTGCTACATACTCAATGTAACGGAGTAAAGGTACCGATTCTTCTTAATAAAAATACTCAAGTAAAAGTATGCTGCATTAAAAGTAGGCCCAGGCTGATCTGGATTTTTTTGAGGCGGATGCTGATTCCGATATTTGGCAGAATAAAATTCCGATAATCGGCTGATAAGTTTAAAAAATAAATCCTTCCATCCATTCATTTTCCGTACCGCATATCCTCACTAGGGTCGCGTGCGTGCTGGAGCCTATGCCAGCTATCTTTGGGTGAGAGGCAGAGTATATCCTGAACTGGTCGCCAGCCAATCCCAGGTCACATATAAACAAAACAACCATTCGCACTCACGTTCACACCTACGTGCAATTTAGAGTCTTCAATTAACCTACCATGCATGTTTTTGGAATGTGGGAGGAAACCGGAGTACCCGGAGAAAACCCATGCAGGCACGGGGAGAACATGCAAACTCCACACAGGCGAGGCCCGATGTGAGGCAGATGTCCAGTTGTCCACCGTGCAGCCTTAAAAAATATATATAATGAATAAAATAACTTATTTGATGGTCCCTTAATGCTCAAAACACTAAAGATATGAATTACGGGCAGAACATTTGACTGTTTAGTATTGAACTTTACAATTAAAACAGAGAAAAATGTGTTCATGCGGGGAAAATAAAACAGTATAGTGTATCTAAACATTACTTGGGTAAATGAAATGGAATACATGTAGCACATTGCTACCCACCCCTGACTGTTACAATGTGAGGCGATGGTGGCAGATGGCTCAAGCTGAAGCTGACCTTGTGCTCATAGTAACATCTCGGCCGATGAAATGCTGTACACGGAGACGGACCTGGAGGAGAGCATGGACAAGATCGAGACCATCAACTTCCACGAGGTCAAGGAAGTGGCCGGGATCAAGTTCTGGTGCTATCACGCAGGACACGTGCTGGGCGCCGCCATGTTCATGATTGAGATCGCCGGTGTCAAGGTACCAAATCACGTGCTGAAAAAAATCAGAAAAAAACATTTGAATGAAAACCTGCCATATAGTGCCGGTATAGGCAGTGACTGTACAAACGAGGGCCTGACCGATATGGATTTTTTTAGGCCAATTCTGATATTTGGCAGAATAAAATTACGATGACCGATGAATTGGCCAATTAATTAAAAAAATGTTATGAATAAAATGAATTCTCTTTTTTGGGTCCCTTAATGCTTACAAAAATAAAGATATGAATTACAGGCAGAAAATATGGCTGTTTTATAATACTTTGTCCTTTAGTATTTGTTCAACTTTACGAGAGAGAAATATATATATATATATATATATTTCACCTTTTGAAGATTATTATTATTTTTAATGTCATTATCTTTGTCTTATGCTGTAATTTTTTAATGTTAAAAAAAAGGGGGTGAGGTGGCTCATTGGCCGATTAAATCGGCCAGGTTCTACTACAACTGCAGTGGACACCCGCATAGTTGGGGTTTGGCACCCACACATTCACTTAGCCGTGGATTTTTTTCCCCACATTTTCACTTATTTAAAAATTTTTTATTTTTTATTTTTCCTTTTTAGGGGTGAACTAACCTTGAAAATCTTAGTGGCGGTTTACCCTCGCTTGTTCAAAAATTTAAATGTTTTTTTTGGGGTGGGGGGGGGGACAAATAATTTCTCTATGCAATTCTAATGGCCCTTAATTATCCACCGCTATTCGCGGTCCGCCTCGGTCCCCATGTCCCGCGAAGAGTCGGGGTACACTGTATTCTTAAACGTGTGTGTTTTTGTAGTTGTTGTATACAGGGGACTTCTCACGTCAGGAGGACAGACACTTGATGGCGGCGGAGATACCGAGTGTCAAGCCGGACATCCTTATCACGGTCAGCTGACTTGCGAGCGCCGCAGCGTTTGTGACATCGCGTGCTGGTTACCGTGGTGACGCGATATATGTGTGTGTGTATCAGGAGTCCACGTACGGGACGCACATCCACGAGAAGCGTGAGGAGCGCGAGGCGCGTTTCTGCAACACGGTCCATGACATCGTCAACCGAGAGGGTCGTTGTTTGATTCCCGTCTTCGCGCTGGGACGAGCGCAGGAGCTTCTCCTCATCCTGGGTGCGTGTGTGTGTGCATGTGTGTGTGCACTTCTTTGTGCAAATGTGTGTGTCTCTGCATGTGTGTGCCTCTCTTTTTATATTGTGCACGTGAGTGTGTCTCTCTCTCTCTGTGTGTGTGTGTGTGTTAGTGATGGCTCTGGCAACACCGATGCATCCGTGTCGAGCCGTGTGTTGCCGTGTGCGTTACTACTTTGTTGACTCACATGTTGCGTTTTCCCTGGCGCCGCCAACGTAGACGAGTACTGGCAGAACCATCCGGAGCTCCATGACATTCCCATCTATTACGCGTCATCCCTGGCCAGGAAGTGCATGGCGGTCTACCAGACGTACATCAATGCCATGAACGACAAGATCCGCAAGGCCATCAATGTCAACAACCCCTTTGTCTTTAAGCACATCAGCAACCTCAAGGTCAGAAAAACACATACACTGTGACCTTGACTCAGTCAGTTCCCTTTTTTTGTTTTTATGTCTACAATCCTCGAAAAAGATTCTTCACTAAGATACGTCCGGTGCAAGCTTGTCCCTATTTGGAAGTGATGGCTTAGCGGCCTAACAGGAAGTAGCATGGATGCTATTCCCACTTGTTGGTCTATTGCTGTCATAGATATAAACAATAGGTAGATTTGTTACGCTCCTGTGAGCTACGTGACTACGTAGATGCTAAGATAGTAGGGGCAAAGTGTCGGCACATTCCATGTTGATGCACCGCACGAAAACCAAAATAACAAGAATGCCTGCACATTGTGCTACATACTCAATGTAACGGAGTAAAGGTACCGATTCTTCTTAATAAAAATACTCAAGTAAAAGTATGCTGCATTAAAAGTAGGCCCAGGCTACTCTGACATTGATCCCTTGACAATTCATCAAAAACGAGGCTTTAAGATGTTTATTGCCATTCCCAGATGAAATTTACGCTCAAACTAAACATAAAACAAAGAGAATTACACATCGTGTATTTAAAAGAACCACATAGCTGAGCCTTTCAGTCCGTTAGCTTAATGCTAACTATAAGTACCATCCATGTAGCTGTGCATTAGCATTCAGTCACTGTGTGTGTGTGTGTGTGTGTGTGTGTGTGTGTGTGTGTCTGTGCCCACGCGCATGTGACAGAGCATGGACCATTTCGATGACATCGGCCCCAGTGTAGTGATGGCATCTCCAGGCATGATGCAGAGCGGTTTATCCCGAGAACTGTTCGAGAGCTGGTGCACCGACAAGAGGAACGGCGTCATCATCGCCGGATACTGCGTTGAGGGGACGCTCGCCAAGGTCAGACGACAACAACGACATCACACTTGGCTCATTGCTCACCTTATTTTAGTGGCTTCCGGAGTACAAAGAGCAAGGAACCCACACAAAAAACTGGCACACAGACCCAAATACTCTCACATTCACCAAAAAGCCTCACACCACCAAAAAAAGCCTTGCACCTCATGCATACCCCAAAAATAAAACACTCATGCGCAAAAAAAACTTACACAAACAAATCTCACCCGGATCAATAAACCTCTGTCAGACCAAAAAACTCATACACACACCAAAATAAACCCCATTAACCCCAAAAAGTCACAGACACCCAAAAAAAAAAAAACACACCATAAAAACTCCCACTCACACCCCAAAAACTTGCATCCAAAAAAACTCACAAAAAAACCCACACAAACTATAAAAAAACTCACACTCTCAAAAACTCTTGCATGCACCCAAAAAAAACCACACACATACCAACTTACTGACAACCAAAAAACTCACTTGCTCCCAAAAAACTGTCACTCGCATTAAAAAAAATCCTCTCACACATAAAATAAACATCTCACTCACACCAAAAAAAATCTTACACGTTTCCTCAAAACTCTTAGACACAAAAAACTCACTCACTCATAAAACTCACATACACCAGAAGAATCCTCACACACACCAAAAAAACTCTTAGACACCAAAAAAAGTCTGTTAAACACCACAAAAAAAACTCTCAAACCCGAAAAACTTTTCTCACACAAACCGTAAAACTCGATGTCAGTATTAATTCTTTTCCTATGAGTGAAGGCAGATAAAATAACATATTTTTGAGAAATAATAAAATTTTCTTTGAAAGCCGTATCATTCAAATGCGGCAATATCCGTGTGTTGCAGCACATCATGACGGAGCCGGAAGAGATCAGCACCATGTCGGGACAGAAGCTCCCGCTGAAGATGTCCGTGGATTACATCTCCTTCTCGGCGCACACCGACTACCAGCAGACCAGCGAGTTCATCCGAGCTCTCAAACCGCCGCACGTGGTATACGCCGGCCACTGCCCGCCGCCTCCAGGAGGTGCCAACAAGGGACTATTTACGTAAGCCTCAAGCCTGCGACTCTCACTGTCATCCTTCTAGATCCTGGTCCACGGCGAGCAGAACGAGATGGCCCGGCTGAAGGCTGCGCTCATCCGCGAGTACGAGGACAATGAGCAGGTCCACATTGAAGTCCACAACCCCAGAAACACAGAGGCTGTCACGCTCAACTTCCGAGGAGAGAAACTGGCCAAGGTGCGTCCAGGTTGTGTGTCTTTCAGCGTGACGTGGTGCTAAATAGGGCCCCACGAATATGGATTTTTCGACACCGATTCCAATATTTGGCAGAATAACATTCCAATAAAAGATTAATCGGCCGACTAAGGGTGTGTGTGTGTATGTATATATATATATATATATATATATATTATATATATTATATATATGTATATATATATATTATATATATATATATATAATATATATTATATATATATAATATATATTATATATATATATATATATTATATATATATATATATATATATAATATATATATTATATATATATATATAATATATATTATATATATATATATATAATATATATTATATATATAATATATATATATATAATATATATTATATATATATAATATATATTATATATATAATATATATTATATATATATTATATATATATTATATATATTATATATATATTATATATATATATATATATTATATATATATTATATATATTATATATATATTATATATATATATATTATATATTTATATATAATATATATAATATATATATATGCGCAGCAACTAAGTTGTTGTTTGTTTGAATGTCATTATATTTGTCTTATGTTGTAATATGGTAATGTAAAAAAAAATTTAGAAATTTGCAAAATAAAAATTTTGTTTGTTTAAATGGTCCCTTTATGCTTACAACAATAAAGATATGGATTAAAGGCAGAACATTTTGCTGTTTTACAATGCTTTGTTCTTTAGTATTTTGTGTTTGAATGTCATTATCTTTGTCAAATTTTGTAATTTGTTGATGTGGGAAAAAAAACATCTGCAAAAAATTACACATTTTTGTCGATTTCAAAACTGTTAATATCAGCCGATTAAGCGGTTAGGCCCTAATGATCAATGTCAGCGTGCGTCGCTGCAGGTGATGGGCTCGCTGGCGGACAAGTCATGTACCCAAGGGCAGAGGGTATCCGGCATCCTCGTCAAGAGAAACTTCAACTATCACATCCTCACACCCTCTGATCTCTCAGGTCTGTGTTTCCACCATCACAAGAAGTCAGAGTAACTAATTAATAGAAAAGCGCTATACAAATGTCATTTATTCTGGTTGTTAAATTTATTGGGGTGATGAGCTACATGATGTGATGTCAGTTGATGTTGCCATTAATGTTGTTGTTTATGTTTGTTGTTGTCCAGAGTACACAGATCTGAATGTGGGCACGGTCACGCAAACGCAGGCCATCCCATACACGGGACCCATTTCACTGCTGGTCAGCCAACTTCGATGCCTCACTGGTAAGAAACAGAAGCGTACACGCGTGGGTGGGTGTATGAACGGACGGGTGTGTGTTTCTATCCGCCTCTGTGCCTGCCCGCCATGTGTGTGTTAGTTGCATGTTACTCATCTTGTGTGTTGTATTTGCATTAGGGGACGTGGAGCAAGTTGAGTCTGCTGAGAAGATCACCATCCGGATCTTCAAGAGCATTACTCTGGTTCATGAAGCTGGCATGGTTCTGCTGGAGGTCGGGTCCACACGAAGATGATGATGATGATGACGTGGTAGCAGGTGTCAATCAAACGCTTGTCCTGTCTGTGTCCTCAGTGGCTGGCAAACCCTCTGAACGACATGTACGCCGATGTTGTGACCACGGTTGTCCTGGAGGTCCAGTCCAACCCCAACGCCCAGAAGAGTCAGTGTTGGCAGCTGGCACCTGAACCTCTTGACCTGTTCCACACTTGACCTTTCACACCCAACTTTTCTTTTCTTTTCAGTACTGGACGCTCGGCCAGAGATTTTTGACCAGGAAGTCTTTATTGAAAGACTGGAACTCATGCTACAGTGAGTCTAGTCCGATTTACTAGTTTGTAGCCAGTGTCATAGTTTTATTCCAAGTTACTGTGTTAGTTTTGTACTTGTCCTTGTACTGGTTCCATCGATAGACCTAGTTTTAGTTCAGGTTGTAGTCCCAGTCCATGCAACTCATAGTTCTTGTTGCAGTCCAAGATTTAGTTTCATCCCTAGTCTAGTTTCTAGTACTGGTCCTAAGTCTTCTTTCCTAGTGCTCGTCCTAGATTCTTGTCGTAGTTGTAGTTCTAATTTCTATTGCAGTTTCTAGTTTTCCAGTTCTAGTCCTATTATTTACTTGCATATCCAGTACTAGTTTCTAGTTCTAGAAACTACAACTAGAGACTAGAAAAAGACCACAGAATAGGACTAGAGACTTGAACTAGGGTTAGAACTAAAAAGTAGGAAAAGGACTAGAAACTAGGTCTCTCTGACTTGTAATTAAGATTAACTAGTACTAGTACATAAACTTGGAATACAATTATATTAGAATAGGGCTAGTTACATAAGTATTATGCCTAGAAACTAGTATTAGTACAAGGACTAGGACTAGAAACTAAGACTAGATATTGGAGTAGAAATCAAAAGTACGACTTCACTAGAAACTACAATTTAGGACTAGACACTAGATGAGGACTTGAACTATTATTTGCATGAACTGGGACTGAAACCTGAACTATCTATAGAACTTTAAAATAAATTGATTAACGATAACTAGGACTAGACCTATAACAACATTTACTGTGACTAAAAACTAGGACTCCACAAGGACTAGCCCTAGTGCTTGTCTAAGGTCTTCTTGCAGTTATCATTACAGTCATAGTCTTGCGATCGTCCTATATCGAGTCCTAGTTCAAGTTGCAGTCCAGGTTTATCTATATGTAGTCAATATTCCAGTCCTAGTAATAATAGAGTGCTATGTCCTTGTGTTGTGGTCCTTGTGCTAGTCCTCACTCAAGACAAATTTTTAACCGTAGGTCTGATTGTGATTGTGTGTGTGTGTGCGCGTGTGCAGTGATATGTTCGGTGAAGACTGCGTAGATTTCAAAGATGGCGAAAAGGTGACGGTCAGCGTGGACGGCGCTTTGGCACAGGTGGACCCCGAGAGCCGGGTGAGAATCAAACCCGAACCCCTCACCCTTCTCTCTAATCACTAGATTTTTTTTTTTTAGATAGGATTTTTATATAGTGGACCTTGATTGTTTCTAAAAAGTCCACTAAAAATCCCGTTGTAGTGATTTATGGAGTATGAAATGAATGATTCCCAACGCAATGGCTGCGTTCCGAATTATTCATCATTCCTAAAAACAAATGTATTAGTTGGGCCCTAGTAATAAATATGGAACAAATAAATCAGTTATAACAGCATGATAGTTTTCAGAAGAGTCATGCGTTTAGTACTACTACTACTACTACATATATAGTGGTCACTTAAGATACAAGTGACCTGACTAATGAGATTTTCGAGATAAGAGCGGTTGTTTGGCGGAGTCCTTGCTTCAACATGCGAGCGCAAACTTGAGATACGAACACTGTATGGTTGCAGCGAGCTCAATTCAACTCACTTCACAACGAGCAGCAGTTTGTTCAATAGAATTAGTAAATACTCTTGAAAAGAGAGGCTTCAAGCTGTTCATTGCCACTCCCGGCTGGTTTACTGTCAAACTAAACATAAAACAAAATAACAACTTGTGTATTTAAAATTACCACTTAGCCTAGCCTTTAGTTCGCTAGTTTAATGCTAACACTTAACGAGAAACGCCATGGGCAACAATTGGCGGTGTTGTTACCCTTTAAGCAACGGCTACTTGAACACAAACTGTATAGTATAGACAGAACAGCAATACTCAGTCATATTGTTTTGAACGACTCATTACTGCTGAGGAGTGCCAAGGCGTGCATACCAGAATGAGCAGCACAATATAAATGAATTGAATGTGTGACAAATTGTTTTTAATTCTAATATGTCCTTACTATGTGTTTATAAAGTATAATAATATAGCGTGATATTTTTCTTGCCCAAAAAAAACCCAATAAGACAATGTTTTTGTTTTTGGGGGGGGGGGGGGGGGGTGGCTGGAACGAGTTTGGCATTTGGCATGGCATTTCCATTGATTTCATCGGGAAAAGATGATTTTAGAAATAAGTGTATTGAGTTAAATGCCTTGTCAAGGAACAAATTAAATTCGTATCTCAAGGCACCACTGGAGTTCGAGGCTCGTGTGGGATTTCCAACACAGCTCGAGTCTGTGCTAAGGTAGGCTAGGCTAGCTTGAGCAATGTGAGTTGTCCTTCACTGCAGGAGGTAACGTGCGCTGACGACGAGGCTCTGAGGGACATGTTGGAGGTGGCCGTCCATCGGCTATACGACGCCCTCAGCCCAGTCTACTGAGACGGTGGCCACGCCCACCCTGTGATGTTATCAAATTTGTTTACCAACATTTCTTCTTAAAATAAAAATCCATGATGAAAATCCGTCCAATGTATTACCATGGGAACCACAGAGCATGGAGTGTCCGTCCGTTTGTGTTCGTGTCTGTCAGTCTGTGTCTGTCAGTTCATTTGTGTATGTGTCCCTCAGGGTACGTTTGTATTCTTCACGTTTTGGGGACATTGATTTTCCACTGTCACGCATTGGCTCTCTTGTGGTGTGAGAACTGAAAATCAGGTCCCCTGAAGGGACACAAATTTAATTTAGTCTATCCGCTATTCTGGACATGCTTCATGCACTGTGGGCTCTGCATCACCACAGCTCACCTTGTCCTCATGCTTGCGGTTGATTACCAGTCCTAATGAGGACATCCGGGCAGCACCGTCATGCCGCATTTTTTTGCCATGAACGTAGCTGATTCCCACACAGATTTGGACTGGGATCTGTCGAAAGTGGAGAAAAATGTTTTGTTTTTGTTCAGTTCTTAAGAATTATCCCCCGGGTGCTGCCATCCCGTCCCAATTCTCCTGACACGCAAAATGGTGTGCATAATAGCTCCTTGTTGAGCAGAGACAGCAACAGGTATGTGGTGTTCTTGAAGACATCCAAGACCTAGAGTATCCCGAGGATGGGTTGACCCTCTGTGGTTCTAACTCTCCACCCGCCCATGCAAATCTCTGGCACTAAGTCTCAACAGGGCACTTCCACCAGGCTGCAGAAACAGAAACACTTTGGCCACTGTGTTTAACATGATGGACTCTGAAATGGACCAGCTGGTTAAGTTCCTTGGGCATAAGATAGTCCATAATGAATTCTATCAGCGCCTAGGGAAGACCATGCAGTTCGCCAAGGTCAGAAATGTTTTGATGGCACTTGAATAAGGATGACTAGCTGAGTTATTACAATAGATTTGTTGTATGGTCACCTTAATAAGCTGCACTATTTGTTTCAACAGAAAAAGTTACTGATTGTGATAAAAAATGAGGGACAATTGTGGACCCTGAGGCTGAGGTGGGAACAGTCACAGTCGGGTCGACAAATGTCGATGGAGTCGGCCCTACCACACAAGGGGCGAAACCGGAAGAGCCACCAAGGATTGCAGGCAGTGTAAAAGCACGAGTCGTTTTATCACCTCTTTTATTGTTCCAACAAAGCATCACTTTGAGAAGTGATGACTGGGTGAACCAGAAGCTTTTCATGCTGGAAAAGTAGTCAATTCTACAGTTACAACTGCATTATGGCCTGGCAGAGGAAAAGGCCATCTGTACAATGTGAAAGTGTGCGTGTCCCTCTGCGGGGAAAATAAAAATGATGAGACTGCCCTCAAAGCAGATTTGTATTACCATGATGCTGCTAACTACATGGTAACACCACAATGTCTTCACCATGGTCTCTGATTGGTGGACAGAGTTCCGTGAGGCGTTGTCAGCACAGCGTCTCTTTGGCGTTGGCTTGGCGCTGATGTCGCAGTTTGGTCGGCACCACCACGCTGCTCTCCAAACTTTGCTCCGTCAGATCCTCGAAGGAACGAGCCGCAAATCCCTGCGGCCGCCCGAACGCCTCCTGCAGCGCCGCCTCGTCCACACGGGCATCCATGCTGGCGTCCTCAACAATCGTGGCCATGTGAGGGCTGTCCGGGGGGCCGGGGCTGAATGCCTGGAAGCGTGCATTCAGAGGTTTGAGGATCCGTACGGAAGATGACTCCAGGCTGCTCAGGAGTTCTGCATTCTGGAGAAAACCATCCCGGTTGAAATTGTGGGGATGTGGACGAGTCACAGATGCGGCGAGTACTTACGCTGGGAAAAAAGAGAGACTTGGTGGTCTGCTCGTACTGGCGATCCACTTTCCTGTCCTGAACCGCAAAATAACAAGTCATCAGTCATGTTGTCTTCATCGTGATTAGTGGGCGGCGGAGGGGTCCACGCACCACACAGTGCACTAGTACGCTGAAGGGGATCCAGAAGAGCAGCGAGAAGGCCACCACGGAGCCAACCATGTTATCAGCCAGGAATGTGGCAAATGTGTTGATGTCCAGTTTGTCAATGAAGTCCCACAGTCGCTCCACCACATCCTGCACCTGTTTCATGCACTTACCCTGCAGACGGCACGTCACGTACACACGTCACAGGCACACGCCGCACATTGACGTTGCACACACATGCCCTCGCAAACATCTTACCGCGCCGTCGCAGAAGCCCACTGTGCAGGGTTTGCCTTTACGCAGGAACAGGAAGTGACCCTCCTTGTCTTGGTAGGGAGTGCATACATTGCCACTGCTGCGACAGCAAACCTTACAGGAAGTGTTGGTTTCTGCACCAATAATAACAAGAAGATGGGAGCGGCGCTCATGGCAGGACAGACAGTGGCGGGGCTTGGGTTCAGCATACCGTTGCAGGCGCAGGGCTCCAGCTTGTGGACAGCAAGACAGAAGGGGACGCACGAGCCGTCCTGACACTCGCCGCTATCCAAACACGACGTTTGGTCCGGAGCATTCTCTGGAGGCGGACAATCTTCACTGAGGCCTGAGGACACATGAACACAGAGACACATAGAAACAGGGGTACGTGGACACATGGGAATAGAGATACATGGATATATAGATGGACACACAGACACATGGGCCCAGGAACAAAGGGGCACAAGGATAGAGGGAGTAAGTCTGTCTCTTCCTGTGACGCGACGCAGTGCAAACCTGAAAAGATGGACTCCTACCACTTTTTCCGTCCTTTAAAACTTTTTGATTGCTTTTTGAGAGTGGCAAAGCATCCATTTTGTGGTTAAGCTACAAGCTTCAGCCACAGCACCGCACGGACCGGCTAGACTCATCGACCGTGTGTGTCTTCCACTGCCTTCCTTGCAAAAGGTCCAACTGGATAAACGTAGGGACTCGTGCGCCACCTTGAGAGGCTGGCCCTACTTGAGCAAACATAACCATAGATGCAACAGGCACGCCTGATAGCATAGGTTGTAGCCAACCTACAAGCCTGGCTAGCATTAGCCCTAAGTAGCCTGCTACCCAAGTAGAGTCAGTCAAGACAATATTACCCTCCACACTGTCGCGCCATTAAGAATAAAAATGCGTACTATGAGACCCAAGCACTTTAGCAATCATGTACGAAGATTGAGTACAAATGTCGTACAACTAAACTCGAGGTCTTCTGTCAGGCAAAACAGACCAAATACTTGCTCGACCCTCTCCCTGGTAAACTCATTAAAAGAGCTGTTTCCAATGCTAGGATCTTCTATTCTTACCATTATTAATTCATCCCTCTCCTCTGGCACTGTATCTGCTGCTTTTAAGACAGCCGTTATTCGACCCTTACTTTAAAGACCCAACTTCAACCCCAATAGTCTTAGCAACAATACTGTAGATATGATATACGAAGTCTGCAAAATTCTTGAAAATATCGTAGCACAACAGATTAATGATCACATAACCTCTAGCAATCCATTTGAACTATTTCTGTCCAGCTTCAGGGTGATAGAGCTGTCACAAAAAGTGGGTATGATCTTTTTCTGGCTATGGACACTGACACCTCATCAATAATATTTTTACTTTTCCTCAGCACTGCCTTTTATACCATCAATCCTACTAGATCACCTTTAAACTTGTATCGGTTTAGAAGGCCTAGCACTTTACTGGTTTAGAGCTTATTTTTCAGAGATGACACACCAGGTAATACATGGCAATGTTACCTCTGAGTTTTGTATTGTCACCTGCGGAGTCCTGCATGGGAGGATACTTGACCCTCTATTGTTCAGTATTTATATACTGCCACTTGGAAATATATGTATGTAACTATGACATTAGATTTCACTGTTATGCTGACGATATTCAAGTATACGCCTTTGCAACTAACCCACACAATTGCTTTAGTTAATTTGGAAGTGTGTCTTGTTGAGACTAAACAGTGGATGTCCTGCAACTTTTTACTTTTTAACCCTGTGCAAACAGATTCTGGTTATTGCTCCTGCACCTCTTTTAGGACAACACTCTGAGATTTGATATAAGTACCCTTACCCAGAGTGACTCAGCAAAGAAATCTGCAGGTTATATTTGACTAAACTTTCTCCCTTCAGTGGCACATCAGGAAATTTACTAGAACTGCATTTTTTTCATCTTCACAATATTGCTAAGATACGGCCCATTCTATCCGCTAGTGACGCTATCTGCTAGTCATTTGCATTTGTAACATCTTTCCTCGACTATTCTACTGTGCGGCATTCTACTTTTCCCATGTCTAGTATTACAAGCCTACAATTAGTACAAAATGTTGCAGCAAGACACCTGACAAGGAATAATAAGTTTGATCAGATTACCCCGATACTGGCCAACTTGCACTGGCTCCCCATCTACCTGAGATGTGCTTTTAAGGTTTTTTACTTACTCATTAAATATTACTTGGCTTAGCACCTTACTATCTTGCTGACTTAGTGGCAGCTTTTGTTCCATCTCGAGCCTTACACTTGCAACTTGCTGGTCTTTTGGTGACTCCGAGAGCTAAAAAGAAGTCAGAAGTTTCTAGAGTCTTCTCTATTCGGGCTCAAGTACTCTGAAATCCCCTACCCACGGAAATTAGAAATGGATAAATCTAAAAGACTTATTTCTACACTCTCATATTTGGTTAAACCACACGCAGTATGCAACTAGTCTCTCGTCCTGCCTCACCCCTTGACTTCTGGATTTGGGGTTTTACTGCCGCTTCCATCCCCCCAGCTAATAAACTTGACATAAAAACATGGACAGAGAAACACATACACAAGACCACATAGAAACATGGACAAATGGACCCCAGGACACATGGACACACAGGTACATGTTATTTGTGGCTGACCTGTGCAGTAGGACCGTCCCTTGCACGTGGCGTCTATGGGCTCCTGGCAAACCTCGCCCGCGGCCTCCAGCTGGCACTTCCTGCAGCACGGACTGTTTCTGTCACTGCACGCAAAATGCGCTAACATTAGTAACATGCTGGTGTTATTAACACACTAACAATAGCAACGTACTAGCACTGTTCCTGTTGCTTCAAGCGTGTAGCAACATGCTAATGTCAGTCAGATGCTAACATTAGCAATGTACTAGCGTTACTCACATAGCAACATTAACAATGCGCTTGTGCTGTTCCTGTCGATCAATCCACACAGCAAAATGCTACTGTTCCTCATATGCTAATATTAGCAGCATGCGAGTCTTATTAACACACTAACGTGTTTTGTGCAAACGGAGTGAAGTTGAAAATGAAATTCACTATCCATTGTCCTCTGTATGATGTACTATAATCTAAGATAAAAGCTTTTCTGTAAATTGTCTGCACACGCTCCTAATTTGTATTCTATGCCTGATAAAGACTCCAATTTTTGTTTTTTTCCAGTGTATTGTAAGCTCGTGAGGGTTGGGCATCTTGTTTCGGTGTATGGCACGATGAAATAATGAATAAACTAAACTAAAAAAAAAATAAACAAGATGCTCCTCTTATTCTGATCAAACAAAAACATTAGCAACATGGTAATATTAGCAATATGCTAAAATTGGCCACATGCAAATTTTTCTAACTTTAATAATGTGATGTTGCTAAAATTAGCCACAAGCTAACATTAGCAGCATGCTAACTTTAGCCAGGATGCGCGTGAAGCTCCCTGTTGCTATCATCAAGACCTTCAGGCCGATTGGCCGCCGTCTGTCCAACCGGGCGGTCTCGCTATGGTGGCCTCTGACCTGCATCGCGTTCCCGGTCTAAGGTGGCACTCGGCGGTGCAGCAGGGGTCAGAGGTTCTGTGCAGCAGGCCGGGATCACACTCCTCTCCGGGTTCCACGCGAGAATTTCCACAGACGTTGACGGTACGTTCCTTGAAGCAGGATGATGCCTTGGAGCGGAGACGCTTCACGATGGCGCGCTTGGAGCATTTGGAGAACACCTACACACGTGCGCGCACACACACGCACACAAAGCAATACAAACAGTAGACAAATATACGCACATCAGATCATATTAATAAAACACTTTCCTTACATATTCAGTTATAATATTCTTGTACATTCATATATATACGCATTTTTAATTAGAAGCCTGCAGCAGGTTCCAAAAAAGATCAGACAGGGCTAACAAAAGACTGGAAAAGTTGAGGAATGCTCAAAAACTTCCAAACTTCAATTGAACTGGGGTTTCTAGAACAAGACCTTGGAAGTGCACTTTAACGAGAAACTAAGATTAGATACAGTTCGGGGGATGCAATCCTGGTTCCACCTGGTCAGCAGATCAGCTTCCACATCTGCTTGTGCCCGTTTTTGCCCGTGCACACCTTTCATGAATCAGCCCATAGTTGTGGAGGTCAAGAGTCATGGACCGACCTTGTTGTTGAGCTGGTCTCCGCTCACGGCGATGGGATACATGACGTACTTCCCTCCCTGGTCCTCTCGGGGGGCGCAGTAGGGGATGTTGTCGGGGTCGTGCTCCGCCCCGAAGTTGTGACCCAGCTCGTGAGTAGTCACCAAGTCGGCTTCCTGCAGAGACGGGAATTAGGCGAGTCACACCACGAGACGTCTTCTTGTTGTGTGTGTACGTGCGCACGAGGCGTCAGGTGACCTTGGTGAGGATGGTCTTGCCGTAGTTTTTGGTACTAGTGAGTCCGGTGTTGAGGTAGACGAGGCGCCGCTCGGCTCCCGCCGGGTCAGCTGCCGCTGGGTCGGCCGCTGCCGGGCGGCCTTTAGAGCAGAGGCCGCCGGGGATGTCGGCTTTGACGGGGGCCACGTACGCCAAGCCCAGCGTGCCCTCATCGAAGTCCTGGTAGGTGAACAGG
This sequence comes from Phyllopteryx taeniolatus, assembly GCF_024500385.1. Taxonomy (NCBI): domain Eukaryota; kingdom Metazoa; phylum Chordata; class Actinopteri; order Syngnathiformes; family Syngnathidae; genus Phyllopteryx; species Phyllopteryx taeniolatus. The sequence goes on along the minus strand of NC_084519.1, from coordinate 7,718,782 downwards.
TGCGCTAGGCACACGTTGGCAGCCTTCTCCGCCACGTCAACGCTGAACTGCTGTGAGAGATACGTTGACACAAACGCACACACACACACAAAGGCATGTAAACGCACATGTGTACAGACAGGCATGTAAACATGCACACACGCGTGCATGCAAACACGCATGCACATCCACGTGCGTGTACATACACCCATAAACATGCACACAAACACACACACATGGACACAAAACACACACACAGGCATACACACATGCAGACACGCACGCCCACACACATGCACACACAGGATGTCAGCCATCGGGCCTCTTGTATGTTATGAGCGTTAGCGTGAAGTGGAGCCACCGGCGTTTTACCTCCAGGAGCCTTTTCACGTCCCACACGTCTCGACCCTCCACGGGACTTCCTGCCATGTTGAAGTGAAAGCTTCCCGGCGCCACGGTCGTTGGCGTCTTCTCGATGATGATCTGAAGCACACGTAAACCTGCAAGTCAGCCGCGCATCTATGCGCACCCGAGACGTGCCAGTCACTCAAGTGTTGGGCGCGGACTACACACCTGCTGGATTTGGACGCCGTAGCCTGAGAAGTCGTCGTCCCATGACGTGTTCCTATAGATGTCGTCCACGCGGTCTATCAGCTCAATCTGGAAGACCAGGACGGCAAGGTAAGTGCATGCACACACACACGTACACAAACACTAACACATAAATGCTTACACACACATGCACCTCACCAGGTAGTTGACGGTGGTGCTCTCGTCGCGACGTCCCATGTACGTGAAGAAGCGATGGTCGGCCACCAGGAGGAGAGGACATGTGTTCTTACTGTGAGAGTGCACGTCACGACGCGCACGCCACTCGCACTCTGACACGTACACAACAACAGGAAGTCACGTGTGTGCTAACAGAAAGTAAAATGAACAGCATACTGTAGGTGGGTGATATTAGGACCGAGCCATTCACTCAGTGCTTGATGACTGATTAGCCGAGCCATTATTAGCCATTTACAAATCGTCAAAAATGGGCAGAATTTTTGCCTATGTTTTTTCTTTTTTTACACATTAAAATATTACTACATGGACAAACGATATTTTTTTTTCTGCCAAATATCGGCATGGGCATTTGCCTTAAAAAAAAAAAAAAAAAAAAAACATTGGTCGAGCACTCGACATGATTGCATCACAGTTGTCAACCTATGCGGCACTTCCTCCCCTTGCCGCATACGTCGCGTGAATCTCACGGTCATACCTTCATCGTCGTCTTCGTCCTCAGCGGCACCGCGAACGCTATCGGGGAGCAGGTGCCTGGGGTCGGAGTTCACATAGCCGCAGATGGATGGCCGCCGCAGTCGGCTGAGGTTTCGGATGTGGTCGGAGCGGTACACCAGGAGACGGCCATCGGACGGCGACGTGAACCTCCACAGAGGCTGAAAGTCCAACAAGAAGAAAAATGACTTTTATGGCTGCGGCTGTCTTGGGAAGTGCGGGGACGTGGATTGGGAAATACTTAAAATACAGTAGACTTATCTTAAAACTTATAATTGATTTATATTTGACGTAATGACGTAACTAACACCACCTGCCCGGGTAGTGTTCCAAAACTATTTTTCATTTGATTGATGACTCACCTATATAGTCCACTATATAAGAAATCCCGATATAGTAATTAGGAAGTGTTCAATTAATCGGTCCAGCACCGGTTAACTATATAGTCCACTACATAAAAATCTTGTTGTAGTAATTACGGAGTATTTGATTAATCAATTCACCCCGAGAGTTAATTATAGAGTCCACTATATAAAAATCCTGATATATTGATTTGGAGTCTTTGGTCAATTGTTTCCGCCCAAGAAAAATCCTAACGTAGTGATTCGGACGTATTCGATTAATCTTTACAGCTGTTGTAGTGATTCGGGAGTAGGGAATAATGAATGATTCTACGAAGGAATTTTTTTACTGCACTTTTTAGGGGACGATGTAAATCCACTACCTATGTAGTAATTAGGGAGTATTCGATTAATCGTTAACTATATAGTCCACTTGATAAAAAAATCTCTTTATAGTGATTAGGGAGTGATGAATGATTCCTAACACAGTTGCTGCATTCGGTCACTCACTCATTCCTAATTCCCGAATCACTACAAAGGAATTTTTAAGGAATTATTAAGGTCTACTATATAAAAATCCACTGTATAATGATAAGGGGTAGGGGATGAGTGAATGATTCTGAAGACAAATTGAATAACGTGCTCTCACTTCGATGTTATATTCCGCCTCCTGCGTGAGGATGCGGGCGGAGAAGTGCTGATCGTCCATGTGAGCTTGAATGCGAGAGTTTTCCTCTCCTGCAAAAATAGAGGAAACACATAAGGAGAACGTGAGAGTACCCCCCCCCCCCCCCCCCCCACCCCCTGTGGTGAGGAGCGGCAGTCACCGATGACATGTCCGGTGAAGAAGGCTTGACGGTCCACACGCAGGCTGTGCTCGCCATCATCGTCCACTACTGATGCAGAAAAGTCTTCAGTGAAGATGTGCTCGTTGGTCCTCAGGTACAGACGGAAGTGTCTGTCATAAAATTAATCATCATACAATCCACCCGTGAAAAGTGAAAATCCACCATGTAGAGATCATATGTATGCACATTTTAAAGAATAAGTTTGCTAACCTTTGCAGTGCATGGAAGCTGATCTCTTTCTCCACGTGAGTGGTGAGCAGGTCTCGGCGGCGGACCGAGTGCGCGTGCAGACTGGCTGGCGACAGCACGTCAAAGTCATCCAACATGGTGCTCAGAGACGCTGAGGACCACAGGAAGCTCAGGTCATCTCCACAGGAAGTGTTTCTTTAACACGTTGGGTCATTCCATAGAAACTCAACCAGGAATTTTCCCTTCATCTCTCAGATTTCCTTCAAATTTTGAGACATTTTTTTCTCAAAATCTCTCAATTAGAGTGATCCAGGCTAACAAACTTTTGGCTAATTAGAAATACCTCTCAACTTTAAACATCTAGCGCAGGGGTACTCAAATACAAAGCCTAAACGGCTGGGCCCCAAATACATTTGTCAATGAGTCAAAGGTCCATTTATTGCGATCGGTCAGGCCACATGCGATAATCCTGTAATATTCAAAACAAAATGTCATCTATATACTTAAAGCTCAAAGTTTGTGTGTCCGTTTTCAAAGAACCGCCCTCCCGCATGCCCCCGAACGCTCCTGCACGTTTTGCACGTTCTTGCACGACTCCAAGGTTTCAATGCCCTCTTTAAATACCAAACTAATAATACATATCATGACAGGTACTTCTTACTATTAAATGCGACCAAGGACATGTAAAAACATGCAGAAACGTACTATAAGTGGAGACTAATTGCAAAACGTGCAGGAACGTGCAAAATGTGCAAGAACGTGCAGGATAAGTTTTCATTGAAAACAATATGTACAATTGTACATTGAGGAACATTGTCCTTAAACTGTTCGACTATTTTCTCATGCACTTGTTCACAAAGAGGTGACCCTCATCCCATCTTTGCTTGTGAATGACTGAGCAATCCAGGGAAGCTCCTTTTATACTCAATCATGGCACCCACCTGTTCCCAATTAACCTCTTCACCTGTGGGATGTTCCAAACAGGTGTTTCATGAGATTTCCTCAACTTTCCCAGTCTTTTTTGCCACCTGTCCCAGCTTTTTTTGGAACATGTTGCAGCCATCAAATTCAAAGTTAATGATTATTTTCTAAAAACAATCAAGTTTATCAGTTTGAACATTAAATATATTGTCTTTGTAGTGTATTCAGTTAAATATAGGTTGAACGTGATTTGCAAATCATTGTATTCTGTTTTTATTTATGTTTAACACAACGTCCCAACTTCATTGGAATTGGGGTTGTATGTATGTATGTATGTATATATATATATATATATATATATATATAGAGAGAGAGAGAGATTTCTTTGGAATGACCCAACTACTAGGTGACATTTTTTCACTCTGCAGCTTTAACCAACACCTCCAATCTCGTTGCATTGATATTTTGTGTCCAACAAAAAAAAATTTCAGGGTGGTGTTTAAGTTTAAGCAGACTGTGTTGGTCTATTATTGTGACATAGATGACGAACAGAACACATTTTATGACCAAATTACACAGAAATCCAAGGAATTCAAAAGGTTTTACATTGTTTTTCTTGCTTTAAGCCCTTTTTAAATTGGCATTATTCCACGGTCGTGTGAAACATTTCTGGAAATAACTGCTTGATGAGTCGAGTATATATTTACACGAACTATACTGTATGTGTTGGAGACCTATACAGATCTATAGTGTACTCTATTACATTAAGTTTAGCTAGAAATGTGTTGTACACACAGAGATATATACAGGTAAGTGTATTTAAAGTAAGTTTATATACAGATGTGTTCAACACTTTCAGGTCTACATGTGCTATAAGTAAATGTACATTTAGAGAGATATACAATATGTACAGTGAGTTGAATGTGTTGTCGACACTCGGAGACATATACTTCAACGTAGTCGTGAATATTTGCAGTAAGTTCATATATAAAAGTGTCGTGGACACTCCACGGGGAGTTTGTACACGATGAGACTTACAGAGTTGCGGGTCCTGTGAGTGCGTCGAGGCTTGACTTTGAGTGAAAACGAAGAAAAACAACATCAACATGTTGATTTTGTTGTTGATGTCACCAAAACACTAAAAGCATTTTTTTTTAGGTGTTAAAAAGGAGACTTCAGGCTACATTTCAAGTATTTAGTGTTTCAGTCCAGTTGCACTCTTTTGTCTTAAAAGGGGGGGGGGGGGGGGGAACAACCCGTCAAATTCACAAAACCAGGAAGACGCACAGCTGCGGCCGTCAAGTTAGGAAGAAGCAGGGTCAGTCAAAGCGGAAGCGTTGTATGCGGCTTCACGACAAAAGTATTTACTCGTACAGTAATTCACTTTTGTATAACTAAAACCACGTCGTTGATAAAGTCTTCATGCCAGTATTGTTTTTAAAGCTTAATATGTTATAGTGAGCAGCTGGTTTTTATTAGTATTGTAAAATGTGTCGGTCTCTACCATTTGTTTTGGAAATTCTTGTCGTAATATTAGCCTTGTTTTTTTTTTGACATCGTTGACTCAAACTAACCCAAAACAGTGATTTACAAAATAGAAAAAAAAGATATTCATTTCATTACGTTTCATGTTTAAGTTCAAACGCAGACTTGTGAGCCACTATTTGAAAACATAAAAGTTAATAAAATGAAGACAAATCAACCATCGTCGTCTATCTCGTGTCAGCGACATCTGTACCATCTATTTATAACACTAAACTAATCTAAATCCGCTTTAAGCTGGAAAACACGTGCAACTGATACAAATCAAAACACCATAATCACAATGTCACAATCAACAATCATTTTACAAGAATCAACCTAATCCTTATACATATAAACGAACAAACCTAACAAATTTAAAGATCAAATCTAATATTTTCAAAAGTCATGTTCATGCCTACTTTTACGAGTGTAATTCCAACGATTATGTAACACTATTTATTCAATAATTACTTATGCATACTTTTATACAAAAAACATTGAATATCAACTTAACGAAAAAAAACATTACAAATATGAACCATTTCGGTAAAAATCCACCGCAATGAAGGAGAGAAGCGTAAGGCTGCAGTTCTCGTTGTTTCCTGTAGGTGGGAGCAGTTCTTTTTCAGTTGTATTGTAGAAAGCCAAAACAAAAGGAAGAATACCTCTTTAAAAACATCCGGTTGTGATGCTGCCCGTCAATGAAGAAGAAGACGAAGAAGAAGAAGAAGAAGAAGACGAAGAAGAAGAAGAAGACGAAGAAGAAGACGAAGAAGAAGAGAGGAGCTTGACGTCTTCAGTGTCAAACTTTCGCTTTCAGAACGTTTTGTTGTGGGAAAATGAACGAAGATTTGACGGTCTGTAAAACTTTATCTTTGTTTCCTGTATTTCATCGTACTAAAATGTTTCCACGTCACCTCTTCGCATCTAGCCAACGTACTAAGCCACCGCTAATGACTGTCACTGTCGTACTCATTCAGGGTTACTCATTTGGTCCACAATTAAAAGCCGATTTGTCGGGAATTTCTCACTAATTCCTCCAAATATCTTCGCTTACATTTCAAGCATGATATTAGGAAACTAATCAGTTAATTGTGAGTTTTATCTATGGAGTGTCTGCATGATTGTGTGGCTCCATGTGGCTTGCAGTGCTAATATAGAACAATGCTTCTCATCGTATATCCACGTGCAGGGCAATTACCGGGAAGCATGTTCGCAGTGTGGGTCTGTGGACTGGGGAGTGTCAGACGAGCAACGGTTCTTCTGCAGGTCTTGTCACAACATCATCGAGGTCAGTGGCAACAAAACAAGTACATTAAGAAAATATTCATATTTATTGATTATTGTCTTGCTGCAAATCATATGAGCAATCTGACATTGTATTTTACAAAATTGAGGGCATTTCCAACGTTATGAATCTGTGTTTTCATTTACACTTGTGCAACTTACAGATAAGTGGTTTTATATACTGTATGTGCCTTTTCAACAACAACAACAAAAAACTTGTTACAATCTAGAAATTGTTTCAAATTGCCAAAGTTCCACATCCATTTGGAAATCTGAACAACCTCAGCTTATTCATCGTACTGTACAAAGTAAAGTAAGAGCTTTTCAGAAAGTGTGCAGTTATCCCCCTGCCTAAATGTAAATGTATTCATAAAAATACATACAAGTTGCGGCAGTGCATGGAAAATCCATGTTCCACCAAACCAACCTATTTTGAACTGAAGCTGTGGACTGATATTTTTGATATTCGGTGTCTTGCAATGTGTCTGTGTGGCTTTGTAGACTCAGTTTGTCGTCTCTTTTGACTTTCCCTGACTGTCGGCCACGTAAGAATTTTATTTCTTCCGCATCTCACTTCGTACCTCTTTTTTTTCTCAACGAGCTGCGGATGAGACCGAAAGCTCACTCCGCATCCAAACACGTTTGTGGTGTGGGTGACGTTTTTTTGGGAGGCACTGCCTACAACCGAGAGCGCCATGGCTGGCTGAAGACACAACGACTGCTTCCTTAGGCTCTAAGGCTATCTTTCATACTGTCCCATTTAAAATATCGGTACGAAAAAAAACCTAAATGATTCATTGTGTAGTATAAAAAAACTAAGCTATTGCTATCTCTTTTTGGCAAGGTCTTTATCCCTCAGTATTATTTTGTCACTTGACAAAAATGAAGAAAATGGCTTGACAAGCAGCCGCCATAAAAACACGACTGAAAATGAGCAACTTGAGCTTCTTCACACCCGTCATCTTCATTCTCATATCCATTTTTATCACTGGTTTATTCTCTCGTCATATGTTCGATCACTCTCTGGCTCGAACTGAAAAGGCAGAACAGCTTTCATTGCTGCCGCTGGCTGCTACTTTGGCTACTGCTAAAAACGGGGGATACTGGGTACACACCCTTTTTATGTCACTACCCAGAATTAACCATAACGCAAACAACAACGGCAACCTCTGTTGGAATGTTTTTTTTTAAAACATATAAATCTGGAAATGATTTTTGAAAGTTGTATCTTATTGTTATGTTACTTGAATTGAAAGAAATAATGTTAGCCAAACATTTCATTACAGTCGCGATTCCCTTTCAGAGAACCCTTGAAGTGGAGTCGCAGCCGTGCACGCCGAGATCGTCGCAGCCCTCCTCCATCAACCGAGGGATCCGAAGAAAGAGACAAAGTCAGTGTGTTTGTGACTGAGCCTTCAGCTGCTAACTACTTTTATCTTTTTTTGTTGTTGTTATTTTGCATCTTGCATTTTATACTACTTCTGGATTTTGTTCTGCATGTATTTCTTAATTTTTTATTGGTCTTTTGATCCTATAAGATGACATGAAAGCTGCCCAAAATAAGATGTATTTATTTTTATATTTATTATTATTACGATTTTGATGATGTGATTTTGAGCAGCGATGTTATTGGCATGTGTGTTTGTGTGTGTGTGTGTGTGTGTGTGTACAGAGCAAGAGCGTCTGTGGCTGGAGTGTGAAGGCTTCCAGTTCATCCTGATGAAGCAAGCGGCCGCGCTGCTCGAGCTGGGCGTCCCCCCAAGTTTTAAGGTGTCACAATGGCAGGGGGTGGTAGTTGTTGTTTGTGATTAGGGAGGCGTTGTCATTGTGTTCTAACTGTGGCGTGCTTTAGGACCACGTTTTGTGGCCACTTTGGCGACGCTTCTTGCAGATGAGCAACCAGGCGTACACGGACACCCCCGTCGAGAGCGCCAAGTCCAAAGTGGTGAGACCCGGAGACATAGTGCCTACATAGACAAAGACACATGGATGCCTCATCTCACGGGTTGGGCCATTTGCTACGATACGTCAGCGCATTTTCCACACTGTATGTGGCATACCTAATGCAAGTAAATGGGCTGGACTTCAGACGGCAACAACCTACGAACTGAATGCTGCTGCTTTATTGTTATACTGGAGCCTTTTTGGGAAACCAAAATCAATGTATGGCACTTTTAATCAGCTGATTATAAATGTGTACTCAGTGTATGTTTAGGACATAGTAAATTCTAAACCAATGAGAGAAGGTTCTAACCCTGAAATAAGTTATAATCCCAATTGAGAAGGGTCTAGTCCCAAGAGAAGTTCTTGTTCCCTGTGAGAAGTTTCTAGTTAGGAGAGAAGGTTGTGGTCCAGAGAGAAGGTTGCAGTCCCCCAAAAGAAGCGTCTAATCCCGAGAGACAAGATTCTATTCCTGAGAGAGGGGGTCCTAGTGATGAGAGAGAAAGTTTGAGTCCTAAAAGAAGTCATTTTGCAAATTGAGAAGGTTCTAGTCTCAAGAGAGGTACTTGTCCCCTAAGAGAAGGTTCTAGTCCAGACAGAAGGTTGTATTCCACTGGGAGCTTCTTGTCCCAAGAGAGACTCCGATAGTCCAGAGAGAAGGTTCAATAATAATAGTAATACATTTTATTTATAATGCACTTGAGTTAAGTTAAGCTATTAATAATCGCAGTCACTTGAGAAAAGACAATTTGTTTTAAATAATGGTAGATCATGAAGCAGCAAATGAAAGGAGGCATCTTCTTATTTGAGCCTATCGTGCCACTTTGCCACATCCAATGTGGCGACGAGCTCAACATATGATTCCGTGTTGAACGTGGCGTCTATGTGCTGCATGTTTACAGTTAAGCCATAATGTCCTGCCATAACCAAGTGGCTGTGTTCTACGCTGACCTTGACACCTAACTTTTTTTTTGTGTGTCTTCAGCAAGCTGGGGATTCGGACTTGGGAAGCGCCACTGAGTCGTCCTTCATGTCCGCCAGCGAGATGGACAGTGAGAAGTCGTACTCGCCCGGCACGTCCGCGTCGGAACCAGGTCAGCATGTGCTCTTCCTCAAGGCAGCCGCCGTCCATCGCCATTGAACAATTCACACTAGTTTTCAAAGAAGATACTAGTCTCGAGAGAGAAGGTTTAGGCCCCAGAGAGAAGGTTGCAGTCCCCGAAGAGAAAATACTAGCTCGGAGAGAGATTGTTTTAGTCCTGGGCGAGAAGGAGGTTCTAGTCCCCAGAGAGAAGGTTCTAGTCCCCCAAGAGAAGATACTAGTCCCAAAAGAGTTGAGTTGCTGACTGTCTGTGACTAGGTTGGCTGCAATTGCAGCTGCAATGGCAAGTGCATTGCAACATCGCAGACCAATCAAAATGGCAGGTTATGTCACATGCTTTTTCACAACAAAAATGACTTTAGCAAATACCGACGGAGATCCAGCATGCTGCCGCATAGCCGTACCCGTATACAGCATCCCTGGCTGTGTCCCGATTCAATTTCTGTGGCGTCACTGCATCGCAGATTTATTTATTTATTTTTTATCGCCCTTATGTCGCAGACTTTTTGTTGTATCGTGGGATTTTGCAGTGTTTATTTTTCCACACAGACTGTAACTGCTGACTCGTAGTAGCGAAAAGCGTAAGCCAGGAGGAAAAAGCGCGTAAAAGACAGAGAATGTCCAAAGTTTGGGATCATATCACATTTAATAAAAGAAGCTCATGTGCCTATTGCAAAGTACAACTGGCTTAAGTTATGAAACTGCATGTCGACAGTAAACTAAATATCATTAGCTATTTTAACATGACCATACTCCCTCTAGTTGGAATGAATTATAAACCCTTCCCGGTGCTCTTTCAATTGCTTTAATATACAAACAACAACAGCAACAACAACAAAAAATACACACAAAAAACCCAGAGTATCAGATTATATCTAAAATCTCCGATATAAGCACTCTTATACAAGCAGTCTATTCCAGATTCTGCTCCAGCACTTCTATCGTGCAATGCCGTGTGGCCATGGCATGCAGAGTTTATGTGATCACAACAGAGCGTGCTAAGGTGCTAACAAAGTAGTAATAGTGAATCTTGCTTGCTTAAAGAGGCATATATTCTTCAAACTCAGCGGGGAAAAAAAAGTTATATTAACAATATTCGAGTGCGACTTTCTTCTACTTTCTTTGTTACTGCATGTCCCATAGCGTGCATCACACTGCCCATCAGAGGTCAGGACACACAGGAGGAACAGTGCTGTCAACAAGGCACACACAAACAGGGCCACTACAAGCACCTCGAGCTTCACTACATTGTTGCTATCTGTCACGACATTGATGATAAAACTATACCCCAGATGCATAAAGAAGTTCAAAAGTGTATTGACGAACATTTGCAGAAACCAAAATGCTGTTCCCGCCATATACTGACAGTATAAGAATAACGGAATTGAACTTACATTATTTAGTTAGTAATTTATATTTATTGAAGTTATTTTTCATGGTCTTCTAATTTATTTTTTATTCAATCTATTCATTTGTAGAATATGTCCATGTTTAAGTTAAACTGTGGTTATGTTGCAAATTGAATATATATTTTGTGTGTTTATTGGTTTTATTGTTTATTTTTTAGGATTTTTTTTTTATTAGATTTTAAATTTTTTCCTTGATGTATATTCTTATGTTTAATGTTAAACTTTATGTAACCCATTTGTTCATAATAAATGGGCCATTTTTTTTCATACCTGCTGTTGCTGGCTATTGTTCTCTGTTTGACTTATATCACTTAAAGCCATTTCTAACATTGCATACTACAAAATAAGTAAAAGTATGCATAATTTGTGCTGATATTGTATGGGATTAATATCTGTATCGGCCAATACTCAAGGCTGCAATATCGGTATTGGATAGGATCGGAACTGAAAAAGTTGTATCGGGACATCCCTCGAGACATCTGCGAGATTAAACAATTCATCCATCCATTTTCTTTACTGCTTATCCTCACCAGGGTCGCGGGCTGCTGGAGCCTGTCCCAGCTATCTTCGGGCGGGAGGCGGGGTACACCCTGAACCGGTCGGCAGCCAATCAGAGGGCACATAGAAACAAACAACCATTCGCACTCACATTCACACCTATGGGCAATTTAGAGTCTTCAATCAACCTACCTGGCATGTTTTTGGGATGTGGGAAGAAAACGGAATTCCCGGAGAAAACCCACCCAGGCACGGGGAGAACATGCAAACTCCCCACATGTGGGGCCGGGATTTGAACCCCGGACTCCAGAACTGTGAGGCAGATGTGCTAACCAGTCGTCTACCGTGCCGGCCTTAAACAATTAAACAAAAGAAAAATAAGAGGCCTTCTAAATCAAGGACGGACTGGGGCCAATGGCACTTCCTGTGTTTGTGTCATAATCATTTACATTTACAGAAAATTACATGAACACTTCAGTTTATTTGCATTTAAATTAATTTATTGTGTGTGTCAGATACCAACGGAACTAGTCAACGAACATCCAGTTCTGTCGTCTAGTTAGGCTGCTCTGCGTACGGCTGGCTTAATGTGTGACCCTCCAACCCGCAGACAGCTGCAGTGATTGGTCGAACGGCTCCAAGGGCAGCCGCAAGTCACGCTGCAGAGCCATGAGGATGACCAAGACGCTGGCACTGATCCACTTGGCGCTGGTATGGAGTCGCCAGGCACTGACGCTTGGCGATCTGCTACGGTGAGCGACATGTCAGCGCTGCTGTTCCGGAACCTGCCTTAACCCATGCCTAAAAAGAGGCAAAAATGTGGGTTGAAAGAGAGTACACTAGATTTTTTTTTTCTCATATGGTCTTTTTCCACCTTTTTTCACGCGGGTGGGGACTCTAATTCGCGGGGGTAGGGGGTGTCACTGGGCGGTTCCATCCATTTTCCCCAACCCTTCCAGAAGGTTGTGGAACATTTTGTCCTGTGTGTCTTGTCTTCTTCAGGCTGGTGAGCGACGGACACGTCCCGTATGTTACTGCCTACCAGGATCTCCCTGAGGTGATGAAGCTGGACAGCTCTCGGATCTTCGGAGTGCAGGTGATGCCGCCTCACACCTTTTGCGTCCTGACATCCTTCTCTGCGGTCCTAACGGTGCCGTATTCCTTGCTAGAGCGTCCCAAGCCACTATGCACTGCACCGGGAGGCCAAGAAGCTTATCTGCTTCTTGCACCTTCCTGCTTTTCCTCCCATCCGCCACCAGGACCCGCTACACCCGGCAATGCTCAGCCTGCGCTATCTTGCCGACGCCAACCTACCCGGTACGCAAATGCTAGCGTGCTAGCTAAGAGCACTTTTTGTGATCAGTGGCTGTGTTGGGAATCACTTCCTACCCACAATATGGTGTCCTATACGGTGAGTGGGCCATCTTACAGTGCTGTTGGAGTTAACAGTGCAGTTAGAATGAGTGAAGAATTCCCAACACACCCGATGCCTCTTCATCAACGATGACGTAACCATGGCGACACTAATAATGTCCGCCCGGCCACAACAGATGAGCTCTACCCTTGGGTGTGCATGCTGATGGAGCGCAGTAGCCTGGCGGGCGCAGCGTGCAGGACGTTTGAGCCCTCCAGCAACCCCACACTGCCCAACTATGACATCCAGGCTGCCGCTCTTATCATCGTCACCATGAAGTTCCTATTCGGCCTGGACGACCACACAGAATGGTGATGGCGCATCCAGTTACCTCAGACGATTGCTGATGATACTACCCATTTTCGCTGCCAATGTCACTTAGGGCTCATCTCATTTCTCAATTTGCAACTTTCTCACGCCTCGCTCCTCCGTTTACATGTTAGCGCCCCCCACCAGAAATTCCATAAAGGATACGAGAAGATTGACAGACACTGTTAACAACTTCTCAACTTTGCAGATGCAAAGACGATTGTGAATCGCGAGCCGTTCTTCAAATGTTTTTTGTCAGGTTGCAGGCATAGCTTGATGGCCGACTGCGCGCTGCAGTGGTAGAAATCGGCCTAGTTGTTATCAATAAGGAAGTGACAGTTGTGCAGAAGAGCCACTGAAGGCGCTCGGTACTTCTATAGTGGAGGAGGGCCGACTCATGTTGGAGTCCTGGTTGTGTCATATGGCCTCATTTTCAGCTCCATCCAAAAAGATTCAGACAACTGAGAAGGTACAAAAAGAGTTTAATGTAATATCTGAGCAATTCACTACTAAATTGTTCTCAGCACTAAAACATATTTAACGTGTTCAGAAAAAAAAAAAATTACTTGGTGGCGTGAGAACAATTTCTGGGACACTTTCAATGTTTTCGAGAAGCTAGGAACGATGTGATTAAGAGACTTAAGATAAGTTTCCTTTGCCGTTGCCACTTCCTGTTTGCATATATGATATTTAATTTTGACCTTCAGGGATTTGTCAAATGCCGCCGGTGATCTGGTGACCGAAGAATGTACGTCACATGACCGGTCGCCACAGACAGGAAGTACCTTCAGCCTGAGGAGGTGGTACCGTCTGCTGCACGTCGCCAAGATTCGAGCGCAGCAGATGCAAGAGCGTGCCACCGCCAGGTGGGATGCGACGTAATCGGCCTCATGGTGGTGGCGTTGTCTTCAACATTTTGTGTGTGTGTGTGTCCAACAGAAAGCAGTGGAACACCACGACTCTTTCCTCAAAGGGGAAGGTCCAATGTTGTGTTGTGAAAAAACAAAGTAAGACGCAGGAACGAGTAAATGGACTCAAACATCAAAAAGCATTTGTGTGCGTGGAGGTGTGCGTGGGTGTGTGCGCACGCACACATGTATGCAACTCTGTGCGCGTGCGCGCCTATGTATGTGTGTGCGGTTTGTGTACATGCAATCCTGTGTGTGTGCAGGAATGGCCAAGACGCTGAAGTTGTGTTTGGAGAGATTGTCATCCTGCATGGCAGGCAACCCCCCAGTGCCGCCGTCCTCTTTCACGTTCTGCTGGGGAGAAGAGGACGGCGCAGACGGTCCAAGTCTGCGTGACAAGAAACTCAACGCCGTGGTCACCCTAAAACAGGAAGTCCTGACCCACGTCAACACGGCGTACTGGCACCCTTCGCTCCAAGTCTGCAGCAGTCGGTGCTCCCTGGCGTGGAGGAGGTTTGTGCGCCGATTGTGCCACGCTCTCCTACGGAGCTCTCAGACATGTCATGCGGGGGGGAAATTGTGGCCATAATATAGACATGACTGTCTCATAAAATACACATTTGTGGCCACAAAATAGGTGCACTGAAGTTTTTTTATCGGCGGACACGTTCCAGACCCACCTACGATATAGAGATATATCAAGAAAACTTTTCATTGTATAGTTTTACTCCTCTCACTTGCTGTTGATGTGATAAAATGCACTTGAACTTATTACAAGACACTTTTTAAAGTATTCCGTAGCACACTGCTCGCGCACGTTTGTCCCGCACACTTGAAGTTTACTGCAAAACTGACAAGGCTAAAGAGATTGTATATTTAAACACCAAAATGTTAAATCAAACCATATAACAAAGAAGGTTCACTAGCATTAAGCTAACATGGGACATTTTTAGAGAAGCGCTCCTTTTACTTACCCACAAGTCCAATAATGATATTAATATTCATTTGTATATCATGTTCACCCAACTTGTTGGCCACAGGTGAGTATTTTGTGGCCACAAACTAGCATTTCACACACACGTTATATCTTATCTACACAGTAGCTCCGGGGGCAGTATTCACTACGAGGAGACGGAAGCCACACTGCCTCGATCCTACCTATGGCTGCTCCAGCTCTTCAGCTTCTTGTTGCAGGTCAACCTCAGCCAGCTGCACCTGGAAGTGCTGAAACTTGAGAGGCGTGTCCTCTCGAGAAAGGTGAGAAAAGCAACTTGACCTCATTTCATGGACATAAAGAAGAAAAGGGGAACTATTTATTTTTCGATCGGACTTGTGCGATGCCATCTAATGTCAAGACAGAGCAACACACGACCTTGTCAATATTGAAACAAAGTACTGTACACTGTACATTGCATCCCCATTTGGCGCAGGGTGACGTTCCACACGAGAAGTGAAAATCTGTTTTTTTTTGTTTTTTTGTTTTTTGTTTTTTGTTTTTCTTTCCTCCCACTGTAAGCCTAATAAACCAAAGGTATTTAAACACCTTTTTGTAATGTGTGTTGTAAATGTATTTGAATACAACTTTTTTCAAGCATAAAATGTGCAGAAAATACAAAATGGAATACAAAATCAATGTATTTGTTTGATAGTTTAAGCCGCAATAGCCCTCCTGAACGCTTTAATTTAGAAGTGCAACAATGGAGTAACCAACAAGCACTCGATTATCAAATTAATCGACAACTATTTTGATGATCAATTAATCGTTCAGAGACCTTGTTAACTTCAAATTGTCCCAAGTCCTCAGAATTTTAGCCACTTAACAGTAAATATTCTCAGATTTCTATAGTCCTTGAAAGAAGTCAATCAAAATAAGACATTTGCAAACGTACTTTTTCTTGGAAATCAATAATCAACATTTTTGCCATCAGATGTTATGGACCAAACCAGTAACTCGGTCAATTTTTGTTTTTTCATTTTCTGCACTGTCAATTTGAAATGGTGTCCAGCAAACACACCTTTGAACATATTGTCAACGTATTTCAACAACCACAAAAAAATACATTTGTTTAAGAGAAAAATCTGCACTATACTACGATAGCAGTAGTGCAATATATATATATAGTGCAGGATTACTGGAACTCATGACATCATCACATGAACACTGATTGATAGTTAGCCAAGTCAAACCTTTTCAACATCTGGAAACTAGAAACATGCGACCTACATTCCACTTAATGCGCACACAGTTTAGTTTGTCATCGTTGATGTCCTTAAGCAGCTTATCAATTTGGTGGTAACCATGGCAACGGTGAATGTTACATTCAGGTGTGTGTTTGTCTCGGTTTGCGTGTGTGTGTGTGTGTGTGCTTGTTTGCACTTCCTAGAGTTTTGCTTCTTGGAAAAAACAGAGAATGAACTGTTGTAATGTACACACTTGACTTGTGTGTGCGTGCGTGTGTGCTTTTTGGTGGGTTTTGGTTGCGTTTTTTTATTCCACTCAAAGTGTCCCCTCCCAAGCGCGGTGCGAGCACGCGTTTTGAATTGTCACCGGGGCTGCTCACCCCGCCGCCCGCCTGTCATACACACGAGCAGATGGAGCGCCGCCGCCACAGGAAGCAGCGAGGAATGAAACGAGGCCCTTTGTCTGCCTACCCCCACCGGCGGACAGGATGACGTGTCACCTGCTTCGTGACGGTCTGGAAAGCGTTAAGTGCACCAAAAACAAAGGGGCCCACCACACTCAACGCCCTACCCCCAAACCTACCCAGCCGTGTTCTGTACTCCTGTAGTACACACAGTCACTCTGTTCATACATCCTTTGTTAGTCTAAAAATACAAATTGTTATATTTTTATTTTATTACA
Source organism: Phyllopteryx taeniolatus (assembly GCF_024500385.1). Classification (NCBI taxonomy): domain Eukaryota; kingdom Metazoa; phylum Chordata; class Actinopteri; order Syngnathiformes; family Syngnathidae; genus Phyllopteryx; species Phyllopteryx taeniolatus. The sequence goes on along the minus strand of NC_084519.1, from coordinate 7,701,968 downwards.
TTCACTGAGGTCTATTCAATAGGAACAATTTTGCAGTGATGTGTTGTGTACAATGTTTATTAGTGTTATGATTCTGTAAAAAAAAATTTAGATTACTTGCGCATTTAGTGTGTTTTATTAGTGAATATCTTTAGCTTAATATGATAATTGCCCGGGTCTTTTTTAACTTACTGTCTCAATATCAATAAAAAGTAGTATACACTTGCTAAAAATGATCTTCTTTCTTTACGTCCATGTAGCGATAATCCGCAAAGGTTGAATTGAGGCAACTGGGCTTTTCTTGTTTGTTGAATTTGATGTTTTTTGTTGTTTGGTATTTTCTGACAGTTACAAAATGATTTAGGTATGATTTTTCATTACGTGAATGGATGTATCAACAGGACTCTTGAATGATTCCTTTGAAAAGTGGATTCAAACCATACATTATAACAACACTGGATAATATATGTATTTAGCGTGTACTAGCACGTGGGTTTGTTTATCCTGTACAGAAATGCGCGGGCACGCGACGGCGGCGCGCAGCGTGCTGACGCGCACGCGCTGGCGGGTTCATGGGGTTCATGGAGTTTACTGTGACACCGCTGACTCCTTGGCACCGCCTCCCGACAGCCTCCGGCCAATGGCGCCTCGGCCCGACAGTGACCGCGCTCCTCACCGCCGTCTATTCGCCAAAGCCTGCTACACCTTTGCTGCTGATTGGCCGCCCGTAGGCCGCCGCGCACGCCCCCCCCCCTCCCTCCACCCTCCCACCTTTCCTGTTGTTTTTTCCCCCGTGTGTGACTCCTCAGCTGAACTGCGCCCGGCCGGCGGATCCTGAGCGAGCAGCTTTTCTTCCGCGTCTCGCCATGCTGCTCTCCCGCCAGGTGAGTACTAACAAAACAAAGCGGGCTTGGTCGAACAGAATCGGACCGCCACAGGCGTCCTTTTCTCGCTGTCTCGCGTTCGATTGGCGGGCTGCTGCTGGTTCATCTCAGGTCACCTCAACCCGAGTCCTCCCGCCACACATGATGCGGCCAAGTGGTGATCATCACCCCATTTTTATTTTCATCATGATCATTTTTATCATTGTCAACATGATGGTCATTTGTTTAAACGCCGATAACTTGTTAATGTCATTATTCTGCATTAAAATTCTCATGATTGTTGGAGGGTAAACAAGTGGTTAGCACGTCTGCCTCACAGTTTTGAGATTCTGGGTTAGAATCTCTGCTGGGTAGTTAGGATGGTACATTTACGGCTTTCAGGTCACAAAAACATGTCTGGGATGTTTCCATAGGTGTCAATGCTTGTTTGTTCTTATGTGCCCTGACATTGATTGGCGACCATTGTTTGAATATAACAGAATAGAATGTATTTTATTGTCACTGCGGAAACCTCCGCGATACCGCGGTTCAGTTTTACAATTATTCAATTTCTTATAGTGTTTGTACAATATTTTTGCGCTATCCATTGCACTTGCTCTCTCACAATATATGTGCTGAAATGTGTTTGTCGAGAAATAAACTAAATGACATCTACCAGTCTAGAAAGGGTTACAAAAGCGATTTCTAAAGCTTTAAGATTCCAGCGAACCATAGGCAGAGCAATTATCCTCACATGGAGAAAACATAGAACACTGGTGAACCTTCCTAGGAGTGGCCAGCCTACAAAGATTACTCCAAGAAAACAGCAATGACTCATCCAGGAGACCATAAAGGAACTCAGGACTACTTCTAAAGAACTGCAGGCCTCCCTTGCCTCAGTTAAAGTTAGTGTTCATGACAACAATAAGGAAGAGACTGGGCAATAATGGCATCCATGGCAGAGTTCCAATGCGAAAACCACTGCTGACCAAAAAGAACATAAAGGCTTGTCTTACTTTTGGAAAAAAAAAACATCTGAATGATTGACAAGACAAAACTTTTGGGATAATATTATATGGACTGACGAGATGAAAGTTGAGCTTTTTGAAAGGTGTGAATCTCGTTATATCTGGCATGAATCTAGCACAGCATTTCAGAAAAAGATCATCATACCAACAGTCATAACATGGTGGTGGTAGTATGATGGTCTTGGGCTGCTTAACTCCTTCAGGACCTGGACAACTCGCTGGGATGGATAGAACCATGAAATCTGCTCTGTAACAGAAAATCCTGAAGAACAATGTTCAGCTGTCAGTTTGTGACCTCAAACTGAGGCACACCTGGGTTCTGCAGCAGGATAAGGATAACGAACACCAGCAAGTCAACTTCTGACTGGCTTTGAAAAACACAAATGAAGGTTTTGAAGTGGCGTAGTCAAAGTCCAGAGTTGAATCTGATTGAAATGCAAGGACATGACCTTAAAAAGGCCGTTCATGCTCGAAACCCTCCATTTTGCTGAATTCAAACAATTCTGCAAGGAAGAGTGGGCCAAAATATCTCCACAGAGATGTGAAAGACTCTTTGCCAGTTATAGAAAATGCTTGATTTCAGTTGTTGCTGCTGAGGATGGCACAACCAGTTATTGGGATTAGGGGGCCATTACTTTTTCACACATAGCCAGGTAACTTTGAATAGTTTGTTTTTCCCCTTAATAAATGAAATCATTTAAAACAGCATTTTAAGTTCACTTGGGTTATATTTGTCAGATATTTACATTTGTGTGATGATCTTAAACATTAAAGGGAGGAAACTATACAAAAAATATATATATAAGAATTTGAGAAGGGGGCCAATACTATTTCACGGCACTGCATATGCGCCCTGTTACTGACTGGCAACCAATCCATTGTTTGTCTTCCTCACAACGAGTTCAGTGTGTGTGTTTGTGAATTTTTTGAGAACGTCAACTTCCCGTCAGATGCCCACTCCCCTTCACTGTATGTAAATTTTGGTGGGGCTAATACAGGGTGGCATCACCCTCTCCCCAGTGTGTTTTATGTACTGGCCAATCAGCACGCAGGAAGGCCGTGACACATGATTTCATGCATTTACCGTAAGTAACCTTTGACCTCCAGGTGGACTTGGAGGCGGCCGAGGCGCTAGTCAGCATGAGCTTCTGGGGTCAAAGTTTGGCGGAGGCCCGCCCGCTGACGCCCACCTCTGACTCATGTGACTCCACCCCCCCGCACTCAGAGGGCGGAGCCTCAGCCAATGAGATGGCGGCGTTGTCATCACTGGTGAGAGTTCAATGACACTCTTCGATTCAGGAAAAACTTGCTATACTGATCAAGCGAATAATCAGTCAGGGTTTTTCCTGGCTCAAGCTGGGGAGTGTTAGCGGTTAAACATAAAAGCAGGATAAAGAATGAAGTAAAAAATTGGGACTAAAAACACTGAATGTTTGTTAGGACTTGTGTTTGTGTGTGTGTGGTTTTCCAAGAGAGAAAGAATAACCAAATACAGTTTACTAAGTGAATCCAAACATAGGATAAATAATAGGGCCCAACTGCTTAATCGGCCGGCCATTTTAATCGGCTCATATTACGGCTGATATTAGCTCTTTTCCTTTTTTTTTTTTCTTTTTTTTTTATAAACACTGTAACATGTTACAGGATAAGACAGATAATGACATTCAAACAAAGATTCCTTAAAAAACATTGTCAGACCTTTGCTGATTTGCTGTGTTGTAAAGTCAAACAAAGAACCTGGCATCCATCTATCTACTTGTAACCAGGATCCATCCACATGACTATATTCTTCATCTCTTTCTTTGTCTCTTACCTACGGAAGCGTATTGCATTCACTTGGATAAAAAAAGAATAACTCCTGTTTTTCTGAGTAATTTTTTTGAGGGCTTTTTTTAAAAATCTTTTTTTCTGTTTTTCTGACAAATTATTTTTCTCAGTTTTTCTGTCATTTCCCCCCCCCCCCCTTTTTCTGAGTAATTCCTCCCCCCCCCCTGTTTTTCTGACAATTTTTCTTCTGACAATTTTTTTTTCTAATAACAATACCATCGATGTGACTCAAAGACAGGAGTATCTCCCAGTGTCTTAAACCCATATCAAAATAAAACTAAATAAGCCGGTCATGTTGCTTACTACGGAGTCCGCAAAGAGTCACTTGAATTCAGAAAAACGGGGGGGGGGGTAATTTACTCAGAAAAACAGGAAAACAATTACTCAGAAAAACAGGGGGGAAAAATTAGACAGAAAAACTGAGAAAAATAATTAGTCAGAAAAACACAAAAAAAACTCAGAAAAACATATTCCAAAAAACTAAGCCCTAAAAAACTTACATATATCTCTTATTTGCATATTCCTTTTACATGGTGCCCCCAGTGTTTAGACTGAGACATCACAGTCACGCCTTCAACAACTGACAATCTTGTGTTCCTAAAACTTAACCTCTGAAGCAGTTCATTTATTAGCACTTTTACTGGATAAATAGTAAGTACACTTGAATGTTACTTGAAGCACTGTGTTGTATTTATTTTAATTCTTTGCCCTTTAAATTCATTGAACAGTGATTTTACTACCAGATTTTTTTTATGGTATTTATTTGGCCACTAGATATTTGTTTTATTTTATTTACTTTAAATATTTTTTTCATTTTATTGTGTAGTCTATAAAATATTTTTATTATAAATAAACGGAAAAAGATCACATAAAATTGCCATTAGTTTATGTAATTTTAAGGAAAACTATGACGTCGGGATATACAGTATATTGTTATTGGGATATCAAATTGTGTCCATATCTCCCAGCTCTACTAGTACATGGACCAATCAGCGCAGTAGTAAAATATCGAATAAATGTGCGAAAAGCTTTCCAAATTTGATATCGGTGAAAACACATGCTGATCACGTGATCCCTACCTGCAGTGCATGACTCCGCCTCACAGTCCCAGCTTCGGCGAGGCTGACGCCTTTGGAACCACCTCAGTCCCGTCACGCCCGCCCGACGACTGTGCTGTGACACCCCTCGAGGGCGCCACCGGCATGGCGACCAGCGTCATACGCCACACCGCAGACAACCTCGGAGCGCCGCCCACCGCCGCTGCCCCGCCCACTCCGAGTCAGGATCCTCATGTCGCTCCTCCGCTTTCCTCGCCATCTTCATCGCCAGCTCCTCCTGTCTCGCCGCTCCTGTGCCAGCTTTTCCCGCTGGGCAACCGCCCAGGACTGATCTCCGCCTTTGTGCCGGCGCAGGGCGTCTCCCTAGTGAGCTCGGCCATGCCGCGGGGCGCCGTTATGCTGGTGGTCCCGCGCACGCCGGCCCCCCGGACGCTGGTGACACTGGGGAGCGCCAAGCTGCTGCCCCTGGCGCCTACCCCCCTCTACTTGACCTCTGGCGCCGGCGGGAACGCTGCCCAGGACTTCTCCCGACGACGCAACTACGTTTGCGACTTTCCGGGATGCAAGAAAACGTACTTCAAGAGCTCCCACCTCAAAGCTCACCTGCGCACGCACACAGGTAGGGAACACACACTTTACCACACATGATTGATTTACAAGTTTAATTTGTTCCCTGACCATGCTTGTAACTCCAAACACTCGTATTGTAAATCAGTTTTACCTTTTGAAAGTAATGGAACTGCCATTAATATGGTCCGGCCCCCTAACACCATTTTTCTCTTTTTTTTAACAGATTTTTTTTAACGACGAGAAATAGCATAGAATTGTAAAATATAAATATGAAAACTTGATAAAACATAATGAAAGTGAATGTAAAGCAATAAGATGTTTTTAATTAATTGAGTGATTATTATTTCCCTTCATTGGCTGAACTTAATCACAATTTTTTTGTGTGGCCTTTTTTAACACACTTTCCTCACTTTCAGCCGCTTCGCCATCTTTTCATGGACAGAGGTCCGCAGATGAGAAATTATTTTAATGCCCTTGGCTGAAGTTAAAAACTTTATTGACACCTTCTGCTTGAGTGTAGTACATAGGGTGCATCTTATACGCTCGTACTGCTTGGCCAAGTGGACCACACGCACCTCTCACTCATGATTTCAAGCTTTAATTTAATGATCATCATCTGCTTCTTTTTCTTACCACTCACTTTGTTATGACACATGGTTAGAGGGGAAAAAGGTGGCAAACTAGATGAAAAAAAAATGCGAGCACAAAGCACAACTGTACTTGTACTTTCACAACTGCTGGTGGCCACAAGTTATTGGAAAACCGTAATATGTATCAAACCATGAATTTTGTGGACCATTCCACCTGACATTGAATAGCAACCAGTTTATTGCTGGTCTATTTTTGCCCTATGATTGGCTGGAGACCAATCCAGCTCCTCATCCAAAGTCTGCCTGGATAGGCTTCACCTCATGTGTGACCCTAATGAGGACAAGTGGTCTAGAAAACGGATGGATGGTTATGATTTTGATTTAAAGAAAACAATTTTTTTTCTGCAGGCGAGAAGCCGTTCAGCTGCCGCTGGGAAGGCTGCGAGAAAAAGTTTGCCCGCTCCGACGAGCTTTCCCGCCACCGCCGCACGCACACGGGCGAGAAAAAGTTTGTGTGTGGTGTGTGCGCACGCCGCTTTATGCGCAGCGACCACCTGACCAAACACACTCGCAGACACGCTAGTGCCAAGAGGCCCGCCGCCGCAGCCACCGCCTCCTGGACTGCCATTCAAGACTCAGGGGCAGCTCTTCCCATCGGCTGATTGGTTGCTGCAAAAAACTTTTAAAAAATTGAAAAATCACCTCAGGGTGGGGTGAGGGGGAGGAGCCTTAAGGCATGTCGAACTGTAAGTGGCTCAACCTCTTTTCTATTCCAAATCCTCATCACAACTTTTCAACTTTGACCTCAGACAGCCTTGTAGCTGCTTGCTAGCGCCTGCATCATCATTTGCCCAGCAGTGTTAGCGTCATGCTAATCCTGTACGCTCCGTCGACCTGTACACAAAACAAAAACATGTTGAAGATGCAGATGAGATTAAAGGGGAACTAAATGAAAAATGTATACATACATTGTATGTGCCAACACTAGTCATAACACGCTAATCTGATTAATATTACGATCGTGTCATCATTCATCAACGTACGGGGGCACCAATGTTTAGTGAAATGATTATCGGCCGGCAAACCAAAAGTGTACGTCACAAGTACTGTAGCTTGTTGCCTTGTTTACAGCGCATCTTAGTAAGCATGGTTTGATAAAATTGATTGCTAGGAAGTGCAAGTGTGTTAGGCTGTCAGCATCAAAGGTAAGTGTGCAGATTCATTTTTGCTTATGAAACAGCCTTTTAAAAGTAGTCCGGTGGCTGTCTCCTGCCTCCCCAACACTCGCAGCCGGCCGACAAGCAGCTAGCTGCTAGCCGCTAATGCCCGCGAGCTGGCGCCGTAGTATACAAATTAGTAATCGATGACAGTGTAATGAATTAGCGTTTATTTTTATTTTTTTAAGCATAATAAATTAGCAATTGAACATTAATTCGGGATAGTGTTGTGTTGATGTTGGTGGCTACTGTATATGATGGCAGCATAAGGTAGGATAGTAGGACACCAACTTGACTGACGGACCGTTGCCAGTCAATTGAATCACGCTTCCACCGTGAGCTGGCTCGATAAGTGGATCTGACCGATCATGTTGTTGCTTAATATTTACCAACTCTGTCTGGTTTCCTGAGAAAATAAAACGGCTGATGCACATAACATTCTCGCAAATTTGCACACTCGCAAGAGTGAAAAGATATAAACATGGCGATCTTTTAAATGTTCTTTTAAGAAATATGTGGTACATTTAAGTAAACAGCATCAGATAAAGTAGATTTCAACATTTAACTTTTAACTCATTCACTGCCAGCCTTCCCAGTTAACATGGATAGTTGACTTCTAAAGCCGTGAATGTCATCGAATGTGTTCAAATATGAAGTTTTGGTATTGGGTTTAGTTCCCCTTTAAGATGCTAATGTTAGCATGACTGCTGGTAGAGGTCATACAACAAGCATGTGTCGTGTTAGGACTGAAACACAGGACTGAAAAAGACGCCTCGCTCAGGATTTTTTCAATTTATTGACGACAATTACAACAAGATGGTGGTCAGCTGCTTGTTCACAGAGAAAAAACAAACGATAACAATGTGACATTGCACTACGTTTTTTAAAAATTCCAAGCTTGTTTTTGTATTATTCTCTGTCATGTATGTATACAATATGTTTACTTGATGTATAATCTCATGTTGCATTTGTGTACCAAAGCTTAAGTGTCGTGCTTGCTTCTAATGATGATTCCATGTATATGAATGTTATGCGTAGCGAGTAACTCCACCACAAACTATTGATGTTCTCACTGTGATACTACCTATTACTTCTACTTATTATTGTTATTATTATTGTTGTTTCATAAACATTTGTTTATGTAGCCAGGAAGAAAATACCTCATGTTACTGCTTGTGTTAAAAAAAATAATCTTTTTCTATAATAAAATGAACCACAACAACACGTCATTTTGCCTTGAAGACAAAGACAGATTATTGTTAGCATTGTTTACCATTCTATAAACGTTTCTTTGGATGAAAATTTAGATGAAATTATTTTTAAATAATAACATTGAACAGATGTAAAATCATGAGGAAAAAAAAATTCTATCCAAAAAAGCAGGTTCTTTTGTTTACTTTTTTTTTTTTTAACTTATATGTTTTTTTGTTTCATTTTTTCTGCTCAACGACAAGGCGGTTGTGACGTCGCACTAGCATTTCCAAGTCGCCAGCCTCGCGCCCTTTTCCAACAGCACCTGGTAACAGCGCTCAACCAATCAGGAAGAAGCTGTCTGTGGGTGTGACCATTAACAGTCACAGAGAAAAAACACGGTACGTCATTGGGTGTACACCACGCCCACTTGTCATACTGACCGAGTTCAACCAATGGATAGAAAAATTGATACAAAGAAACTCAACCGAACAGACAGAGACATCATGTGGCTAAAAGCGGAACTGCATCGACTTCGCAAATATATTTAATCATTATTTAGTCATTTAAAAATGTTATTCCTTCATACAATAAAGATAAATTCTGCTCATGTTTTTGTTTTGTCCTTCGATCGTTTTACGATGTTTCATCAACATGAAAACAATCTATCAATCGATAAAGCTGTATGATAAATTGAGAGATATTTTCCAGTTTATGTTCGAACTTCCCTTGAAGGGTTTTGATTGAATTGCCGTCTGTAGGGTCAAATGTGATTTCAAATTTCAGCTGAGTGTTTTGAAACAACATTTTGGCGCAGTTTTGTAGGACTTTCGCGACTTCAAATTGGGCGCGGAATGTCAAGAGTGACGTAAACAAAAGGATATTCTGATTGGTCTATCGCGGCGTCACCAGGACGAGATGCCCTCCCATTGGTCCGTAGCGTTTCGCGCGCCAACGTTTCAACAAAACGCCCAGCAGCTGGCCGGCTAAAGTCAGTCAGTCGCTCGCTTCGCTTTGTGCTCTTTATTCGTGTGTCTGCTCGCCAGCGTGGAGCATTCACTTTGTTTTAGTTGACTTCATTTTAAGTCGTTGTCCTCTCTTAGTATTTGTGTGAAAATGCAGTCTTCTCGCGCGCCCCTTTCCGCCCACAACGAAAACAAGATGAGCGCTGACGTCAGCAAGATGGCGCTGGACAAGGAGAACACGGTGAGCAGCTTGCAAAATGGCCTTCCCATTGTTGTTCCACAGAGTTTGCTATGACTGCTAAGGTCTCCTCCTTTTGTCTCTTTTTGTCTCGTGGCAGCCTCCAAGCCTGAACACGACGCGCAAATTGGCGTCCAAAACCGCGCGCAAAATCGTCCCCCAGTCTCCGGTAAGTCGCGGAAACAAACGTTACACAAGTGAGTCACAAGCAAACTATGCAAGTTACAAACGTTTGTTGTTGTATTTCAAATGTTGTCAAGGTTGTTTTGTTGACCCATTTGGGCGCCAAAACTTGAATAAGTGTGTGTGAGAGAGAGAGAGCTGCTTCTCGCTAGCTGCTAATTTGCATATTACGTTAAAGGCTTAGCCTACCTTGATCTGCGAATTCAATTTGGCTTCCTCTCAAATCGAATCAATTGTCCTCATTGAAATGCCATCAGTCTGTTCCAACCCCACAAATAGCACAATTTTTTTTCAATTGACACACACAGAACTGTACTGTTCAAAAATGTAATGAAAGACAATGTAAGGAAATAACTTTTTTTTAGGTTTTAAAGTGCAATTACTGTATGTACTGTTATGTTTGCGTATCGGATGTTTTCTTTTAAGGGGCGTGGCCCAGTGAGTGAAATCACAAGTCAGGTGTGAGCGTCATGGTTTGCGGCAGCTCCTCAGGAAGTGTTCTCATTTTATATTTGACTGTTCCGTTCAACGACAGTGCACGAAGCTCGCTTATAACAACATTTTTGGCTTTCAACACAGCAGAAAATTGCCCGAGCGACGGCTGGTAACTCGAAAAACTCATAAGTCAAGTACCGCTGCATTAACGTTTTCTTTTCGTGTTGTCTCACAAAGATGTCACATTCGCCACGCAAGGAAGATGTCGAGCATGACAGACATTGTTTGTTTCAGCTGAAAGGCGTCAAGAATGGTGGCGGCGAGGAGGAGGAGCCTCTGCTGAAGGACAACCCCCGTCGCTTTGTGATCTTCCCCATCCAATACCACGACATCTGGCGCATGTACAAGAAGGCCGAGGCGTCTTTCTGGACCGCCGAGGAGGTCCGCAGAGAACCGTGCTGTCACATGACACCATGCGTGCGTCGTGTCCTAATAAGTTTGTGTGTGTGCGTGTTTAGGTGGATCTGTCCAAGGACACGCAGCACTGGGAAGTTCTGAAGGAAGACGAGAAGTTTTTCATCTCTCACGTGTTGGCCTTCTTTGCTGCCAGCGACGGCATCGTCAATGAGAACCTGGTGAGATGCGCGTTCTTTCTGACGTTCGCGTGTCCCGTTACCTCTACCAAAGGTGTCACCCTAATTTCTGCAGCGGGCCGCATTGTTCAGGGGTTAAATCAAGTTCAAGAGGCCAGACTGACTGAAAACATAAAAATGTATCATCTCCCCATCATTTTATTATATAGTCACAACAAATTGACAACTAGCTAGTTTGACCTCACAATTCAAGGGAAATTGTCAGGCTGGTTATGATTTTATCAGGAAATGTGGTTTCCTTAGGTGGGCTTTGTGAGGCGATGTGGCAGGCCGGATGAGGTCCCTGGGCCGCCAGTTTGACACCTGTGCGCTAATGTTAGTCTTCAACATTGACTCAATTGTTGGCTTTAACATTAGCTCTCGAAGCTAGCCGTCAATGTTAACTTCTAACATGAGAGGGAAGGAAGACCAACATTAACGTCTGACGTGAGCGCTAACGCTCGCTTCTCGTCCAGTAGCGTGGCGTGCCCAACATGCTCAACAATTGAATTTCGCACCGTGAGAAGCGTCCTTGGGTCCCATATAATTCTCAGAGGTATTTTTTACATCTAGTACATAAAGTTTGATAGATTGGCATGATTGAACTCCGACGTGACCTAATTGTTCTGTTTGAAGACTTTATTCATAACGTAACTTGACTCGCCTGAGAACCAGTGACTCCAGACTTAAAGGGTGAGACTTGTCGGGAAAGCCGTTATCAGATATCCTTGAAAGTCCAGCTCGAGGTCCACTTACTAGTACATGGAGATCCAATCCCACAAGTATTGTTGTACGCTTACTAGTACGTAGCCCTAAGGCCAAATGTCACGTATGTGGAAACGAAGGCGTAAGCGTCTTTCTGACCGAGCGCGACCCGATCTCTGTGAGCGCGGCGCTCACGTGTCGTCGTGCTCTGCGTCCGCCAGGTGGAGCGCTTCATGCAGGAAGTTCAGGTGACGGAGGCGCGTTGCTTCTACGGCTTCCAGATCGCCATGGAGAACATCCACTCGGAGATGTACAGCCTCCTCATCGACACATACATCAAAGACCCCAAAGAAAGGTGAGCCCATGGTGATGACAATGATGCTGGCGCCACATCGGCGTCCACGTTATGCAGCGTTCTGACGATGTTTGAACCCCGCAGAGAATACCTATTCAACGCCATTGAGACCATGCCGTGTGTCAAGAACAAGGCTGACTGGGCGCTCAACTGGATCGGCAATAAGAACGCCACCTACGGTAACGAACCGACACCGCGCCGCATGCTCGCCGTCTTGTCTGGTGACCATTTGATTGATGGGTCGCGCCTGTTCCGACTCCAGGCGAGCGCGTGGTGGCCTTCGCCGCCGTGGAGGGCATCTTCTTCTCCGGGTCCTTCGCCGCCATCTTCTGGCTGAAGAAACGCGGCCTGATGCCCGGACTCACCTTCTCCAACGAGCTCATCAGCAGAGATGAGGTCAGCTCGCGGATCCACGGCATGTTTTCAGTGTTTCGATGGCGCATCTTTGTCGGCGTGCCTTTAAACACTCTGATGTGCTTTCAGGGTCTCCACTGCGACTTTGCGTGTTTAATGTTCAAGCACCTGGTCAACAAGCCGTCCGTGGACACTGTGACATCCATCATCAAAAACGCAGTAGAGATCGAGCAGGTGAGCGTCTGCCGCAGTTTTGTCCGTCTGGTCGACATCCCGCCTGCCCGCTCAGCTGACGTCTGTCTTGGTTTTTCAGGAGTTCCTGACTCAGGCGCTGCCGGTCAAGCTGATCGGGATGAACACCGAGCTGATGAAGCGCTACATCGAGTTTGTGGCCGACCGCCTCATGATGGAGCTCGGCTTCGCCAAGGTAAGAGGAGACGTGAGAAGCGGGGCCCGGGCCGGCCGTCATGATGAGAGGCGCAGGGGTACGGACCTCAGCCGATCGTGGGGGCTGAGTGGCGCCGCTGACGTCCCGTCGCTGGGCGTGTGGCCTGGCGGCGGGCGGGCGGCGACACGACACAGACGCCTGACTGAACGGTCGCCGGGCTCCGCCTTTGTAGCGACTTCTTGTGTAGTTGTCTCTCATCTGCGATTGTATCTCCACGCAGCTGTTCTGCGTGGAGAACCCGTTCGACTTCATGGAGAACATCTCCCTGGAGGGCAAGACCAACTTCTTCGAGAAGCGTGTCGGCGAGTACCAGCGTATGGGTGTCATGTCCGCCATCACGGACAACACATTCACACTGGACGCAGACTTCTGAACACACCCGTTTTCTCTCGTTGCCATGGAAACCTCAGTCCGTTTACATGTTCAGCCTATCAGGACACAGATTGTACATTTGATGTAATATACTTATGACTTGTTTTAAGTTTTTTTTAGTTTGTTGTACATTTGTGTATTAAAGCTCCCACTTTTTTAATAGAATGTTCAAGTTAATTTTTAAGGTCACAATTGGTAATACAGTGAGTCGTACCTTGACAAGTATCCCAGTTCACAATTTTTAACAGTCAAACACAAAATGAGACCACTCGCAAGGCGCATTGAGCCAACCTCAGCCGGAATCGGCTCCTGACGTCACTAATTGGGCTACGCTGCCTTTGAACCCACACTTAAACCCCAAACAGACATCTGCTCTAATTACAGTCTAAAAAAAAAATATTCTGCAGTTCTCTGATCCATTCATCCATTTTCTACACCGCTTATCTGACTTGGGTGGCGGGTGTGCTGGAGCCTATCCCAGCTATCTTCGTGTGAGAGGCGGGGTACACCCTGAACTGGTCGACAGCCAATCGCAGGGCTTGTTTTTATATTTTACAATGGGGCGCTACTTTTTTTGTGCTTTAAAAACTAACAAATATGTATTTTTGCGGTAACTGGAGCTGATATATGGCATTTCAATGGGGAATGTTGATTTAACCCATCCCTCCATTCTCGATTAGTTGACAGTCAGTCAGTCGCAGGGCACATAAAAGTGTAAATCGAGTTACAAGCGTGGTCACGGAATGAATTAACCTCGTAAATGAAGGTGCCACGAGCAAGTTTGAGCAGCGCGTCAACTTTGAAACACCGAGTCATGTGACAGCCAAATCCGGAGCTAAAGTCACATGACTGTGTTGGCATACCCGGAAGTGCGGAGTTGGGCTGTTGCGAGTTGGAAGAAAGAAAATGTCCATTTGTCAAAGCAGGCAAACGTTTGTCAGGCCGGTGAGTTTTGGTTTGTTTCGAGCTTGATTTCTTTTAGTCTTCTGAGCTAATATCGTCGAGTCATCTTTTCATCACTTGTTTTACTTTTCTCAGTTTGACGTTGCGTCAGGCGCAACACAGAACTGCAGCGTTTAAGATAAATGTTTGAATCCTCTAATAACTTAAAATAATAATAAAAGCTTTGTATTTTAAATGTCATTTGGGAGCTATGATAGAAAAAGGTTGATAATGCTAAAAAATAAGAGTTTTTTTGCGGGGTGTGAAATGCACCGTTGTAAAGTGTGGGTCATTGGATGCACTGTATTTTTGTATCAGTGGTTATTTTTAATTCATGGAAATAAAATATGGAATACAGCAGTAGTTTTCAACTGTTGTCACCCTATTGTAAAGTTGCAACCCACTTTCACAGACGTTAAGAACAATTTTTTTTTATTTTATTTTTTTAAAAAGGTCTGAAACAGTATAGATGATATATATTTTAAATACGTTTGCTATCCCGCAAGGTCATATTGCATGGGTTCGTGACCCACTTTTGGCTCCTGACCCACCCACAGAGAGTCACTGGAATACAGTATTACCATTGTGTTTGTGTAAGCAGCACAGCTTCATTTCGATTCTACAAAAACAAAGTGTGTCAGAAAATGTTAACTCATTACTTTACGAACGTGCGCTACCAAACGGCTGCGCTTGCATCTTTTTAAAGATATTTATGCTTCTTAATGTCGAGCAGGTATTTAAACGCCTGCGTAGATGGTCATTGATCCAAGTGATGGTCTTCCGCAAAGGTCGACACAAGGCAACTGGACTCTTGTTGTTTGTTGAAGACGTTTCACCTTTATTCCAAAAAGGCTTCTTCTCTTCTACATTTCCAGTGACTCCACACTGAAAATTGAGAACTGAAAATGCCTTTTGGATGAACGGAGCAACATCTTCAACAAACAAGAACAGTCCAGTTGCCTTGATTGAACCTTTGCAGAGAAAAAAGATCATACCAAACGGTTGCGCTGGCATTTTTAGTCACGACATGTATGCTTCTTAATGTGTACCAGGGATTGGTCGAGCAGGTTCTTAAATGGTTAAGGAGCAAACAAAGTGGATAAATCTCTTAGCAACACGACCTTTCGCTTTTTTGCCGAGCTGACGTCATCTCGTTCTAGTGGACCTCTAGTGGACCTTCTTCTTCTTCTTCCTCTTCCCCTCAGGCGCTTCCGTTCTCATGGACCATCCAAGGTGGACTTCTTCCCGGCGAGATGGTCGTCATCAAAGGAGCGCTGCCTTCTGATGCTGACAGGTTAGGACCCCTGCCAGCCTCTTCCTCACACAGCCCCCTCCATATAAGGCTGCAAAGGATGGTCTTAAGATCAAATCTATTTTGTTTCCACAAAAATACATTGTCCTATTTTAATTGATGTTTCCCACTTTACTGAAGAAAAAGAAAATGACATTTTTGCCCCCGCCCCAGGATTTGCTTTGTTTATCCCGATACCAAACAAGCTTTGAAAGTGTTTTCCCCCCAGCATTATGGGTTAGTTACGTTCACAGAAATAGTACAAATATATATATATATATAATTTTTTTTTAACCAATAATGTAAACTTAAAAATTCCACTTATTCATTTTCTCTACCGCTTATCCTCATGAGGGTCTTCCGTCCCAGCTGACTTCGGGTGCACCCTGGACTGAACGCCAGCCAATTGCAGAGCACATATTGACAAGTATTCACACTCACATTCGCACCTAAGGACAAGTTAAAACATTTTATTCACGACCTTTGAACTGTGAGGCAGATGTGCTAACCAGACGACCGCCGTGCGTCCTGTATGTAAACATGATCCTTCCATTATAACAATGTAACACAAAACAACAAAGTAACGTTGCACCACCCACAGCTCTTACATGCTGTTTTCTCACCTACAGTTTATTTATTTAGCTTTTATTTAGGTAAGGTAATTGAAAACGGATTCTCATTTGCAATGCTAACCTGGCTGCAGACAGCAGAGTAAAACGAGGCAAAAAAAAAAAAAAAAAAGCAAATACAATTAAAGATACAAAAAATTGTGTAACGTTATGTACACAAAACATAAAACAGAAATACAACCTAACCTTCAACTGTTAATTGATGAGAGAGATGAGAGTCTCCTTTAAATCACTTCTTTTGCATTGTGGAACTCAATGGGTCTTCACGCGATTGACCCTGTGAATGCCTTCCGCCAGGCTCGTTCTTGTCATATGCCAAAAACTGTGAAAGTGATTCCACTGATTCGAATCGAATGTCGCTTTTTTGGGGGGAAAGTTGCTGACTATCGGAACCAAAATGTTTTTTGTAAAATAGCTCCTCTCTGTTTGCAGCTATGTTGTTAGTGTAAACAATGAGTGCATGTCAGCGGGGAACTGCTGTCACCTATTGGAACCGGCTAAATAAATTGACTAGAAAAAATTGTCCTGACAGATGACTCGATTAATCACCCCCCGTCGTCATGTTTGCAGATTCCAGGTGGACCTGACGTGCGGCAGCAGCATGTCGCCGCGCGCCGACGTGCTTTTCCACTTGAACCCGCGCGTGAAGAAAGGTCACGTGGTGTGTAACACACTTCAGGGGGGTTGCTGGGGCCGCGAGGAGATCCTTCACCACATGCCCTTCACTCGCGCCGCCCCCTTTGAGCTGGTGCTGCTCGCCCTCAACGACTGCTTCAAGGTGACCCTCAAACTCGTGCTCAGTACGTCCAATCCGTCAGATGACAGTTTGCAAAACTGGAATTTTAGCTGTGGAATCTCCCTTTGTCTTTGTCGGGCATTGCTGTGGTTGTCGTTGATGCCGGGTGTGGCTGGTGACCGAGCGTTTTGCATAGTGACCGGTTGTTCATGTACCATTTTTTTTACACTTACGGTCCTGGCAATGTAGTCAGCAAAAAGCAGTATGGGTACCCAGAATTCATTGTGGTGATGTTTTAAACTACAGTGCTGTAGTTGTATAAAATCAAGTTAAAGGTTGCTCTTTACTTGCATTTGTTCCTGTCAATATTGTTATGAGCTTGTGCGTTAGCTATTCCTCGGGCTAAGGTTGGTATTTGTGAATTGATTTAATAAAACTCTTGACTGTGGCTTTTGTTTGTAACGCGTAAGGTTTATTTTTTTGCTAAGAATAAGAGCCCAACTGACCTTTTGTGAGTCATTACTGCCAAATTGAAATCAGCCTGTAAAGCCGACTGTATCAGAGATGTGCAAGCGAGTAATTGCACTGCACTGACCTTTAAAAAGAAAAATCTGTGATGTATTGAATCCAGAATAAATGAACCGTGATATAACAAGGGATTACGGTATGTCCTTATGTAGTATACTACCCCCTGGTGGCAGGGTCGCACACACCAGAATGAGCAGCACAATGCCCATTGTCATGATGCGCAAATTGTTTAATTCTTTACATTTTGTCTAATTATCTTTTTTTATTTATTTTATAATGTACACAGTCTTGTGCTATCTTGTTAAACAACACGTTACAAAGTTTATGGATTTTTATTGTAGCGCTGGAATGGATGAACTACATTTCCGTTCATTTCAATGAGGACAAATTATTTGAGATAAGAGTGTTTTGAGTTATGAGTGTGGTCACAGAACAAAAGAAAACTTAAGTCAAGGCACCACTGTAGTTTCTATATAAATATTTTTTGTTGTTGTTATAGTTGTCACTAAAGTGAGAGAATCAAATTGCAGTTTCTCTTTGTCCGAGACACTTTGAGCATTGACAGTCAAATCTAATTTCCCTCATGGGATGAATAAAGTATCTATCCATTCATCCATCTAAAAAACTTTCAATCCATGTCTCTTTGGTTGATTATTCAATTGATTAGTTGGGCGGTCATTTCATTGATTGGTTTGTTGGCTGAAAGCATTCCCTTGTTTTTGTCTCAGTCTGAGTGGGAGTCCCCTGGTATTCGTCACATAGTTGTTGTTGTTGTTGTTGTCGCCCAATGTGCCCAAACCCTTTTTGGTGGTTCATCAAACCAAAAGAATTCAGTTGCCTGCATTCAACTTTTTGTGGATGAGTGTGACCTGGATGACTGACATTTAGCCGATGCCAAGCTAATCACATGGAACGCTGACGCTTCCAGGTGGCGGTAAACGGCGCTCACGTGTTGGACTACAAACATCGACTGCCGCTGGACCTCGTTGACACGCTGGCCGTTTCGGGAAAGGTCAAGGTTGATGTCGTGGCCGTTCTGCCGCAAGCTGTGAGCGTCCGCCTCAGAGTTGCCGACCGGAAGTCTCGTGACGCCATCTTGACGCTTGACGTCGTGTCTCGTTTTCCAGACAGCGCTTTCGTCACCCACCGCCACGCCGGTCAATCAGGACGCGGAGCAGCCACATTTGGCCGATGACATCGCAAACTCGCATATGCTTGTCATGTCAGCTGATGCGGTAAATTTATCTTGTTAATGCTGAAAATAATCTTTATTGTTATTCTCCCCATTTTCGGTCCTTGAATGATACAGCAGCATTTTTCAACTGATTCAAACTTAATGTGCTGTTAAAAAGTATTTGGCCCCTTCTCAAATTATTTACCCACCTACATGTTTAAGATGATCAAACAAAGGTAAATATATCAGGCAAAGATAACCCAAGTAAACAAAATGCAGTTTTTAAATGATTTTATTTACTAAGGGAATGACTTAAATCCAATGTGTCTGACAAAATGAAGTTGGCCAAAAGATCCCACAAAGCTGCAACAAAATGCCACCATAGGAAGGCTTTAGGACTCCAGCAAAGCGTGGTGAGAGCCATTATCCACAAATGGAGACAACACGGAACAGTGGTGAACCTTCCAAGTAGTGGCAGGCGTACAAACATTACACAAAGAGCACTTCTAGGACTCATCCAGGAGGCCACAAAGGAACACAGGCCTGCCTTGCCTCAGTTAAGGTCGGTGTTCATGACTCAACAAAGGAAAGAAGAGACTGCGCAAAATGGCATCCATGGCAGAGGTCCAAAGCGAAAATTACTGCTGACCAAAAAGAACATACAGGCTCGTTTTACTTTTGCACACACACACACACAAAAAACCCACATCTGAATTATTCCAAAGACTTTTGTGAGAATTTGAATATTCTATGGACTGATGAGATGAAAGTTGAACTTTTTGGAAGGTGTGTGTCTCATAACACCTGGAGTAAATGTAACAGAATTTCAGAAAAGAGCATCATACCAAAAGTCAAACATGGCGGTGGTAGTGTGATGTTCTGGGGGTGCTTTCTACTTCAGGACCTGGATGACTTGCTGTAATTGATGGAAGCATGAATTCTGTTCTTTTACGAGAAAGTCCTGAAGGAGAATATTTGGCCATCAGTTTGTGACCGCAAGCTAAAGCAAAAAAACACTAGCAAGTGAACTAAACTTTGTTTACTTGGATATCTTTGTCTGATACATTTGTTTGATGAGCTTAAACAAAATGAGGAAGCTATGCGAAAAAAGAAAAATAATTTTGAGAAGGGGTCAAAGTTTTTCACGCTACTGTAAAACTACTGTATTTGCCTCATTAGAGATCTTGGGGAATA
This sequence comes from Phyllopteryx taeniolatus, assembly GCF_024500385.1. Classification (NCBI taxonomy): domain Eukaryota; kingdom Metazoa; phylum Chordata; class Actinopteri; order Syngnathiformes; family Syngnathidae; genus Phyllopteryx; species Phyllopteryx taeniolatus. The sequence goes on along the minus strand of NC_084519.1, from coordinate 7,682,464 downwards.
GTTTTTCCACATGACCAACATTTCCATATTTCCCATGAATAAATCATTTCACAATTTTACTTTCTCCTTCTGCATTTCTTGACCAAATCAAACCATTCCAATTTCAAACTTAAGCTAATTCAGTACATTTATGAAACGATTTATCACGTTCCCCAAATTCACAGATCTTCGAAACATTCCAAGTTCAAATGTCACTTTCTACATTTCAACAAATCAAGAAGTTCAACATTCGAGTTCGGCATCAGCTCTTTTTCTACAATTTCTACATAAATTCCATTTATTATTGTGCTTTTTGTTTAAATTATGAATTGTTTGTGTGTGTGCGCGCGCACAGCGCGGCGGATTCCAGGGTGACCTGGCTGGCGGCCTCCGTGCGGGCAGCAGCATCGCCATCAGAGGACGAGCCAATCAGGGGGCAGAGAGGTACTCGGCCACCCCCTCTCCCCAAAGAAGGCTGTTACCAAGGCAACATGTTTGTGTGACTGTGTTCTAGATTTGCGGTCAACCTGTACGTGGGCAACAGCAGCGACATTGCGCTGCACCTGAACCCTCGCTTCAAACATAAAATTATTGTGGCGAACTCCTTCCTGTCTGGTTGCTGGGGCAATGAGGAGCGCCAAGTGGACTCCTTCCCCTTTGGACCCGGACTCTACTTTGAGGTGACATGAGCACTACACACGCCTGGATGCCAACAATCTCCCTATTTATTAACATTTTCTTGTATTTCCTGATTGCACAAGAGTGATTCTCAAAGTGTGGTGTGCCGGCTCCATCTAGTGGTATGCAAAAGTAAAAACAAATGAAATTGAAAACATTTAAAACGTCACATACAATCAAATATGTTAGAATGAAGCTTGGAACGACATCTTCAACTTTTACATTATGGTACATTTTTTACTTTTTAAGTGCAGTAAAAAATGTTAAAGTACAGTTTTGTTGTATTTAACTTTGAAGTAGAATACATTTGCATTTAGTCTTGAAGTTAGATTTTTAAAGAAAATATCCAACTATCTTTATTAAACTATGATCAATTTGAAGTCAATCTTTATTGAAGTAGTTTTTAAATTCCCTGTACTTAGAGTAGTGTTAACATTACAGTGTTTTACAATAACAACTTTTTATGAATAAAACCTTATTTGAATTAGCACTTAGACATGCTAAATTACTGTATTTTAATCCTGTTATGATGGTGGTACACAGAGAGCGAATTATTTTTTGAAGCGATACTTGGTATCAAATGTTTTGGGGTACATCTGGTGGTGCAAATTTTTCATCCATCCTGAATTACCCCTCATTGTTTAAAAACAGGATGGAAAGCTCTTTATCTGTATTGGTGGGACAAGCGGTTAGCGCATCTGCCTCACAGGTTCGGGGTTCAAACCTCAGCTCACCCTCCATCTTCCAAAATCCCATGAGGTTCATTGACTGATTTGTCCAATGTCAGTAGGAATGCTTACGTCTAAATGTGACCTGACATTGGCTAGCAACTGGTCCGTTGTTTGTCGATATCAGCAACAGAAAATGTACTTTTACCATCAGCCGCCATGTTGTTTACCAATGCTGTCTTGTCTTTCAGATGATCGTCCGGTGTGATGGCAACTTTTTCCGCGTGGCCGTCAACGGCGTCCACCAGCTGGATTACAAATACAGAGTTTACGACCTGCGAAGCGTCACGCAGCTGCAAGTGACAGGCGACGTGACACTGATGGACGCCACGGTCATATGATCTCATCACATCAAAACAGGAAAAACTGTGCTACTTCCTGTCTCGACGTCATCATGCTAACTGCGTTTATGTAAAGTGTAAGTCTGGTTTTTAACTGTTGTCACCCTGGGACCCGCATTTTCCTATTGTGGCCACGACCCACATCGACAGAAGTGAGCAACAAAGAACGCATTGTTCAGAAATAGCCTTCGAAAACAAATGTAGCCTATATATCATTATTTTACACATAACTAGACATGCTTGCATGTTGAAAGTGACTTCCAGAGCACCATAAGAAACTAAGGATACAAATACTATAACAACTGAATGTACAAAAAATGAATATTGTGCACTGATCATTTTTAATAATGTGCAACATCAAGTTTGTTGTCTTGGGAAATATTTCACTGCTCCTAAGACAGTGACATAACCCAAAGCCGTAACGCATCAGTCTAATCACTGATCTGTTCTAACACAGTAGTAAGTTATAACTACAGCAAATACTAAAAACGCTTCTCGGCCATAGAATCCATCCACTTACATTGAATCGCTGTATGTCTCTGGCATAGACATGAAACAATCAAATGAAAAAACAGTAAATTGTGCTTCTTGTACCACGATTGTTCTTGCGCCAACCTCAAAATGTTTTATGTCAGAAGCGTAAGCCAAGACCCCTGTACAGTAATTGCAATTTTTACTACTTGTCCGCGACCCACCAGTTGAGAATCACTGCTTTAAACAACAAAGGACCACGCACTGCTGTCATGTTATGTACAACTTTATGTAAAATGATAAAACGTTAAATACATTATTAACACCTCCTTGAAATTATTTTTTTTTTACAATAAAACATTCCCAGCATGCACCTGAGGTTTCCATGTATTCAGAAGTCTGCATCCAATGTGAATGCGTTGTCCGTGGTGGCGGCCATGATGCCCATACGCTGGTACTCGCCGACGCGCTTCTCGAAGAAGTTGGTCTTGCCCTCCAGGGAGATGTTCTCCATGAAGTCGAACGGGTTCTCCACGCAAAACAGCTGTGCGCAGACACAGATCAGAGACAAACTCATAGGAAGCCACTACGAAGGCAGAGCCCGGCCACCGTTCAGTCAGGCGTCTGTGTCGTGTCGCCGCCCGCCCGCCGCCAGGCCACACGCCCAGCGACGGGACGTCGGCGGCGCCACTCAGCCCCCACGATCGGCTGAGGTCCGTACCCCTGCGCCTCTCATCATAACGGCCGGGCCGGGCCCCGCTTCTCACGGTTCCGCTTACCTTGGCGAAGCCGAGCTCCATCATGAGGCGGTCGGCCACAAACTCGATGTAGCGCTTCATCAGGTCGCAGTTCATCCCAATAAGCTTGACCGGCAGCGCCTGAGTCAGGAACTCCTGAAACGCCAAGATGGATGTCAGAAGGGCGGGCGGGCGGATAGACGGACAAAACGGCATCAGACGCTCACCTGCTCGATCTCTACTGCGTTTTTGATGATGGATGTCACAGTGTCCACGGACGGCTTGTTGACCAGGTGCTTGAACATTAAACACGCAAAGTCGCAGTGGAGACCCTGAAAGCACATCAAGAGTGTTTAAAGGCACGCCGACAAAGATGCGCCATCGAAACACTGAAAACATGCCGTGGATGCGCGAGCTGACCTCATCTCTGCTGATGAGCTCGTTGGAGAAGGTGAGTCCGGGCATCAGGCCGCGTTTCTTCAGCCAGAAGATGGCGGCGAAGGACCCGGAGAAGAAGATGCCCTCCACGGCGGCGAAGGCCACCACACGCTCGGCTGGAGGCGGAACAGACGCGACCCATCAATAAAATGGTCAACATACAAGACGGCGAGCGTGCGGCCTCCGCTCATTACCGTAGGTGGCGTTCTTATTGCCGATCCAGTTGAGCGCCCAGTCGGCCTTCTTCTTGATGCACGGCATGGTCTCAATGGCGTTGAATAGGTGTTCTCTGCGGGGTTCAAACACATCGTCAGAACGCTGCATAACGTGGACGCCGATGTTGCGCCAGCATCATTGTCATCACCATGGGCTCACCTTTCTTTGGGGTCTTTGATGTACGTGTCGATGAGGAGGCTGTACATCTCCGAGTGGATGTTCTCCATGGCGATCTGGAAGCCGTAGAAGCAGCGCGCCTCCGTCACCTGAACTTCCTGCATGAAGCGCTCCACCTGGCGGACGCAGAGCACGACGACACGTGAGCGCCGCGCTCACAGAGATCGCGTCGCGCTCGGTCAGAAAGAGGCTTACGCCTTCGTTTCCACATACGTGACATTTGGCCTTAGGGCTACGTACAACAATACTAGCGGGATTGGATCTCCATGTACTAGTAAGTGGACCTTGAGCTGGACTTTCAAGGATATCTGATAAACTGCGTTCCATACAAGACTTAACCTTTAAGTCTGGAGTCATTTTGTCGGGCAAGTCAAGTTACGCATGAAGTCGACCAATCGGGCCACGTCACGAGTTTATCGGCCAATTTATCGAACTTTTATGTACTGGATGTTAAAGACACCTCTGAGAATAATGCCTAACAACTGTAATATATTACCGTTTGTTTCGAGGGACCAAAGGACGCTTCCATGGTGCGAAATTCAATTGTTGTTGTTGGGCACGCTACGCTAAACAATCGTTAGCGCTAATGTCAGAAGTTAACGGTCTTCGTTCGCTCTCATGTTAGAAGCTAACATTAACGGCTAGCTTGGGGAGCTAATGTTAAAGCTAACAAGTGAGCCAACGTTGAAAGCTGACATTAGCACAAGACGTCAAGATCCGCCCCACCAGTGTTTCACATGGCCCACCTAAGGAAATCACATTTCCTGACAAAATATTTACCAACATAACCAATTACCCTTGATTTGTGATTTAAAAACTAGCTACTTATCAATTCGTTGTAGCTATTTAATAAAAATACGGGAGTTGATACATTTGTCTCATCTGTGTGACAAGTGACGAAACAGCGCCTCCATTCCGCATCTCACCAGGTTCTCATTGACGATGCCATCGCTAGCCGCAAAGAAGGCCAACACGTGAGAGATGAAAAACTTCTCGTCTTCCTTCAGAACTTCCCAGTGCTGCGTGTCCTTGGACAGATCCACCTAAACACGCACACACACAAACTTATTAGGACACGACGCACGCATGGTGTCATGTGACAGCACGGTTCTCTGCGGACCTCCTCGGCGGTCCAGAAAGACGCCTCGGCCTTCTTGTACATGCGCCAGATGTCGTGGTATTGGATGGGGAAGATCACAAAGCGACGGGGGTTGTCCTTCAGCAGAGGCTCCGCCTCCTCGCCGCCACCATTCTTGACGCCTTTCAGCTGAAGCAAACATAAAGTTTCAGTTTTGGGCGGGGCTTGAAAAGGACTAGGAGGCATTTCAAAGGGGAAACATGGTCACGTGCTTGGTCGCAATAATGCACATGTAAATCAAACACACCCTCTTCAAGTTTTTGTGCCCAAATGAGTCAACAAAGCAGCCTTTACCAACTTGACCAAGTAAACAACGACAGCAAACGTTTTTAACTTGCATCGTTTTGCCCGTGACTCGCTTGTGTGACGTTTGTTTCCGCGACTTACCGGAGACTCGGGGAAGATTTTGCGCGCGGTTTTGGACGCCAGTTTGCGCGTCGTGTTCAGGCTTGGAGGCTGCCACGAGACAAAAATGAAACAAAAGGCGACTTGAGCAATCATCGCAAATTCTGTGGACCACTGTGAACAAGAACATTTTTGCGAGCTGCTCACCGTGTTTTCTTTGTCCAGCGCCATGGTGTTGATGCCAGCGCTCATCTTGTTCTCGTTGTAGGCGGACAGGGGCGCGCGAAGAGAAGACTGCATTTTCACACAAATAAAAAGGTGCACGACGACTGAAAACAAGTTCAGCTGAAACAAACTGGACGAAGGGTGACCGACTGACTTTCGCCGGCTCGCTGCGGGGCGTTTTGTTGAAATGTTGGCGCTCGGAACGCTACGGACCAATGGGAGGGCGGCTCATCCTGGTGACGCGTCCGTTAGACCAATCAGAATGTCCTTTTCCTGTCCGTCACTTCACATTCCGCGGCAAATTTGAAGTGATAAAAACTTACAAAACTGCGCCAAAAGCTTGTTTCGAAACACTCAACTGCGGTTTGAAGTCGAAAATACAAATTGGACCCTTCAGACGGTAATTCAAACGCAAACGGGAACGTAACTCTTAACGTATCATGAACAGCTTCATTTTAATGAATACGATAAAGCTCTTAAAACGTTCAGAACAAACACACACACACACGCACACAAAGATAAGTGGGATTTTTCTGTCATATGAAGGCAAAAAAATATAGTTTAAACGACAGAGTAATGATTATGTATTAACGACATTTTGTGTTTTAGGTGATAGGGAGTGAAATGAATGCAGTTCTGCTTTTGACCGCTCGATGTCACTGTTTCTTTCTTCCGCTGAATTGGACTGCGAGTGGAACTGTTACAATTTCAGACCCACTTCATCTACTCGGCCTTTCCAAGAGTAAAACTAGGTTTCATCTGAATTTGTGAGGATATAATCTCATATGTGTGAGTGTATTCAACCATGGCGATTGACTGATTGATGAAGATAGACTTCGATTTCGTAATTTAGGGAACGTGTAAAACGCTTAACGTAAGCGTAAAAAAGCTCATCGTCTCAATGTCTTAAAACTGTGATCACTCATCACCCAAATTATTGTGATCATCTCAATTTATGCCCACTTCAACCTCTGAAAATAACGCAAAGATAGCCCCGATATTACAGATTTTATGGACGTTAAGTGTTTTCCTCATCAAGTGACGTTAAGCTTTTTCTGTGTAATGAGCGTCTAATGGAGAGGAAAACCATAAAATCCAGAATATTGGGGCGATCGTTCTAATACGTCTTAGTTTTCTGGTCGTGCAATAGTGATATTAAATAAGACTAGTTTGTGATCAGAAATAGTAAAATGCTGTATATGTCAACAAATACAAAAAAAGAAGTACAGCACTAGAATGGCATCGGGCCATCCAAAAGGGAACGTTGGTGATCAAGCCGATGAATTCTGTAGTAAAACTTTGGAGCTGTGTTGCTGATATGAAGATGATATTAAATATCATTTGATGCAGTTTTGTCTTGTGTGGCTTGCATGCGGCAGCACATTAATGCAGATCACGAGCCATATGACGTCAAACTAGGTATTTCTTTTCATTTCTTTTCATTCAACAACAAGGAAGTGGAGTGACAGGCCCACTTGTTTTTTTTTTTTTAAACCTGTTCTCACATTGTTAGAAAATAACAATCATCATAAGTCTGGTGATGATCAAGTTAATTCATAAATTAAAAAAAAAACAATGTCGTGTCAATGAAACTATTATGAAGCACTATGAAGTCTGCATCACAATTGTGTTGGTAAAGGTCATGTTCTTTCACAAAGGTCCAAAGAGGCTGCATCATTTGCATATTTTTTATTTTCTTAATTTGTTGGTCTTAAAGCTACGCACAAATGGTTTCCATTCATCTGAAGTCGTTTTTAAATGGTGGCTCATTTTAAATGTCAAATGTGTCGAGATCTTTTTGTTCATCAAAACGATGACGTGATTGATGTTGAGGCCAGCTTAAAAGACATACGATGACTTCATGCAGCTTCATGCGCGTGTGCGCGCTGAGGCGTGTTGAGAAGATAATGGAAAGCTAAGAGCGTGATTATTGTCCTACACGCTGCGCTGGCTCGCTGGTGTCCTCCTGTGCCGTCAGGAAAAGACGGAGCGCAATCCGCATGCGGGGTCTGCGGATCAGGACCGCTTTGGGAACTCGTGACGGGACTTGAAAGACCCCCAGACTAGATGTGAGGGTTAAACATATTCCTGCAGGCTGTAACTGTCCTTCACGTCCTTGGGGGCCCGCTTGGAGGGGGACGCGTACGTCTCCTCGGCCCGGGCGGTGTCAACGTGACTTTCGCTTTGCGGGCGGCAGCGGTTCACTTGGGCTAGCGCGAATCTGTCGGGCTCCGTGGGGGTCGGGTAGTCTGGCGGGGCGGACCCCGCGCCCGGACAGGACAAACAAAAGATAAACCCCGCCGCCAGGAGGAAGCCGGCGGAGACGAAGGTGACGCAGAGCGCCCCCCCGGGCTGGTATTTGCTACTGTCGGGCAGGTGGGCGCTCATGAAGGCGGCCACCACCTCCGAGGTGAACCAGGAAGCGGGGCCCAGGCACAGGGCGCCGGCCAGGACGAAGCAGCCCCCGGCCGCCACGGCCGTCTGCCCCTTGGCTCGGTGGCCGCCCCCCCAACGGGTGCAACGGAGCCCTAGAGAGGCCAGGCACAGACCGAAGGCGGCCACGGCGCAGGACAGGACCATGGCGGCCCGGGTGGTCTGCAGATAGGGGGGCAGCGCCAGCGGGGACTTGTTGGTGGTGCAGCTGAAGACGCCGGTCCCGTACCACACGCAGTCCATCCACAGGCCCCGCGTGTGCCACATGGGGGCCACCATGCTGGACCACACCTTGATGCTCACCTGCCAGTTGGGCAGCAGCGTGGCCACCGTGGCGCCGACCGTTCCCAGCAGCGCCAGGGCGAACGCCAGGATCTGCAGGGCGGTAGACAGCATCGCTCGGACCCGCTCGCACGCACGCCCGTCCTGACGCGCGACGATTCCTGAAAGAAAGACGCAGGGCGTGCGCGGGCGTAACAACAAAAGACAATGGAAGTGGAAGAAAACAGGAGCGCGTATAAATGCATGAATTTAAGAACGCGTACACGAGCATAAGAACAAAGAGAAGCGAGCGTAAGAAAATGTATGAACTTAAGAACATGAGCACGTGGAAGAGAACGTAAGAGGGCAAAAGTGTGTGAGAATGCATCCAACGTCAGGCCGGGACACACATAAAGACAATCAGGCTGTTTTTGCCCCTTCCCGACCAAGGACGTCAAACGCCAGACTATCTTAAGTCTTCTATGATTATCCTATAAAATGATCCTGGTCTCAGGTGTGTTTTGTCAGTGGATTTGTCCCGATAATCTGTTCTCAAATGGCTCATGCCAGACAATCGTGAGTGTCAAACATATTCACTATTTACGAGCAAAACTCTTCACTTGTCGGGAAAGCCGACTACGCTCGAGTCATGACTGCGAGAATCGTGACGTGAAACGGAATGCAGCCAATCAAGAAGCGTTCTGACTCGGGAACAAGGAAGTGGCCGTAAATAACCTGAAACACAAAGTATAATGGTCGATTCAGCTCTTACTTGCTCGGTAGACTATAAAGTCGGCTTTCTGCTGTCTCCAGGAGTTTTTTCCAGTCTTTTTAAAAAAAAAAATGTTATTATGGGATTTTCCACTTTTAAAAAAGTCCTAATACCACCATCATTACCTCCTTTTGTGAGTCCTCTTCCATGTTGCGGCATGTGTTTCCTGGTTGTTGCTATTTTATTTTTGGTTTTGTTCAATGTTGATCGCACAAGTTTTCTGTCTTAGAGGACTAGATTCAAGATCACTGTTGGAACAGAATCTTTATGTGTGTGGTTGGTCTGTGTTGAGATTATCAACCAAAATTTAAATGTCTGATTTTACATCTTCATGTGTGGGCTCTGTAACAGAAAAAAAACAACAAATCTTTTTAGATATGAAAAAGATATGCAGGAACCAGGCCTAAGAAAACTTTAAATAGCTTCAAAATTTGTGAGAATTTGAGAGATTTCAAGAACATAAGAAAAAGTGTTAGAGTGTGAGAACACAAGGTAAAAGAGTGGAAGAAAGCGTGCATAAGAGAGCATGACGGACGCACAGCTGAGCCTTCGAGGAGGTGAGGGGGGGCCGGGCGTGGGGGTGTGGGTGGAGGTGGGGGGGGCGTGAACCCCATCATGAGCATTTAGAGGCGCAACGTCCCTCCGGAGGGCAACCCAAATGTGAAAGCAGCGTTGCTCTCACCTGCACGCGACTGCGATGTTAACGTTCTCTGAGTGCCGATTCTCTGCCGTCGCCCTGGCAACCACACACATACACACTCGCACGCTTACATCCTGGACAACAACAGTAGCACACTTTCACTTTGTGGAAGCACTTCCTGTCTCACCTGAAGGTCAACGCCGGATGCCTTCCGAGCCGATGGCTCCCGGTCACGGGACGCCGCCCACACGTCCCGATCCCGCTCTGGTCCTGGTTCCGCTTTTGGCCCCTTAGGCAGGACCATTGAAAGTGTTTTTGGGTGGCAGGATTGTGGCTGTCCGATGAGATTTGGAAAAGCGACGCGTGTGTTTGGCTGATAACGGTGTCTTGTCTTGTCAATCAAAGTCAGGCGGCCATGTGACCCTCTGCAACACACTGATAAGGTCCCAGTCCGCCCCTCCTCGCTCGGTGCTGATGGGACCCCGCAGTGGCCAACTGCGTTTACCCCCCTAGCCCGTTATTACCGCGTTATTATAGTGTTATCAGCGAAATAAGACGGCGCGCCCCATCAGTCGCCAAAAACTGCCCGACCGCATCGCCACCGCCAAACGGACCACCTTCGGCTTTTATGAGGCGGCGGGCTTTGCCTCCGCGCTCGCCGCAGTGATGTCACGCTGTCGAGACGCCGCCCCCCCTCCCACCGGAGGCGGAGCCTTGTCGACGCCGCCGGCGGGTTGGTGTCAGAGCACGAAACGGCGCCGAGGTACGAACCCATCAGAACCCCGCCAATGTCCTCATGTCAAGGGTCATTAGCGTCAAAATCATTTGTTCCGTCATGGAGCCTTCAGCATTTCACTTTCCCGTTCAAGCTCATTTTGGGACGTTCACAATGGAAGAGTGCAGAAACGCTGCAGAAAATGGAACTGTACAGTATATCTGATATATGTCATGTGTAGAAGTGAAACAATTAACTGATTAATTGACAACTAATCAATTATCAAATTCATCGACAGCTATTTTGGTCATGGATTATTTCTTTAGAGACTTTCTTTAACTTAAATTTGTCCAAATCCTTCCAAGAGTAAATATTCTCAGATTTCTGTGGGCCTCCATGAAAGCAGACTGATTATATTTGTTTTGAATCAAAATAGCTTTTACCTTGGAAAACAAGGATCAACATTTTGGACGATTTTCTGACATGTTCCAGACCAAACCAGGAACTGAATCATGATCAGCTTTATGTTTGTGAGTTTCCTGCACTGTTAATTTGAAATAATGTCCTGTTTGTGACTAAAGGGATGGAAATGTTTGTTTTATTCGCTTCATTGATTAAAGGAATAAAAATGGACAGATTATTAAAATATTTGCTCATTGAAGCCCCAATCCGCTGTATATACTGTAAACACATGGCCATATAAAAGTGTGTTGATCCCTCATTGATAAAATAAAACAAAACAAAAACATATATACATCAGAATATGATGTGGAAAGAAGTCGTAAAATTGCTTCAAGAAAGTTGCGATATTATGACAAAAAAAAGGGTGAAAAAAAAGTTTTGTTTTAAGAAAATCAAAATTGACAGTGCTGCTGAAGATCAGATCACATTTTGCCCAATTGATGCCAAAATCTGACTTTTTCTTGCAATTGTTTGCAGTAAGTCGTTTCCTTTGTGTGACATTTGAGCACAAAATGTCACAATGACACGTTAGCTATTTCACCATGATGCCTTTATTAAAACCATTAGCTTCATTTAAAGCCCCCGCTTGACCTTTCACCTCACGATCAGTGCCGTAATGGTTTAACCATCTGGCACAAATGATACAGCCCCCCCCCCCCCCCCCCCCCCCCCAACCTCCCGCAGCACCCCAACCCCCCTTTACACACCTCATTTGCATCCGTCGTGCTTTGGCGCGTGACAACAAATGTAATCGCACACAGACACACAAACACACTTACAGGAAGGAGAAGCGTGAACACACTTTAGACGAAACATTAAAGTCGCACATCGCAAAACACCGCAACTCACCAGCAGACGCGCTTATCCTCCTACACACTCGCAAACAATGTGTGCATGCGTGTGTGTGCTGTGCAGTTCAGCACATTCCTGCCGCTCACACACTCACATACACACACACGCACAGTCTGAGGCCGTGTGTGTCTAGTTGTTGTGTTGCAAATTTAACAATGGATGAAAAAGTCCGTCAACGAGGGCGTTTAAGCAAACACATGCACAAAAAACCAAATCATGGAACATGTATGCAAATGACTTTCGACATGCTTGCTTCTCATTCACTGCCAGTCCTACATGTTAACATGCATATTTGAATTCAACAGCCGTCAATGGCAGTGAACGAGGGTGAGGGTTAGGTTAACCTGACCCTGAACCCCTAACACTCCCTGAACCAGCAAAACACAGTCCACCTGCTGTGTGTTATTTGTGGGACATCGCAAGCAAGCTTCCTCTTCGTCTTCGTGGACTTAGATAGTTCCTAAAATGTCTACTAAAAGTCCTTTGGTAGTGATTAGGGAGTGAGGAACGTTGAATTCGTTCCTCACTCCCTAATCCACTAGAATTAGCAACGCGACAAGATTTGCCCAAAAATGAGGAGTCCGGTTGGAACGGGGTCCACTTCAACCTGAGTACAACGCAGCAAATAATTTGAAAATGGGTTCTGGAGAAGGCGGCACGGTGGCCGACTGGTTAGAGCGTCAGCCTCACAGTTCTGAGGTGCGGGGTTCAATCCCCGTCCCCGCCTGTGTGGAGTTTGCATGTTCTCCCCGTGCCTGCGTGGGTTTTCTCCGGGCACTCCGGTTTCCTCCCACATCCCAAAAACATGCATTAATTGGAGACTCTAAATTGCCCGTAGGCATGACTGTGAGTGCGAATGGTTGTTAGTTTCTATGTGCCCTGCGATTGGCTGGCAACCAGTTCAGGGTGTACCCCGCCTCCTGCCCGATGACAGCTGGGATAGGCTCCAGCACGCCCGCGACCCTAGTGAGGAGAAGCGGCTCAGAAAATGGATGGATGGATGGTTCTGGAGAAATCAAGTTTTTTTTTTTTTTTTTTTTGTGCGTGGACATTTTTGTGTGAAAAAAATCTGGTTAAAAAACGCCTTCAAATTCGAGTAAAACAGTATATATTTCTATTCCTCCTTGACTTGGTTTGGTCTGCTTCTCGAGGAAGCCCTTCTCCGACTGGCTGACAAGTTTTATTTCAAAATATTTTCCAATAAGTTGGTACATGCTGCAATTTCGAGGGGTTCTCCGAGGCGTCAAAATGGCTCACATTTCAAATGGCGTCACTTGCCATAAAAACACGACTTAAATAGCGCAAATGGAACATTATTGGTATATATATATATATATATATATATATATAGAGAGAGAGAGAGAGAGAGAGAGAGAGAGAGAGAGAGAGAGAGAGAGATAATACTGAGTACTTATGGCTTTGTGATATTTAATTTTTAATTTTTTAATAAATCTGAAAAATTTGACAATATGGGGTGCTGTGTGTACATTAATGAGGATAAAAAAAGAAAACAAATATTTTAGCAAGTGGCTGCAATATAATAAAGAGTGACACATTAACGGGGGTCTGAATACTTTCCAACAACAGAAAAAGCAGGGTGAATTATTGTTCTCTATCAAATTCATCCATCCATCCATTTTCTGAGCCGCTTCTCCTCACTAGGGTCGCGGGCGTGCTGGAGCCTGTCCCAGCTGTCATCGGGCAAGAGGCAGGGTACACCCTGAACTGGTTGCCAGCCAATCGCAGGGCACATACAAACAAACAACCATTCGCACTCACATTCACACCTACGGGCAATTTAGAGTCTCCGATTAATGCATGTTTTTGCGATGTGGGAGGAAACCGGAGTGCCCGGAGAAAACCCACGCAGGCACGGGGAGAACATGCAAACTCCACACAGGCGGGGCCAGGGATTGAACCCCGGTCCTCAGAACTGTGAGGCTGATGCTCTAACCAGTCGTCCACCGTGCCTCTATCAAATTCAGATAATTATAATTTTACTGTCAGTTTTATTTTGAAACCTATAACAGTTTAGCTGTTATGAGCAATAACTATGACATATAACCACACATTAATATGTAAAGCTGTTTCCTTGAACTCATATTTTAATTCACTTAACATATTTAGTTCAAATGGTCATCTCTCCGATGGCTTTTTATTTTATTTTTTATTTTTTTAAAATGATGATTTCACTGTTTTAATACATTTAGCAAATCACACTTCAAGGTCAATTAAAATGACATTTTTGCAAAAGGGCTTTGATTAGATGTAAAAAAATAAAAAATAAAAATAAATCAGTAAGTCGCCATTATTAGTGTAGCTGCTGTGGCAAATATAATCTATTTTTTTTCTTTTTGAATTAGCTTTTCTTCCTAGCTCTAGATTGCAAACGAAGCGTACGCGTTCACTTGACAGACAAGACACTAATTTTGTTTCTGCCCTCTGCTGGACATATGTAGCTACTCAGGCAATACAATATGAGTGGTTACAGCCACAGATACAAAAAGGTAGATAAGACACGCCCCTTTCAACTGCGTGCCCATAGATATGAGACGGAGACACCCGCCAGTGTGCTGCAATAGCCTGGCTAAACGAAGTGCCCATGTGGCGGCCATGTTGGGGAGGTCGACGTTGCCATCCCAGGCAATGCATGGACGTAGGTTATTCCTAGTTCCCTTGTTGTGTTTGCACAGCGTTGCATGCAACCCTATGAAGCACAATGTGCTGGCATCTAAGCTCTTTTGATTTTGAAAAAAAAAAATATTTGTGCCCCCAATATTTTGTATTGATAGCACACGCTTTCGCATTGACAAAAAAAAAGTAGACCTAATAAAAATCAGTTGAGAAATGAGCAAGTTACAACTTAATTTGTACTTCCTTACCAAAAGGTAAAAAAAGTAATGTTTTAATATTAAAAGTTGTTATATCAGTTGGTCGTAACCCCCGAATATCTCTGGACAAATAAGAGTGGAACTGGACAACTTGCTAATTAGGCACTCTGATATCTTGTAAGGTATACAAAAAGTGTGGATTAAGCGTTTAGATCTGTTGACGTAAGTGTGAATGAGAATTTATCAGGAACCGAATGGATAAGCATAGCGGAATTGGAGTTTCGAACCCGTGGGACCTCGACTGTGAGCCAGACGTAATAAACACTGCTCGCACAGCAAAAGTGGTATCTGTTCAGATACGCCCACAACCTCCATGAGTGCTGCAAAACATGCACTAGATGGCACCTGTGCACAACCACAAAGTGCACTTGCCATCAGTGCCAGACATAAAAGTCCCTCAGGAGTCATGGTAGATTTAGTCTTGGGGAGCAGAGGAGGAGGAGAAGCACAAGTGCTTTGACAGGTAAGCGACACAAAGTGTGTGCGAGACTTGTATCTATTTGTTCAAGTGGAGCTGTTTCTGAGAGGTCCACATGGGACTTTTCTATCAATTTGCACAGACTGACCTCTTGGAGAAGGTGTGTAATCGTCACCAACACAGCAATCCACATGACAGCACGTCGTCGCAAGACACACTTATGACATTTTTCTCCTGTCAAGTGTTCCCCCCCCCCCCTTTTTTATGAGTGTAAAGTGGATACACAGCTGTGTGTGAGTGTGTGTGTATGCACACTGCAGGGAGGATGTGGTTGTCAGTGATGGAGATCAAGTGAGGTTTGGGAGGTTAAAAAAAAAGAAACGTTGCTTTCCCCCCAACTGTAATTAAGTGCACAGATTTCAGAACAACTTGGTTAAAGTATACTTTGACTTTTTGAATGTAGAAACATGCAATTCAAACACACGATTCTTTAACCAGTGATTTATTTATTTTTTTTACATTCACTTGCACTTATATTAAGCGAAGAATGTCTTAATTTCACCTCACCAAATATTTGCTATGTAACAAACTGTGCGCAATGAATATTAGGTTAAAGGGTCGCTGCACCATATAATTTGTACTATGAACTGGTGGACAATGATTACTGAGCTGATAGAAAGTATTGCTTATCCATACAATTGCGACCTTTCGGCCTTTTGCAAAAAAAAACAACTAAGCTTGTCTTAACTTTGAATGTACTCCGTTTGAGCACAATGAAATGCATTGTTTCGAATACTTAGTCAATGCCATTGATTATGATTATTCTTAGAATAATGTGAATCAATCAGTACTCATTAGTATTAATGGAAATACTTCCTGGGTTATCATTCAATATGACCAAAAAAAACCAAAAAAAAACACAACAGTTTGCGCTAACTACAAGTTACTGTAAATGCAATTGTATTTTTGTGCGAGTACTGCAATATTTTGTTGTGTCTTTAACAGACAAATTTTCATTTTGTAAACCAGTTCACAAAACTCAATGTGAAATACAATAATAAAAATAATAATGCCAATTTCGAACCCATAAATAAGTCAGGACACAGTAAATAAATCCTCCCTAAAATCGTTATCTCCAATTCCATTAGAACTTTTTTTTCCCACTCCAGCGAGGTATGTGATCACCCATCTTCTATTGGATTTTCTCTTAAATATGAAACCGTAAACATCAGTTTTACAGATGCCACGTCTGCAGGCAGGGTGTCTTGTGGTCATGACGTCTACGCTACTTTGATAATAGGTGGTTTCAGCTTTTATTATTATTATTATTATTATTATTATTATTGTTTTAGGCGGCACGGTGGACGACTTGTTAGAGCGTCAGCCTCACAGTTCTGAGGACCCAGGTTCAATCCCCGGCCCTGCCTGTGTGGAGTTTGCATGTTCTCCCCGTGCCTGCGTGGGTTTTCTCCGGGCACTCCGGTTTCCTCCCTCATCCCAAAAACATGCATTAATTGGAGATTCTAAATTGCCCGTAGGCATGACTGTGCGTGCGAATGGTTGTTTGTTTCTATGTGCCCTGCAATTGGCTGGCAACCAGTTCAGGGTGTACCCCGCCTCTTGCCCGATGACAGCTGGGATAGGCTCCAGCACGCCCGCGACCCTAGTGAGGAGAAGCGGCTCAGAAAACGGATGGATGGATTATTCCTTTATGTTATTATTTTAAGTTCTTTATTCAGGTTTTATTTTCAGAAGGCAAAAAAGGAGACGGCAGTACAGTGGCCCTCGTGTACTCACGGCTCAGCACCCGTAGATTCACTTATTCGCAGATTTTTCATTTTGTTTACATTTTTTTCCCCATTTTTTCGACCCCCAAAATGCTTATTGGCAGTTTGTCCTTGCTTATTCAAGAATTTTTATCGTATTGGTACTCAGCATCGGTATTTAAGAGTGATTACTCGTACTGGAATGGGTCTGAGAAAAAAGTGCACTTGAACATCCCCAATTGGTGCTTCTGCCTGTTTCTTTGTACTCCGTCTTCCAGTCCATGGGCCGTTTGAGGACTTGATCCTGAATCACATCGTGGGCCAGCTGTCGCATCCCGACCCGAAGCAGAACCAAAGCATGCTAACCTTTAACGTGACTGCAAACAGCAGCGCTGTCCTTTTTCAACCCTTTTTGTCACCCGCGTTGGACAAAACTATCAACGTGCTCATGGTGATCGTCCTATTCATCACCATGATCTCACTGGGATGCACCATGGAGGTGTCCAAGATCAAGGTGACTCCTGCAGCCTTCGCTCAGTTCGATAAGCTTGTGATGGTACAATATTAGGCATTGTGTTTGTATTTTCCTTCCAGGGACACATAGTGAAACCTAAGGGGGTGGTGATCGCAGTCCTGGCCCAGTATTGTGTCATGCCGCTTACAGCCTTTTGCTTAGCCAAGGTTGGTTCGATGGTGACCTTAGATCTGCTCACACATACTGTTCTGTACTGTTGCCATTATACTGATTAGATAATAGCTAAATGAGCCAAAGGAGGTGTTGTTTTCTGCAGTTGTTGATATAATACCTGTATTCCTTTTATGATGGCTTGGTATATTCTATCAAGGACAACATACCAATGACCACATTCACATAAAATGATTCTGGAAATCTTTTCGTAATCGGCAAATATCTTCAAAATATTTGACACTATTCAGTATGAAATGTTTTTTTTTTTTTTTAATTATTATTATTATTTTTTTTACATCTATTAGTGTTTTAGTTTAATATTCATATGAATAATATTTAACATTTAAACTGTGGTAAGTATATATGGTATATGTATTAGTATTTTTGTGTTGAACTAACAAAGAATGTAAACATATTTTTCTGAATGCACTACACTCAGAATGTATTTTTTTCTTCAAACCAAACATTTATTATGTATTAAATGATAAATATATATGTTTATTTGTATTGTTTGTTTCTTGATTTATTGTATTATGTATATATGTTAATTTATATTGTTGTTATTATTTAATAATAAATAATAATAATAATGAACCTAATAAAATACGCACAGTACATGATGAGAGAAAAATGGGGAATACTGTAGATTAAAAAGGTACAATTAAAAAAAAAATTATATTCCTTTCAACTGAGCAGTATTATTAATTCATTGAGATTCACATCTTCCTTTTTTATGATGTCTCCCCTGCTTCTCATTTATATGCATACATTTGTACTTTATGCCGTATAGCAGTGGTTCTACACCAAGTACTATATAAAAAAATATTAAGTTCTCCAAGTAACACTATAACGACCAAGATTAAAATACAGTAAAAGAGTAGGCTTAAGTGTTCATCAAAACGAGAAAGAGATTGTATTCCTAAAAAGTATATTTATTATTGTAATCCACTGTAAAATTATGCACAGTTTTAACATTAACACTACTAAAAACTACTTAAATGATTTACATGTATTGGACAATTAAGTAAAAAATAAAAAATAAAAAGATAGTGTAAATGAAAATTTATTGTACTTTAAAGTTAAATACAACAGAATTGTACTTAAAAAAAGTACCGTACTTAAAAAGTAAAAAAAAAAGAAAAAGAAAAAAGGTACTGTACTAGATCTCCCCCACCCCCTCTCCCCCAAATAAGCTGTATATATTGTATTATATTTCATGTTTTAAATGTAATTTTATCTTGCATTAAATAAAGTGATTATTTCTCGTACCACTAGTGGTACTCGTACCACATGGAGAATGACTACCATATAACAATGATGTTGATTGTCCATCCCTCCATCCATTTTCTGAGCCGCTTCTCCTCACTAGGGTCGCGGGCGTGCTGGAGCCTATCCCAGCTATCATCGGGCAGGAGGCGGGGTACACCCTGAACTGGTTGCCAGCCAATCGCAGGGCACATAGAAACAAACAACCATTCGCACTCACAGTCATGCCTACGGGCAATTTAGAGTCTCCAATTAATGCATGTTTTTGGGATGTGGGAGGAAACCGGAGTGCCCGGAGAAAACCCACGCAGGCACGGGGAGAACATGCAAACTCCACACAGGCGGGGACGGGGATTGAACGCGGGTCCTCAGAACAGTGAGGCTGAGGCTCTAACTAGTCGGCCACCGTGCCGCTGATGTTGATTGTAACGTATTAATATTAATGTTGCTTCCAGGGCTTCCAGCTGGCTGACATGGCGGCTGTGGTGGTCCTGATCTGTGGGTGCTCCCCAGGGGGGACCCTCTCCAACATCTTGGCCTTGGCTATAAACGGGGACATGAACCTCAGGTACACACACATGCATGGAGTAGTTGATTATTGTGCATATTTCAGCGTACAGTTCAATAACCTCATGATGCGGTCGAGTACACACGCTCAGTTCCTGTCATCATTAGAGTTGACTGACCTGCTAGATCATAAAACGATGATACTGTAATATTTATCACAGCACGGCAAACCCCTGTTGGCCATTCACCCCTTTATCAAGAAGCAGGTGTGTCCTGTGTTGGGTGCTGGCGTGTTGTTCTGTGCATTCCTGGTATGTCGGAACTGTCTGGATGCGGGGGTGGGGCTCTTATCTTGTCCACACCTGGGAAGTGTGGTGTGACACAATGGATCCAAGGTGATATATTTAAGGGATAAATAGGAAGACACATGTTTACAGACAACACAGATTATCACTGATGTAAAACGCAGTGGCCTGGAGGCCAGAAACGATGTGTTGGCTTGTTAATATTAAAAAAAAAAAAAAAAAAATACTAGAAAGAATAAGTTGACAAGCGGTATGGAAAATGGATGTTATTTGTTCTAAACTTTGGATGCAGAGGCAAAAACACGACAGGACGACAACGTAGCCGTCACAAACAACTACGATCCCTGCACAATTCAAACATCTCTCACCGTCTATCTGTGGGCAAAGACAAGTGGAAATAAAACTGAGACTGTTTCACTTAATGACCTGGAATAGTTATACAGTTATTAGTTATACAGTTGGCTTACTTTAGCTACAACAGCATTAACTTTGCCCAACATTAGCCTCAAGGCTAGTTGTAATCAAAGAAGTGTACATTTCTGACGTGTATATACGTTTGACACAAAGCAGTAAGAAAGAGACACAAAGAGAAATACAGTATATATATATATATTTTTTTTTTATCTTTATCTCAAACACACCCTCTTAAATTTTTCTTACTGCCAATGAATTATTATTATTATTATTATTATTATTTTTACCAAGCTTTTACTGTTTGGAGCAGATCTTGCTCCTGTGGTTTGAACAAAGTTACTGACTTTTAAGGTCATTCACACATAAATTATCATAAATCTTCATAAATCCAAACCGACACACACACACACACACACACACACACACACTGCCTGTCAATTTTGTGTGAGAACAGTGAATTGATTTGATTGTCTCACAGTTACATTGATCACAAGATAGCAATAAGTTGGAATGAAGTTAGTTCGTTGTTAAAAAAAAAAAAAAAATGTTTTGATGTAGGCGAGCGACTTCAGCTTGCTACATTTCTTTCGACTTTTACAAAATCTCCCAAATCCATGTAGGAAAATGTTGAACTTTGCCATATTCCTAAAAGGTGTGTTTGGAGCAAACCAAAGAACGCCATACTGTGAGTGAAGCATAATGGTGGCAGTATCATGCTTTAGGGCTGTTGTTCTTCAGCTAGAACTGGGGCCTTAGTCAAGGCGGAGGGAATTACGAACAGTTCCAAATACCAGTCAGTCCGTGTTAGAACAAAAGTTAGGGCTCTGCGAGAAAGAAAGAAAGAAAAGCCTACTAGAACATCTGAACTTATTTAGTTGAAAGTAATGGGTTAATTCTGAACAGCCACATGCCAGTTAGAGGAGGGTATGCACACAACCACATTATTTCCATTATTTTTACTTCCCCTCTGGAAAAAAAAAAAAATCACTGGAGTTGTACAGGTTATAGGTCACATTAATGGTGGAAAAGATTTTTAAATCATTTATTTTTGTTTTAATATAAGAAAAACCTGGCATTTGACCATAAGTGTGTAGACGTCTTATATCCACTGTATTGTACTGCTCTCATGCTAATCAGCCTCCATTATTCATGGCAAGTCCTATGATTTACTGTGAATGTTTTATCAATAGAAAGGTTTAAAGTCACGTGTTCGCGTCCACAGTATCGTGATGACGTCCTGTTCCACCTTGCTGGCTCTGGGCATGATGCCCCTGCTGCTCTACCTCTACTGCCAGGGCTTTGGCGACCTGCAGAACGCCGTGCCTTACGTCGACATCACCGTGTCGCTCGCCATGATCCTCGTGCCCTGCGGCATCGGAATCCTCATCAACCACTACAGGCCGCGCTACTCCAAGATTATCACCAAGGTGGGTCAAAAGGGGCTCTATGTACGGTATATAATAAGCCTAAACATATACAGTATATGTTATTCTGCTGACTAAGAAATAAACACCCCAATAAACAAAAAAACAAAACAGTGGTTGTCCTGTCTGCACTCAGGTAGGTCTGACCATCATGTCGATTTCCTCCGTGGCGATCGCCGTCGTGGCGGCCGTAGCCATCCGCAGCGCCATCCTGGCAGTGATGTCGCCTCCCCTTCTGGCCACCGGTGCTGTCATGCCCTTCGTCGGCTTCACCTTCGGCTACGTCATCTCGACCATCTTCAGACTCAGCCAAGCGTAAGGCAGACAGAAACGTGTTACTGAACTGAACTGAACTGAACTGGGGCCTTAGTCAAGGTGGAGGGAATTATGAAACAAATACCAGTCAGTGTTAGCAAAAAAAAACAAACAAAAAAAACCTCAGGCTTCTGCTAGGAAGAAAACAAATGTCAGAAAAAAGCCTAATAGAACATCTAAACTGTACTTGGGGTTAATCAGAAGCACTTTAAATTAGGGCTGCACGATATTGGATAAAAATGACCTTAAACCTGCTATATACAGTATATTGCGATGTGAAATAATACAGGACCAGTGTTGGGAAAGTTAATTCTCCACGTGAACTATTCAAAGTTCATTTCCCCAGTCCAAAAAAGTAACTGGTTCGTTGTTGTTTTTTGCCCCTCCAATATGTTGGCGATTACCCCCAAAATACTGGCATTTCATTTCCCCATTGTTGCCATCCAGTCAGTCCACACTAGGAGCCTGCAGCTGCAGCTTTCACCCTACAATCTCAAAAACAAGAGGAAAAACTTTTTTTAAATGAGTAATTAAAAAAAAAAAAAATGTCCTTAATGTGCTAACAAAAACACACAACACAGTATGACAGGAACGATGGTGAAAGGACATTGATAACTTTGCATTCCTCGCAGCTCTGGCTGACTATATTAACAAAATAATCTACTTACAAAACAAATTCCCTATTATCAAAGTGTGATCGTACAGTGTTTTAACAATAGCATTCTGATACAAATAATGTTCCTGGTAATCGATTTTTACAACATGCACTGTATTACAAAAGAATTCGCTCCCATTTACACAGTGCCCCTGAATGCAACTCGCGCACTCACGCAGCTGCCCTGTGCCAGCCTAGTTTCATTCTGAAGAACGAAATAGGTAATGCAGCAGGCGTACTTTCTTTCTATTCAAACAGGTCCCTCTGCTGGTCACTTTTAATATTACAGTTGATTCACTGTATAATCCAGAACACCAACATCGCAGCAGACCCTGCGATTTGACTATTGTGCACATGTACATTGCGATGACGATGCTCAACCAAAATATCGTGCAGCCCTACTTTAAATGGTGGCAGATGTGTGCTGACTTCCATTTAATATGATTTGGAAAGTAATGTTTTAATTCTCTAAACAGCCACATCCCTAGTTAAATTGGGGTGTGCAGACTTGTGCAATCATATCTCAAGTTTAATTTTACTTTCCTTCTCAAAATGTTTTTTGTGAGTCGTGCAGGTTGAAGGTTAATCGTTTTTTATAACCACCCTTATATTTCCACGACTCATGAACGTACTCCCGCTCAGGAAGCGGAGGACTGTCGCTATGGAAACAGGCTGCCAGAACATTCAGCTGTGCTCAACCATCCTGAAGCTGGCCTTTCCACCGGACATGATCGGCCCACTTTTCCTCTTCCCGATGGTGTACGTATCCTTCCAGCTGTTGGAGGCCATGGCGCTCATCTTGATCTACAGGTGCCACCAGAGGCTCACGAGAAAACAGAAAGGTAAAGAACAGCCACTTTGGTTTATAACAAGCAGCTTCTTCTCACTTCTTTTCCATCTTTCCTGAACCATGATGGCAGAAATCCAGTAAGGATTTTTAGTCATTGACCAATTACAGTACATAATCCTGTTTTTTAGGGATATTTTCTTATGTTTCTGCTTGTGGTGCATTTACTGTATGTCTTTATGCAGTACAAAATACAGAACATCAGCAGATTTAAGAAACATATATATATATATATATATATATATAGGCGTGCATGTTAGTTTGAATGGCTGTGCCCTGCGATTGACTTGTGACCAATCGACAGGCTACCCCCCCCCCCCCCCCCCCCCCAGAATCAGCCGGGAAAGGTGCCACCTCACCTGCGACCCTACTGAGGTCAAGTGACTGTAGAAAAATGGATTGATAAGGCTGCTTAAGTCTGACTTCAGTAGTAGAATGTAGTGACACACCCTCTAATATAGCTTTTTCCTGTCTGCATTTTTATTGTATTTCAGATTGTTCCTTTTGCATTATGCATAAATTCATAATTTGGTCCGTCTGCTATTTGATCAACAGATGCGTACCAGCCTGCCATGACTGATGCCGGACTGAAAGTACTTTCTGAAGGGACTGTATGACAGACAGGCCTCAATTCCTCTATAACAAACTTGTGTCTGGACTGGAAATCTTATCTTTTTAAGTCCACAGGACTTAAGTTGTACTTGAAACATCAATGTTAGGTCTGCTGAAATGACACTTTTGCAGTAATTTTCCACTATTATTATATTACTTCCGTGCAGGCAGTAGATTCCGTTTCCTATCAGTGACTGTGTTAATGTGAGTGTGAATGGTCGTCTGCCTCTATACATGCTCTCTTATTGACTGGTGACTTCCAGTCTGTAGGCTTCCAGAGTAAATGACTGGATGGACATTCATAAAGTGACAAAGGGAGAATGGCTAACATTGTTAAAACAGCTTTAATAGGTATGCCCCACATACATTGTCCCGTTTTTTTTTTAATTTTTTTTACTGAAAACAAAACCCTTATGTACAAAAGACTGTATTGTTCCAAACCACATGAACATCACTCACAGTGTCGAATTACATGTACACTCTCGCACACAAAAAAGAACTCATAATAAAAAAAAACATGAATAGCGTTTAGCAAGTCTGTCTCAACGTATATGTCTACAGAATGTAACCAATCAGATCATCGCGCATTCCCTTCAAAATGCACGCTTGCACATTGATTCGTTCTTCTCATGATGGACTGCCCAGTATGGAGAAAAGATGACATTTGAACTTAAAATGGATTTCAAAAGGGTGGGAAAAATAAATTCAAGCATCCCCAAAAGTACAGTGGCTCAACAGTGGAGGCAGAGGAAACAGGAAGACGGCAATGAAGACATTGTGAAGTGACTCGAGGAACAATTAAGAGACCTTGCTTGCGTATCAAATACACCGAATAATCACTAGGGAAAACAAAACAAAACATACCTTGCCATCCAAGTTTGATATTTTCCCTAAGAAACATGATTGAGCTTTCACAAACAGATTCTCCTAAGACAAGTGGTTAACTTAATGCTGGCTTTCGGTGGAACGAGACCGGGAACGAGAAACAGGGCCTTTCTCATGAGAAGCAGCAGGAGGTGTAGCAGACATGGATCGTTTGTTTGGATCCAGTGACTTGGTGTTAGGGGAGGATGCATCGCCAGTGG
This sequence comes from Phyllopteryx taeniolatus, assembly GCF_024500385.1. Classification (NCBI taxonomy): domain Eukaryota; kingdom Metazoa; phylum Chordata; class Actinopteri; order Syngnathiformes; family Syngnathidae; genus Phyllopteryx; species Phyllopteryx taeniolatus. The sequence goes on along the minus strand of NC_084519.1, from coordinate 7,657,663 downwards.
GGGAGCTGCTGCGGGAGCGACTGCGGGTTTTGGCTGGGCTTCCAGAGCGCCGGGGACTGCCAGAGCGCCGGGGACTGCCCGAGCGCCGGGGACTGCCCGAGCGCCGGGGACTGCCCGAGCGCCGGGGGCTGCCCGAGCGCCGGGGGCTGCCCGAGCGCCGGGGGCTGCCCGAGCGCCGGGGGCTGCCCGAGCGCCGGGGACTGCCCGAGCGCCGGGGACTGCCCGAGCGCCGGGGGCTGCCCGAGCGCCGGGGGCTGCCCGAGCGCCGGGGACTGCCCGAGCGCCGGGGACTGCCCGAGCGCCGGGGACTGCCCGAGCGCCTGGGACTGCCCGAGCGCCTGGGACTGCCCGAGCGCCTGGGACTGCCCGAGCGCCTGTGACTGCCGGATGAAGAGCGATCACGGGACCGGGAGCGCGAGCCAGAGCGAGAGCGAGATGAACTCCTGGAGCGGGAACGACTTCTTGACCTTCAGAAGGCAACAACAGCGAAGAGTAACTAATCGAGGTAGGCAGGCAGGTACAGGATCTACTGTAGTCTTTTACTCAGTAGGTGGGCATGTCAAATAGTTGGTAGGTTTGGTCAGTTAAGTCAAGGCAAATGTTGTGCTTTGCATGGTTAAAAGCCGTTAAAAACAAAGAGCAAAAGACAAAAACAACATAAAAATAAAACACCTTGCTAAAATTACTAAAAAAACAGTGCAAGAAATATATATTTTTTTAAAAGAAATTCTCTAAAATGCTCAATCCTAAACATGACAAAAAAAGTTTAACCTGGACTTAAAAAACATTCACACTTGGGTGTGACTTCACTTCTATTACCAACTTATTCCAATTGTGTGCCGTATAACAGCTAAATGGTGCTTCACCATATTTGCTTTAGACTCGGTGCTCCACTATCTGACCCGAGTATGTAGATCTCAGAGCCCTAATGGGTATATGTTCCATTAGCATTTATTTAATGTACTCAGGACCTAAACCATAGTGATTTATAGACCAGTAGCAGAACTTTGAAGTCTATTCTATAGCTGACTGGGAGCCAATGTAGAGTCTTTAGAATTGGTGTAATATGCTCTGATCTCTTTGTTATAGTTAGAACGCGAGCTGCAGCATTCTGAATGAGCTGCAGCTGTTTCATGCTCTTTTGGGGCAGTGTGCGTCTTCAACAGAGTTTGGCTGTGCCATGGACTGGATGATTGTGATGTGAAACGGAACAATAGTAAATTAGGAAGCGACCTGAGAAAAATAAGAGCGTTGTGTTGAATGCTGGTATAATGCATCTCCCTAGTCATTCACAACAATAAATGACAAGGAGAAGAGTTTGCTACACAATGATGTTACCAGTTAACAGTTAGCCTAGCTTCTTCCATTTCTTCTTCTACTCTTGATTCTTTATATTTTCCAGCAGTTGATGCCACAGTGCTGCCTCACACAGGTCAGTCTATTGCGCCCGCTATACATTGGGGCTAAGGACCCAGCCCTTGTCTGAATAGTGATATAAGAGGGTTCACAGTATGCTACACACAAAGAGCAGCAAGCACATACACCGATTGTTTGCTCATCGTGTGTAGGGTCTCTCACATTTTAAAAATGTTTCTCACAGTTGTGATTTTAAAATTGTTGAGTGGGTACCAGGCCTCAGTCAGAAGGTGGGTATGTAGCTCAGTTAGTCGGTAAGTAGGCAGGCTTATCGGTAGGTCAGTCAGCTAGACAGGTAGATGTGTATATCAAATAGTCAGCTCTGTTAAGCCTGCCGCACACCGAGCAATGTGGGTGAAACAGACTGAACTTTGTCACGCAACGAGCGGGGTTCAGTCACTAGTTCTCATGAGTGGCTGACCATTGGCCACTGGTTTTGCAGCAATTCAAGATTTAAATTGCTGGTGAGCAGCGTCACAACATCGCAGCTGTAACTGCCCGTCAAAAATACCATGCCATATCACGTACGCTTTCATGACCAAAATATACGTTTCCGGTTATAAGCGAGCAGCTTCCACCAGTGCCAAGTCTTACCAATAAAGTAATAGTACAGTATACAATTGTGTTTAACAATACTTAACTACAGTCGCCGACGGTATTTTTTCCATGATGTTTCGAGTTCTGTCGGTTTCAGCCACAATGCTCTTTGTGCGGCGGGCTTTAGATAGTACGTAGGTCAAATAGTCGATAGGTAGGCCAGTTAATTTTAAGGTTAATAGGTAGTTCTCAAGACAGTTGGTAGGTAGGCTTGTCGGTGAGTCAGTTGGGCAGTTCATTGGTCCGTACTGTGGGTCAGCCGGTGAGTGGGAAGGCATATTTGTTCGACTGTAGGTAGGTGCATAACAAAAGACCACGTTTCTTGATGACCCTACAAAAAAATGGAAATAGTCAAGAAAATTCACCTCTTCTTGGCTGCCTCAATGAGCTTAATTTTCCTGCCATTGATCTCCTTTCCAGACAGTTTCTCAAGGGCATTTTTCAGGTCGCTGTAAGAGGCAAACTCAACCACCCTGGAAAGATATTGATGGACATTGTTTGGGTAAATTCACACTAATACACTTACACTAATACCCAAAGAAAGAATGACTCACCCTTCGTTGAGTTTAGGTCGATGTGCATCTGCAAATGTCACCTCTCCAGCTTGCCTCATGAAATCTTTCAGGTCCTACGCATGTAAAAGGCGGTTAACACGGGGAGAGACTCTGGACAGTTAATCACAAAAAATGAGATAGGACTGATTTGGTCAAAAGGAGAGATGGTTAGAGTATAACTACTGAGGCTGTACAAGGGGGCCAAGAACCTCAAACCTATCAACCAGTCGCCTCTTCAACAAGACCACATTTTTAGGACCGAAACACAACTTTCTAAATTTAGGATCAGCCAATTTGTTGCAGTTTTGAGATTCTTGCACCACCCTCTTATGAGAACTACAGAGACATGAACACCATCTGCATGAATTATTTATACTGCAGTGGTGCCACTTGGGCAGATTTTGGCGCAACGAGCCCTGTTTTCTCAGGGCTCCGCACCGGGACCGCCCCTGCCTCGGCACCCTGCCTCAGCAAAGAGAGTGAACAGGGTGGAAGAGAGGAAACTACTACCTGAGAGCGAAACCCTTTGGGGTAACAGCAGATTATATCCACAGGCACCGGGGGACGTATTCACATGCTCTCTCTCTCTCTTTCTCGCGATGTGCGGGAACACCAGAGTGGGGAGGGGGGAGTATCGATTCGATCGAAGCCCCTCAATTTAACGAACCATCGATCAACACGGCCATCGACTCGCACTCTCTCCTCTGCTTTCTCTCTGCCAACTCTGTTTCCTCTCCCTCGCTCTCAGCCACACCGCCTGGCACCCCATGCCTTGGACAGAGGGCGTTGCGAGCGAGCGAAGGGGCCGCCAGCGCTTCCCCGAGTGAGGGGCGAACGCTCACATGACCAGCAGGCTTCAACTAGTAGGAGTAGGACAGAGTGGCTGACACCACAGGCTCAACCCAGACAGAAGGACCCAGAAGGGGCTAACTCCACCATAAGCGAGCTCTTCCACATGACACAACAGTCTGGCTGGCAAATAAAGGGGTGAAGAATTGGTTAAAATTGGAACACAGGAACAGATTACTTGTTTTGTTGTTATGAGTTAACTTAATTTGCACTAAAATACATCTTACCAAACATGATAAAATATTTTTACCAAATTTAGGAAAAACTACAGTATTTTGAGTAAAAATTATACATGTACAGAAATTATTATGGAGACCTAATAATGTTGTTCTCATAGCATTTCTGGTGTATAAGATGCTCGGTTTCAATGCAGAACTTAATTTGTGGCAATACTGACCTGCCAGCTGACACGGGAGGACAAGTTCTCCACAATCAGACGGTTCTCGGTGCGCATCGGAGGTGGGTTTCGACTGAAACGAGGCAAAAACCATGTAAATTGCTGTAAATAATGTTCTCAGTTCGGGATAAAGTGTGAAAATATGATACCTCCGATTGTTCTGAGTGCCTCGACCATAACGATCAGGGAAGTGGCCGCCGCCTCCGCCGCCACCTCCTCTTCCTCCTCCTCCTCCTCCTCTGCCGGCACGTAGACGTACACGAGCGTGCTCTATGGTCACCCTGACATCGCAGACAAAAGCAATGTGTTTAGTACTTGGAATGCTGTGTGGATTTGGTTGAGTTTGGTTAACTTATTCATTACATGAGAGGAGGGTATACAGTGTTCCCCCACTATATCACGGTTCATTGCTAGTGGTCACTAAATCGTCACTCATCGGGCCTGCTTCCTCCTCCTCTTTCCTTTCCTTACGTCCGACCGCTGCGGTAGCCTCTTCCTCTTCTCGTGGGGGGCTGCGGGGCTTGCTGTGGAGTTTTCGTCCCTGCTTGGTATGTGTGGGGGGTCCGTATCCCACACTCGGGGGGAGTGGGTGCTGGCTGGAGTGTGTGTGTGTGTGTGTGTGGGGGGGGGGGGGTTCCCGGGATAGGTGCTGCGAGGCGGCCCTCTTCGTTTGTGGTTGTCCTGCCTGATGGGCCTAACCTGCAGTAGCCATGCCTCTTAATCACTCACCTAGCACACACTCACTGTATATATTTTTCTCACTATAGGCACATCTGGGCACACATACATATCCAGGGGGACTGGTATGGGGTCAGGAGGATGCGGGTGTCGGACCGGGGTTTCAGAACGTCAGTGCTGTTTCCCTGTCTGGGCGCCCTGCCCCCCGCCCCCCTGGATTTTAATGCATCACACACACTCATCACCATGTGTCTTTTAATGCACCACATTCACCCATCTCTGGGGGACAGTGGATCTGGGGTGAGGGGGATTTGGCTGTTAGGCACCAGTGCCTGGCAACCCCCCTCCCCAGATTTTAATGCACCACACCACTCAGGGGGGCACTGATACACGGCGAAGGGCCAATGACTGCCAGTCGGGGACCTGGCAGTCATAGTAAAAGGGGGGCGCGGGGGGGGTTACCAAGCTCCATGGCGGTGCTCCTGAGGCCCGGCCCCCCGGGCTGATGACTGCTTGGCGTTGGGGCTCCCCCCTCATGCCCCGCGGCTGCTGCTCCCTGGGTTCCCCCCCCCCTTATCGGGTGCCCCTAACTGCCCTCCTTTCCAACAAACAAGGGACACCATCCCACCCTTGGACTGGACGGGGACTGGCTGCATCGTGGGCCCTGCAGGTTGGAAGGGGCGGACCGCCCTGGGTCCTTCGGTCTGGGACGTGTCCCGTCTGCCGGGCTGCTCTCGGGTGGACTCCTGGGCCCGATCCTGCCTCTCGACTGATTGGGTGGGGTCCTCAGCCTCCACGGTGCAGGCATAGCAATTACAGGACACTTCTGTCAGTCATTGTGCATGCAAAATGGTGTCAATTCACTTGCATGTGTCCACAGGCACACACCCCTGGGACTTTTTCGCTGGGCGTGGGGCCACTCACTTATTTGCGACAAATAACTCATGAATATGCGAATTGCTTGGGTATCCCATCACTCACACTCACCCCCTATAGACTTTTATAAATTACATAGTCACTCCCACCGCACTTCAGTTGTACAGCCGGGTTCACGACCCTTGTCCCGCATGCTTCTTCTCCTGTCCTTGTCCTGTCCTTCCCTCACTGGGTGTAGCACTACTGGCCCATACAACACTCATATCTGTTTCATTGTTCTAGATCTGTAATGATTTACTTTTCTCATCTTGTTTACAATTGGGGCTTTGTCTTTTGTCTTCGTCTTTCACTCCCCTCTAGAAACTTTGTTCTGCTCGACTGATCGACTCTGATTCTAAATAAATATCAATTATAATACTAAGAAACCACAGCGGCAGCTTAAAAACTCCACTGTGACACAGTAAAACTGTTCCGGCATAAAAGGGAAACAGATCCTCCATTCTGCTTGACCGAACAGGACAAAAATAAAAATCTGGCCTGCGGAAGTAACAAAAATTTTACTGTCCATAATCCAGCGTAATTCAGAGCAAGAAGAGGATGCCTCTTCAGTGTAATAAAGGACAATGTTTTGCCATTTTAATATTCATTGTTCCCACAGAGGAGAGAAAATGTATATACACGAGTATTGTATGTTATTTATGTGTTGCTATGTGTGTGTTAAAATAGCAGGTATTTGAAGGTTTATAATTACCATTATATGGTAATTTCAGTTAGCCTGTCTATGGTGTTTGACATTGTTTGCACTAGGCTAGCAGACTTTTGTTAGATGAAATTATACGATTAGGTTGAACATTTTGTTTGAATATTAAATGTTGAATTATCTTGTTTTATGTTTCAGTTGTAACGTAAACTTCAATTGGGAGGGACAAATAACTACCTTGAAGCAAGCATGAGTTGCCTCTTATTTTGGAAAACTGTAAGCAAGATAGTGAAAACAGTAGGGCTATGCACGAATCGATGGTGACTTGAATTGGTATTTGAGTCAGCTGGGGGGAAAACAAAACAAAACGCAGAATCACAATTTTCGTATTCAAAGCACAATAAATCAAAGAAAAACATACTACTGAGTTTATTCTGAAAAAAGCTGTAATGCTGCCACGCTGCGTTTAAAAAAATACAAATTCACGAGTTTTAGCCTTTTTTAAGGCCAACGCCAATTGGACTTAATGTGCATAGCTTCTGCGCAATGTAGCACCACCGACATCTATGCATAAAGTTTATTTTAAAAAAATTAAAAAATAAAAAACAAAAAGATCTCCACAGAAGGAGAGGTCCATTACCCTTGCCCCGGGGAGTTCCACAGATATTCATGGCAGCGCCACAACCGAAGCTGAAAAGGAGCCTTCGCCGAGGTGGATGGCGACCGCGGCACAATGGAAGGGAGAAGATTGATCCAACACAGGACTGCAGATAACCAGCCAGCTAGGTAGTCCTGGCTACATAGCCAGCCAGACAGCTAGCCAGAAAAAGGAAGCAGCAGGTCCCAGATAGCAAGGATTTACGGCAACGACAGGCGCAAAACCTAGCGAGGAATCCTGGTTAAACTAAATACGAAAAACCTTGCCGGGGGGGAGACCGAGACGCGCCAAATTGGATTTTTCATTTGTTGGATTGTTATTTCGGAATGGTACATGGAGTAACAATTTTGATAGTCATTAGTTACTTTAATAAAAGTCGTGACTGGGGATTTAGAGGCCATATATACAGCCCATGAGCTGGAGTTTTCCCACCCCTGCATTAGATTTTGCACAATGGTTGACTATCATTGATAGCAAAGGAAACTGCTCACCGTTCATTACACAGTTCTTTGCCATCAAGTTCATACACAGCATCTTCAGCATCTCTGGCATCCTCAAACTCCTACAAGAAAAAAGCACATTGCATTCCGATTAAGACTGTTCTCGTGTCTTTGTTGTAATCCTGAGTGAGAGGCTTGCACAATAGCTGAACAAACTTAATATCCTTGACTTCGGATTTCAAAACTAGCTTTCCACCAATTTGTTGTGTATGTGTAATAATATGACGAGGCGATTAAACATTTATCTGGTTTCAAAGTCATAACAGCCCTCTGAGGGAAACCATAACGACATTGTGGCCCACGACAAAAATTTGTTTGACGCGTAACCTTGCACGCTTGGAGTCAACCGAGGTATGACACAGCGATCCCTTCCCCCAGGAACAATTCCAGCAGGCCGGCGACGCGCTTGCCGCCGTCCGAGGTGCACTCTGAGGCGGCCAGGTGAGCGCGACTAACCGGTCTCTTCCTGGATTTGCATTGCTGTCCAAGTTTAGTGAGCTGGAGGAGTTTCTCTGGGCGGAGACGCAAGGGGACGGGGGAGGGGACTGAAAGTTGGCTACGTTCAAATATTGCTAGCTGTTTGAAAACTGTATAATCATGTACTTTCAAGTAAAATTACTGATTCTGCACTTATACGTTCGCCCGATTATTAGATTTAGTCAAGTATCTGTACTTCTTCTTACATAAAGAGACCGATTACTTTGACAACTCATAAATTACTGACTTCTCAAAATAGTTTAAAAATACACATTTTGTGAACAAAATGTATTGTACGTCACTCACCACAAAGCCAAAGCCTCTCTTCAGGTCGATGTCCCGGATGCGTCCGTATCCTTTGAAGAATCTCTCCACATCCTTCTCCCTGGCCGAGGGGCTTAGTCGTCCGATGAATATACGCGATCCACTCATCTTGAAAGCAGTAGCCCTATCGATAAACAAACGAACATAATGACACTAGTAATTAATATGTTGTCTTTGTTCTCAGTACACTTATTCGTGCTGCTGTCGTTTAGCACGCCAGCTAGCGCGGCCTAGCTTAGTATCTTCCAATAAAACACGAAAAACGGTGATAGCGAGTAACATATATGAGGAACTATGAGTGGAATTGAAACAATAAACGATTAATTCTTACGAAAAAAATATGGTTCCTCTAAGAATTACCTTAACGGAGTCTTTGGAAGGCTGTCGGGCTGCCAGCCGAGACGACAAACGCTGAAGACCACACAAAATGGCAGCAACCCACGTGACCATGCAGAAGCCGGTAAAATCCGGAAAAAGCCGAAGTCCTGAGAAGGGATTTAGTTCTTTTGTTTTAACCGTTGAGTCGTTTCAGCTACAAACCACCAGGTGTCCTTCCCGTACAAAACATGATGCAAACAGGAAGCGACGACAGTATTCAAACCCAATTTTAAACAGTCAATTTTGACTTTGGACCTTAATCACGGTAGATTGTAAACGGGTTGTGGGTGCCTGTTATTGACAGAAAAAGAAAAATGATTAATACTGAGCTAACGAATCATTTAACGCAACACGAGCCTTATACATATTACAGTTAGTGGTTCATCAGTGCCGTAACACGGGCTGTCTGTCAAGAGAGCATTGTGAATTTTGTATATTATGTTAAAAAAACAATCATAAAATTATCACCATTATTTTTATTCCAGGCAGCACAGCCAGCAGTGGTTAGCACATCTGGCTCACAATTTGTGAGGTTAGGGGATCGAATCTCAGCTCCAGCCTTACTAGGCTGCACAGGTCAATGGAAGACTGTAAATTGCATGAAAGGGTGAATGTGAGTGTGAACGGTTGTCTATATGTGTCCTGCGATTGACTATAGCTGTAGAAACTGGATGGATTATTTATTTCTATTTAGTACATTTCCAATATGACTAACCGTAATAAAGTGACAGCTAATAAACACTCTCGAGCTGTCTTTTACTTAAGTCCTATATAAACTTCAATAAATGACACATTATTCACATTCAAAAGAAAGCTTTAATTAGAAAGTTATATACACACTGTAAAATTAAATTAAACTTTATACAAATATTAAATTAATATTCTCACACCCACTGCCATGTACAGGGGAAGATCAGAAGCTGAAAGCATTCAAACCAAGAATGAAAATGTTTACTATAACCTGTTATTTTCAGGGAAGAGACACTGTACAACAGTGCCTCTGAATACAACATTAGTTGCTTTTTTTTTTTTTTTAAACTTTAACCCCATAATATTTTACACCAGGTAGTAAAGAGAAGTAAAGCAATTATGAAACACAGAGGCGCATAAAAATCATCAGTGTCATCATCACAATAGCTGGAAAGGAAGGAAAGGACAGAAAGGGATGGACATTACTTTTTTTGACAACAAAATGAACAGTGATAAATAAAGACAATTTGTATGCATTGAATAGAAAAGAACAGAGTAAGGCCTTTGGGAAAACAGAAAACGTTGCACTAGTGAAAAAGCAACCACCAAAGCGGATGCTTTAGATAATACATGAAAAAATGTACAGATCTAAGGCAACATTCTGTTAGCAATAATAATGAAGAGCCAAAAAAGATCATATAAATCACATAAGGTTTGATTTTTTTGGAGTCATGCTGTGTTCATGGGGGACAGCTCAACCACAAAAACACCTTATGACAATCAGGAGGAGGATGACAAAAAGCATGATTCTTTAATATGCTCTTGGTTTTATAAGATTACACGAGTGTAAGCGCTTGGGCGCGCGGTGTATAAAACATAATTATTTAATTTCTTATTTCACTGCAACCAGTTGCAGTTATGTCAATAATGCGCAAATGTGTTATTTTCAGTTCAGCGTGACTGACGATGGGTGCAAAGCCATTTTTCTAGAGAGATGCCAGTCATCATAAATATTGATTAACAATACACACGGTTGTGTACTGGATTCATTGCCGGATTATAATTGTGTTTTGCTGTTTTCAATTAACGTTGGTCAAGTAACTTGAGGGGGCTGCTTCTAATCTGCGGAGGGGCTGATCAGGAAATGGCTGTTATGCGGGGCACTTTATTGAGGACATGTCCCCTCCTGCTTCATATACAAAGATGCAGACACACACGCACACACACACATACACACATTCACTCACTCAAAGTCAAACTCGTCAGATCAAAACAAAGTGAGCCACACGTCAAACAATAAATACAGCAGGAAGGAGCATTTTGTTTGAGCTACTTTAACGTTTTGTCTTGACCAATCAGCCTGATGGACAGCCCTTCTTGTGCTGCTCAATAAAATGGGATCTCGTGTCTTGCTTTAAGTCGGTTTCATCACTTTTAGGAACCGAAACAACAATCAATCCTACTCATGCAACAGAAGAGGAAAGAAAGCTCTCTTCCAGGTTTTAGAAAGAGGTGCCCACACTGCTTTCTACTCTTCCCAACTAATCCCATTCATCCATACAGTATGCTGGATGTTGCCTGGATACAGAGACAGCTAAAAAGAGAGCGAGAGAGAGACAGACACGCAGAGGAGGCTTCATGCTTAATTCAGAGTGGGCCACGGCGCAGTGACAGCCATCACTAAAAACAACATGCAGCATTCACAAAGAGGGCCACAACATCCAACTGTCACTCACAACTCTTCAAGTACAGCGGGAAGACAATTTGGAACACCACAGGGCCACTAGCAAACTTAACATTTCCTGTTTTAAATCCATTGATGGCTAGACCATTTTCAGATGGAGCCTGTGTCAACTATAATATATAGGGTGAAATCAGGAAGGAGGTGAGTGTGTGATAATACATAGCCTGTAGCACACAGCCTTGACTCAGTATGTATGTTTGAAGCGTATACAAAGGCTGTAAGGATTGTTAATAAGGTGGCACCACTTTGTCTAGTCTCGAGTTGGCTCCTCTGGCGTTCCATCACTGCCTGTGGTGCAGTATGTACTGGTTGATGGCTTTGTTCTTTGTCTGTAGCAATGGCCGAAGAGGTTGCGCTGGGCATAGTTTTAGTCCGTCTCTGCTGGCCTGTGAGGGTTGTTTGGGGAAGTTGGGTTGACAGCCACACTCTGTCCTGGTCAGCAGAGAGAGACGGGAGACTGCTGCTAGCACACTGGCAGGCTTCATGCTTCCTTCAGCAAGGGAATATCTGCAGGGAGACAGAACATTATATTCAAAGTGAGTAGGGATTCTCGAGTCATTCAGAACAACATCCCTTACAAAGCAGTAGTAAATAACTGAAGCCAACTTTCCACCAAGTCCAGTAATCTTTCACGTCCCCGCTATACTGTGGATTTTTAAGCAATCATTTTTATGGTTTTTACAGTAGGCCTATACAGGCAACTGAATTTAGAGTTGCGCCCCTTCAGTGGAGTACCACTTTGTGCCGCAACATGTAGGTACTGTACATGTAGAATACATTTTGTTTAAATATACAATGCTTAATTAGTTATTTCCCCCCCCCCCAACGTTTTAAAGTAAACTTCACATGGGAGTGGCAAAAAGCTTGAATCAAGCACGCTAGAACTCTTATTTGGAGAATGTGAGCAAAATAATCTTCATTACCTATGATACGATAATCTCCCATTTCTCAACAGTGAGTGAGACCAGGTGCTAAGGAATACTTTAAATGTATCCTCTGCGATGAACAGGGGTTAACTGTATTAGTTTTGTGTTTCCATTATCAAAAGTTGTTGACCAGATTGGTCAGACACAAAAAGATGTGAAAAGAATGCAAAGGGCACAAAAGCGCTAGTTTTCAAAACAGCGGATTACAACAGATTGAAAGCCATTTGTTTCTTTTTATGGATAAGGCAGTTATTGAATTGAGGCCCTTTTTGTTGAATGCATTGTGGGTTACATTGTCTTGCAGTTATGCGCCCCTTTCTACTAACACACTACCTCAGTTGTGCTCTACACGCCTTGGTATGGTGTTGATGGTTTGCAACTTCAAAAATAGAAGAATGGGAAACTTCAAAAACCAGGGTGCATTGAACAGATCAGTCAGAATCAGAGGTGCTAGTAAACAACAACAACGACACAGAAGAACAAGCGTCTTCTGTATTTACTGTACATCTGTGTGTGCGGCTGCTGGCAGTAAGATGATGAATTTCATTTGAGGAGAATGACTGCAGCAACAAATCAGACCAATGCAGCAAAGTGGAGATTGTGGAGAATAACACTGCCACAACCAGCGCGAAGCCACAACAACAGAACAACTGAATGTGTTTATAAATGTAATTTCTCGCTGTGTATCCTCATGACAATGAATCTGCGTGACTGAATGTGGTTTACATTAGGTCATATGGTATCGGGTAGGGATGCTTGTAACCCCAGCTAACAAATAGAAATAGTACCTAGTACCTCGCCTTTTCAAAAGGAATCAATAACAAGTAGACCTACGTTGAGCCGAGTAGGTATTGTCGAATGAAAAGCTGTAACAACTATGGTCATACCTACATATAGTAGAAAGGCAAACCAGAGCATGGTTTACCTTTTAAAACGCCACCAGAACTGTGAACTTGTACTGCCTGTTGGAAATGTGGGTAAGCTAGTTGAATTGGTAATTTGTAGTCGATGCGAAGGCGATGATTGTTGAGTCGATGTCGATTAATTGACGACGTTGTTGATATTTTTTATTCAGTTGTCAACTCGCCGTCTGTGCTTTCACCTCCAAACAAGCTCGCTCACTCACTTTTCCCGCCCTCCTCGTTTGCACTGGCCCCACCTCCCTGATTTGTTCATCCAATCACATTCAGACACTTGCTCATCCAATCGCATGCAGATACCTTCATGGTCACAGACACTTGGAACTTGTAGAACTAACACCAATTCACTTAACAACAACAGTGTCATATATAATAGTAGTATGAGGAAGGAATGCTTTGCAATAATGTGTTGTAGCAAATCTACAGTTGTGTTCTATAAGAAAAAGTTTGTTTTTAGAATACATTTAAACACAGCTTTCACTGGGATTAGGGTTATTAATCTTCATTGATAAAAACTGAAAGGTAGTATTAGATTTCTGATTACTGTCTGCTGTCAACCATTTTAGTATATATTCACTCACACACAAGCAAAACATGTATTATGTATTACTGATGCTGTGCCATTGGCACTGCAGCTTACCATCAGAGAAGTCATCTGCAGAGGTGACAGAGAGCAGACTGTGCTGGTCGCTGCTCTCAGAGTCTCTACGGAGAGGTAGAGGGGCTGCACACGCACCCCCAGGGTGCTCTCTAGCCCACGATGATAAGGAAGAGGAGGACGAAGAAGACGGAGCCTGATGAACAAGCACCGTCTCTGCATGATGATGGGAGGGGATCGATGATGAGGTGGATGGGAAACAGAAGTCTAAGTCTCTGTGGTGGTGGGTTCCACTGGGGCCTTGGCCTCCTGTGGCCCCCTGAGGGAGACCCTCAGACAGAACGATCGGGACTCTGGACTCCGGAGGAGCTGGAGGAGGTGGTGAAGGTGGAGGGGGTCCTGAACCATTTCCATACACAGCTTCTTCATAGGAGGGCAGTGCCACCTGAACCCCCTCAACCATGATGGAACCAGATTGGCCTGAGACTCCTTGGTCCCTTCTAATGAGCAGACAGAAAAAAAGAGTGAAACAGGCAGAAAAGCAGGCCAGACACAGCATCACAAAAGCACAGTCAGGTGGAAAGGTACTGTGCAGTCATATGTGTTTCATACTTGACTGTACAATCCCTTTATTTATCCCATTATTTTGCAGTCTGCACTAAGCTCTCTGGCATGTTTCACAACGAACAAGTGTGCTAACGTGCGCTAGATCAAATTGCTGTGGCCTTTAATGATTGAAGTCACAGATGAGACAAATTCAATGCTCACATTTTGCCTTCACTTTGCAAAACAAGTAGGCAACTTTTCTTCCATACACACAGTATTTCAACAAAGACAGATCTGCTGTGTCACTGTGTGGTAAAATGGAGGCACTTTAAAAGAACCAATATTGTAGTGGAGTCAGTGTACCTCTAAAACAACTCAAGCGTTCCTGTTTTGTGCTGGGTTTAAAAAAATCTAGCTCGGCTCGATTTAAAAAAATAACGTTCTAACCTCATGAAAGATAAAACAAGAAATATGCCAACTGATGGGCAATGTGACCCCAAATTGTCATGACACTTTATTTAGCAGTTTTATTGCAGCTTCTGTTGGATGACGACAGCTTTACTGGCAATGGATTTGCAGTCGGGTCCATTAAGGCAAGCAACACAAGGAGTCAGACTGAATGCTTTACAAGGTGTTTGCAGTATTTTTTCTTTAATATGTCAATAGCTTTATCTCATACATATTTAAGCAGTGCTTATCATGAGTGTGAAGCAATGTTTCACACTTTGTGATGGGTTGTTTTCACATAGGCGTAATGTGCAAATCTGTGCCAGTTGCAGTCATTGCCACTCTGTGCTTTTTAAGACCGGGGAATAAATCAAGACTGTAAAACTGTGTTAACCATAAACTAGCAACACTAGCAATCCCTGGCGTGACAGGGGGACTTTCCATTGTCTCAGCTTTCTTAAGTAATCAACAGTTGGTGTGGTATGACATTGAATTGCAGGTATACAGGGTAAAAATACTTTAATACCATGCCTATCTTACCTGCTGTGATGGAACGATTTGAGTTTGGGTTGCACGAGCACAAACAGCACGACTAAAAGTAGGATGAGCGCCACCGAGCTAGCAGTAGACGCCACAATAGACAGAGCTGGTATGCCGAGTTGAGAGCTTGGCTCCTTGTCTGGGGGATGAAAGAGGAAGATGAACCACAAATACTTGATAGCCCAAAATCAAAAGCTAGTTTAAGTGACAAACCTTGGGTTAGTCGGCAGCTGATCTGCATGGGAGTATCCCACTCGCCATTCTCACAAGTGAGAAACTTGTAGTCTGTTTTCAGAGCGTAGCCCTCATCGCAGAAGTACTCTATGACAGTCTTATGGGTGAGGCGGTGGCAGCCAGGTGGGTGACACCGGTAGCCACCATTCTCCGGTTCAGTGGGGGGCGAACACACTGGGGAAACAGCGGATACTAATTTTCACAATCGTCACCCACTGTACAGTACAATGTCTGTACACTGTACAAATCTAACTGGAGTCCAGTCTGGTTAAAATTTCTTATGCTCAAAGACAATTGCACCCTGTTAGTGTTGCGATAACACCATGAATAAATATTTTTAATTTTATGCACTTTGTGTATCCCCAGCAGCGGTTGAGCACCCACTTCTTTTGTAGTCGACGCTAAGGTGATGATTGTTGAGTCGACTTCGATTAATTGATGATGTATTTGCTATTTTCTATTCAGTCGGGGAGTGAGGCAACTGGAAGGAGGAAGAGCTTGCCGTTTTTCTGCGGGATAAAGGGTTGGGCAAAGCACTAGTTATTGAACAACCACCACTTGTCTTCGTTTTGTCATCAAACTAGACGCAAAGGTTGTATATTGTCTGTCTTCACAATATTACAAGACTGCATTTAGTGAATTCGCTGACGTAAGGATTTAGGCTGTTTGTCAGATTGCGTTACCGGGTGCTTTTCAGATGGTCTTTCGTAGTAATTGTGCTTTTGTTATATTTAAGGCTAGACCAGCATATTTTGCAAGTGATCATGCTACAGTTCTCCTTTTTAGTAAAATATTTCTACACACTTGAGGCACCACTGCTAGTTTGCTGCGGCGACCGACCACTTGTTGATTTCAGTGAGGCATTTGTGTTGTTAATGCCAAAACACGAACATCCTTGCACAGTGGTTAAGTCAACGCGTCAACTAGGCAATTCAACCTCTAGTGTACAGGGAGTAGATAAATATTATGTAATATACAATAAATACAAACATACAGTCAGTGTTTGAACTAAATGAAAAAACTAAAAGACCCACTTTGACAAGAGAGTAGTTGAGTAATGCTGCCAACAAATTAATGGTGTATTTAAAAGACAATACCAGTGGTCTTAATTTATAGGTCAGGTTATGACAAATATGTAGCCTGCTCTGTACAAAATGTGACAACTATCTATTGAGGTCAACATACTTTGAACCGCTGCCCTTTGGAGACCAAGTTTAGGGCTTCAGCTTTATTGTGAGTCGTTATCATTATCACATTATAGGATTTATTACACATGGGTGGTGGCAGATGCGATCTCTATAAAACAGTTTGACATACATAGAACTGGACAGTGGTGCAAAAAAGGATGGCGACCAAAGCACCACTGTAAGTTCAAAACCTCACGGACAGAATTTCCATGAAACCCAGGCTGTCTTGACACCTCACCATTGCTTCTGACGCAGCGTGGGGGTTGATTGGACCAGGATCCAGAAATGTCACAAGTGATGCTGATAGGCCCATCTGCAGTGTATCCAGGCTCACAGCCATAGGTCAAAACAGCGCCCATGGGAAAGGAGTCCCTGTTAGCCTCAGTCTGGTTAAGCAGGTCTCCATGCTGCACGGCAGGTGGCTGAGCACAACCTACACGAAAACAAACACATGGTGGGAATAGGAATTAGATGGCTGCTACTAGGCCTAAAAGATGATGTTAAACAACAATTGGTAACGTTTACATTATCGGGAATTGTGATAATCAGCATTTCATTGATGCATCTAGCTAGTACACAACATATTCAGACGTCTGAACCAATATTTTAAAGAAACAGTGTGTTAGGCATATTACAAGAGGAGTAAAAACAATTAGGAAGAAGAGGCCACCTGCAGATTATTTTGTACGCATAAGAACAAGCCATGTTTCGAAAGGTCTTCTGTGCATTTGTGTGTGTGTATATATCTTTATCTATAATATATATACACACACACACACACACACCCACACACACAGATCGCGACACAAATTATATAATACATTATATAATGTAATAATAAGTCCAGTGGGACTCACAATTAGATTTCACACCGATCTGCTCGACTTGATGGATATCGGCAGATTAGCATTTTATGCTGATCAGCTTTAATGTCATGATTCGCCGATCCGATCAATGTCTGCAAAAGACATTTACTCCATGTCGCTGTCATATACAGTATATTTGAATACAAAAGCTAGTTTATTTTTAGCCTTGTCGCGTGTCTTTTGATGTCATTTACGATCACTGGGCTTTGTCAAATCAAACGCGACCGGATACACTTGTTACCACAGCCACGAAAACAACAATGGATCGCGCGTGTATTGTGTTGGTCAAAAAAGAACAAAATGGAGAAAAATGTGTGGTGGTGGTGCTGGTCACCGGTGCTCGGGAGAAGACGTTCGTTCAAGGATTGCTTGAGGTATGTTCACGTACTTTAATAGGATACGGCTCACAAGCAGCCAACAAAACGTTATGTAGCCTAGCAAGCTAGTGCTAGCACTAACGGTTGTACGTAAAAATGCCGGCATTAAGGCCTCTTTATACTCCCGTGCTCGCGTGGCCGACAACGCCCGCATTGCATCACGTGACCAAGGAATTGGCCTGCGCGACACCTCTGCGTAGCTTGACGCGCACACGGCAAATATTGTTGCTGCGCGTCGAACGCCGCGGAGATCATCTCTCGTGATTGGTCCGTTTTAGTCACATGCTGTGATGACGTACTCAGCGTGGCCCTTGGTTCTACATACAATCTACGCCCCCGCCTTCTCGATCGATTTTGCAGCATAATTAAACGTATCATCTCGTCATCTAGGTCCATTTGTTCTCGCAGATACTGTTCCACGGTCGCCATGGTTGTTGCTTTGTTCCTTGTTACTGAAAGGAAAGTAAAAACGGCTACCGGAAATGACCCAAAAAATGCAGAGGAATCTCGACCCTGTGTTGTCCTAGCCAATACCAGCCCTAGTGACACCCCTGACTTGGAGGTGAACTGCAGTACATTTTCAAAACGTGCGTGTGGGTTGTGCTTCAGTATAAAAGCAAACTACGCGTGGGACAGCCGCAGTGACGTCAGCGCGGTCTCCGTCCGCATGAGTATAAAGAAGCCTTTATGTTGAATCATGCTCTAAAGTTTCAGTGTGTGTGTGTGTGAAGTAATTTAATCACAATAAAGTAATTGAATTCCAGTTAGTAGCACCTATTATTCCTGTCATGTTGTAATGTTGGTTTGACCTGACAGAATACATCGCCTGACTATGGAATATTTTTGAAGATACTCAATATACAGTACAAAACTATATACAGTAAATAAACAAGTCATTTAAATAGACACATTTTATTTTTTTTAAACTCGCTGATTGGCCCCAAAAATCCTGATCATGTAAAGCCTACTCACAATGTGAACACTTTAGTCATTAGCTTTTATGTTTTGTGTGTGAATTGGAATTTGAAAACAATACTTTAGTACTAGTACAAACAAGTTTCTCTCCTTCTGACTTTTAAAGGATTTAAGTGTGCTGGAGATCTTTAGACTTTAACTATGAATATGAATGTGTAGCGTACATCATTATACTGAATGTCTTCTAGTCTCTGTGGGTTGCTGCAGATGGGTCAAACAACTTTTCACAGGGAAACTCAGTCAAGTTGGCAGGTGGAACAGATAATTACAGCTCAGGGGAATTGTTCCTTGGATCTAGGCTGCATTTGACACTGCAAAGGGAGAGGCTCTGTATCAAAATGGCAGGTGTGGTGGAGACCGCCCTGCTGTGCGCCATTGTGACCTCAAGTACCTTGAGTGGATTCAAGTGACAAGGAGCGCCATATTATATATATAGTTTCACTTGATTAATAGCGCATTAAACAGTGTTTGTTCCACTGTAGCATGCGCTAATATCTCCTACGCTGTGTGGCAGCTGTGACTCTGTGCCTGCCAATGAAGACAAGCACAAGCACAAAAACACACATTTGGAGCTGCGAATCTGCTGCTTAGTCGAGCAGGTCCGACTTGATATCCAAGCATCTGTGTAAACGGCACGGCAGCAGGATGACTTTACTTTTATTATTACTTATCTTAAACTGCTTGATGTTTGTGACTAAATTAAAGCTAGAGAAAAACTAAGTTGCATTGAGAAAGATCTGACTCTTCTGCGAGGAGAATAGACAAAGCAGATGGCTGAGAAAGAAAATTTAGTACACAAAAATGCGAGATCAGAGGTTTCATATCTTTCGATTTAATAGAAACAACAACAACCATTTGTCTTGGTGGTATGTTTACGACTCAAAGGCACTATTACCAGAACAATTCACCCTACTTCCTGTAATCTCAGAGGAAAAACTAGACTCTAAACTGGCAGTGCAAGATTGTAAGCAAACATTAAATGTAGCGTGATGTTACTGT
Organism: Phyllopteryx taeniolatus; assembly: GCF_024500385.1. Lineage (NCBI taxonomy): Eukaryota > Metazoa > Chordata > Actinopteri > Syngnathiformes > Syngnathidae > Phyllopteryx > Phyllopteryx taeniolatus. Next base: position 7,638,210 of record NC_084519.1, on the reverse strand, counting down.
ATTTCCTGAGTCCATCTCGGGACTCATTTTGGTATCTTTGTGTACTAAAAATAAATGGTAAGTGGAACAAAACAAATTAAATTATAATTTGCTTACACATGTACTGTGCATAACAATCATCTTAGACAAACATGCTATAAGCCTCAAACATAACCTGATAGCTTACAAAACATGTTGAGATTCGTGGGTTATAAATGGTTCTCATTCAATCCATTGCCACTATGGCCTCAGTAATATGAGGTTGTAATGCTTAAACGCTCACTGAAGACCACAGAGGGTGCTAATGGGATGAGGAAAGGTGATGAATTGATGACCCCAGGCTGTGAGTCTGCAGGGGACACAAAAGAGCCTCAGGGGGCTGTTTCTTCCAAACAAAACTCAAAAGTAATCAGAACAATCTCTATTCTACATGTAAATGTACCTCTTGTTGAAAAACAACAAAGAAATGCTAATGTGTTTCAGTATTCATTATTTGCTATTAACAGAACTCTAGCCGTTTTAGTTGAGAGCTTCTAAATATAGCACACGGGAAAAATTATTATTATTTTTTTTTAATCAGAAGATGAGTAAACTTTCAGTAGCTTGAGCGTCCTGCATTAAAAGACGACAATGCTAACTCCCCAGGGCTTTACTGTAAGTCAGGCACACAGATCATTTCATCGAGGTTAGTGGGTGCAGTCGAAACAAACCCTGAAGCCAGGAAAATGTGGATCCATTTTAAAACTAGTGGTCCTTAAGAAGCTCAGTCAGCCAAGCTTCCATTTTAATGCCAGGAAAAGCTTGTGCTGTTCATACAGAGGCTCTGGGGAGCAATTCTCATTATAGTACTGGGCAATTTAGCCCAAGAGACCACATCACATAAATTCATAAAAATGTATACACTTCAAGTGAATTGTAACGCTACAGTGCAGATGGCAATTTCCTGCATACAGTGCTCAACCTAAATGACTACACCCATTTGGAAACATAAGAATCTAAAATTCAGCGATGCTAGACTTTAATTTTTTGTGTACTACTCATATTTGCAACCTTGCAAGTTGCAACATTTAGGTTTTCATTTTGGAGTGGCCCATCTTCTGTGTTTAATCTCTGGAAACGTACAAATAATGTAAATACAGTGGACCCCTCTATATTTGTGGGTTGGCACTTGCGGCTTCACCTATTCACAGATTATTTTTTCTGATTTTCCCCCCTAATACTTTTCGAATTCTTTTTGGGGTTGGGAACCAACTCCTCATTTTTGGTGGAAAATGCTTTTTGAAGAATTTCTTTGGGTTAAAATAGACAATTTTTATTTTCTAAATGCAAATAGAACGGCCGCCAATTATCCGCAGGTTTTCACTATTCGTGGTCAGGCCCGGTCCCTATCCCCCGCAAATGGCGGGTGGCCATAAGGGTTGGGCATCGAGAACCGATTGGAACAGGGACTAACATTCTGGTTCTCCTGGAATCGTTAAAATTAAAACATTTCAGTTTCCAGTTTCGATTTTTCCACAGTCCGCCGACCACGAAGAAGAAAGTGGGGAAAACCAATGAAAAAGAACACGCACGAAGACATGCTTGTGTCAACAGCGGTGGTGAACAAGTGTGTCTTAACGTTGTTAAAATAAATGACCAGTTACCTCAGTGCAACACTTGGAATAAGATTATATTGTGCAAAGGACGCTTTCACCATGTGTAGAAGTCTGACGTGCTCCCTCCCGCTCCAAGCCGCAGCCTACAAGTCAAATTGGGTGAGGGAAACAATAAAATACATCTAAACCAACATTGAGGAAGCTAACAAGTTAAACGGTGGGTTGCACATTTGCACTGATGGTTTTTAGCGTTTACTTTAGTCTTCAAACCAACACAAGAGCCGATGAAAGAAAAAAAAGTTTAACACTGAGGTAAAACTTGACCAAAGGTCAAACTAGAAACTTTACATCACAATGAATTGGGACAAAATTCACATAAACGTTGTCTCACAGTACCAGAAACATAACCTTGTGCCTCATCGGTGCGTAGGCAAAGGAATCTACGCTTAATAGTATTTGGTTCCATTTATTACTCTTTTTTTTTGCAGTCCAGGTTTACTTCCATTTTCAAAATTCACCGTTGTCTGTGAAGTTACTTTTCGTGCCAAAATGCTTTGTTCTGCTGCGTACCTTTCAAAATAAAAGGCTACCAGCTTAAAACAGAAAGTCAAGTTAAAACTTTCATATATAAACCATTTGATGTGATTCAACTGTCACAAATAACTATTTTAACAATGCTATATTTAACTTTTAGCTGAAAGGATATTAAGTCAATTGGGTTAGTTCCGCACACATTGCCTTTTAGTTCATAGGTTTGAGATTGGTACTGGTTATAAAGAACCCAGAGTCAAATGTTAATTTTAGTCTATGCTACGGGCTGCAAAGAAAATGGATTTGAACATCCTTTATTTAAACCATGCAAACTTTTTTGACCCTGTCCCCTAAAATAATCGGATTCGAGAATCGTTTGGAACCGGAATCAAAATGAGGAACCGGAATTGCTCAAATTCAAACTATGCCAAACCCTAGTGGCCACTGTATAGTGATTCTTTCCCCCATTCGATCACACTGCACTTGTAAAATAAAGAGTCAACAAACGCGTTGCCTTTCTTCAAGGGCTCTAACGATAAAACAAGTAACAGGGTCACGATTTGATAGGAATCACAATTTCTGACCCATTTGATTTTTCTTAATTTTTTTTGGGGGGGGGGGCCTAAAAGGAAGAGATTATGATGGCAAAATCTGGACTATTTATTTAGAACACTTAGTTATACATGCGGCACGGTGGACGACTGGTTAGAGCGTCAGCCTCACAGTTCTGAGGACCCGGGTTCAATCCCCGCCCCCGCCTGTGTGGAGTTTGCATGTTCTCCCCGTGGCTGCGTGGGTTTTCTCCGGGCACTCCAGTTTCCTCCCACATCCCAAAAACATGCATTAATTGGAGATTCTAAATTGCCCGTAGGCATGACTGTGAGTGCGAATGGTTGTTTGTTTCTATGTGCCCTGCGATTGGCTGGCAACCAGTTCAGGGTGTACCCCGCCTCCTGCCCGATGACAGCTGGGATAGGCTCCAGCACGCCCGCGACCCTAGTGAGGAGAAGCGGCTCAGAAAATGGATGGATGGATGGATAGTTGTACATGACTGTACAATTTTCCCCCTAAGAAGTCTCTGAGACTTACGGTCTGTGCTGTAAATCAGAAAAAAAGTAAAAAAGAAAAAAAAAATCTTCTCTTACTGTCTCACTCTGACCAGCACTCTGGTTAACAGAGTGCGCGAAGCATCTCACATCCAGCCACTTCAACAGCATAGCATTACCAATGTTTTTAGCATTGTCCATGGTCACAAATGAACGAGGAACAAGGGGGTTTTACTTGCAAATTTTCCACAGTGTTTTTCCACTGCCACAGCTGCTTCCAGTATTTCTGCCACACAGTTGAGCGGCTGTGTGGCTCTAGTACACGGAATGTCCATCCATCAGCTGTGATTGTGATTGATTCAGTCTTTACTTTCCTTTACTTTGGCCGTGTTTCTTACTGTTGCTCTCCTCGTGTCTTTAGTTGAACTAGGATTAGTAGCCTAGCTAGCCAGTAGCCACAGGTTTGATCACTGGGCGCCGCTTACCGGAAAAAGTAGTCCCGTGACACGCAATTGGAGGAGGCTTAATGAGGAAATATATCCTCAATCTAGGCTTACATTGTATTACATTGAATAATAAAAAAAAAAAAATATATATATATTATTTATATATTATAGCGCGAGAGGAATCCCCAGCATGTTTTAAATTATTTGGCATTGTAAGTCAGTGTGACATTGCGACCAGTGATTTGCCTCATTGTCGCTCACTTGTGCAGCTCAGTGGCCACTGTCTGTAATGACAGGTTGAAAAAACTATGTAAAGAGGCGACACACAGCTTAGTTGAATGTGGCATGTACAACCACGCTGATGAAAGGGCGTGTTGCGATCATGCATTTTTAAGACGACAGTTTCATGAATTTGAGAACCGCGATTTTCAGTTTCGATACAGAATTGTTACCACCCTACTTTCTACCAAGTGAAGAGGTGAGGTTACATGATTCCAGGGAATCAATTCTATTCTTTACCAAAAAAGAAAGCTACTTTAAATTTATTGACTATTAATGTGGCGGCACTGTGAACGACTGGTTAGCAAATCTGCCTCACAGTGCTGAGGACCGGGGTTGAAATTAATCTGGCATCTAGAGTAAACATCCATCCATCCATTTTCTGAGCCGCTTCTCCTCACTAGGGTCGCAGGCGTGCTGGAGCCTATCCCAGCTATCATCGGGCAGGAGGCGGGGCACACCCCGAACTGGTTGCCAGCCAATCGTAGGGCACATATAAACAAACGACCATTTGCACTCACATTCACACCTACGGGCAATTTAGAGTTGTCAATTAACCTACCATACATGTTTTTGGGATGTGGGAGAAAAACCACGCAGGCATGGGGAGAACATGCAAACTCCACACAGGCGGGGCCGGGGATTGAACCCCAGTCCTCAGAACTGTGAGGCAGACACTCTAACCAGTCGGCCACCGTGCCGCCGCTAGAGTAAACAATGGAGAAAAAGAAATCCAATGAGGGGCAGAGAGAGAGAGAGAGAGAGAGAGAGAGAGAGAGATTGGGCTGGAGTGTCTTTATTGATTGGGAGAACAAGGAAGCGACCGCAGAAAAAAGGGGAGATTCATGGGTAGTCAGCAACACTACATACCACACTGTGGGTTGAAATGCTGGAGCAACAACATCCTGGAATTGGTGTAAATATATATTCCAGTCTCTGTCTCTTCCTTCCATGGAAAAGTGACTTTAAAGACAGAGGGGAAAACACTAAGCAATACGAGTCCACTTGATCCTGGTTTGTTCCAATGCGGAAGGGAATCAATACGAGTCCACTTCACCCTGGCTTGTTCCAATGCGGAAGGGAATGAGCCACAGTTCAACACAAAATGTTCTCCCACAAGTCTGATGTCATCTTGATGAACAAGAGAATAGATTGGAGGAGAAATTCAATTTAAAAATGAAAGAAATGCTCAAGAAATGGATGTGACTGACCATTAGTAGTTTCACAGTTCACAAACATTCGTGCATTTGAGTTAGGTTCAATAATAAACAGAATTTAGAATTTCCCTTCGACTGAGTTGTGGTCAGTTGAGGGTTTAGTCGGCGAGGACAGGCTCCAGCCCCTACTGTGAGCCTCAACAGGAAAAGCGATACAGAAAATGGATGATAGCTGTGCTACCAAACAGAAATTGTACTTGTGCACACACCCTTTCATGTAAATGATGACAGTTGATTAGTGAGTTTAATGGCCGGGGTTGGGAACCAACTCGTCATTTTTGGTGGAAAATGCTTTAATGGCCAGTTTGGATGGACACATTATGAGGGACAAAGAACCACCAGACCAAGAACACTCATGAGGACGATTCTTAACCCTAACATCCTGCACCTTAGGGCATCGGAGGAGACGTACAGAGGGGAGGCGTTAAAATCCCCCGATTTATTCTGAAGTGCCTGCCTGGCTGTGAATATCTCCCTTTCCCCATCTGTTACCAATGGCACTAGCCTACGCAGAGCTGGAGGGGGGTTGGATTGGGGAAAACACAGTTGGGGGGAGGAGAAGGGTTTAAAACGGTCTTTCCCCCGCAAGGCAAATTAAAATTGTAATTATCCTCTATTACAAGCTGTGAGTGCTCTAAAGCAGATCAGATATTGATGACTTCTGTGACCAGCTGTTTCGACGCTCTATTGAACAATAGGCCATAAATGTGTGTGTTGTGAATCAGGGGAATTTGTGTGTGGGTTGGATTAAGATTAAAACCTCAGGGATGATGATGCTCTCTTTGGCCTTGTAAATATGTATTTTTTTGTTCCTTTGATGGGTTCTCTCTCCAAAGCTGCGGTTGTTTTCGATGAAATATCTGTCATGTTTTGGATGAGGTTATTTTTGTTCATTTCTAGATTTGCCAGTTTATCCTACTAATCCAATGGATTGTTAGCCAAGATGTTGGAATTAGAGTTCTGCACAGTACACAAAGAATATGGTCCCCGGATTAAATAAGAAAAACAGATTTATTTTTATCGTAAATAAAGCTTCTTAGAGTTCAGTAGTCTTTGGTTTTAAAAATTACAATACGATACATGTAGAATAGGATAAATCATGTCTGACTGAACCACTAAGAGGAAGATCAGAACCCACCTCTTCTACAAGAAATATGGTTGATCTGTACTAGGTTACAATGGAGGAAAAGGGGGGTGGCATCATGACAATCATGGGGGAGTTGGCACTTTTATACAACCTTCATAACAAGTGTAGGTTGAAGTAGTCCCACAGCACATGTAATAACTCATTCTGTGTTGTGTATTAACCAAACAATCATAAGCAGAAATGTTTAATAATGTCACTTATACCTATGATCACCACATAAAAAGGTCAGAAACAGTTAAACAGCTGTGGTTTACCAAAGAACCAATGTTCTCCTTGTAGGTGATGCAAGTGCACACACAATACGTCCACCCAGGGAGAAGGAAGTCTCTAAACAGGAAAAAAATCATCCCCCACTCCCCAGTCATCCGCCCTGTAGTGTTGCAATACATTTAAGCCAGCCACGTGTGCTGTTATTACATCCCATTGTTCCAGCCTACAGAGGGATGGGCGCAGCGTTCCTCACAAAAGAACAACAGACACTTTTTGCATTTGAAGGGCTGGATATGCATGCGAGGCCAAATGGTTTCTGGGCAAGGGGAGGAGGGCACTATTGTGTGACCGCACTCTGCGCATGCACACACTGACCTGAAGAACAGATGGGATAAAGGGGAACAGTGAGTCCCCCTACGCTTTTCTATCATCCTCACCACTGAGGACAGCTGGGAGGCAGACATTCCTTCCTCTCAGTTTACAGGGGGAAAACAAAAGAGTGTAGGGGACCCCTCTCCTTTGCACATGTGCATGTGTTGAGGCACACCACACGCCCTCCCAGACTGTCAGTGCAACTGTGACAACTGTGAGCTGATCACATTTCAGAAGGCAGACTCTGCCAGCCGGCAAAGGGTTGAGGACATTTGCTGAAGGTGAAAGCGCGATTATCGGAGTCTGGCACCTTGACCAAATGACATCTACAAATTGTAAACCTTCCCAAAAAAAAAAAAATATATATATAAATATATATTTTTAAATGTGTCCAATGTGGTGACCAAAACCAGCAGTGCGCCTCATTCAGTGTTATTAAAGGGATGAGTCATTATTAAGATGTTAATTTCCTTTATATTTATGGAGTAATAAACAGCACATAAATATGCTTCTCTAAAGAGGGAGAGACCACTTACAACAAAATGACTGCACCCCTCTCTGCATCATCCCTCTGTTAAGGCATAGCTGTTGGGTTTGCAGTGGCAATGCTGAATGATTGTTAGCCGGTGAAAGAGCAACTGCTGACAAGAGGCTAAACAAATAGCAAGCAACAAGTGTTTCTGCCAAATGAAGGCCACACCATATACTGAGTAGAGTAGTATACACTTTCTATTTAGTACTCACGACACCAGCTGCGCAACAATTGACATAGTTGCCACTTTGACGATTGACTTAACATTCTCGTTTATAACTAGTATTTCCATTTGCCATCAGTACTGTAGCCTAAAAACACTTCAGACAATAACCCTCCTATTCACTGTGTCTCCAAGACAAGTGCAGACTTCTAAAACGAAAGCCAATCAACGCTTTTTTGTTTTAATAAATCAAGCAATGACAACACTGAATAATGAACAAAATATTTGGAGAACATTATTGCCAATGAAACATTTCTGTTGCACAGAATCTCACATTATGAGCTTTGTGGGACCCATGATCATATGTAATTAAACCCTGCGCAGGACTTATCCAAGGCTTTTTAAAGTGCTCTTTAAATAAAGGTGAGTTGACTTTTTGTATTGTTACAAGTTGAGAGGAACATTAAGGGCTCGAAAGTATCCGTCCATTATTACATAATATACACATACACACAGATGACATAGTTGGACATGGACGTCCCATACAAGTCTGCTTAGACGTAGATGAACAACAATCGGCGATGGCTGTACAAACATAGATTTGTTTCCTGTGCCTTTGTATAAAATACTTCAATCAGTTTTTACGCTCCTTAAACTAAAATATGTTAATGTAACCTCCACTGCACAGGTACAATACTTACAGTAAATACGAAAGACTGCATGCATAGATCTTATACCGTAGCTGTGGGGCTTAAACTTTGCATATCCAAATATGGTTATTTAATATTTTTTCACAAATAAATTCTAATCGTCAGTTGCCACATTGTCTGTTATTTATTTATATATTATTATTATTATTTTTACAAGTTATTAACCAGTATAAAGTGTTGAAAATAGCTTGAGAGAGATATCTATTTACTCTGTTGAGCAATTCAACTGTTGGATAAGTGTCATATAATTTCACCTCTTCTTGACTCCGCGGGAGCATTACGTTGCCTCAAGATTGAAAGACGTGTGAAAATATTTAGGTTAGATACATCTGAGGAGGGCTGTTTTGTTTAAAAATCGATAGCTGAAATACTTTGTTGCAGAAGGAAGCCTGTCAGATACAAAGGTAAATCTGTGCCTGGATTAATTTCCACCTATTGCACTAGTCTAGTTAGCTCATTGTTCTTTTTCATTACTCATGGCTCTTAGATCTTTGAAACTGAATATGGGAAGTTGACGTAACCACAGTTGTTAGCTTTTGTTAAGTATTAAAGCCTCATCTCTTGTCAGGGCCTCAGCGTGAGTGCTGACTTTGATGGCACAGGTGATGGCGATATGTCCGTAACATTCGAATCAACGACAGCATTTTATTTGATGGTGTACAACAGTGCATGACACCAATATGAGGTATACCTACTTTAACAATGCAGTATTTCGTAACTCAGGCAAGATGCCATTTTTTGATTTCCTGAAAAGTAGTCATTTTGGAGATACGATGATTCCACCCGACAGACACAATATATATTTTTGTCTGCATGTTTGAATATAGTTTATGCCAAGACTGGTACAAAACATATTAAAGAGAAACACGAAGTTTAATTTCTGTATGTGAGTGTGGTGACCTATCCCTGTCCTCTCTGAACCTAAAAAAAACCCCACATTTTTCATTTTTATTTGACACAAAAAGCTCATCAAGAAAGGGTGTGATACACCATACGCGAAGCAAGCCAAGACCAACAAAGACAGACAGAAACAGAAAGGCAAGCATTTGAGCAGTAGACCAAGTTAGACTAACTACATTGCATCCCCTGCTACACCAAGATCGGGGAGTCTTCAGATGCACGCACACAGCCAGGTTAAGTCAACTACAATTTTCTCCTTTCTGAGGTAGTATCAACTCTGACAGAGGCGTCACACCGGGTGTACAACGTTACACCTATAATTATGTGGTTGGGGATGGAATTTTACTGTGTGAAAGTGCGCATAGTTGCGGCAATATCCTGCAACGCTGGTTTCTGATTAAAAGATGAAGTTGTATAAAAGATGGATCTCTGTTTAAATGGCTAGATCTAATCAAGATGAGATGGGTTTTAGCTAGCAATGTTGAACACCGAGACAACACGCCATAAAATAGACTTCAGAATGAGGCATGAGAGCTGACAGCTCGAATACTAAACAGGAAGTAATAGAAACAGGAAATACACAAGATGTATACAGGAAATACATGTGCATAAACGTGTTGATTAAGGCAGCCAGACAAGAACTAGACTCTAGTATTCACAGAGCTGCCAACCTATAGAAATTCACTCCTAGAACAATTTGTCCAAATTTGTCTGAATTTCCATATTTTCAAACTTTTGTCATTACCACAGGACAGTCATTGCAGTATATTTTGTAATAGAATAAAAATAATTCTGCATACTGTTCAATTGCATAACACAATTACTCCGTAATCGTAATTGTTATTAAATTATGGCTTCAATATTTGTCATTTTCATGTTTTTATTGGATCAACCTTGTAATGGTGCAGGCAGTTGCACCCTGAATCAAAGTATGTGAGATTTAGACATGCCATCGTCAAAAAGATCTGTGTCTATGGATTAATTTGCCTTTACCAATTCTGTTTTCAACGTTGGTTTAAAAAAACAAACAACAAACAAGTCTATAAAATCACATTATTCAGATCTCAAAAGCCAATTAAGACTCAGCACTCTATTTTGCAAACAAACAAATAACATTGCTGATAGATTTGAATTGGAATAGTAGAATTGGATTGTTTATGCATGGACAATAGTTTACCGGATAGAGTTCTATTTTGGGAATGTACTTGTATAGATGTCTTCTCTTGCATGCTATTTATGTTATATATTTATATTTCCTATATCCACTATTGCTACTGATATGATGAAAATTTCCCCATTGTGGGACTAATAAAGGTTATCTTATATTATAAATATTTATTATTAAAAATAATATACTTTAAACCTGACCCTGTCCTCAGATGACGTCTCCAGTGATGGATTAATTCATTTCCGGTTCAGGGGGCGTTTTGTGAGGCAGTGAATTATTTTACATTTATATCTCCAAATAAATAGCATGCACAAAGCAGCTTTTTCCTCTCTCTCTTTTTAAACAATAGTGTTTATTTCATCAAACTAATTTATGATATTTTCGTCACAGTGGCTGGACAAAGCGCCATACTAGCCGGTAATGTCGGATGTTGGATCCCCACCCCCAAATCCGGAACAATCAGTGTTATGGCCGTAACAAGTCAGCATTCGGTGATTTCCGTAACAACATACAGACGTTCCGTAACATTTGGCAGCTCTGAATACACCACACATTAGATGATGATGTATTAGAAGATGATAAGTCAACATACCATTGGTAGGAGGGATGTGCAGTCAGAAAAAAACCTGGCCAACCTATCCTCCAAGGCATATTATAAAAGGAGAGTATCATGGATAGTTATTAGGTACTTTTATGTGGTTTCTCCAGTCTTCTTTCATTTGGAATCACATTAAATTTAGTATACACAAAAAACAGCAAATAAGCAGCAACGCTAGAGAAGTTTGCGTAGCAAAGCAGTGAGTTCAAGAGAATCAGCTGCACACCACCTTGTCACATGACAGCAATCAACAGAAATGCAGCAAGATAGCGCATGTACAGGCTAGCCCTTCTGCTCAGCTCATAATCAATCCGTCAGAAGAGTGGTTTGGTCGACGTGCACTGTGCAGTCATCTGACTATGCCATTATGCACTATGGAGGGCTTCAACTTTAAGAGTGGGCACGTTTTAATGATAAAAGCTTCCAACAATGCTGATGCTAGACAAAAACTAATAGGATTAATCAATTCATATTGTTGTAAAGAGCACTGTGGTCGACTAGGGCTTACTGGGGCATTTTTTTGGACACTTAGCAGTTCTAACTACTGTGCTTATTAACACACTGTGCATATTTATCATTGAGTGTATTTTGGGCCATTTTGTGATCAGTTGGAGAATATTCAATCAAGAATGAGACCACCTACAGGCAGCAGGAAAAGTCAGCTGTAGCCTATGCGTCATTATAGTTGCCCAATGCCTTACAGAGTGTAGATGTCTAAAGCATTTGGTGTCAGGGTCTGGTGTCTTGCAAAGCCTGATAACTTGTTTGAACAAGCTGCTAATGTTGACATAAAGGGTGATCCAAGTCCATACCTTTGCTATTTCAGTGGGCCTGTGAAGGACACACTAAATGGGAGGTCTAAATACTAAACACTTAAATGTTTTTTATCCAAAATTCAGAAACATGAAACCCACCAACAAGACTCATATGTTCAAAATCCTCACAAGTAAACAGAAAAAACAATGACAAACGAGAAATGTACTGTCAATGTCAAGCCTGAAAAATAAAAGACCAAATGCAGGCAAGAAGACAAGAGAGAAGCTGGGGGATATATATAGAAGCTCATTAGTCAGGGATGTCTTCTACTCAGCAGGCTGATCCCTTAGATGACACCCATTGGAAATTATTATGACTGCCTTGTGCTTCAACCACACATCGTTCGCCAGAAACAATTTACTAGCTAACACTAACTAATGCCGCATAACCTCCACTGGCTTCCTTAATGTAAAAAAAGATTGCAGACACATTAAAAAGTGATAAATTATGGTCTGAAAATAAAAATGACATCTTATGTTAACAGTCGCAGTGGTAGAACTGCACAGCCAGCAATATCTCTGCCCATCTGGGATCTCCAACCAGTGATTGAGCTATCTGCTCAACTGTTTTCAGTGAATGAAATGCTGTATGTGATGTCTCGCCACACTGTGCTCTCTGCTTCCATGGAGCATTTTGTTGTCCAGCGAGGTGGGTGAATGTTCACTTTAGGGCTTGATTGGGTGGGAAAGCTGTTAAATGGCACAGGGTGAGAACAAAGAATGATGGCTCAAGTGATAAACACACACATACAGTGAGATGGAAAGGCTGAAGGATTGAACAGGACTGCCCCAAATGGGTCCCTGTTCTTACCTGGATAATGGTTGAAATGAAAAAGAAGAGAGACATCTTGGGGGTAAGGGCAGCTCTGTGTTCACTGCAGTGGTAATTGCAGGCTGGTGATCGAGTGGAGCTACAGCTTGCAGTGGTTTGGCCTGTGGCTTCCAACACCCCCCTCAAAGCCCTCTTTGTTCTCACATTTCAGAGCGGGGGCCAGTTGTCGACATAGTGCCTTATTCCTGCATGCCTACAAACTGCCAGGCTAACAGGACTTCAGGGAATAATCCTCCACAGTTAATTGCGCAGGAGCCATTGTCCTAAGGCGTCATTGTTTGTAAAAACAACCTTCAGAAGAGCCGCAAGTCTTGAGTGTGCAAGAACGCATGCTCTGATACCCAAGTGTATTATTCATAAAACCTATTGTCTGGATACCACGTAGAATATGTTTCAAAAACTGGCTTTTTAAGGAAGTAAAGCATGGCTCATTGAGATAATTTCTTCTGCAGTTGAAGGAATAATTCTATGCGAGCCTCTGCGGACTACTGTGTTATTAAACAGAAGAGGGAGTTGTCATGTGTTTCCATGAACAAGTCAACATTCAAGGAAAGAACCTTATATCTTTGGGTTGTCCCTGTACTCCAATGTGAGAGGTACCTAATAGGCTAGCATACAATGAGAACAAGCTCTTCTAAAAAATAGACAAATCCAGGAGGATATTGGAAAGGCTATGATCCAACGTCCCTTTGACCTATGACGACACGTTTTGCTCAGGCCCAGGGACAGCCATTTCCTGTTCTCACACATGAACATATATAAATATTAGCGCCACGGAGAGTCCACATGCCTGTTTGTGGGAGACTTCTGGTCCTCCATTATATTCGCAGAAACTGCTGTAACGCCAGGTATTCATGGGGTATTGTTTATCTACTTAACTGGACCCATAGAAAATATTTGAGCCTCCTGAAACATAATGCTGTTACAGCAGAAAACAAGGCATGCGATCATGTGAATAAAACCTGATTCACCCAGTTGAGTCTTTATTCTTGCAGCTCTGACTCACTGTCTATGCCTGCTTCCTGTGTCACAAATCACAAAGGCCAACTGAAAGACATTAGTTCTGTGGATCCACCTCAGTTGTAAGACAGAAGAACTTTAAGGGTACGTTTACGCTACAAAAACCTCAGAAAAATAGTAACGTTCAAACATGATAAAAACGATCTCTGTTCACAAAGACATGCATAAACAGCTGTAAATGTGACGTAAATGAAGATTTTGTTAAGTATTGATGACTGATTGCGACACATTTGTGTACGTTGCGACTGAACACATCCCTTCACTTTCTCAATCTTCCATGCTAAGATCCTTTTAAAATGCTTGCATTTTTAGGCTCCAAAATGCTCTCGACAAATGACGAAAAGGACATTGTTTTATCCGTTTTTAGTAAATATTGTGTAAATAGCTTAGCCTTTATATTGTTGTATCATTTTTTACTAAATCTTGCGTAAATAGCCTTTAAATGAGAACATTTAAATGCTAATTTATTAGCATGTTCCCTGAATGATGATGATACTATGGCACGTTAATATTGCAGGATTTACTCAAATCATAAACAGAAAGGGTACTTATAAACCTTATGGACATCCTATTTCCTGTCTGATAAAAACAAAAATATTTAAGAAGAACTTAACATAAAAAAAGTGGCTCCTTTAAGTAAATGCATGATCGTACAGTTTAGTCTCCATTTCTATTCAAACCACATGCTGGATTTGTATGGGACTGGAAAAGCTTGCCAGCAGTGATGAAATTTCATATTCATGAAAATGTCCAGAGCAATCTCCATCCCTGAAATCCATCAAGGGATTACCTATGTGAATTATGTATACTGAGATAGAGGCCTTCATTAAAAACATCATCCAGATTGCTCATGTTCACTTGGAACTCCTTGCATCTAACATTACTGGGCCATTAAAAAAATAAAGCACAGTGAGGCCTCACGTTGGTCTGTATTATTGTGTTATATATGTTGCTATTGTACATTGAATGTGTCAAGGCTGAAGCATGAACAGCCTAAAATAATAAAATAAAACCAACGTCACTTGCCATGTGATCCTTGGGTTTCCTACGGAGCCCCCCTGGTGCCAAGGTATGAGAAAAATAAAATTCATTGATAATCTGTTCCCTCAGTTTAGTAATCCGTTCCCTCAATTTAGTAAACTGTGCCCTCAATTTAGTAAACTGTACCCTCAGTTTAGTAATCTGTATCCTCAGTTTAGTAAACTGTACCCTCAGTTTAGTAATCCGTTCCCTCAGTTTAGCAAATGTCTGGGGCTCCGTATACCCACGTATATCTGTCAAGTGAAGTAAATTCTATTTGTATGTTATATTCTTACTCGTGTGAATTCTGTGTATAAATTCTGTCATGTCGTGATATATCCTACATCCCATTTTTTCAACTGAAAGGCAATACTGCTGTAGTTCGAGGGGGTTGATCATTATATAGCAGTACTAGCAGGACTGGCTACAATTAGCCTGCGTGTTTCCTAAACACAGTACTAAATTGAGGGTACGGATTACTAAATTGAGGGTACGGATTACTAAACTGAGGGTACAGTTTACTAAACTGAGGGAACAGATTATCAATGAATTTTATTTTTCTCATACCTTGGCACCAGGGGGGCTCCGTAGTTTCCAATCAAATGACCATGTTGGAATGGGACTTTAGAGCAGAGTGTCCCAAGGTGACAACCACATATTTAAACATAGCCTGCTTTGCTCTAATCTGTATGATATAAAGGAGCTTGTCCCACATAATTGATAATTACATGCATTAGCTAAATGCTTTGGTCTTTGGAGTGTACACTACAACTATGGGATAGAAACGTTATTACGTATTAGAAATCATTTGCAATATACACTAAATAGCAAGAGCCACAACTATTGAATCATAATCTGATACTTGTGTTTAAAAATGCAGTTTGGTTCAGATAGTATTAAACCAGTTGACAAATCACATTTCATCAAAAACAAATTTAAGGCTTGAAATGTGTCATTGGTGAGCAAACAGATGCACCACCAACAGCTGAGCACAAACAGACAAGACAGACAGACAGACAAGACAGGCAGACACACACACAGAGACACACAAACACACAGAGACACACACACACATGGAGACACACACGCACATTGCACGTGACCTGCGGATTTAAAGATACATTTAGACGGACTAGCTTGGCAGTGTATTGGACCCTGAATGTGAGCGTCAGAACAGCCCCTGTCGGCTCAACACGAGTGATGCGTTACATAATAGAGGCGATTCAGGCGATACACTGGGGATCAGCAGTGCCACCTTCCTCTTTTTCTATTGTGTTGCTTTGTTGCTTACACACTTATGCGCACGAACACACATTTATTTATTTAAGAAAGTCAACCTATTAACACTTCCGGCACAACTCACACGCAAACACTACATCTCCAACCCATTTAAATGAACACATACATAGTCGCCCTGAACCCGGCGGCAGCAAGGACATCTGGCACATTTCACGAGCTGGCTTTGTGTGTGTGCGTGTCTGTATTTGCAGATGGTGTGTGCTTATGTGTGTAGGAGGAACATCAGAGAGCTGAAGTGAACGGGAAGCTAGCACAAGCAAAGACTTCCAAGTATGCAATGTCAACAATGTACTGGTTGTAAACGATTGTGTAGTCCTTGACAAAATCAGATTAGATTTTGACTTTTAAGCATAAACCAAACCAGTGGACAACAACTGAATATGAAGAATAAACTACTTTTCTCCCACTAAAGTACAAAACTTGACATGAATGTTGGTGCAGGCTAAAAACTAACACTTGCTGGCTCTGTTAAAACCTCTCTCAGAGGACATGAACATCTGATTATAAACTTATGACAGCAACATGACTGAAGTAAACATTATTTCTGTCTCACTCAATGGCTGAGAGAACTGTTGTGATTCATTAAGGGGATGAACAGAACCATGGCACGTGCAGGACAGCAACCTGAGCAACTCGAGGGTAAAAGGAAGCCAATTTAATCTGCCTGGCCTGCAAGATGAGCGGAACATAACTTCAACGAGTCAGTGGAACCAGGTTAAAATGGCAATTTATTCCATGTGCACAGTGTAAGAGGATAAGTGGGGAGTAAGCATGTTTTTGTGTGCGTCTTACCTGATGCGCGGGCATGGGGCAGCACAGTGAAGAGTAGGAGAAGCGTGGGGAAGGCGGCCAGCCTGTGGGCTAGAGAGGAGGAGGAGAAGGAGGAAGGGGCTCTCGTATGTAACGCTACCATTCCATTGCACATCTTTTCCTCCAACAACCGGCAAGAGTCCTCTACGGCTTAACCTGTTCCAGCCACATTGGAGAGAGGGAGGGAGAACATGGATTACTATACACATTCAGCATCACATTGCGTAACCCACAACGCGGAGAGGGGATGGGGAACAATATTCAGGTTATACGCCATAGTGACAATGAAAAGGGCTTTCTCAGTGAATCATCAAACAGCTATCTGATTACTGCATGCGTTGCTATTGAGTTCCAGCGGCTCATACTTTGGTTCCAAAACACAGACAATTTCTTGATTCCCTTTCCGACAACAACAGCACGAAAATTCCTGTAATCGACCTTCTGTTCGCACTCTTGGCTTTCGACCAAGATCTAAATAAACTAGCAGTTAATGCGCTGGTAGAGATGATGCAACAGGGAAACAAATCCCTGCTGCCAATGAGGAAGCAGGATTACAGACATGTGAAAGGTAGGCAGGACTCCTGATCTGCCTGATTCCTCCACCTCTGAGGTGATCAATTAATTGACACCAGGCATGCTTTCTTTGGATGAGCATCTACTTATTGAGGTGGGTGGTGCAGCATGTGAGAGTAACACTGCATTGTTTGAAATGACGATAAGAAGTGAAACATGACGTGATGGGTGTGCCCTCTGTCTCTAAACCTATTATCAAACAACACTTTCTGGTTTCGATCCATTGTTTAATGGGGTTGGGAAATATGGCATGTGAAAATTATGTGTATACGTAGATGTGTGACTACATTGACAACACTACCTTCTTGGCATAAACAACCCCAAAATGTTTAACTCCACAAGGGAGAATTGGTGTAAAACTACCATAGCTCTGCACTACAAATTGTCTGCTCTCAAATGTAAATGGGAATGTTTTGTTTCCCTGAACAAGGAGACAAACCAGCAGCAATCAGAAAAGCTGATGTAAGACCTACGTAAATGCACCAGCAAGCAGGATGAAAATACATGTCCCCATGCATTCAAATACCCTTGTGACAAATGTGTGTCCTTGATACAATTTCATTTGTAAAAGACAATTTGGTTATCAGGGAACCAACTTGGGGCAGGAGAAATAATCTTAGCGGCATTAAAATTCAGATGTTAAATGATTCTTTACTGAAGATTTTTTTTTTTATGTCAGAGTATTGCGATTGATAGTGAAGTCCATAGGATACAAAAAAGGATTGTCACGCGTGCACAATAGTCATCTGACAGCAGAATGTCAGCCTCCACTGAAAAATATTTTTCAATTTGTAGCAAAAAGGGGACCAACTTAAAAGCCACTTTTGGACATTACATATGAGTACATAAATAAAGTCAAGTATGGGAACAAGTTCACCATCTGAGTAAATAACCGCGGCACGTAAAAACACTGATACTAGGCTTTACACGATCAGGATTTTTGGGGCCGATCACCGATCAGCAAGTTTAAAAAAACGATAACCGATCGCTGGGTGGCTGGGGCATCTGATTCGGATGCCTCCCGGACGCCTCCCTGGTGAGGTGTTCCGGGCACATCCCACCGGGAGGAGACCCCGGGGACGACCCAAGACACGCTGGAGAGACTACATACTTCAGCTGGCCTGGGAACGCCTCGGGATCCCCCCGGAAGAGCTGGATGAAGTGGCTGGGGAGAGGGAAGTCTGGGTGTCCCTGCTAAAGCTACTGCCCCCGCGACCCGACCTCGGATAAGCGGTAGAAAATGGATGGATGGATGGATAACCGATCTGAACACAAGATGGAGCAATGCAACTTGTTCATTTATTGTATATACTTGTGTACTGTATACTTGAGTACCTTCAAACGTATTCTCTAGCATTTTAGACTAAAGTTAAAACATAAATGACCTCTAGTGGGCATTCAAGGATTGGCCACTGACATAGGTTTCGGTCAAATCAACAGTACAACATCAATGGGTGCTAACTTACTGTAATTATCCAGCCATCCATTTTCTTTACCGCTTATCCGCATTAGGGCTGCGGGCCGCTGGAGCAGACCAGCTATCTTCGGGCGGGAGGCGGGGTGCACCCCGAACCGGTCGCCAGCCAATTGCGGGGCACATGGAAACAAACAAGCATTCCCACTCACATTCACATCTACGGGCAATGATTGAGTCTTCAATCAACCTACCACATATGCTTTTGGGATGTGGGAGGAAACGGGAGTGCCCGGAGAAAACCCACCCAGACACGGGAGAGCATGTAAACTCCACACAGGAGGGGCCGGGGATTGAACCCCGCTCCTCAGAACTGTGAGGCATACGCTCTAACCAGTCGTCTACCATGCCGCCTCCATTTGTTGCATTCATTCAAAATTGATAAAAGTCATTATAAATGTAATCAAATGTAATTATCCATCCATCCATTTTCTGAGCCGCTTCTCCTCACTAGGGTCGCGGGCCTGCTGGAGCCTATCCCAGCTGTCATCGGGCAGGAGGCGGGGTACACCCTGAACTGGTTGCCAGCCAATCGCAGGGCACATAGGAACAAACAACCATTCGCACTCACAGTCATGCCTACGGGCAATTTAGAGTCTCCAATTCATGCATGTTTTTGGGATGTGGAAGGAAACCGGAGTGCCCGTAGAAAACCCACACAGGCACGGGGAGAACATGCAAACTCCACACAGGCGGGGCCGGGGATTGAACCCGGGTCCTCAGAACTGTGAGGCTGACGCTCTAACCAGTCGGCCAGCGTGCCGCCTCAAATGTAATTAGACACTCTATATTACCAGAACTGTGAGGCAGTTAACCAGTCGTCCACCATGCCGGCTTGTAATTACCGGTAAATTACTTTATTGCAATTCAATTACTTTAATAAATACTGTTAATGACATGCTTACTCTAACTTTCTCACTGTCCTGGCCGGCTATATGGACCAGTGTTGTCCAGAGTTTGCGTCCGTTTGGCTTTTGCTTTGTTTTTCCCCCCACGCTGCGTTGCTTGAACACGGCATGCTCCTCCTTGTGTACATTCTTCAGGTGCCTGATCAAATTTGTTGTGTTGAAACATTTAGATAACATTCCCCAAAACGTACTTCAGTTGTGCAGAGACTGCAAATAACTTGTGTGTTGTTTGTGTGAAACACCGGAAAATAGTCCCACACCAACGACATGTTTTTCACCGACAAGATTGAGAAAAACTTTATTGGCTGTCAGATAGTTACAGTACTACGCCACAAGACACGGAACAAGGCTAAAAATAAACTAGCTTTTGGATTCATACGTGACGGCGACCCGGAGTAAATGTCTTGCGCGGCGTCGATTGATGACGTAATTGGTCGGATTGGCGAATGACATAAAAGCTGATCAGCAGAAAATTTTCGGCCGATACCGATCAAATCGGTGTGAAGTCTATCTGATACGCCTCGTAAATAACTTGTGTTTTGGTATGCACGTCTTTCTGTTAGCTCCCCACACAAGCACAATGAATATGTGTGCTGCAGGACGCAAAGCAAAACCCAAACCAGCTAAACTAGAAAATATGACATTCTGTATCTTGAGTTTGGTCTGAATGTGGCTGTGCTGTGCCCCTGAGGTAGGTGACCGTTTCACATCAGGGATGTCACATCACAGAGCGAAACTGAAGGCACAATAAAAAAATTTATTGATGGGAGTGATGTGTGACAAGGCTGTACTAGAGCCTATTGAAAATATTTTCACTGTAAACAGTTTTCACTAGTAATTTGAATACACGATTTATTTTGAAATGTTACATTCTAGCCGGCACGGTGGGCGCCTGGTTAGCACATCTGCCTCACAGTTCTGGGGACCGGGGGTTCAAATCCCGGCCCCGCCTGTGTGGAGTTAACATGTTATCCCCGTGCTTGGGTGGGTTTTCTCCGGGCACTCCAGTTTCCTCCCACATCCCAAAAACATACGTGGGAGGTTGATTGAAGACTCTAAATTGCCCATAGGTGTGAATGTGAGTGTGAATGTTTGTTTGTTTCTATGTGCCCTGCGATTGGCTGGCGACCAGTTCAGGGTGTACCCCGCCTCCCGCCCGAAGATAGCTGGGATGGGTTCCAGCAGCCCGCGACCCTAGTGAGGATAAATGTTCAAGAAAATGGATGGATGTTATATTCTAACTTATGCATTTCTTCAATTTCATTTAATAAAACATTATGCCAGTAAATGAAACTCTAATTTATTTTAACCATGCAAACATGAGTCATTACAAATAGGGTTTTAAAAGTAGCAAGTAGGCATCGAAATGAATGTCCATCGATTCAAGACCCATCGAAAATCCGTAATTTAATCAAAGCCGTCTGAATTCAAATCAAATTGAATCATGAGGAGGCGACAGATTCACACTCAGAGGATCCAACATCGGTGAGAAAGGTGGACATTACTGTAAATCTTGGCTATTTTGCTACTGCGAGATTGTTAAGTGGGAACAGTTTTTGTTATCTATGGGGATCTTGCAGACAGGGTACTCTCTACAGAGAAGGAGAGACAGACACACACTGCTGCTGAGCTAATGGCCAATGTAATGGCAAGGTTACAGTTAGAGGGCAGTGGATATGATTGCAGATCTGCTGCATGGCCATTGACAGATGACCTAGAGCTGCTCGATGGTGATACTGTAAACACCTGCCAAAAATGACTGGGTTGCATGTGAAAGACTACATGTTATTGGGAACCTCAACTAGACAATTTTACACATTGGGCGGTAGCATGAGGGATCAAACCATGAGAGCCAAAACAGAGGTTAGATGGCCCCTGTGTGTGAGGAATGACTGACGTTTTGCCTGGTTGTGATGAAAACGGTCACAGCCCGAATATTTTATATATACCACCAGAAGCTGGGGTTGACGTTACGACATCTGTTGGATTGTGGGATGCTGTGTCACTGTGCAAAAATGCACATAGTAGCAGAAATACACTACTTCTGAGTTTTGTGTAAACGGCAAAGAGAGATGGTCTTCTCTTATGGACGGGCCTAATACAGAAATCGTTGTTGTTGTAAGAGGCTAATATTCAAGATGTTTAACTTACCTAGTACAGTGGAAGAAATAATTATTTTACCCCTCACTGATTCTGTAAACTCACCCACTGACAAAGACATGAGTGGTCTATAATTTTAGTGGTAGGTTTAACAGTGAGAGACAGAATATCTAAAAGAAAATCACAAATTTTTTTTTTATTGTATTTCATTGAGTGAAATACGGCGGCACGGTGGCCGACTGGTTAGAGCGTCAGCCTCACAGTTCTGAGGACCCGGATTCAATCCCCGGCCCCGACTGTGTGGAGTTTGCATGTTCTCCCCGTGCCTGCGTGGGTTTTCTCCGGGCACTCCGGTTTCCTCCCACATCCCAAAAACATGCATAAATTGGACACTCGAAATTGCCCGTAGGTGTGACTGTGAGTGCGAATGGTTGTTTGTTTGTATGTGCCCTGCGATTGGCCTAGCCAGTCTCCAGACCTAAATCCCATAGAAAATTTGTGGCGGGAGCTGAATCTTTGAGTTGCCAAGGAACAGCCTCAAAACCTTAAGGATTTGGAAAGGATCTGCACAGAAGAGTGATCCAAAATTTCTCCCGCAATGCAAACTGTGTGCAAACTTGGTGATGAACTACAAGAAACGTCTGACCTCTGTTCTGGACAACAAGGTGTTCTCACCAAGTAGCAAGTAATGTTTTGATAGGGGGTCAAATACTTATTTACCTCAAAGATTTGGAAAATCTATAAATCTTATGAGATTTTCTAGATTTTCTTTTTGATATTCTGTCTCTTCCTGTTCAAATAAAACTACCATTAAAATTATAGACCGTTCATGTCTTTGCCAGTGGGTAAACTTACTCTCACTCTGAGTGATCAAATAATTATTTCCTCCACTGTATATAAAAATGCTTGCATTGCCAATCTCAATGTTTTCAGTGTAAAGATTTCACAGACTAGAGTGCTCCAGTAAATCAATCCCAGCATATCTGATCAGGCTGCACGTGCTTTAATGTAATACTTGAAGCATAAGGGAATTTTGAAGAGAGCGAGAAATTTCCAATACACAAACAGTAGGGTTAGGCACCCGGCCGCCCACCATCTTCCTTATGTTCCTGAGGGTTTGATCGATGGCAACGGATATGTGCATGCGGTGTAGGTCAGTGGGAGAGAATGACGCAGACCACATTTGACAAGACAGTTAGAGCCAAAGGGAAATGCAAAAGGACCCATGCCAACCTTTGAAACCATGGATGTTACCCTTTTCCCTACGTTAGGAGATTCAAAATCTCCGTCAGCGGTTACTGATAGACTGTGGCAAAAAGTATTTGCAATATGAAGGACAAACTAAAGTCAGAAGGAGTACAAAAAAACTAAAATATGTTAGGCTGGAAAGATTCTGCTGAGATGGCATTTCTAATGAAAGGTTGAGCTCTTGGGGAGGTCAGCGTATTGACCGGCTGGTATGTTTGCAAAGTGAAAAGCTTAAGCACAATCATGTTAATTGCTTTCATACAAGTGCATAAGAAAACTCAAGCGGTTTTCTCCAGGTACTCCGGTTTCCTCCCACATCCCAAAAAACATGCATGGTACGTTAATTGAAGACTCTAAATTTGCCCGCAGGTGTGAATGTGAGTGCGAATGGTTGTTTGTTTAAATGTGCCCTGCGATTGGCTAGCGACCTGTTCAGGGTGTACCCCGCCTCTCGCCCGAAGGTAGCTGGGATATGCTCCAGCACGCCCGCGACCCGAGTGAGGATAAGCGGTACAGAAAATGGATGGATGGATGGACAAGTGCCTCAGAATAATCTGAATCTATCTACAACAAGTCTACAACTATAGCGCTTCTCATTCCTCTAATACACTGGTACCTAACTCATGGCCCTCGGGCCAGATCCGGCCTGCCACATCATTCTGTGTGTCCCACGAAAGCAAATCTGTGCGTCAACTTCATGTTTTTTGCTAAAATACCAAAATTGCAAATTGTCTTCACTTTTAATAACGTTAATATATTGCATACATTTTGTGTTAACAATCCCCCTTTTAAAATAAATGGAATAGTCAAACATTTTTTTACAACCTTCTGATTTCAAAACTAGTTATCCATCGGTAAATTGTGAACCTATAATAATAATGAGACGATTATACAGTTATATGGGTTCAAAGTCAAAACGGCCCTTAGATCGAAACCACAACTATGATGTGGCCTGTGACAAAATTAGTTCGACACCCCTGCGTCGAAAATATTCCTTTATTTGCTTTTAGTTGGTTTTAGATAGGCTTTACACGATCAGGATCTTTGGGACCGATCACTGATCAGAGAGTTAAAAAACCGATGGATTTATCACTGATCCGATCACAAGATGGAGCAATGTGTCTCTTTAAATGACTTGTTCATTTACTGTATATACTTGTGTACTGAGTATCTTCAAAAATATTCTCGTCAGGTCATGTATTCTAATCAGTCAGGTCAAACCAACATTACAACATGACAGAAATAATGGGTGCTAACTTACTGTAATTAAATCACTTTATTGTAATTAAATTATTGACACACACCAAACACTTTAGAGCATGATTGGACAGAACGCCGGCATGTTTATGTACAGCTGTTAGTGCCTTGCAAGGCTATGTAACGTTTTGTTGGCTGCTTGTGAGCCATATCATGTTGAAAGTACGTGAACATACCTCAAGCAATCCTTGAATAAACGTCTTATCCATAGCATCGGTGACCACCACACGTTTTCCCCCATTTTGTTCTTTTTTGACCAACACAATGGGTTTTCTCCGGGTACTCCAGTTTCCTCCCACATCCCCAAAACATGCATGCTAGGTTAATTGAAGACTCTAAATTGTGCAAATGCCTGTTTATTTATATGTGCCCTGCGAATGGCTGGTGACCAGTCAAGGCTGTACCCCGGCTCTTGCCCAAAAACAGCTGGGATAGGCTCCAGCACACCCACAACCTTAGTGATGATAAGCGGTACGGAAAATGGATGGCTGGGTAATAGTCTGGTATAGGATGTTAAGCCCTACAATTACGACAGGAAAACTAGGCAACTGTCCACTTCAGACACTAGTCTGACAAGCATCCATCCAGCAGGCTGTTACTGTGGCTTTTCAGCTGCCTGCAGCTCCGCGAATGCAAAGCAGTCCAAGGAAAGCAGCAGCACAGGCGTGTGTCCGTGGACAGAAAGCACTCATTGTGTCAAAGAAACAGCCGAGAGGATATTTCCACCCGATAGGCCCCAATGGTACCGCAGCTGGTAGAGGCCATCGGGGCCTGTGAAGGGAGCCCAACGACAAGAGCTCTGAATGGCACACACTAGTCACTCTTTGTTTTGAGGTATGAAGTGATATTAAGCCCCACAGCGCCTGGTCATCCCAATCGGCTACCTCAAGGAATGTGACAGACAAATCCAAAAGTTATAGAAAAGAGACAAAAACAATAAAAGATTACAGGATCACTTTACAATGTTGAAAAGGGTAAGAACAACAGAAAGCAGCTGAGGCCATACAAAAAAACTTGTGTTTAAAGTCTGGGCCCAGAGGTGTTAAACAACCACAGTGCAGTTAAGTGTAAACAAAATCATTAAGAACCTTTTGTCGTGACTTTTGACTTGTCGCCACATTATTTGGTTGGCAACCAAATAAAATAATATTGCAAATTACAGTAGTCAAATTTGTCCTATTTTAAAACAATACGCAATATATGTTATGCATGATATATACCTTATAAGACCTCAGTTTTTTCCAAAAGATTGATAGTAAACAACACACGAGCCAACGGCAGCACAAGACTTACTACAATATACAGTGGGAACGGAAAGTATTCAGATCCCCTTAAATTTTTCACTCTTTTTTATATTGCAGCCATTTGCTAAAATCATTTAAATTCATTTTCCCCACATTAATGTACACACAGCACCCCATATTGACAGAAAAAAACTGAATTGTTGAAATTTTTGCAGATTTATTCAAAACGAAAAACTGAAATATCACACAGCCATAAGTATTCAGACCCTTTCTTAAGTATTTAGAAGAAGCCCCCTTTTGAGCTAATACAGCCATGAGACTTTTTGGGAATGATACGAGTTTTTCCACCTGGATTTGGGGATCATCTGCCCTTCCTTCTTGCAGATCCTCGCCAGTTCTGTCAGGTTGGATGGTGAACGTTGGTGGGCAGCCATTTTCAGGCCTTTCCAGAGATGCTCAATTGGGTTTAAGTCAGGGCTCTGGCTGGGCCATTCAAAAACAGTCACGGAGTTGTTCTGAAGCCACTCCTT
Organism: Phyllopteryx taeniolatus; assembly: GCF_024500385.1. Taxonomy (NCBI): domain Eukaryota; kingdom Metazoa; phylum Chordata; class Actinopteri; order Syngnathiformes; family Syngnathidae; genus Phyllopteryx; species Phyllopteryx taeniolatus. Next base: position 7,612,187 of record NC_084519.1, on the reverse strand, counting down.
CGGTATTTTAGCTGTGTGCTTAGGGTCATTGTCTTTTTTTAAGGTGAACCTTCGGCCCAGTCTGAGGTTCTGAGCACTCTGGAAAAGGATTTCGTCCAGGTTATCCCTGTACTTGGAAGTATTTCATATTTTCTTCCATTGCAACCAGTCTCCCTGTCCTGCAGCTGAAAAACACACCCACAGCATGATGCTGCCACCACCATGCTTCACTGTTGGGACTGTATTGGACAGCTGATGAGCAATGCCTGGTTTTCTCCACACATACCTCTTAGAATTAAGGCCAAAAAGTTCTATCTTGGTCTCATCAGACCAGAGAATCTTATTTCTCACCATCTTGGAGTCCTTCCGGTGTTTTTTAGCAAACTCCATGTGGGCTTTCATGTGTCTTGCACTGAGGAGAGGCTTCTGTCGGACCACTCTGCCATAAAGCCCCAACTGGTGGAGGGCTGCAGTGGTGGTTGACTTTTTGAAATTAGCAGGGGCGTCCATGAAAAAGACGTTGCTTGGATGGCAGCATATATTTCTCTAAAACCTATATGTACCTTTCAGCATTAATGGTGCCTTCACAGATGTGTAAGTTACCCATGCCATTGGAACTAACACAGCCCCATACCGTCACAGAAGCTGGCTTTTGAACTTTGTGTCCGTAACAGTCTGGATGTTTATTTTCCTCTTTGGCCCGGAGGACACGACGTCCCCAATTTCCAAAAACAATTTGAAATGTGGACTCGTCGGACCACAGAACTCTTTTCCACTTTGCATCAGTCCGTCTTAGATGAGCTCGGGCCCAGAGAAGCCGGCGGCGTTTCTGGGTGTTGTTAATAAATGGCTTTTGCTTTGCATAGTAGAGTTTCAAGTTGCACTTACAGATGTAGCATGGAACTGTATTTACTGACGTTGGTTTTCTGAAGTGTTCCTGAGCCCATGTGGTGATATCCTTTACAGATTGATGTCGGTTTTTGATGCAGTGCCGCCTGAGGGATCGAAGTTCACGGGCATTCAAGCTTGGTTTTCGGCCTTGCCGCTTACATGCAGTGATTTCTCTGGATTCTTTGAAACTTTTGATATTATGGATCGCAGATGATGAAATCCCTAAATTCCTTGCAATTGTACGTTGAGGAACATTGTCCTGGCGGCACGGTGGCCGACTGTTCTGAGGACCGGGGTTCAAGCCCAGGTCCCGCCTGTGTGGAGTTTGCATGTTCTCCGCGTGGGTTTTTTCCGGGAACTCCGGTTTCCTCCCACATCCCAAAAACATGCATTAATTGGAAACTCTAAATTGCCAGTAGGTGTGAATGTGAGTGCGAATAGTTGTTTGTTTGTATGTGCCCTGCGATTGGCTGGCAACCAGTTCAGGGTGTACCCCGCCTCCTACCCGATGATAGCTGGGTTAGGCTCCATCACTCCCGCGACCCTAGTGAGGAGAAGCGGCTCAGAAAATTGATGGATGGATGGAACATTGTCCTTAATCTGTTCGACTATTTTCTCACAGACTTGTTCACAAAGAGGTGAACCTCGCCCCAGCTTTGCTTGGGAAAGACTGAGCAATTCAGGGAAGCTCCTTTTATACCCAATCATGGCACCCACCTGTTCCCAATTAGCCTGTTCACCTGTGGGATGTTCCAAACAGGTGTTTGATGAGCATTCCTCAACTTTCTCAGTCTTTTTTTTCCACCTGTCCCAGCTTTTTTTGGAACATGTTGCAGCCATGAAATTCAAAGTTAATGATTATTTGCTAAAAACAATAAAGTTTATCTTGAACATTAAATATCTTGTCTTTGTAGTGTATTCAATTAAATATAGGTTCAACATGATTTGCAAATCATTGTATTCTGTTTTTATTTATGTTTAACGCAACGTCCCAACTTCATTGGAATTGGAGTTGTATGTCGGTACCATTGTAAACTGACACCTCCCTGTAGTGGTTTATTGTTTTACTATTAACATTTAGCTTCTTTATAGACTTGGCACTTTTATTTTGATAATTATGGGAGCCATCACTAAAGCTGAGACTGATCATTTTATTGGTTTTATATTTCCCTTACAGTGGTTGACAGTTGCAAATGTTAAAATTCCACTTAAAAATACCTGCACAGTTAGGTCCTGGATGGCGAAAGTCTGATCCAGGACCAAGATACTAGACGAGGAAAACGGATTGGACATGCAAACATGTTGCAGACCAACAATGTCCCTGGAACGGATTGTGTTCGACCTGAGGTTCCACTCCTCCAGAAAGGAATAACCCAAAAAGTATGCGGCACAATCTTAAGAACCCTGCCTTTTACACATTTCATCATAACGTGTTGCCCTAGAGTCTCTTGCGTTCTGCCTTCTTCTTCTTGATTTTTGATTACATTATGACCAAGCAGACAGTAATCACTTCCATCCTTGAGTACGGTAAGTGTGTGACGTTGCTGTCCTTCCCAACAAACAGGAAACCACTCAAGGTATTATTGGAACAAAAGCGAGGGTGGATTTGGACAGTGCTGTGGGGGAATATATGAGCAACCCCACCAAAATCAACACCAGAACACATCAGTTTCCATTCTCTGGAGACGCCCGGCTGCCTTCACAGCGGCACAGTCAGTCAGTCACACGCTAGGACACGTGAAAATGTACTGCGAGATATTTCAACAAAGAACGTGACGCGTTGCCAAGAAAACACGCACGCACACACAATGTAGTAGAGACAAATAAAACCAACATTTATACATCATCGCTCGCGGCTTAAATATAGTACTGTACATATAATACTGTAAATAGAATATCACTGTTCACGTGATCGAAACGTAACAATACACAAGGAACACTCTCTGAGACTTGCTTATTTTCACATGAATAATTCCTTATCTTAAGTGCGAATGCCTTATTAGACCATTAATGACACTGTTATATATATCCAAAAGCAACTGAAAATATGTGAATGTTGTGAAACACTACTTGTTGTTCCAAGTTTATAAATAGGGAACTTATCCTCCAAGTCTGAGCGTGAATATTCTTTACAGTGCCATTAAAATACGTCATGTTATCCCCGTTTGTGACCAAGCAAACTACAACGACGACGACAACGACAACAACAACGACGACGACGACGACAACGCCGCCGCCGCCAAGGGTACCGAATGGGGCTCTCGTAGTGGCCTTTCTGTGCTTAGCTCGCCAAATAAAAGACGACTTACCGACAAAAGGTTACCAGCGGCGAGCCGTCCTCCCTTGTTCACATTCGACGCATTTAACTGCGGCGTAAACGAACACACACGACGCGGTACGTGGCGAAATAGCACCAAATGATGTCGTCTCCGTCGTCGTATTTCCCCAGCGAGGCTCGGCTCGGCTCGCCACAGTTCTTTTTTTTTTTATTTGAGGTGAGCGGAAACAACTCGGTGTGTGACTGAGAACTCGACCAGCTGCCTCGCTCAGTGGCTCTCGCGCGGTTTCCATGGCTACTCCGTGAAAAGGGCGGGTCCTAATCTGTCAAATCATTTGCGGGCCCCTTTCAAAGTAAAAGCGAGCGAGCCCCCTTCAGAGTAAGAGCGCACGGTCAAGTGGCGAGACAAAAATGACAGTAAAACACACAAAGGGCTGACATATTTAACGTTATGGCAATTCGGTCATTCTTTAGTTCGTCAGTCTTGACCGTTCTTTTTCATAGCTAAAAATAAGCACAAATAATATATAGTTGCCCATGATTGATAATAGCATTGAAGTCTTTGTAAATCATTATTTGATACATGTCTTGAAGTGCTTTTTACGGTAATTACAATGACTTGTTTGGTACCCTTGTGTGTTTATTTTTTATTAATTTGTTTAACTTTGAACACAACACGTTCTTATTTTAATGTATATTCCATTTGGCCAGAACGAAAGATGATGGCTGGAGCGAGACAGAGCTCGATATTGCGTTCAATGCTGTCCTCCAGTGGCTGCTCGAAAAATATTAGCATTTCTGCAACGTCTACAAATGGAGACCGCTTCATACTTCCGGGTGAGGACCACGACCATCTTGGCAAAATACTAAAACTTTACCCCCCCGCCCCCCCCTTAAAATTCAAATATACTGTAGTTCGAAAATCAGACATTTCTTCCAGTCGTGTTGCGAAAGATCGAGTAAACGCTTGCAAATATTTAAACAAGGAAAGAAAAAGTAGCGTTTCAGAAACCACCACCAGCTTTTTCCAGTAAAGTGGTTCCTTCCAGTAGGGTTGAGCTCATTGCTTTCCATTTACTTATCCACACATTTTTATATTTTTGAAAGGTATGTTTTTGTCCTTTTGTTGAGTGTGTGCGTGTTTGCGTGTCATTCAATGTGCGTCCCATGTAGTCTTAAAGCATTTTTCCCCCCTCGAACGTAGAAAAACAACGATAATCAAGCTTTAACTTGCGTTTTCCATGTAGGTGCACGTTCCATTGTTCGACTTTCTGCACAACGCAAAACTGCGATTCATCTAGTTGTGACTTTTTGTACTTGTTCGGTAAAACGGTAGTGAACTGTGTAACCTTTCACCCAGTTAAACATCACTGGGTCTTTGTTTATACCCTTGAGCGGGGTCAACAGTTCCCTTTTGAGCAAAGGGGGGCGTTAATCGCTATCATTAATTCATGAATACATTGGGGAAGTATGTATTGCTCGTGTATTCACGCTGACGTCCAGCATTGTGTAACACCTTTTGTATCAAATAATTTACAGATTACTTTTAAAATAACATTTGAATTCAATTCTGTCAAAGTTGTATATTCAGCTGACAAAGACCCTCACTGCATAGACAAGTTACAACGCACAGCATGTCTCCTGTCATTAATGTTGTTAATTAGGATATCCGATTACTATAAAGGGAATATTAAGTGATAACCTTGCAGCAACAATTGGGGCACCTTTGAAGCCCTGACGAATTTCTACAAGAAGATGCAGATTTCACTATTGTGATGCAACACAGCATCAACTTTAGAGTTTAATTTTGTATGCGTGTCTCCATAGGCATGGACTGTATTAAAATGACTTTTAATTGCACAGTGCACACATTGGCTACTTGTGCTCCTCATGCTTAACACAATCCAGATATGTTCCCATTTCATCTTATTAATACAGTTCTTGGGGACCAACTAAGCTTCTTCATCATATTTTGTTTACGTCCTTGTGGTTTCAACGCTACTCTTTCCAAACTAATTTAAAAAATGCACAATGTACCTCAGCTGTAAATGATGGAAAAGCTTGAAATGACGATGAATTTGACCTTGAAATAGGTGTGTGAACCTTTCTTTGTCCTTTTCTCTTTTGCTAACGCAGGCAAAGTGGCAATGACAACGAAAGCAACGTTCAGACCATTTGTGTGAGTCACGAATCTGCCTTGAAACTGAAATGGCTCAGATCCGCCTGAAAATTCTCCCCAGTGTCCGCTGTGTCTTTGACAAACTGGTTCAAGTTAAAGTCGAGGGTCTCGCTCCCCACAAACCGGTGGAATTGAGGTCGAGGTTGGTTGATGACAAAGGGGTGGTTTTCAAAGCTTCCGCCCTCTACAAAGCTGATGAAAAAGGCTTGGTAGATGTGAGTAGTGACCCCTCTCTGGGAGGAAGTTACACTGGAGTGGAGCCCATGGGTTTATGGTGGTCCATGGTGCCAGACACCCCGCACAAAAAACTTGTGAAGAAGAATGTGCTGAGCTCAACTCTTGTGGAGATAGCAGTCCACAATGGAGGTAGTGGAGAGGTGTTAGCCTGTGAAACCAATGAGAGAGAATACATGATGGAGGGCATGAGGAGAATTCCTGTGCGAGAGGGACGTGTGCGAGGAGTCCTCTTCGTACCACCAGGTTTGTTTGTTTTCTGTATTTCCTCAAATAAGAGCAGGGACATTTGATTACTCAACTGCAGGAGTTTCTTTTAAGGAGGTGTCTACTGTACAAATGCATGTGTAATGGTGGCACTTGACACGGTGCTATTCGTTTGGCCAGGGAATTGTTATTTCTATCTTCCAATTGGAATTGAATGTGTAACATGCTCCCTTTTAGTAGTATTTTGCATGTCATTATTGTTCAATAGTAATTGCAGTTGGAAGTGGAACTAACGCTTCCCTGCTTAACATTCTGCACCATCACTTATGTTAGATGCACCAGCCACAATAGGGTCTGGGGAAGTTATGCCTATTCAAATTTGCAAATGCTATACAGCTGTATGACAATACTGGTCATTCATTTCATGAATTAATGTATGTGTTTGTTCTCATCCCAGTTTTCATTGTTTGATTTGTCTGAAGACTTGCGACTTTGCGTGTGTGCGTGCGGGGGACGTGGGGTGGGGGATATTTACTATCAGGATTCTGCTTGAAAGCTAAAATAGTGTCAGGAAGAGCCTACAAGAACATCTGAGCTTTATTTGGGGTTAATCAGAGACACTTTGTGTGATTGGTTAATTGTGAACACAGCCACATTCCCAGTTATAAGAGGGTGTGCACACCTGTGTAACCACATTATCTCCATTGTTGTTTTTTTTTACGTCCCCTCTCGAAAATATATATTTTTTTCAGTTGAGTTGCACAGGTTGTAGGTTGCATTAATGGTGGAAAAAGTAGAAATGTATCTTGGTGTCATTTTTTTGTTAAATCACAAAAACTTGGCACGGACGGTTGTGTAGACATTTTACATCCACAGTAGATGGACAGATCGGATCTACACTATCAATGCGAGCTTACATAATCAAAGAAACCAAATGGCTATGATTATACACCTGCGCTAAACCTAAACAACTACAAATTTAGAGAAGATATAAAAATGCTACATTAGAGTTACTGCCCATTGTAAAAATACACAAAACAATTGCCAATGGGGATATAAAAATGCTACATTAGAGGTACTGCCATTGTAAAAATAAACAAAATAATTGCCAATGGGGTAATGTGGAAGTTATGCACGTTTAAATCAATGCGGGAAGAGTCAGCCCAGGCCAACTAAACGGTATGCAACATTTAATGTTTGTATAATTAATGTATTATTGTTTACTTCTGTGTTGCTGCCGGGTGTTGACACTTGTACTATGTCTGTTCAATTTGGGAGTCTTTGTGTGGGGCTTGTTTAACGTGTTCCACGAATGTAAACAAAGCCATATTGCACGTGTCACTTCAATGTAGCTGGAAATAGTAACAAAATTGGATATAGGAATAACACTGAAATTGGACACTTGGACCTGCTGTGTAGATGCAGCTTGAGAGTAAATTGTGTTTCTTGTTTACAGGGAGTCCACAGGCAGCATTGTACTATGTCCCATTATTCATCATTATAGAATTCACTGGGATTTAATGGGGAAAAAGGGAGGCATCTATTGGTTGGCATCTAATAGAGTGGATGCTAATATTTGATGGCATATTGACCGAAAACAACTAGTCCTTCAGTATTCCTTCCATTCTGATGTCCTTTTTTTTCCTTTTCTTTTTTTCAGGCAAGGGGCCATTCCCTGGAATTCTAGATTTATATATTTTAGGTGGAGGGCTCAATGAGCAGCGAGCCAGCCTCTTGGCAAACAAAGGTTTTGTTGTGCTGGCACTGGCCTATTATCGCTACCAGGACTTACCCAAAAATCCCAAGAACTTGGATTTGGAATATTTTGAAGAGGCTGTGAACTTTCTACAGAAACTTCCAGAGGTTAGTGAATTCAAATTAGAAGAGAAGTAGTACGATGTAAATTGTAATTTCTTTTTAAATTCTGAACCTGTGTAAGGACTTGGACTTTGAAACGAGAGGGTCACGGTTCAAGTCCTGCGACGAATAGAGAAAAGCAACTAGATGTTGAAGAGATGCATGTCTGCTTCCGATTTCTGAAGTGTCCATTAGAGAGCCCTGCCTCCACCACCCCAACTGAGCTTAAGAGATGCAGCACTGTTTATGTGCCCCTTTACTCTGACGCTTTCCTTGCATGTGTGTCATTTGGTTAGCTATGTGGTGTGCATTACACAAATATACAGCAGAGAGTCTGTTGAATTTTCCCTTGAAGGATGATGATCAGTGCAATATGGACAAAATTACTTCAATCAAAATGTCAACTGTTTTAAATGTCTCCATCTCGTGGATGAGTATGTAGAAATATAGCTTATTGATGTAATTGTGATCATACAGAAGAGTATACTGTATCTCATTTTTTGCAGGTTCAAGGTCCTGGGATTGGCGTCATATCAATGTCCCATAGTGGTGCTTTGGCTTTGTCGATGGCATCGTTTTTCTCAGGAATCACAGCAACTGTCTGTATTAATGGCTGCAGTGGAAATACTGTGATTCCATTACACTACAAAGACATAGTTATGCCCGCACTCCGACCAGTCTTATGGAAAATCAAAATCAGGAAATCTTGGTTGATTGATATACGTGACGTCACGCCGGATCCAACTCTGACCAAAAATCGAGCGTCTTTGATTCCTATAGAGCGAGCCACCTGCCACTTCCTGTTTGCTGTTTCAGAAGACGACCGCAACTGGAACAGCGTTTTTTTTGCCAAGCAAGCTGCTGACATTTTGAAAAGTCATGGCAAGGAATCCTTTCAGGTGGTTTCTTATCCAAAAGCTGGACACTTCTTGGAAGTCCCTCACATGCCATTTTGTCCATCTTCTTTCCACGCTGCAGTGGGAAGAGCTGTGGCGTTCGGTGGGGAGCCAAAGGCCCACTCGGCGGCTCAGCTGGACCTTTGGCAGCGAGTCCAAGAGTTCTTTAATAGACACTTGAACAACAAGCACGCTTATTAGCAAGCATCAAGTGTGCCAAGCCTCCAAGACTCACCTATTTTACACAAAATTAGGTCAATACAACAAGGACACTTACACACTTTATTAGTTAACTGTCTCAATAATTATGAAGGTCTAACTGGATGGCAAAACACTCCACTTAACAGTACTACAAATGAATGTCTCCAAAATGATATTGCTGTCTATTGAATAATATACAAAACACATTTAAAGACAACATAAATACATGTGAAATTGCTGTAAAATCTCCAGTCTTATTTATCTCACAACAACACTAAAACGGTTTTACAGCTTTACAATCATGCCTGTTCTTCAGTGTTAGCGAATCAGATTGCAAAGTGGTTGCAAATAATCTGTAGCAGGAATAAGATAAGATCATTTAAAGCAAAGCAAAGCCAATTTATTTATATAGTGCATTTCATACACAAAGTAACTCAATGTGCTTTACATGATTAAAAGCATTTAAAAAAGGAAAAAAAACTGCTTTTAAACATTTAAAACAAAGAGGAAAAAAATAAAAGTACAATTCAAACAGCGTGCAATGCAATAACTATCATTTAAAAGTGGAAATGCTCTAAAAAGCATGAGAAAAAAAGAAGAGTTTTTAACCTGGACTTAAAAACATGCGCACTTGGGGCTGACGTCACTTCTGTTGGCAACTTATTCCATTTGTGTGCAGCATAATAGCTAAATACTGCTTCACCATGTTTGCTTTGGACTCTGTGCTCCACTATTTGACCTGAGTCTGTTGATCTCAGAGCCCTACTGGATTTATATACCATTAGCATTTCTTTCATGTATTCAGGACCTAAACCATTTACTGATTTATAGACCAGTAGCAGAACTTTAAAATCTATTCTAAAGCTGACTGGGAGCCAGTGTAAAAACTTTAGAATTGGAGTAATATGCTCTGACTTGAACTTAGATTCATAAAGTACGGTAAATCTCCACCCCTTTGTGCACGCCTAAGAACATCAAGTATAAAACAGTAAGAAACACTTGTGCCAAAAGAGCCTGCGAGTGAGGACTTGATTCATGCCTTAAAATAGTTGAGATAAGTAGTTGGGGTTATGATTTGCGTTGTGTTGGCTGTAAACATGTCTGTTACTCGAATTATCAAGTTTGGACTTGATTATTTGCTGTCACAATTAAGATAAACGTGCACATGCAAGATAAAGACGATTACATCAAACCATAAATATGTCATAATCATGTCGCATGGGCGCTTTAAATTTAACCGCCACGTGGAGGTTCCAGCCCACCCGCGAGGACACGAGCAATAGAAAATGGAGGGACTGATGTTTATTTTCCCTGAGGCTAATACACAAACAGATGTTTTACTGAGCAGTGGAAACCTTATAATATCACTGGGGCAAATGTAAACAGACCAGCAGTTTAATATAAAGTGCAATTTCTGTAATCTAAAATTGTAAAAAAACAGAAACAGTCCATGGACTCCCCTAAATCCCTTTTATTCTCCCGGTTGCCTGAGCAAAAATCACCGTTGCATTATAGGCTATAAACGTAGTCATTTCACATTTAGGGTTATTAATAACAAACATTGGCCTCAACATAGTTTCTTAACTTCTTTCAGACAGCTAAGACAAACAGAGAGGAATGAAAAATTGTGATTATTTGTAATTCAATTAATAAAATTTGGTCCAAATAATAATAGGTTTCATCGGCAGCATCTCTTATAATTTAGCTACGCGATTGGTTGTTTTATACACTCCTGTCCAGGATGTTTACAATACAGTACAATATTGTAGGTTGACAATTATAATAATACAACAGAATACAGAGTGGGAAAATAAAAATGGCAGTCTTTTTGTGTTTGTCACAGTGGTTAATTTAGGATTTCAAAATGAAAACGTCATTTAAAACATTGCCTATCTAGTTACTAATTGTTTCATGTGGGTGATAGTTTGACTCTGGAATTTATTAATGAAAGTCTCATTATTTTCTGTGGGGAAAAGAATTTCAGGAATACAGCAAACAAATTAAAGCCAGAACAGATTGCGGTCTTGGTGGTTCCACTTTAAGTTCCGCGAACTGACAATTTGCATGCTTTTTCAGGGTCCTTCAAGCTTTTACAGTGGATAATCACTGAGGTGTCACATCAATCCAAAAACATAAAACACACAACTTCGGCGCAAACAGTTTCAACATGACAGGTTTTACTGTCATCACACATTATAAACTGAGTACCCCATACACGACGCCACACTTTGACAATCACTTATTGTATCTAGACTAGAGCAAAATGACATCTCAGGCATATACAGGGTTACATATTTCAGAAACCACCCTGAGGCACTTGGGAGGAATTGATCATCCCAGATAATTATGGGCAGCTGCTTCCTCAGAAAAGCCGTTTTCTCTTTATTAGCACGACCAAACATGTCAAAGTATCAATTCTGCGGAGGTTTGCAGGTATGATTTGAATTTATGTTAAAGGAGGTTTAATGTTTTTACAAGGCTTTTGTAGTGCGTTTTTCGATTGGCTTTATGAACAGTGTAAATTTGTCTTTCACTTTTGTGGCTTTGTATGAGTTTCAATGTGCAGACGTCAGGCCACCAATGGCTTTGTTTTTTTCCACAGCATTTATTTTGACAGTTGACACTGTACCGTCCTCAGTAAGACATTTGTGCTTTGTATGAGCTAGACAGCGAGCTAAACTGAACAGATGATGCAAGACACGTCCTCATAGCTGTTTGCAGCTTTGTTTGCTGCTTAATAATATACTGTACTTTAATATACTATGTTTAATATACTACTTTAATACACATTATATGGCTTTTATATATTGTCTTGACATCAGGCAGATTGACATAGTAAAAAGTAAAACATTACGACAAATCTAGCTGTCTATTCATGACATACATTCACAGTAAGTGCAAAACAGAAACTTAAATCAGCTGCTAATGTCATAGTCACCAAGTGGTTTGCCATAAAAAGATGACATATTTAAGCGAAAACAGGAACCATGAAGCTCTATGAGGTACGCATTAGTCTGCATGCAATCCATCTTCATACATAAAAATACCATTTAAATCTCGCTAGAATATTTTAATAAACATGTCCCAAGTAACTTCACAAACTTGTTTTTTTCCCTCCCGCACAAATTAACAAGCAATGACATAACAGCGTCGCTTCTGCAGGAGTTACACAAAGTTTCATCCTGCACGCATGGATTGGAAGTCTTTTTTTCCCTCCTTTGCAGAGGTGATTGAGCTCATGGCCAGGTAAGATAAATTTCACTGTTTTATAAATTTCAATTCATTCCCACGTTTCTGGAAGAAAAAAAAAAACTTTTTGGGAAAGTCTGTGACTACTGTCAAATCTGATAAAGGTTATCTACTGTAAATGTTGAGCCACAGCACAAGAGGAATGGTTTGGAATCATAAAATAAACATATTATAACCCTAATTCCTGGGTAAATACAATTCATTCATCCATCAACATGGGTTTTGCGGACCGATGTTTTAGTTCTGTAATTTCTTGTGAGTGGCTAGTGTGGTCTCTTGGGCGTGCATGTAAAGATGAAACTTGGTTAATTTCGCCTCATTAAGGCAGTTTTTATTTTATATGCCTGTCTATGGCAGTGTCTAGGTGGGTCACCCTAGGCGAGACTTTATTTGGCACCCGCCTTCATTTGTCGTTTACATTTGCAGAGGTGGGTGTCACAATGTGAGAGTTTCATGGAAGTCCCAAGTCACTGTGGTGAAAATGAAGCAAGTTGAGTTCTAAATTTAAAGCCAAATGTCAAGTCATTACTAGGTTTAAGCAAGATGTAAGTCAAATAATACATAAAATTCTCAGTTACAGTACAACATATATTGGAGTGATCATAAAATGTTTTTTTCACTCACCAGAACACTAAAAAGAACATATGGCATCATCAGATTTAACAACCACATATGTTGTTGATCGCTTTAACAGACGCTGTGGGAGTGCCAGTAAAAGTAACGTTCAGACCATTTGTGTGATTCCCAAGAACTGAAATGACATCCTCTCAGATCCGCCTAAAAATTCTCCCCAGTGTCCGCTGTCACTTTGACAAACTAGTTCAAGTTAAAGTCGAGGGTCTCGCTCCACACAAACCGGTGGAATTGAGGTCGAGGATGGTTGATGACAAATGGGTGGGTTTTAAAGCTTTCGCCCTCTAGCAAGCTGATGAAAAAGGCCTGGTAGATGTGAGTAGCGCTCCCTCTCTGAGAGGACGTTACACTGGAGTGGAGCTTATGGGTTTATGGTGGTCCATGGTGCCAGAGACCTCCGCACAAAAAATCTTGTGAAGAAGAATGTGCTGAGCCCAACTCTAGTGGAGATATCAGTCCACGATGGAGGTACTGGAGAGCTGTTAGCCTGTGAAAACAATGAGAGATACTACATGATGGAGGCCATGAGGAGAATTTCCGTGCAAGAGGGAAGTGTGTGAGGAGCCCTCTTCATACCACCAGGTTTGTTTGTTCATGTTGTTTCCGTGACAGTAATAAGTCTGTATTCCTTCCAGGTTAACTTTCTTTGATTTAATGTTCACATTTTATTTGCAGGAGATGGTCCATTCCCTAGAATTGTGGATTTATGTACTTTCGGTGGAGGACTTGGTGAGCAGAGAGCCAGCCTCTTGGCAAACAAAGGTTTTGCTGTGCTGGCACTAGCCTACTATGGCTACCAAGATTTATCCAAAAATCCCAAACGCTTGGATTTGGAATATTTTGAAGAGGCTGTGAAGTATCTGCAAGAACATCCCAAGGTTAGAAAATGCATGAAAATACAAGTAGAATGTAGACCTCCACCAAAAATGGATAATGCGAAAAAAGTGTTGTTTTTTAATAGAATTCCAGAATCTGTGTTTCCTATGCCAACATACTTTTACAAAACTAGTTTTTTTTAGATTTATTTTAATTTAAAAATGTTCAAAATCCTACTAAATTGCCCAACTTTTTAAGCCACACAGCCCTTCCACATCCTGGTAGATTTGATACATGACCTATCCCGAGCAAAACAAAACAACAAAAGCCTTGCACTGAAATATAGGAAAATAAATATTATTATTATCATTAATCATTATTCATTTAAAATATATTGCACATTAAAGTTAAATAAAGAAACAGGTCTTTAAATACAAAGACTTCCTAAAGATTCAATGCAAATGTATTGTTTTTAAAAGTTAAATACAACAAAACTGTACTTGAACATTTTATATTCTGTACATGAAAAGTAAACAAAAATTACTTTACAAGATGAAAAAAATCTGCCACTGTAACATTATGCACAGTTTGAACATTAACACTGTACTAAAATATAGGAAAATAAAAATGATTCTTCCTGTGGTTTGGTTATAGGTGTATAAAACTGAATGGCGGAACATGACTGCTTCAATTCATCATCTTTTTCTAAAAAAGTGCTGTGTGTTTTCTTGCAAGAAGGCATTTGAGATGCTATGACTTCATGCAGACATTGTTAATAACTTTACAGCCGCCACACATATCGGCATGGCACCTTCCTCTCTCCTGCCCCAAATAAAACCCAATTTGATGTAGTTTGAGACATATTTCCTTACTGGGTTGTGCCATTTGCTGTTGCTAGCAGGGGCTTCACCGTCACTACCCAAGCAGCCACTGTCAGCACCTGCGCTCATTTGGAGTCTCATCCTCTTCGGTTTTAATGCTTTAAATCACTCTCTTCCTGATCCACACATTTTTTTTTCACAGACTAAAGCCACGATGATAGTTTTGTCAAGCTCTTCATGGTTTAGTTCAGTCACCTCCATCTCTTGTTGCCAAAGCCCGTCACTATACGTTATGCTACTGTGTCTGCATTTAAATGCTACGCACTGCCCACCCAGAAGTGCTTTTTAAAAGTCTCGACTTAATTTGCATCTCCCTTAATTTTCTTGTCATTGGTTAGTTAGGTATTTCCATTTGTCATGTATTTCATAATTTGGATGCACTTTATTTGCATAATTTTCCAAAATTATGTTATTCTTTTGCATACCACTGGAGGGGGCAACACTTCAAGAATCACCCAATGCACATTGTACATAGTGTAATGTATGACACACATGTCTCCATTTACAAGATATTTAGTTTATTTGAAATATAATTGTAATGATAGATATTACTATTTCTCTTTTTTGCAGGTTAGAGGTTAGGAATCCTCTCAATGTCCCATAGTGATACTTTGGCCTTGTCAATGTCATCTTTTCTTTCATGCATCAAAGCAACTGTCTGCATTAATGGCTGCAATGCAAATACTGTGTTTCCTTTGCAAAAAACATTGTTATTCCTGCACTCCAACATTTCTTGGAGAATATTCGAATGTTAGAATCTGGGCTTATTGATATAATTGATGTCACGCCGGATCCAACCCTGAAAAAAAATAGGGCATCTTTAATTCCAATAGTGCCAACTGCCAGTTCCTTTTTGCTGTTTCAGAAGATGACCACAACTGGAACAGCACTGTTTTTGCTAAGCAAGCCCCTGAAAGGTTGAAAAGTCATGGTAAGGAATCCTTTCAGGTGGTTTCTTATCCAAAAGCGGGTCACCTGTTGGAAGTTCCACACATGCTATTTTGTCTGTCTTCTTTCCACGCTGCATTGGGAAGGGCTGTGGTGTTTGGTGGGCAGACAAAGGCCCACTCAGAGGCTCAGCTGGACCTTTGGGAGCAAGTCCAAGAGTTTTTCAAGAGACACTTGAGCGTCATGAGCGCTTATTAGCAATTTTGCAGGTGTTGCAGACTGATTATCAGTAGCCTATTTTCCAGTTTATTCTTGACTGTACAATTTCTGTTCATATGAACCTGGTATCATTTCTCATAACTTGAACAGCCTGCAAGTGTTGCTTCATCTTCTGTAATAAATGTTTTGTTAGTTGTTAAATATGATAGTTGGTAAATTGGTGTAATTGGCGACCAGTCCAGGGTGTAGATGGCTTCCTGGCCAAAATCAACTGGGTTTGGCTCCAACTTGATTGCGACCATAATCAAGATAAGCGGTTAAGAAAATGGGTGGAGGGTTTAGTTGGTGATGGTTAGAAGCTATTTCCTTTCCAGTATATGCTTTGGTATTGATAGGCTTGTACATGATCATTTCAACATATTAGTCCTTTATCTTTTATGTTTAGGTCTAGAGTGGTAATTGACAGATTAATCCTGATACATCAATGGTCTGGTTTAACATTTCAGAAAACCGAGCACAACTGGACTTTTTGGTTGTTTTTGAAGACATCTCATCAAGCCTATGAGCATGAACCAATGAAGCCTGCTCAGATGACAGGTGAAACATCTTCTAAGACAACCTGAATAGTCCACTTCTGATCGATTTAATGCCTTGACAATACATTGACCTGAATGGAGGAGAATATTCACACGTAAGGCGGATGACTGGTTAGAGCATCTGCCTCACAGTTATGAGGTCCGGGGTTCAATCCCCGCCTGTGTGGAGTTTGCATTTTCTCCCCGTGCCTGGGTGGGTTTTCTCCCACATTCCAAAAACAAGCGTCGTAGGTTAATTGAAGACTCTAAATTGCCCGTAGGTGTGAATGTGAGTGCGAATGGTTGTTTGTTTATATGTGCCCTGCGATTGGGGATTGAACCCTGGTCCTCAGAACTGTGAGACAGACGCTCTAACCAGTCGACCACCGTGCCGCTAGAATAAAACAGTCCTTTCACATTAAAATACTCAATGCAGTATTTTACTGTGAAATATCATAAAATATTGTGAAAGCCTGGTAACATTTTACAGTGTTCATACTGTGTATTCAACTGTCCAGTAAATGCATTCTGTTTGTGTGGATTTTCTTTCTGGATTCCTGTCTCAACCTCGGGACATCCTTGAAGTGAGGATCATAAGTATTACTGCAAGTTGCAATTTCAAAAGCTTCCATTTGAGAATTCATACTGTGGTAGCCCGGGGGCACCATACTGGGGAGAAAAGTGAGGATCGGGACACTGTCAGCCATGGGCCCTTCGAAAATAATATTTAAAATTTGTGACTTTGAATTGATGGGGCTCAGTTATTTTCTTTTCACGATGCCCCCAAATCACTGGCAGTGCCATCGGTGTAGGATTAGATCTTTGGCCTTAGCCACCTCAGACAATGTGTGCGTATGCGTGCGTGTGCCCTATTTCTGTCATTTGCGCAAACCAAAGAGGAATGTCACAAACTGCTGTGAGAGGACAAACTGAACGAGGTAACAGTATTTTCTTTCAGCAGTCCCCAAGTCAAGCCAAAACCTTAACCAAACACTAACAACACTAACCTAATTCAAATTTAGCCCAGCGGACGTCAAATATATACAGTTGATAACATGTATTGTTATCTGCCCCCGGGCCCAAAAATTAAACTTCAAATCGATAACCTTTAGTGTTATAGTAACACTCCGTTACGAATAAGGGACTTTTCTAGTCAGAGCGAGGCTGCGACGGGTGTGCCGCAAGTGCACGATAAATGATCAAACGCCTTCTGTCTCTGATTGGTTGCTTTTCCTCGGTGCGGTGGTTTATTTCTTCAAATTAGATAATATGACTATGCCAGATAATTATATGATCATTTTAACAAATACAACAAAGTGTTTTTTTTTTTAGGGGAAATTGTAAACTTCCGCTTAATTTATTATTTATTTACCACAAATAATGTATCTTTGTTCATCTACCTATACCAGCAGATTTAATGTCAGGCAGAAAAATGAAATGTTCTTCCACTAGATGACAGAAAATACAAGTAACTTGTGTATTGTATTACCACAATTAAACACGCTCCGATTTCCCTCTGAGTGAATCGAGATGACCTCATCATTATTTCAGTACTGTATACTTTTTGTAACATTTCTGTTTGCTGATATATATATATTTTTTATGTAAAATATGTCCCATGGCTTAAAAAAGGTTTGGGAAGCACTGGACTGTATAGAAAATGGATGCCAAGAGTGAGGTTTTCCCATGAAAAATAAACTGAACAAAGTTCAGTCAAAGTTAATTCCAACAAGTGGCTTTCAGAACTTGCATGTATCTTTTTTCCTCAGTGGATTTTAATGATTTTTTTGTTTTAAAGCAGCGTGACCTTCTGTTTTGAAGGCGGCAGTGCTATTAATAAATATATTTGGTATTTTGATTGTTGTAAAAGGATATTTGACTTACTCTACGACACCCATTCATCAATGCTGCAACCAAGCGATGTGGCTGCTTATCATTCATGAGGCGGCTGAGTGAAGGAGCACAGTTGGTGCCATAAGAAGAGGAGGAGCACGAGGAGCGTGAGCAACCAACCCCGCCCCCCCCCCCCCCCCCCAGCCACTCCTGCCCATTCTCGCAGTCGCGCGTGTTCACCTTGTGAAATATTCATCATTCGTGGACTCTCCACACCAGCCCAGTCGACCAATGGGCGACCTCTCACGGTGCAGCAGGAGTCTCACAGCCACGGCGAGAGAGAGACAGAGAGACGCCAGCTGCATCCACGAAATGGACGCGTCGGATCCAGCCGCGCACCCCTGTGCGCTGGGATGTACATGACTGCTTTTTGTCTTATGCATTCCGATGGCGTTCTCATATTTCAATTCAGTCATGAACGCGTACGGATACGCGCTTTCGATCCGGTGCATGCTTGGCCATCGTCTCCACTCGCTGCGACCTACAATGTTTAAGAGCCACCAGCACTCATAAGGAAAAAAAAAAACAAACAAACCAAAAAAACATACAAAAAAAAAACCACAATACTGACAAACAACACAGAAGCAGACTACGATATGGATAGTGGGAGCTGGGCTGCAATGGTCGGGGACGGCGCAGCCAATATAACAGCTGCCCATATCTGGCTGAGTGTCCTCAACTCCTCCAGCCCGCCGACCCGCTGGAGCGGCCGTCCGCCCGCCGAGGGGACCGCGCCGGACGGCCGGGACCGGCTGATGCGGGAGCAAGCCTACCGCGACTTCACCACCGCCGTGCAGGTTCTCATCCTCATAGGGTCACTACTCGGTAAGTCCACAGGTCAAGTAAATGTGGGGGTGGGTAAATAGGAATTACTCATAATGTAAGAAATACAATATTGACACGTCAACCATGATTGCAGTCATTTACTATTGCAATCGAATCGGATTATTAGTGTCAATTAACCAATCTTGCAATAAGTAGTAGTCATTTAAAAAATACAATGTTTTTTGTTTGTAAATCAATGAACTTAAATTCGATTAGCCAAATTTTGGGGGGCATTGCTGACCAGGTTTCCTTTCTTGAAATAAATAACAGTTGATTTGATTACCTATACCACACTGCGATTGGCTGGCGACCAGTCCAGGGTAGGATAGGCTTCAGCTCACCCGCAACCCAAAGAGAATGAGTGCTATCGAAAATGGATGGATGGATGTTGGATATTTAAACACTGCATGTGTATCACGGTGATTCTCAACCAGTTTACTTGGTTTGAAAATGATGTGTTTGCAAATATTGAATCTTTTACGCTGTTCATCTTATACAGTATGCTAGCAACGTATTGTAACAGGCAGAACAATTAAATACTCTTCCACTGGATGGCAGATGGTATTAACCTGAGCATCCACCTGTTGCCATCATACATCAGAACAATAGCAGTGAGTTCAACTAAAGAGGCCCAGATATCATACTAAGTAAATTGAGAAAAATTGAAAGGCTATTCATGTATTTTTAATAAGGAAAAAAAAACACTCTATAATATTGTTCTTTATAAAAACATATACTACTAATATAATTAAATTGTATGTAAAGAACTAAAGAATTCTGCTTAATTCTTCGCGGCTCTTTCTGGTGTGGACCGAACGACAGTCATACAGAAAAAAGATTTCACTCAACTACAGTAAGTAACTCAGTAAGCTGCAGTAATATTAGTCATTGTTTGCGAAGGATAATGAATATATGCCGGTGAATATTGTTATATTGTCTGTCGACATGTGTTGCCGCACTTCTTCTGTTCCTTAAAGCGTTATAACACAGCCACATTGGAAAACACTCGACTTGTGGTTAGCATCTCTGCCTCACAGTTTTGAGGTTCAGGGTTTGAATCTCACTATTTGTTTTCTTCCCGTGCTTGTGTGGATTTTTGTTGTACTCTGGATTTCTCCCACCTTCTCAAAACATGCATGTTTGGTAAATTGAAGACTCAATTTTCCATAGGTGTGGATGTGAGTGCAGATGGTTGTTTGTCTATATATGCACTGTGACTGACTGGCGGACCAGTCCAGGGTGTACCTTGCCTCTCACCCAAATATATCTGAAATAGGCTCAGCTAGCGCTATAGAAAATGGATAAATGGTTAATTGTTCTTGCAGCTTAGCTTTTGTCAAATGAATCATTCAATTTATGGATAATGAATATTACATATGGTACAGTATCAAATATGTATAATTTGTGAATGACTAATAAAAAATGCCCAATGTTTTTAAAACAAATACGAAATAGGGTCTAATGATTTAGTTTTAAAAGTATACCAATAAACTCTTACAAGAGTTGCAGAAATAATGGCATCGTACAGTATTTAATACGGTCCAATGGAAAATACGGACACAATACAATAAACTTAAACTGCACAACAAACCTAAACTGCGTGTGTTTTTTTAATCAGCGATCATTTGAGAAACACTGAATTGTTGAATTGAAAAACATAATCCCGCTGCTCATGAGGGTGCATATGCTCGTGCAGGGCAGAAATGAAGACCATATAATGTCCTCTCTCTTGACGGCGCACAACAGGCGTAATTGCGAGATTTGTTTTCATGTCTTATCTTTCTGATGCTTCAAGAGCCTGAATAGGTTGCCATGATGAAATACAGTCATTGGGATGCCAAAAACTGACAAACAACTGCATAAACTACCAAATTGTATAGGTGGCTTCTGAGTTCTTCCACACCAAACTCCAGCAAGGATGCCTTTCCAGAACAGAAAATGTCCATACAAGTCCAGATAGGATAAAGAAAATGCAAGTAACATTACATCTACTAACTGTGACCCCCACCCTTGGTGAAAAAGCCTCTCATTTACAGGAATGCATTTAAAAAAAAGGTGTGAAGCTTCGTAATGATGTTTCACAGTTTTGATAGCGTTGACTCAGGCTGCTATGTTTAGACACAATATTTGAATAGCGCTTATCTCATTAGGGTTGCTATCCCAGCTGACTGGCGAGAGGCGCATCCTGGACTGGTTGCCATTCAGTTGCCGGGCACATAAAGACAAACAACCATTTACGTTTACGTTCACACCTATGGACAATTTTATCCACTCCACATGGGAATCTGGGATTTGAAACTCAAACTTTTGTACTGAGGCAGATATGTAAACCGCTACTTTTCTACACAACCATTCATTCATATACATACAGTATCTACACATACATAGCGATAGCTACATGTACAGTATATCGTTATTATAATCCATAAATGAAATAGTTGAACATTTTGAAAAAGTTAGATTGCATCAAAAAGCTAAATTAAAAAGCAAAAGGAATCTCAATGGTTGGTTAATGCACAGCAGCTGGCCATATTAGAATTTAATTTATATATGCTT
This sequence comes from Phyllopteryx taeniolatus, assembly GCF_024500385.1. Taxonomy (NCBI): domain Eukaryota; kingdom Metazoa; phylum Chordata; class Actinopteri; order Syngnathiformes; family Syngnathidae; genus Phyllopteryx; species Phyllopteryx taeniolatus. The sequence goes on along the minus strand of NC_084519.1, from coordinate 7,590,930 downwards.
ACTGTGTGAAATGTAAAACATTGTGGCCATAACTGGCAACAACTGCGAGTGTTTGACATCACAGCGGAGCTGCTGCACAGGTGTTAAAGTGCAAGGCAGCTCCATATTATAATTCCTCAGTAAGTTGAAAAGGTCATAATGTTGAACATTGTTGAAAAAACACAATTTATGTAATACTGGTCCATGAAATCATTCCATATGAGTCAGCCCCTCAGAATGCAGAGTGCTGAGCATCATTTACAGTAGTTGCTTTCCCGGCAGTATGGCAATATGCTGCCGGCTAACGCTGTGTGTCACGAAAAACCAGCACAAGGACAGAAAGACAAACAGGAAATCTCACCGGATGTGCTGCAACATTCTTGATAAAACAGGTTAAATGGCGATCTTTCACAACCTTCTATTACATTTCATTTATTTTTCCCTTTAGTGACAGTGACAGTGAACAGAACATGTCAACATGCAATGTCTTATGTGAGATCATCCTGCGTGCTCTGTGAGCATGAGCATACCGCTAACAATATTCGTATAATTATATTTGTCCCTCTCTAATCAACTAGAGGCCCGGAAGGACTTTCACAATTTTAAACCCATTTAGCAACAATTATCACTGCGGTGTCACTCCATATTGTGGTACACAGCCTTAAATGACTTGACAAAGTTTCTAACATGTTTTAATTCAATGTTTTATTCTAAAAGATGATTGCAGGAATTTGAATAAGGACCGTCATAATGACATTAGACTTGCAGCTTCTGAAGTGGAGTTCTGAATTTATTAGGATTTAAGACATATGCCCATACAAAAATAACTGTAATTCCCCACACAAATGTCCTAAAAATAATCTAAAAAGCAAGCAGCTAATTTCATTGATCTTCCACCCGGCATGTTTGGACACTGGTAATGTTATGGTCTGACTTCAAAGCTCTGCATTCTGCTGCCCACAGGGAATGCCACCGTGTTGTGGTGCACCTGCTCCACAAACGTCTTCAAATCCGTGACCAATCGCTTCATCAAAAACCTGGCTTGCACGGGTATCTGCGCCGGATTGGTGTGCGTTCCCTTCGACGTGGCGCTGGGCTCCAGCCCTCACTGCTGTTGGTGGCTTCACACGCTGCTGCTCTGCAAGGCAATCAAGTTCCTCCACAAACTCTTCTGCTCGGTCACCGTGCTCAATTTCAGCGTCATTGCACTTGACAGGTCAGTTCAGGTCGGAAGTGTGTTATATAAAATACAGTGTGGCACGGTGGGACCAGTGGTTAGCACATCCGCCTCACAGTTCTACCGTTGGGTGTTTGACCATCCTGTGTGGATATTGCATGTTCTTCCCCATGCATGTTAGGTTAATTGGAGACTCTAAATTGTCTTTAGCTGCGAATATGAGTGTGAATGGTTATTTGTCTGCAGTAAATGTGCCCTGTGATTGGCAGACGACCAGTCCAGGTTGTACCCCGCCTCTCGCCCAAAAACAGCTGGTACAGGCTCCAGCTCGCCAGCAAACCTTTTCAGGACAAGCGCTATAGAAAACAAATGGATGCCTAAAATACAGCTTTTGAGCAATTGTTACAAAAGTAATCACTTTCCACCCTCAGTTCTGGAGTCATAACCACACAATAAATGGTATTTGAAAAGGGCTGCCGGGTAGCTCCCACGCAATTCGCTCAATTTGAAGGTAGACTTTAAAAAAGTGAACGGTTTAAACGCATTCTAGCAATGCCTTACAGTCTTAATTGGCTGATCGAGTCGGCTGAAGTACGTAACGCTCAAACAATGGTGCTTTCAAATGACAAACGACAAAGTTTCATTCTGTATTTGCACTTTGTGTTGCTAAAGGTGAACATTGCTTGATGTGTATGTGTGTGGATGAAGTGGCCTGAAAGGACTTCACAGGCATTAATGTACAAAAATCACCCAAAATGTTCGCTTTCAAAGTGATGAATATGTATGCTGGATCATTTTTAAAAAGTCTGCAATTATTTATTTTATAATTGTCTCGCTTTGATAAAGGGGATAAGAAATAAATAAAAAAATAGTATATGCATAGTTTAGTGCAAAAATTCTGCGCACCCCCTTTTGTTTTAAAATGACTCTTATTAACCACAAATAAATTTCTGATGTTCTAGTAGGCTTTTCTTTCCATTTAATTTGCTTTATAGCAGAAGCCTGACGATTTTGTGTTAACACTGACCGGAGTTTTGAATAGTTCATAATTCTCTTCATATTGACTAAGGCTCCAGTGTCAGCTGAAGTGAAACAGCCCCAAAGCATGATGATGCCATCACCATGCTTCACTGCAGTAATGATGTTCTTTTGGTGATGTGTTTATGCCAAACATCCATTTTGGAATTTTGACAAAAAAGTTCAAACTGGGTTTCATCAGACTATAACACTTTTTCCCACATGTGTTTGGAGGTTTTCATGTGTGTTTTCGCAACAGTTTGAAACCAAAGTACATTTATTTGATCATTATTATTATTATATTTTTTTTTACCACAAATCCAAAAGGTATGTTTGATGCACAACACTGCTGATCACCAAAAGAACACCCCGGCTAAAGTGAAGAATCATGCTTTGGGGCTGTTTTTCTTCAGCTGAAACTGGGCTTTAGGCAAGGTGGAAGGAATTGTGAACAGTTTCAAATACCAGAGAGTCAATCGACATTTGCGCATTTGAAACCCAAATTACCTTGCAAACTCAATAAAAGAACATTAACGATTATAAAAATAAAATACAATAAAAAAATGATGGAAGGGGACCTTTAATTCTGAAGCACTGTACGGAAAATTCGAATTGTGTGGAAGTAATAGTGAAGTTCACCTCTAATTGCGTGACTGTGTGCTGTGTTATTTTGGATATCTACAAGACATAGATTCAAAGATTATGTGAAAATGATTCACAGATAAATATTCCTTGCTATTTTGAAGTGGGCTTCTTGCTCATGTCATCTAAAAATGAATCATTTCTACTTTTAAAAGCTTCTGTTACGAAACCTACAATGTGGCAAGACAACTGGAATAGCAGAAGCGCATAATCCCCATTACACTTCATTCATTTATGATTTTTTACATTCTCTTTTATGATGTTTTATATTTATATTTTACAATACAAAACGTAATAAAATTATTGGTGTTTTTTCGGGGGCTGGAACAGCTTAACGGCAATGTAATTCATTTCAGTGTTGCAAAATATTTTGATATACTGTATGAGTAAATTAAGGTTCGCGTTTGGTGGCCAAAGACTTCAAACTCAGGTCAAGTAGCGCTGAATTTAAGAGAGGCTGCATCATTGTAATTGTATTCCTGTAATTTGTTTGTTTGATGCTCAATTCAATGTCCATTGTGTCTCTAGATACTATTCGGTGCTATACCCACTCGAGAGGAAGATCTCAGATGCAAGGTCTAGGGATCTGGTCATCTACATTTGGGTCCACGCGGTGGTGGTGAGTCTTCCTGTGTTTGCCGTTACCAACGTCACTGATGTGTACGCGACGTCATCCTGCTCAGAAGACCACGCCCGCTCCCTGGGGCACACGCTGTATGTGTCGATCTACAACATCACCACAGTCATCCTCCCTCTGGCGCTGGTCTTCTTCTTCATGCTGCTAATCCGCAGAGCGCTCAGTGCCAGCCAGAAGAAGAAAGTGATCATCGCGGCCTTACGGACACCGCAGAACAGCATCTCCATCCCGTACGTGTCTCGACGAGAGGCAGAGCTGCACGCCAGTCTCCTGGCCATCGTGCTGGCTTTTTCTGCCTGCAGCGCCCCCTATGGTGCTTTGGTGGTATATCGGATCCTTTTGTTGGACCCCAAAGATCTCCCTGCATCTCTGTACCTTACAGCTTTATGGCTCCCTAAGGTGTCCCTGCTCACTAACCCACTTTTATTCTTGACTGTTAATCACTCGGCGCGCCACAGTTGCCTGGAACTGCTGTCCAGAATCCACAGACGCTACAGCCGGCGGAACATGGTCAACACGGGGGCTCTGGCCTCTCTGGGCGCGGAGGTTGTGATAGGAGAATCAATGGGACTGGAAACAGCAGGTCGCTCTGGAAGCCAACTTCTGGAGATGTTCAACATCGGCCAGCAGCACATTTTCCGACCCTCTGAGGAAGAAGAGGACGATCTAACAAATGAGATCCCCCCTCACGGATTAGAGGGGCCAAAAGAGGACCACAAGAACGGTTCACGTCTAAGAGGCCTCCGGGCGCATGTCATTACTCAAAATGATCTGTTGCAGAGACATGAAGGCGGGGTCACAAAGGAAGGCACGCCTACGATGATGGCAGCGCACTCATCTCCGGTCTACACGTGTGCTTACACTTCATCGTCCCAGGTGGCCCCGGCTACGCTTACAGAAACAGAAGACCCCACGCAGTTTGGGTTCGGACCCTTTGAGCTGCCTCCTCAGTGGTTACCAGAGACGCGGAACAGCAAGAAGAGGCTGCTGCCGCCATTGGGCAACACACCTGAGGAGCTGATCCAGACCAAGCTGCCCAAGCCACGGCCCGAACGGCGAATAAGCAGGAACAACAAGGTCAGCACCATCTCTGATGTGGACCCATGAACTAAAGTGCCCACAAAAAGTTGGGGATATTCAGCTTTCAGGTGACATTTCAAGATGAACCTGAAATGCACTATAACCTTCTCATGGGAACTTACTGTAATTTGACCTTCTGTAAACGTTTGACTGCAACAGTCCAACGTTTTAGTGCTTGTTTGTCTTTAACAAGGAGCTGAACGGAAAAAGTCACTGCAGGTGTTGTCCATGTATAGACCAATATAATTCCTGGTTCAATTACAATTGTTATTTAAACAGTCCTCTTCATCATGGTGTTCATATTTTGACATCATGAGACCAAGATGAGGCTTCAAACAAGATGATCTCAAATGGAAGTGGCCACTGAGCTTCATCAGCAGGTTGCAGCCAAGCTACACCGACACTGGAAGAATCACAGAAAGGCATTCGTGGATCAAACATCTATCGTGACTTATTGTATGTCGTTCAGCTCCGACCAAAAAAAGGTCTGCAAAAAGTGCTGAGACATTGAGCAGTCGGACATGTGCATGCAAAAGGTTAGAGAAGGTCAAATTAAGTTCACCAGTAAAGGTTATAGTGCATTTTAAGTTCGTCGTGAACTTTCATGCTAATATGCCTAACGTTCTGTGAGTAGTGTGTGAGACTGGTGGACTTTGATGTTCCACACTGGATCTATAACTGGGTCTATGCAGAATGCCTGCTTTCTTTGGGCCACACCAAACCTGTTTACATTTTTTTCACCATATGTTGAAAGTGACACTGCTCATGTGACGTTGATATGAAATATTTATGCTGTGAAAAATAAGACTGCTCAGCCAATCAATCCAATAAAAAAAGTGTAAAAATTCCATTACCATAATAGAGGCACTGTCGCTTAAGAATACATTTTGATAGTAAATAATTCACCATTTTCTAAAACGTGTTATTCTAACAATGTGTACTGACCCCGCATTTGATATTGCTGTTTAATACATCATGTACAGTAGTAGCTGTTGTCATCATTTGTACTTAAAATGTCTGTGAATTTAAAAGAATGCTGTTGTACATTATGCAAATACAGATAAAAACAACAACATGACATTTCAGGTGTTACTGTATGCTGTGTCATTAGTGGAGCGGTTGTATTCGAAACAATACAAGTCAAATCGTACAGATTGCTCCTGCAAGTGAACTGTTAATTGATGCTATTGATTCTTCTCAGGCTTTCAAAAAAAAAAAAATAATCAATGTCGACGCGTAACCACAAATCTATTGCACAAGCACATCTGTTTTTCAATTTGTTATTGTTACCGTTGCTTGTGTCTCCTTGGTGAAGCATACGTAGCGCAAGCCTCAACCTGAACAAGCCATAACCCCCCCCCCGTCTCCCGGCCCCCCACCTCTCAGCGCTTCCCACAATCCCTTCCTATGACTACAAAGAACCTACATCACATCCCGCTCCTGCTCTGTGCCGTTATCCTATCACACTGTGCATCCACGCATGCATGGCCGAACAATAGCCATTGCTGCCATTAAAAAGGGAAAAAAGGAGATAAGGAATAGATTTATTGTGTCATGCTGGGTCGACGGCTGTAGCATTCAACCATAGTCATTACCACTGGTAGACTAAATGTTAAAAGAGAAGCTTTTTCAGATGTTAATGACATTTATAACCTCTGTTTTGTTTTGTTTTGTTTTCAAAAGGGATAGATAACACATACAAAAATAAAAATTAATGTACAATAACCTGGTTGAAACATGTGCCCACCATAAAAATAGGGGGGTTGTTCACTTTGATATTAGTGAAAAACAATAGTCTCCAGTTTGTCCAAAAGGCCTGTAGATGAATACAAAGTATATTACATGATACTCAACCTAAATTTGTGGATTATTTAAAGACCATTTGTTATAATCCTCTCAGCCTTTAAGAGCGCCACAAAAGAACACTGTAAGATGAATATTAGCCTACTGTAACTCCTTTGAAACTTAATAATTCAAATAATAATACAAAATTGTACAAAATACAAAACCCTAGTGAGGATAAGGGGTACGGAAAACGGATGGATAAAATATATTAGCAATTCAAAAAGAAGAAGGTTTAAGATGGTCGGTTTTCAACTTCAATTCTGTGAGGAGACATGCTAGCAAACGACCACAGTAGAGGAGAATGTGGGTCTGTCTCCTGTATTTACTCTCTGCATGTGGCTGTTTGCCACGCTAAGGAGACACCGTTTATCGGAGAGGAGACTAAGGGCAGCAAGGAAATGGACAGTTGCAGCAAAGTGGAGACTGTGAAGTATAATACTGCATCGGGATGACTGAGGTGCATTTTATTATTTCTTGTAGAGTGTTCAAGTTATTTGGGGCAGGACATTAACCAAAAGTAGTGCGGACATTGTGAACGAAGAGGTCGATAAAACTGCTTGAATGCAGAGTGCGGGTGGTGGTATGCATGGCGAGCAGAGCGTGAAGATGATGGGGTCTTGACAGCAGACAGCAGAGTAAAACAAATACACATATCCTGTAAAATCACTTAAAAGCCTGGAAATAAATTTGCCAGTAGACCAACGTGCTGCCTACTTTACATTACAATAGGCTACATCAAGATATTGAAACTATATTGGAATCAAATCTCTGGTTTCTTACACCCAAAAAGTGGATCATTGTGTCTTTATGGTTGCATTGGTTTGGTGGCTGGGGTGCTACCCTGAAAACTGTTATATCTTGACACCTGACTTTTCCAACTTGGGAACATATTGTAGCGGCATCTTTTCGGACCTGGAAGAGGCACAGACTTGGAGTCAGACATTACAGAAAATGGGTCTTGAATGCTACCAACTGTACAAAACAAGCTTGAAGGTAGACACAGTATTTGACACCTATCCTCAGCTTGTCAGTTCAGCTCTCCAATGCACCTTTTGTCCACCCACAGTGGTCTCTGAGCATTGAAAAAGAGCACCAAGTAATTCTGGTTGCCTTGTTTTTATGCAAATTACAGCTGATGTCCAAGCGCTTCATTTTATATAATCTTCTTTGCAGTAAGACCAAGCACATGAGGAATGTTTGATGTATGACTGCAGCAGAACAAAGGCCCCGCTTACATGAGGAGCCTTAGCTTTATGTAATCGAACCAGGAATTGTCGCCAGTGGTATTATGTCGTCGTTCATATAATTTCAAAAAAACTCAGCACTGACGCAAAAGGTCAGTTTCTCCGCCCATGACTTTGAAGCAAGGCTTAGAGAAGATCTCACACTTTCAAGCATTAGCCGCCGGACTGCACAAAAGGAATGTAATGTCAAAGCCAATACGTAAGCACGAATCCACTGCACGATATGGCAGTTGCGGAAAGTGGAATTTAGCGCCTTGGTAATAAAGTGCTTAAAGTGATACACACAGGTAGAGCATTCTGCCTCTGCAGGTCCACTTCAAGCCCCCATTCCATTTCAGTACCTTTCACACAGGACATCGAGCTGAGAAAACAAAACGGTGAAAACGGCTACTGGAGCAGTTGAAGCGCACCGCTGACTAAAATAATCATTGTCTGACCTGCCGTTGGGCGGTTGTTGCTTTGCAAACTAAAATGGGTCAGAAGTCTTGAATAACAACTTGTTTAGTGGTCCTTTTGTGACCTAGTTTTTCCTCCCAAAAGGTCGCTGCAATAGTGTTACATTGTTCAGTGGCTGCTTGTCACGTAACAAAGCCATTTTTCACCGAGCCCTAAATTTCAATGGAAGGTATTATTCAGTCAACAGTGCCATGTGCCCATTGTTGTCAATAATCCTCAGAGTAAGCAGTTTACTGGTAAAAGTTTTAGTGTCAGATACATTTTTTTTTGGGGCGGGGGCACATGTTCCAAACAAAAACAGCAGCACAGCATCATTACTTGTGATTGGCTCATTCAAATGCGCAGCCGTAATGATTTGTGATGCTTACGCAGCGAGCGAATCTTTGATTAGAGAACATTAATCTCCAAATGCATCACACGGTCATCTGTCTCACAATGGAGTCATTCACAAACACTTCCATCAAGGACAATGCAGGATAAACGAGTTTTTTAAATTTCTTTTCAACTGGATCTCCCCTCCATCCCAACCATTACTCGTAATAACTAAAGCAATGAGTGAGTTAATTAGCATGGTTGCCTAGCAACAGGCAACCCAGATACTAAAGAGTAGATCCTGTGGCAGCAACAGTCTGTTCAGTGTGGACTTCAAAAAACACATTGAGGCAAGTCTTCATGAAAAAAAAATATGACGGCTGCTTCGCTAATCCAGCTATATTGTCCATATTCATAATAAATGAAGTCTATACACTATAATCGACACTTCATTCAGCACACCTGCCCAATCTTAAAAGATCCAAGACAGAAATTGTGTGAAAAATGTTTCATACAGACAGATGTTTCTCACTTTTCAGTTTGATGCAGTGCAGCTCTACACGATTACAGTGCAGTAATGGATTAAAATAAACAGAGTTAATCATTTATTAGGCAGATTTATTTCATACGTGGCGGCACGGTGGACGACTGGTTAGAGCGTCAGCCTCACAGTTCTGAGGACCCGGGTTCAATCCCTGCCCCCGCCTGTGTGGAGTTTGCATGTTCTCTCCGTCCGTGCCTGCGTGGGTTTTCTCCGGGCAATCCGGTTTCCTCCCACATCCCAAAAACATGCATTAATTGGAGACTCTAAATTGCCCGTAGGTGTGAACGTGAGTGCGCATGGTTGTTTGTTTGTATGTGCCCTGCAATTGGCTGGCAACCAGTTCAGGGTGTACCCCGCCTCCTGCCCGATGACAGCTGGGATAGGCTCCAGCACGCCCGCGACCCTAGTGAGGAGAAGCGGCTCAGAAAATGGATGGATGGATGGATATTTCATACGTGATCTTGTATTGAATCTTATTGGATTATGCACTTGTACCTAATAATGTGGCTACGGCAGTGGGTGCATATTGTTGTATTTATCCAGTTATTAAAAAAGAAAAAAAAAACTCAACAAACTTCATTTCCTTTTATTGCTATTGTTCCATTAATTATCAGTCATTTAGTTTGTTTTGTCTCTGTTCATGAATTTATGATAATCACTGTCTAGACCAGGGGTGACCATCCTTTTTGAAACCGAGAACTACTTCATGAGGTCTGATTTATACGAATGTTTAATGCATGCACACTTCTGAAATAACAAACTTGCTCATTTTACCTTCAACTATGTAACTATTAACAATAGATGATATTCATCTATGTGAATACACTGATCATGTTAATGTTTTCACATAATAATTATCAACAATTATTTAACTAATTAAGTCAGGAAATAGATAAATATCAATATGCTACACTTTATTATTTACATTTTCAAATGGACACTTCTACAACAGTTTTAGGAAATCACAATGTCTCATCACTGGTGAGCTAGTTTAAGAATTTTAATTAAAAATGTGTCTAGTTTTGTTTCAGGAAATAAAAAAAACTACATTTAATTCTATGAAAAGTTAAACATGGGCTCAAAAGCAGCAACAAAGTAAAACAGATTGACCACAGTCTGTATCTAATTGTCCAGGAACTGGGACTGCGGTGGCCTATCCTTTCTGGTGTACTAATAAACCTGCAGTCATTTTCATTTCAAAATAGGATGATTTGACGAGCTAAAGTGGGGAACCACCAACAGAGATTCATGAGTTAGTGAATGTGTGTAAAGTACATTTTTTGGAAGTGACCTTTTTTGAGCAGTTACGTGATTGCGGGTGAACGCACTCAAAAGACATTTTAGATTAACATTTACTGTACTAAGAGGCAGTATTATCTCTTTCTATACAACTCTCACATTCTTTTTTTCCATTTTTATTATACAGAAACAATACAACATATTGTATGCTGTGAACTGTGCAATTACCATATTACACATTTAAATAGCATAGTTTTAATATGATAATTGACTTTGTAATAAAGGAGCCCTTTTTTTTTTTTAAATATATGCACCAACTATACAGCCAACAGTTGTTTTTGTTGCATCTCAAATCGTCTGAATCGTCAAACACCTGTGCTCTCGTACCGTATGCACTATTGTAAAAGAAAGATAATTTTTTTTATGGTCCTTTTTATGGATGATGACTCTCAGCGGTGAGCAAAGTGGTGAATGCGTCTCAGAAAGAAGATCAATCATCTCTTCTTCAGGTGAATCCTGACTGTATAACATCCCCATGGCAACACCTCACCTATTTCTGAGAAGAGTACCGATGCTAAAAGCTTGTTCCATCCGCTCTATCAAATCACAGGAGAGCATGCCAGCCCAGTCATAGGATTGCATAGAGTAGCTACACATTAGACGCGTTAATGTTGCCTTTGTTAACCTTGCGCCATCTAAAAAATAAAAATGAAAGGACATTTCTCGCGCAGTCACCAATGGTGTAGTGGTACATTTGCCTGACTTCGGTGCAGGCAGCGTGGGTTCAGCGGTATTAAGCAAATCACGAATCCAGGAAGTCAACAGACTAATCTCCGGAGTTGCCGACCTTTGTCCCGTATTTATAAAATCAATCCTAGTTGTTTTTCTTTCTCCTGCGCTGAGAGAGCAGTCAGCCATCTGTGTAATGTAGATTTAATGCAAATAAACAGATTGAATGTTAAAACCAGAAATTCAGCAGCTTGTCGCGTTCGGCTGGCTGCCTCAGCGTGCTCCTCGATGAGCCGCTGGAGGAACAAGGAAGGGACTTGCGTGCCGCCGTTTGATGTTGTATTTTTTGGAATGTACAATCAATGAAAAATATGAGAGGTGATAAACTTACCCGAGGACTCGGTGAGAACAGTGACGTGACATACGCTGTGGTTTTCCAAATTCATACTGTCATGCAGCCGTCTGCGTGTAGGACACCACCCATCATAATAGATATTTACCCTTCATTTGAAGTAGAGAGTGGTCCAATTCCTTCTTTTTAACTTTTGTTGCTAACTGGACTTAAATAATCCAGCCAAGAAACTACAATATAGAAGTGTACATGAGCAAATGATTGACATCGCTTCGGTCATGCCGCCTGTCTTCACACAGGCTGATTGGCTAGTTCTTCTTGCAACGAGTCAATTTTAAAAGAATAATTAAAATAAAAAAAATAGAGGCATTAAATGGGGCCAGTGAAGGTTGATTTAAACATTTTTTTTGTTTCAAGAGCATTTTAATACTATTCTGCTGTCAGGTCGTAGAGACAGTTTTTAAACATAAACGACAACATTGTTTTTTTTGAAAACGGCAAATTCCAGCTTTAAACCCACAGACGTTTATTATAGATGAAGTTACATTATAGAGGTACGTTGGAAAGTGGCGTATAGTGTATGTTTAAAAAAATTCCCAATCTATTAAGTCTGTGGTACTCAACTGTTGTCACCTTGGGACCTGCATTTCCCTATTTTCACAAAGTCATGACCCACTTTGGAACTTTGAGAACAATAATCAAATTGTGTTGCTTAAAAAAAGCCTCTGAAAACACATGTATATTCTCTTTATTAACCAATACTACACTAGGCTAAGCTTACATGTTCAAATGTAAATTCATAGCACATAAGGAAACTGAGCATGTATAAAAATGAATAAAGTAAAATCCATACAGCCATTTTTTTGAGACCGCTTATCCTTATTAGAGTCACAGGCGATCTGGAACTAATCTATCTATCTATCTATCTATCTATCTATCTATCTATCTATCTATCTATCTATCTATCTATCTATCTATCTATCTATCTATCTATCTATCTATCTATCTATCTATCTATCTATCTATCTATCTATCTATCTATCTATCTATCTATCTATCTATCTATCTATCTATCTATCTATCTATCTATCTATCTAGCTATCTAATGTCATTTGTTCAATAATGGTAAAGACACCACCAGTACTTACTCTGTCAATAAGGATTGACTTTACTAAGAATGCCTAAAATTTAAAATCATCAATAGTTTAAGCATGGGAAACATTTACCCACATTAAACCAAGGCGATATAAAAAAAAATATGCTAAATTAGATTAGTCTTTTAGGGTTTTTGCCTCAAATTATATGAAAATGACCCATATAAATGAGAGGACTACATAGTGCATTAGAAAAAAATACAAAAATGATCTTCTCTTCCTCCAACAGAGGGTAGTAGTGCATAATATTTAAATGTAGTCGCTCCTGCAAAAAAAAAAAAAAAAAAGAAGACCCCTCATATGTCACTCTTAAATATTGCATTATTAATACCTACTTAGGAATCAGTTAACGAGATATTGACATGTTGCTGTATATAAACAAGGTCAGATGGAAGAGCTGATAGCTGTGTTGCTTGGAGACATCTGGCACTAATGACTTGTCACAATAAACCCCCCTTGGGCCCAAGGGAATCTCCATCAGTGACACCTACAAAGACGTGACTGAAGGGCCTTCGTTTTCATGTTTACTTGTCAGCTGTCTTCAAAATGTCAGTCTCGTGGAGGACTGATATTTGTGGAACGCGAGCTTTTGCAGCCAGATGGAGGCGCTCATATAAATATAGTAAGCATATAAACACGCCTTATGGACGTGAGTATACAAGCAGGGGGGTAGTCCTGTTACTACACTGATGGTGCAAGTCTGTTTAGCGCTATCCTTTAGGTATCATACTACACTGTTTGATTCCTCGAATGAGGGGTGCTGATAAATTTATGCAAATTGACCAAACATGCTGCTAAATGTAATGAGATAATACACACATTTGTCTGTAGACATAGTGAAACTGCATGCAGCTCACCACCCAATGTTATTTTTAAAAAATGCTCTGTTCCAAGTGTCTGTAAAAAAAAAATATATTTTTGATCATGAGGAGGCTCAATGTGTAGTAGTGTAGTGTTACAGGTGCTTGTTATTCAAATGACCTTGATTGCTGTAACATGTGCCATTGCTACGTACAAGTTTCGCCCGTCTTGCATGTTTAAAACCAAAAAGACAACTTTGGGTGTTTCCATGTGTTGATCATAGTAATATAGAAAATATTGCCATTTTAGAAAACCATTTTGTACCCGCTACCCTTTGACAATAGAAAGAACTACATTTGCATATTGAACTGACATTGAATGAAACTGTGATTATGATGGCTTGATACGAGGACCTGACATGATATACTGATGTTTTGGAGATAGCTTTGTTTTCAGAGGGTGTTTAGCGTGGAAGACAGTGAAATTTTGCGACACGCTGTAAAGACACTCTCACCCTCATGCCAGAAGCACCTCCTGGGTGCCAAAGGGATGAGATTTTTACATTTTTTTTTTCAAGGGAGACTCAACATATGCATGCAAGATAGTGGACATAATGTTCTGCTCAGGGGTCACAATACACTATATATATATATATATATATATATAAATATAATAGGGCTGTCGATTGATTCATTTTTAAAAATCTTATTAATCTTTTGAGTTTCGTTTAATCGCAATTAATCACAGGTGCCAAATATACCACACATACTACCACATTTTGCTTTAAGATGGTATTTTAAACTTGATGTGCTTCAATGAAAAGAGAGTTCAGTGCTGCACTGTATGCAAATCACCTTTGTTTTCTCGAAGGTCCCATTTTGTTGACTTTTGAAGCAAAATTTGCCGCCGAGCAAACCAGTCGAAGTCTCCTCCCTCATCTTTGCACTGCCGTAAGCATTGACCGAATCACTGACTTTATAGCAAGCTGCGCCGCCTTTCAGATATCCATCCGAGGTTAAGTTAAAGGAGCGTGTGTGACTAATCTGAGTGAATACATGATTAATGCGATTTATTTTGTGATTAATCATTGGTTAATTCTTTCATTTTGACAGCCTTTATATATATATGTTCCTATAAAAAGGCATTTATGGATGCTATGTATTGAGTGGACTCACTGCAGTGATTTTTTAATTTCTGGTCTTACCCTAAATTTCCTGTTGTTGCATTTTTAAAGCGAGGTAGTGTGGCTTCGTAGCAGCTCCACAGTAACAGTATTCTTGTTTTCATTTGCACCCAGGCACCATTGAACTACATCCACATTATGCCACAACTCAAATGCATTATTCTGCTCAATACAACACTAACATGGAAACAGGAGTTCAGAACATTCAGAGACAGATACTTCCATCCCATTATTTTGTTTTGTTTTGTAAACATAACATTTAGGAGTCCATTAATTGTCCACATAGTTTATTTATTTCGTAAAAATACCCACCCCTAATTGTTGCATGCAATTTTCGTGAACATTGATTAGCCTATTGCCGGTGTTGAATCCTCACATATCCTCGCATCTCCAAAACCATCACTTTTCAGGAAACAAAACAAAAAATGGCCACCAACATTGCATCGTCAAAGAGAAAAAGCCACCCTTGATTGGTCAATAATTTATAGACGTGACAGACCCACATGGGAACTGACCAAGTATGGCTTTGTGAAAATTTTTTAAATGCACCACATTTGCACACTTTCTGCCCAAAAGTGATGAAATACGACATTATCTAGTTAAGTTAGCAACAAAGTAAAGGTCAAATTAGTTAAATGAGACTAAAACAGAATAATAATAATAATTACTTAATTTTACTGAGACATGTTTACATGCACAAACTTCAAGATCTTGAAAAATTCTCTGTAAATTTGCATTAGCTGCTGGCTAACTATCCTCGGACGCTAAAAATAATTCAGTGTTGGAAATTCAAATTCCAACTGTATCCCACACACACCTTTCATGAGGGTGCAATCATTTGTGCATAGGATTGAAAAACACAGGCTTATTTCCAGCAAATATGGTTATTTGCAGTGCTCGTATGCTAAAAACAGTACCACATGCATGGGCTCTAACAAATTAAAGGAAATATTAAAATCAAAACAAATGTAAAAAAGTTTTGTTTTTTTTTATTTAGGAAGGATGGAAAGAACCTGCGGTTGATTCAACACATTTCTGACGACTTTGTGTTGTTTTTGCCTTCAATTTGTCTCGTTTGCCACACAACTTTTTTGCCCTTTAGTGATGGACAAATGAGTATTGGTTTGGAATTAATGAGTCACTAATGTCTCTGGGGCACATGTGAGGCATTCAGGTTTTAATCAATAGAATGTTATTATTAAGCGGTTTAGGAAAAAAGTATCACAGCCATGTTTTCTCTTTACCGTATGTCAACTTAGATTATCATAAAAATCATCCTATTGGATGAAGGATGAACAATTATTGTAGTTATTTCCATGCAGAGTTCAGGTAAAGGACCTGCTTTCCAATTGGTCAACCGTTGCTGACTTCAAGCCAAAAGGTTAATGCTTGTGTGTACGTGTCCACACAACACTGCAAACATGTGCGGCGCAATGTGAATGTGTTTCCCTCATTAACTGGCATGGGCCTCTTGTCCTAATTAGTGGCACTGAGCTTTGGGTGGAAAAAGTGAGCTCGGGCAGACGGGCAGTGATGGAGCAGAGCTTTGCAGTGCCATGCAAAAGTAGCTGCCAGTTCAAAGGCCTCGGCTACCTGCATGTCCTCATCCTAATGCAGTCAGTCCAATGAGATCTGATCTTAAATGGATGAAGTTTGCCTTAAGTTCCTGTCAAATAGGCAAAGAAGCAAAACATAGGTTCAGGTCAGGGGCAAGTGTATTGCTGAGATCTCCCACCAAATCCTCTGGTAGCCGCTCAGCAGGGGACAGGACCCTGGCGTTGATGTAGGGCCAATAAGGGCAACAAAGACTGTTTTGTGCCACTGTGCTACGCAGAAGCTAACATCCAGCAAGCCCTGTTTAGGATGAGGTTGCGAGGAAAATCACTCGCATTCCCAAAACTGTTTCCATGTGTATATTCAAGGTCACTGACTTAATTTTTTCGTCACTTTTCAAAAATTAGGTGGGGGTTCACCATCAATAGTCAAGGTTGGGGATGAATGCTGCATTTCAGAAAAGTTGGATGTCAGGAACTTCAAAAAGCCAACGAGAAGAAGAAGGTTGACGTTCCTATAATTTTAATTTGAACTCGGAGTAAATCATTGGACAGTGAAAACCCCCGAGATTCGCCAGGGTTTGGGACCAAGCCCCTCAATAAATCCCAAACTAGTATCTTAAAACACATTATAGTCTCCCCCCACATATTCGCAATTTGCTACCCACAGATTAACCTATTTGCTGTTTTTTTGTTTTTAAATAACCTATCCTTCATTATTTACTGAAAAACTCGCTTATTGTGTGTCATACCAAAGCCTGGGAAAATATAAAAGTAGTGCTTTGGCACCATCTTGTGGGATCTTAGTGCCAAGAAACTATGCTGAAGTGAGTTGAGGACCTTCACGTAGTGCTTTGCCACCATCTGGAGGGGAGTCAATTACTCAACTATTTTAACTTTTCCCACAAATTGCCCACAAATTGTGAGGAAACAGTAATATTTCTAAATCATCATATATTGCAATTAAAAAATGGCTTACAGAAGATTGGATTTGAAAAAATGCACCAGAAGTATAAAGACTCTGGTGTGTATGTTGTCGCTTTGCAACACACACCCACACACACACACACACAAATTATATATATTATATAATTCTATATAGGAATTAGCTGCAAATATATCATATTGAAAGACTTTCCCACCTTTTGTTAGTTACATACACAAGCACAATTAATGCATTGAAGTTTGTGGGTAGGTAGAGTATATCACTACAGTTGCTGTTTAAAGTTATTTGGGCAAATTTATTTATTTTAAAACGATCAAGGCTTACATAAAAAGGAAGACATTTTTTTGTCTGTCTATCTTTTACTGCAACGTCTATGCTTCTGAATGCCATTACAGGTTTTTTTTTCCCTGTTTGGCAGGCTACAACTAAATAAACAAGTTAGAGCAACTTTGGATGGCCGACACTTCCTCAATACACGAATTTCCCCAGTAGGAAAACTCAAATATTAATTAATTTCATTAGTTTAAACCTCCATTTTGCCAGTTAAAATACAAATTTCCCTATTTTTGGCCACTTCTGATTGTCAAAGCATGCTGTAAACAATTCCGATTTAAAGTTGATGCGTCAAACTGGTTTGAAATGTGAGTTCCCTAAAATAGATTTAAGTGTCAGATACCCTCTTGAACAATAAAGTCAACTCAAGCCAAGAAAGAAATTAGATGTCTGTAAATAGTGACTGCTTCTCTGTGGGTTCCCAACCTCAAGTGACCCCTTTTCATATCATGCATAGCAATTTCATTCACAATCCAGAATTCATTTTGACAGCTCGAGCGCCACTTGAATATAGTGTACATTTAAGTAATCACCACGCATGGCCCTTTTTCCATGATATTTATTCATTACATGACGCACTTGGATAAAAGAAATGTGAATAACTGTCATCATCCTCTGAAAGAAAAGCTTTTCCATGTATATATTCAAAGTTTTTCCTTGGTTCTGTTCATTTAATGAAAATGAAAATATAAAAAAAAATGCATTTAAATAGACACTATTAAAAGAAAACAAAAATCAGTAATGCAAATGGACCGTTCTGCACAGGTGTTTCCTGATGAAAATAAAATGTGTGGTGAATAATTTTTTTTCCACAGTCACAACTGGACAAATCTGTCAAACGCTTAATGGTTTACTTGCTTACTTCCTAATGTCTCTACAGCATTTGATCACTGTTCCATTTATTTTAATTAATTTCGGGAAATGAAAGTCACATTCTTGTGTGGATCGGTAAAAGCCAGTAAATGTAACATTGGAGGCGATGTGTTTTTCCATGGCACGTGCAGGATGTCCAGGAAATGTCTGGCCGCAGCTGCATGAGTGGCTTGCGACCTCTGCACTCTGCGGATGCTTGTTTTCAAACCCTTTCGGCAGCTGTCGTGTGTCCGTCCCTGAGACTATCCCACATGACTTATGGGTGAGTGGCACATATAGACAAACAGCTATTCACATGCACATTCGAACATGGGCAATTTATGGTCTTTAATTAACCTAACTTGCATGCTTTTTTTTGAATATGAGAGGAAGCATAAGTACCCGGAGAAAATTCATGCAAGTACGGGGAGAACATGCAAACTCCACACAGGAGGGCCCGAGCCGAGATTTGACGTAGTAGAATGAATAGTGAGATGAAAGAGACGAGAGAGAGCTAATGGCCCTGAACATACTTTGAAAGAGGCTGAGGATTTGTTGAAGCTGAAGGAATTCATCCCAGCGTGCTTTTCATTTACAGAAGGCTCAAGTGAATGCAGCGAGACCTACAAAACAAGCAATAAGTGGCGGTGGCTGCAGTGAGGGGGTCAAAGGTGGAGAGGAATTGCTCGGAAATCTATTCATCTGTCCAGCTTCTGCTTGCATGATCCACATATTGCCCTTCTGCCTGGCGAAATCCCGAGTAACCCTGAGCCAGTATCAGTAAACTATGACAAAAATAACATGACTCTTTGACAAGGTTCTATTTTTGATCGAAATTGCCAACCCTGCCCATAAACGACAAAACATTAGTGAGTGCACTCTCACTCGGAAGAATGATGGAGTTGATAAGAGTGCTGAATGCGTTTAATGATCAGTGAAAGTTAGTGAAAGTCATCGTTGTATAAGTGCCACTCAAAAATGCCCAAGCACTCACTCTAGCCTGTAGTGGTACTTTTCTTTTTCTCTTTTTTCTCCTTCTTTTCAATTTCTCAAAATGGATTCATAAAAGGTTCTTTGGACAGGTTTATTAAGACGTTTGATGCACAAAGTCACTATTGCTTCCAATTTCTATTTCAGTGGCAACAGAAGCACTATAGTCGTTTACATCTAGACGGCGCTGCTCACATCTATATCTGCTTTCTCATTTAAAATGTATACAAGTATAACCGTGATTATGCGGTACTTTCAGGGAATTACCGATTACTAAAAACTGATTCTTAAATAAACCGTGTTTATGTTTGTTTGAATGCCGTTATCCGTGGCTATGAAGTCACTGTCATCCGATGAGTGCACAGCTCAGACCACAGCCTGGAAGTATCCAATTAGCAGTCGACCATAATGATAGCTCCGGAGTTCTAAATCTTCATGGAGACACAACAAACAAGAAGTGTGAGGACAATGCCCGAGCCATTACCTTTGGATTACTTACTAGATTATTTTCCGCTCATTTTCTTGTGTATTCAGTACTTCGAAAAACAACATGGTCAAGGGAGCACTCCCTGATGACACACAATTTTGTCCTCGCCCGGAAAAATTGTGTTCATGGAAAATTGAGCGAATTGGGCGTCAGGTGAAACCTCACCTCGACGTTAACCGTAGGTGTCATGTCGAGGTCAAAAGAAAGGTTACAGGGAGAGATGGTGGTTGTATGAAATGTAAATGTATAAATTATAATGCATATTATGGAACATGTTGCTTTTAATTCATATTCATGGAGGCTCGCTTTTCTCTTCAGACTTGATTGGGCAGTTTGAGACCCTATTGAGACTCCAGTTGTCATGGTAATGAAAGCCGTCCTTGGCATTATATGGGTTTGGACATAACCGCCCCCCAAAATCGAGCAATTTCAACCAGTGTTCGAGTCAATGTTAAATACGCTGTTATTATTCATCTATTGTGTATTTTTTACTGAAGAATGTCAGTAGCT
Organism: Phyllopteryx taeniolatus; assembly: GCF_024500385.1. Classification (NCBI taxonomy): domain Eukaryota; kingdom Metazoa; phylum Chordata; class Actinopteri; order Syngnathiformes; family Syngnathidae; genus Phyllopteryx; species Phyllopteryx taeniolatus. The sequence continues at coordinate 7,570,868 of NC_084519.1, read as the reverse complement.
GTTTTTTAAAGACACCTTGGAACTGTTTTAATTTGCCAAATGAGTCTCCTTTATGCTGGCATAGTTTAGCAGGTACTGGTGCAGACAGACAATGAATAAGAGATACTTCGTGAAATCATGACTGCAGCTCATGCATGGGCAGGGTTTGTACTAAAATGAAGCCAATTACATTTTGTTTTTGCATTGTACAATTGTAATTGTTTAAAGAAATAATAAATAATTATGATTATATTACATATTCATTTTAATCATAACAATGTGATATACCGTTTCTCCTCACCAGGGTCGCGGGTGAGCTGGAGCCTATCACAGAGGACTTTGGACGATGACACTCGAGTGGTTGCCAGCCAGTTGCACGGCACTGTCATGTGCCAGTTCCATCACTCGGGCTGTTTGAACGGCGTTGCACCCCTGGACAGAAAGCCAGCGGGGACAGGAAGTCAGACAAACACTCAGAAATGACATTATAAAAAAAAAAAAAGATATGAGAAGAGAGACTTCAATTTATACACATTCAATTCACATTTAATCTCTATACTACATGAAATAAAAAAGACATGAAAACTGTTTGGGTGTATCGCATACCTAGAGGCTAACATCAGTTCTTGCACAGCCACTGTATGACTGGCTTGCGACCAATAGGATCCTCATCCCTACACCAACCCTTGGCCTTTAATCCAGTATGCTGCTGCGGTTTATCCGATGGAAGACTAAGCAGCCCTCAGGCCTCCATTCTCCTGGCCACAGTTAGACAGCACGCCCTGTTATTCCCCACTCCTCAAAGTCATATTGCACACCATCAAAGTGTCAGTCACCTATGTTTAATCAGCAGGAAAAGGCCTCATTATGGTTAGCAGGCACACAAGCCCCAACCAGGAATTTCCAAAGACATGTATAACAGGGATGCCCCGATCAGGTGTTTGAATCCATAGAGAAGCGCTGTAATATATGCCTCTATTTGTTATGCATTATCAAAATTAGTATCATCTTTTACTCGGCTGATTGCAAACCTAAATATTCAAAAATATAAAAAAAAGCTGCAAAGCTGTAAATTTATATGTGGATAACCACAAGCCTTTTGGAAGTGCTTGGGTATTAAATGTTGAGCTGTGTGGTTATGTGCCTTGTCATAAATGGGGCAATTTTGAGGCCCATCGTGAATATAAGCAGGTTATGATTTAATGGAGACATTTGACATTAATGGTTGGCTTGTGGAACTTGAAATAGAAAGAGGAAGTGGACGACACCCCCATCTGTATCTGCTCTAGCTCAACTTTTGGATGTCGGAAAATTGTCTTTATGAGGTCCTACAGTTTAAACTTGGGTCAAGGAAGAAATGACTTTTTGCATTTCTATTTTCATATACTGTACATAGTTGATTTCTATAGTTAATTTTCATAATTATATTAATTACATGTGTATACTGTGCCTCACCAATGATTTTTTGCTGACATCACGCGCCCATTGATGGGGTGATCTGTTCTGCGCGTTTACGTTGCACTCACATTGGCCGATATCGGATATGTATCAGATTTTTAGCCACATTTGGAATGCTGCCGTTATGTGACACTTGAGAGCCAAAACAATCGGAATTGTGTCACTTGAACAATACAGTAAATACAAATTTAATTGTACTGAGAATGTTTCGCATTAGCAATGGTCGGACAACTGGAAAATAAGTAAACCCATGTTAACGCTGAAACAAAACAAAACAAACAAACAAAAAAAACACTCTTCAAACACTCTCAGGTTTAATGGTTGGATGGATGTGATGAATAAATAGATGTGCTTCAGGTTAGTGGCTGCACGAATAAATCTGAAGTCGGCTCTAATGTGATGAAAGTCAAGTCAAAGTCGATTAGTTAATGACGTCACTGATATTTTTTTCAGTGCAGTACAGTGGTCTCCCGCCTTTTTTGAACTAATCACTAGTTTCACGTAAAGACAGAAGAGAGATCCTGAATAATAATAATAATAATAAAGGACATTTAGGCATATGTTATCCATGATGACTCCAACTTTATGCGTTTAATTCGACTGTATTGGTTGATGAAACAAATATTATGAAAATGAAACAATGATATACACTACATATAAATAAAACTACTATAGGCCTATATACAGATGTAGAATTTCAACAAGAGCAGTAGACAGACATGTTTGCTCAACCCTGGCAACGTATTTGTCATAAATCATACTTTAGGGAATGACAAAGCATAAGTAGGACTTAATGAGAACAAATTGTTGGTAGGAACTGTTAGTGAATGAGGCCCATTGTTTGTTGTTGTAAGAATGAAAGTAGCCAGTAGCGCCTTTGAAATTTCTAATGAAAGTCACATCCATGGCAGACAGTGTACAGGGCTACTTGTCGTGTTTATTTAAGCTTTGGCTGCATGTGGCTTCCACTTCGGATTGTGTTGGCAGTCACACTCATCAAGATTCTTTCCTTAACACGTGACGACGACTTCACACACCACAAGCAACACTCAACAAAGTCAAGAGCCACAGACGCTGCTATGACTCTGGTCATTGCCCCTCCTAGTCCCCCCTTATGTTTCCTCTCATCCGGCTCTTGGAAAGGTGAGCAGGTGTGACTGGAACAGCAAGCCTCATTCAGAGGAGAAAGAAGTCCCAGGGCAGAAAAAGAACCCCAAAAAAAACATTACACCTTGTCCTCATCTTTACTGTACAGAGATTTACAGCCTTCTCCAATCAAAAGCAGATTTTCAGATTACAATTTTGACCAGGCCCCTTGGTTGTTAACCCAGCAAATCCAATTAGATGAGCGACAGGTAAATCGTTCATGTTTTCCATGCTGGCATTTATACTAAAAAGAGGAGTGACAGGTAAAAGTTTTAAACTTTTGCAACAAGCTGTGATTTGAAATATCTAAAGCTCACCAAAAACAGTCAAACTCAACCTCACATGTAGGCTCCATTACATGCATCATAAAACAAAAAGGGGCCATTTACACAAGACCATTATAAAGTCAAAATGATGAAGGATACAGTCGCATGGCTATTTGTTTACATTACATCTGTGCTGCGGAGCCCACCATAATGTGAAAACCGGTCTCAAAGTGGAAGTGCTTGAAAGCGATACCGTTAATCTTTCTAACGAGTAATGCCGTAACCGAAGGTTAACATTACTGTATCAAACGAGAAGGTATTAAGCGGCGTACACACATACCGATGACAGGGCCGAAATTTGAGCATTTTCTCCCCTTTGCCATCAAAGTCAGCAAAGGCCCGATTCTTGATTGTCTCTGAAAGATCATCCTGACGATTATCCAATTATCCTGTGGTGTGCGGTGTGTTAAGAGTGATGTTTCCATCCCAGTGTCATGATTGGGTATAAAAGGAGCATCCCCGAAAGGCTCAGTTGCTCACAAGCAAGGGTGGGGCGAGGTTCACCGCTTTGTGACCAACTGCGTGAGCAAATAGTCCAACACTTTAAGAAAATATATATATAGAAATAGATGAGACACAGGTGCATAGAAGAATATGAGAGCAGGCAAAGCTTTGATTAGCTGACAGATAGGGATGGGGAGGGGCTAAGGACAAACAACACAGGTGAAAGCAATAACAGCTAAGTAACCATATTATGAATAAAAAACTGTGAAATCGAAACAGTACATTGAAGTTAGATTGACATGTCAGTAAGGTATTCATTTGACAATCTTGGGCATTGTGGTTGTAGTTTGCAGTATATATAATGTCATATTGTCATATTGTCTTATAGAGTATTTTGGTTAAATTAGCTACATGAGAGATTCAAAAATAGCTTTTGTATTGTACAGCTCTTGTATTGGACAGCATTACATGCCTATATGTTGTGCAAAGGGACATAATGTTTACTGGTTGTTCCACTGTTTACTGCTGCGTCTTCTGCGAGAAAAGGGTAAAAAGTCAAACAAGAGTAACGAGTTAATCTTCTGGTATCCAGGTCCCAGGTGATATGCTGATATTATGCGCCATGGTGGCTCATGCGCTAAGTAGTGACACATTTTTTTTCCTGAAAAATTGTACGTCAAATTCTGAATTGTATCATCTCAAATTAAAATCACATTTTTCTCCAACCACTTTTGAACATGTGTAGTGCTTGACTTTGCGTTACTTCTTACCAAAGTGTTATCAATTGACACGCTTTTTGCCTCCATGATTAGCTGTGCGGGGCTTGTTTCGGCACCGAATTAGTTGAGTTTAATAAATCACAGAGGGACTGGCAGCCAATAAAGCCGCTAGAATCCACTTTTAATGGCAGTAAGGCTTGTGTTCTGTCACTCACAGTCACTCACTTCTCCGTTGCTTCCCATTGTTTCCCCCCCAGGACATGGCAAACAAAGCTTTAGGCTTTGACCTGAAAACCACGGTTGCGGTTTTGGCAATCACACTCATAATTTGTCCCCTGTCGCGCCATGTCGTGGTGGATTTGTGCTCTCAGAATTACTTTGCAAGTGTGGTCACAGTGGTTAAAATGACATGAAAGTGATATATTGCATTTTTGCCCGAAGGAAATTATAATATTTATTGAACCTCACGATGCATATAGTCTGTGCAAGGTATAAATTTACTGTCTCGTGCGAACGCAAAGGAGGTCACGTTCGTCTGAGGCAGTATAGAAGCATCACTTAAAAAATGATGATGCTGAGGAGGCACAGGTAGGGGTCCTTGATGTCTCAGTGATGTTGCTTTTAGGTAAAGGAGAAGATTGTGCACGTGCAGCACACAGTTCACCTTAGAGGTCAGCGTGCATGTGAGACCTGAGACGAAGAAAGGTGCCGAATGGAGTCAAGGAAGTGAAGTCGTGGTTGCCAGGAAGCCCCTCCCTCCCAGCGGAGATATATATACACAACACTCCGGAGGCTATAATCACGGTTTCTTCTACTATGTCTTTAGGATTGTGGAATGGAAGTGTTTATCATAAGCTTGTGGACATGGGACAGGAATAAGTCAGTGGCAGCGCAACATGAAACAGCCCTCTGCTGGTCACACAGGAGCTACACATAGACTTGGGGGATATTTTGGGTCAGCATCTTCTCTGCCTATTTTGAGAGCCTTTCCAAACTCTCTAATCATAGGAACATGAAGGCTCATGTTAATTTTTTTGCTGAGCTGATGCTAAGTGAGCAGTTTTAGTACAGCTGCATATACACTCACTGAAAACTTCAGTGGGCACACCTGCACTTTGTTGCGCTTGCATGGTGGGCGTGGGGCAGGGTGGTTAAGTTTTCGAGTTGCCTCACTTTGCCTGTCTTTCAAAAATCTCTTTTATATTAAATACAGAGGAGTAAAAGGAGTATTGTGTAAATCCTCATATATTGGCGTATATATAATTATATATAATAATACAGTAAATTCATAATAAATATTCATATTTGAATATGTACAGATTAATAATACTAAGAATAATACATTCACATATTATTTATATAATTAATATACATAATGAATTAATAGGTGCATTGTCCACTTAAAAAAAATAGACAACTCACCGCAAAATTGCAGGTGGTGCTACTGGGCAGCTGTAATTATTTTCGTAAAGTCATGTTTCCAGCAGGCGGCACGGCGGCCGACTGGTTAGAGCGTCAGCCTCACAGTTCTGAGGACCCGGGTTCAATCCCCGGCCCCGCCTGTGTGGAGTTTGCATGTTCTCCCCGTGCCTGCGTGGGTTTTCTCCGGGCACTCCGGTTTCCTCCCACATCCCAAAAACATGCATTAATTGGAGACTCTAAATTGCCCGTAGGTGTGACTGTGTCTGTGAGTGCGAATGGTTGTTTGTTTCGATGTGCCCTGCGATTGGCTGGCAACCAGTTCGGGGTGTGCCCCGCCTCCTGCCCGATGACGGCTGGGATGGGCTCCAGCACGCCTGCGACCCTAGTGAGGAGAAGCGGCTCAGAAAATGGATGGATGGATGGATGTTTCCAGCAAGCGGTACTGTTTTTCTGCACTACACCCAGATTTGTTTAAGGGTTTCCACTGCAGGTGTGTCGACCGGACTGTCATAGTGCGTCAATGTGTAAATTGCTTTGAGATAACCTCTGTTGTGAACTCCTTCAATACTGTAGTGTGACATCGTAGCAACAGGACAGCCTGTAACTCACCACTGAATTCAACAGAGACACAGTACAGTCGAGTGCTGTGTGTGGCAATTTCTAAAACAAGCTATCAAAATGTCTTTCATCAGATGTCTAATCATCTCTCGGTCATATTTATTAGAATTTTGTTTCTTCTCATTCTGTACCTTCTTCAAGTAGGAGAGCTTTATTATGAAACTTTTTTTTTCACCATTTTATTTTATTTATTCTGGGCATGGCTAAAATGGGGCCCAGTGATGCACTTTGGACCTGGTATGAGTTGCACCTCCCCACCATATAAGAACTTGAGTGCGACATGCAGTTAGCTAGCTAGCAATGCCTACACCCCAAAAAGGCATCTTCCCTCTGGTGTTGATCTTCTAGAGTGCCTCGTTGTTGGATATGAGTTCATGAAAGTCACAGAGACATAGGCGGAGCAGCAAAGCGGGCAGAAAAAAAAATCCAATATGACAGCTAATGTGTGGACTGGGGCTTCGCGCTGTCGGGTCTGCTTTAGAGTGCCTCGTTGTCAGCCATGTGTACGCATATGTCACAGGGAAAAAAAATGCAAAAGAGGGAGGGGAAAAAAAGTCTGACAGCCATTGTGTGGAAAGAGGCTTGGCGCTAGCATGGCTGCATTAGAGCAAATAAAAAACTAGTAAATTCTATTAAATCTGGCACAAGTATCATTTGATTAGAATTTTAGAGGTTCTTTCATCAAGCTAATATTGAGACTGAGGTGCCTGACACTTGTGTTGAAACTGGAATCTGCAGATTTTGAAAGAGTCCATTGTTTTTGGTGCTTTAGATTGATGGACTCAATCAGTCTTTGAGCTGTCAACAGCTACTCCAAGTGGTTAAAAAAAAAAAAAAAAAAAAAAAAAAAGACCAGCTCGTTAATCAAATGTGCTTCCATGTTTTGATGTCTTCAGAATAGCCATTATAGAGGCTGGCTCGACAACATTGTTTTGTGTGATATGAGATCACGTCTGCCTCTGGCCCCTCACCCAAACACAGCCCGAGGGGGTCACCAATGGGAGGTAGTCGGCCCCTCCCTCAAGGCCACTAAGCTGGGTGACACGGCTGTCAAACAAAATCTCAGCGCTTCCCTAAGTCCTTGTTGCTAGGGCGGAACATGAGGAATGTCGCCAGGCGACAAAGGACGATGAGTGACCTGATTTCTCCATACGCTGACATTTGTGAGTTTGCATCCTTGTCTGGGAATTCTTGTCATTGGAGCCGGTTTGGTTCAGACAAAGACATACCAACGTTTTTTTTTCACACGTCACACACAAAAGATAGTGTTGCAACCCTTCAAAATCTCTCAATCTGTCAAACCAGTAATGGGTATCCCAGATCTGTTTACCGTGGGTCTTTACAGCAGTGTGACCATTAGCTTTGGTCATGTACTAAAAGCGCTGCTAAAACCTACATTTTCCAATGGATTTTGGTCTTTGTACAAATACAAACTCTGTTTTAACGTAGCATAACGCTAAACTTGGACAAAATATGCTGGTCAAACTTCTTTGGTCAGTTCTTATCACAGGCTGTAATAAAAAAATTGAAATTGTCTTTACCTATTCCTCCAATCCTCTTCTAACACACATTGATAGTGTTTCCTTTGGAAAAATGAACATAGTTAATGGTTGTCCAATTGTGGTCTCGCACAATATGTTGGGAATAACTGCAGTTCAAAGATTTTGATGACTTAAATGTGACCTCAAAGTTTCACTTTATCTTTGTAATCAATAGCAAACTCCTTGTCATCTAGATTGAATGTTTTACATCTGATCATCACTTATGATGCAATAGGGCTCAATGCCAAATTATGTCAATCTGAGGCATTAGAAGACATAAGGTCCTTGTTTACAGACTGAATATTTCTACTTTTAAATGAGCCTTTGTTTGATTAATGACTGTTTATGGCCTTCAGTGACCAAATCTGCTTAGGTGTGGTGCTACAGTAGCTAAATGCGCTGATCCCACACTTAATCTGCATTAGACTGCCACAGCGTAACTTGGTTTTATGTGTCATTCCGACACTCTGCTAAAACTAGTCAGACTGCAGTCATCCTTATTTATCACCGAGTTGGCGAAGTGAAGCACTTTGTGTAAAGTCCCTTCATATGACACGCGAGAGGAGAAGCATTTTGCGCTTTTTGTGTACCTTGAAACAAAAGGCCTTAATCTTACTTAAGAGGGTTATTTTTCTGAGACAAAACACTTCCTTTCCTGTTGCAGATCAGGGGGTTTAATTCAGGCTCACTAAGCATTTAAAAGACGGAAGTATGCAGAAGTTCACTACTGAATTGGCCTTGTATACTGTATTATGGAAACTATAGAATAACAATATTTAATTCTAGTGACAGACATTTCAAAATGGTTTTGAAACACTATGCCATGGAATGGTGGAAGTTCAACTTGTAGCTTTACAAGTTGGATGGATGGATGGATAAATATTTACTGTTTCTTACACATATTTTTAGTTCCAAGTTTAACTTGGGCTCGCACGTATAAGCTTTTTTATGCATTATATAAAATAGTAACGATCTGGGTTAACCATTACCTTGAGAGAAAGTGTAGTGTCTTTGCTTTTATTTGCTCACATTCACCACCAGAAACACCCCGAACTTGCGGCATCAGCCACGTTAATTGTGCGGTTTCTTCCAGGTCAGTCCAAAGAGATCACACCTGGACAATGCACCCACAGTCTGGCTACCCTGCGCCAGCCATATTGGAGTTTAACTGCATGCAGGCCATCCAGAAGCCCAACGAGAGGAATTCCCCGAGGCACTCCCAGGCAGTTGTCAGAGAGAAGAAAACAGATGCGAGCTTCCTGTCTCTCAGTCTCTTTCTCTGTCTGTCTCTCTCACAAATTTTCGGCGTATTAGAGTTTTAATCTTCTCGTTGCTTTCGCCCCTTGGTGTGGTTTGTTTTCTTATACATGAGCACAGTATGTCAAAATCAGTTGCAGATTAAATCAACTGAACGTAGCCTACAGTTGTAAACATACTCTGGTATGGTTGGGCGTGGTGAAAAAGCGACACCGACTCAAAATATGATGCAGATCAAATGAACCTGGTGTCTCTATTTCACAACAATTGAAGTATAATTCCGGTGCACACCAAATTGACAGTTTCGAGACTATAGTTCGGTTCCAGTTCCAAACAAACTCTGGTACACTTTGGCTGTGGTGAGAAAGTGAGAAACCAAACTTGAAATCTGACACGAACCATGGTGTGATTCCAAAGAAACTCTGTTTAAGTTGTATTAGAAAAGCATTTCAACATCAATCCACTCCATCAGGAAAATAAATTAATCAGGTTTGACTCTTAATGGCATGATGGTGACATACTGTAACTAGAGTATTGGTAGTAAACGGATCAGACTATTGTGTTGTCAAACACGTCTTTGGTTTAGTCGGTCATCTCATAATAATACAGTTTTGACTGAGTGAAGGTGGGCACCAACTTGCTATGCTGTTTCATAAGTGGTTGGCACTAATTGAATACAATGTAATTTGTAAATTTGGCAACTTGCTTGATGATGAATAGATGTCTTCATCAAAAAAAGTCAGCCTTGTCTTCAGTTACTAGAAAAGTTATGCACATAGTTTCATCTGTTGACCATGCGAGTGTCTTCCACTTTTTGGAAAGAAATGAAAAAAAATTTTTTTGCGGATTTTTTAGATGGTAGTAACTCCATAAATACAAAGGGCTTCCGTGGAGACGATAGAATTTCTTTTTTTATTGCTGCTTCTTATGCTGGATTGATCAATGTAAATGTAAGTTGCGGAATAGATTGGTGACCTCTTGCCCCGGTAGTAATAACAGTACAAAGGTTTAGTAATGATCCTGGTCACCTGAACCACAAAGTTTTGAATGGATAAAGCACACTAAACCTGGAGTCTTCCTTTTTATTTATTTATTTATTTTTGTTATGTCTCTGTCAGGGCGGCACGGTGGCCAACTGGTTAGAGCGTCAGCCTCACAGTTCTGTGGACCCGGGTCCAATCCCCGGCCCCGCCTGTGTGGAGTTTGCATGTTCTCCCTGTGCCTGCGTAGGTTTTCTCCGGGCACTCTGGTTTCCTCCCACATCCCAAAAACATGCATTAATTGATGACTCTAAATTGCCTGTAGGTGTGACTGTGAGTGCGAATGGTTGTTTGTTCCTATGTGCCCTGCGATTGGCTGGCAACCAGTCCAGGGTGTACCCCGCCTCCTGCCCGATGACAGCTGGGATGGGCTCCAGCACGCCCGCGACCCTAGTGAGGCGAAGCGGCTCGGAAAATGGATGGATGGATGTCTCTGTCACTGAACAATATACAGTATCTGCCTTCTGAACCATTATTTACCTTTTACACCCTGATTCTTCTTTATAGGAAATTCACAGAATTACAGAGGATTCTCTAGTAACATAGTAACACTTCAGATTCATTATTTGTCATATTAATGCAAAAGTAAAATTTTTTTTTCCATCCTGTCCTTTTTGGATAGTCATGCAGTATTGCGGATTTGTTGCAACAATTTTGCTGTCAAACAAGAGTTTTATATATATAAATTGTAATTGTTATGCTGTTGTTGTTGTTTTTCCTAATTTGCACACATTGGAAGATGAATTGGAATAAAAATAGTTCCCCATCTATTGCACTGCTGCCTACCGAAAGAAAAAATCCAGTTTCAGATGAAATAGAGCGAAATAGCAAGTTTGACTTTTTCACAGTCTGTGCTGGATGCCAAGAGGCGTCGACCACACAGTCCAGACCCACAGCTGTTTTGTTTTTAGCTCTTACGACCCATCGAAAACTTATTTGCGGTTCACTGAAACCACCCACTGCCTTCAACATGGCCCACTTAACTCGAGACACGATACCAGCTACAGATTTAAAAGGATCATTTCCACACTGACAGTCAAAGGCAACACCAAGATCACTGTGCTAGATTACTCTCTAAACTGGAGACACATTTGTGACTAATTCATCTTTCCACAAATATTGCATTTAACAGGCCTGACTACTATCAGTTGGCTTTAAATTGATTTATTGACAGGGATGCTGACTGGCCAACAAATGTATATGTTTTTTTTTTCTTTTCTTTTCTTTCTAATATTTGGTTACTGGATTCAATGCAAGCGGGAGCATTTGAGGCTATGGAAAGTCTGCCTGTTTGTGGCGGTCATACTTCCGAAACAGTCTTTTAGATAACAACATAACTACATAGTGGCTAAGTGAGCAGAACACTTTAAAAGTCCAACAATGTAATTACAGGAACTGGAGAAGAGATAAAATATAGACAATTTATATTAAAAAAGAAAATTTCCCACATCTCAAGGGGACGTTGTCGACTCGGGGCCCTAAAAATACCTGAACATAATTGGATAATTGATGGGATGGGCCAAAATTGGAGTTGCTCAAACTTTCGGTTACCATCGAAAGAAAAGTGTTTTTCAGGAGTTTTCAACGATTAAATGAAAACAATCAGTTAATGAAGTTATTAACTTCCAAAAGAAGTACTCTGTATTCTAAGGTGTAATTATTGGTTGAGGTACATGTTAAGGTGGAATGTTATGATTGATACTATTCCCATAAAATGACATCAACCACTAAAGTAGGATACCACGGAAACAATCCGTTCCGCACTCAAAATAACTGCCACGCCCATTTTTAATGATATTACCATATTATCATACTCCACATCCTTGCGTTATTAATATTTCACTTTTAGTATGGAGCCCGAATTTAAAGTCACCACGCAGCTTCAAATGCCCAGCCTCTGTGTCATTTGGTGGGTGTCACATATTATCTTTTTGGTTGTTTGTCTAGTGACACAGGCACTCACTCATCACAGCCCTTCTCAGCTAATTTGAAAAAGAGTCTACCATTCAGTTTCTTCCGCTTATCCGGGGTTGGGTCGCAGGGACAGCAAATTAAACAGGAAAACCATGACTTCCCTCTCCCTAGCCACTTCGTCCAGAGGGATCCTGAGGGATTCCCAGGCCAGCCGATAGAGTTCATCTCTCCAGCGTGTCCTGAGTTGTCCAAGGGGCCTCCTCGCAGTGGGACATGCCCGTCCTCTTCAGTAGTCTTTGTCATGGGGATGAGGAGGACCATGGGCTGGCTGTAGATGACTTTATAGCTTGGTGTGATGTCTTCTCTTGAGTTGAACATGTCGAACACCAAAAACATGATGATTGATATTCGGAAGTCTACCTCATTTCCACCACTAACTGTTCACAAAGGTGCTGATGTTGAGATCATTGACAGCTACAAATATGGGGGTGTGGTCCTTGTGAAAATGTGTTTCGAACCCCATGTTGATGTTATCTCCAAAAAGGTTCAAGCAAAGATTGTTCTTTGAGGAAAATGAGATAATGACTCTGTTTTGCAGAAGTTTTATTGAATCTGTTTTATCCGTTTGTATTATTGAATGTTTTGGAAATCTGAATTGGTCAAATGAGAATCATCTCGGTAGTCTTCTTAAAACTGCTGGGAAAAATCCCAGGAAGTCAGCAGGCGCGGGTAATGTCTATCTATAACAGATGTGTCCTGAGAAAGGCTAATGCTATTCTCGATTTTCCTAATAATCCACTTCGAAAAAAGTTTGAGCTTGTGCCCTCAGGCCGTTGTTTTAGGGCTCCTAGGAGGAAGACTGAAAGACTTCAGGTTTCATTTATCCCCAGTAAATTGTATTTACTAAATGCAATTAGTTGGTCATTTTCTTTTGCACAGCCACATGTTGCACTTTTTGCAATACGTGGCAGTAACTTTCCATTTTTGGCATGAGGTTTGGACTTAACATTTGTTTGTTATTTTGTGTACGTGTATGATATTTCTTATACAGGTATTGTGTGTTTTAAAAAAAAATCTTTATTATGTCTGACTGTTAGACATTTAAATGAGTCTTATTCTCACTGCTGATTTTGTCATTGTGCATTCACGGGCTTAAACACACATTCAATTGCTGAATTTATAATGATTGTTCAGATGCTCCCCCTCCCGTTCTCATTCAATGGACTGCTCCATCTTACTGCACCTATACAAACTTGCTTCAGGAAGACGCAGCGCTATAAACTCGTTGGCGTGGTTGTGAGTATGAAGCCGAGTGGAAAAGAGGAGAAAGTTGGAGGAAAGCAAACAGTTTTTTTTTTTAAACTACAATAAATTTCAACCTTTTTCACGGTGATGAATACACCTAATCGAAAGCATCAAAAGCAAGACCCAGCCACCATTATATGGTATATAGCACTGCTGTCAGTGTTTGCCAAGGAAAATGCAGTGGAGAAATGGCGTGACACGAGTGTTGATTTTCAACATGAAGTTTAAAGATTATCACGAAAAAGTATTGAAGCGGTCGAAATTCTGAAATATATTTAGTGTTGATTAATGTTCTTCTCAATTACACTAAAAGCGAGATGATTCTCATGTGAGGTAATAATCCTAAAGAAGAATTTTAAGAACTTTATCTAGCCCACAAAATAGGAGAATTTTCTCAAATTGAATGTTTAGTTTGCGATAGACATTCATATTCAATATTTTTGGTGATGAATATTATTCACTAGACCAGTTGAAGGGGAACATATAAGTGTGGTTATGAATCTATTAACTTAAGCAGTCAGATAATTGTAACAGATTTCAAAAGACCTTGTGTTGAGGTCAAGTATACAGTATCTGTTGTCAGTGCAACAGACAGATGTGGAGGGCCAACATGACTGGGTCTGCCTTTGGCCCCCCCCCACCCCCAATAACTAGCTATGGCCATGCCTCCAGGACGCTGCTGAGGGTGTAGACCTGTTCCACTCTTTCGTGGCCAGGATGAAAGCCACATTGCTCCTTCTGAATCTGAAAATCAACTTTGCTGAGGGACCCCCTTCTCAAGAACCTCCAAATAGACCTTACCAGGGAGGCTGAGGAGTGTGATCCTCTTATAGGTGGAACCCTAACCTTAACCCTAACCCTAACCACCCTTCTTAATAAGAGGGCGTAGCAACCCAACAATTGTGAATGAAGTTAAACTGTCTGTCAGCAGGATAAGTTGTTTTGTATATTTCTGTCTGGGTATTTGAATGATCTTTTAGACCTGTCGATGAATCAGCTGGGTAATATTTCACTGGCTGCATTTTTTTGTCACAGTCAGTTATATCTCCTGAGTATTTGTGTTGGTAATTAAGCCTTCACCCAGGGATGGTAAACCAAAGCAGCCCACAAATCAAATTGCTATACGGTTGCTTTTGTGTCATCTGTTTTGGACATTTTCTGCGGCCGTTCCATTAAGAGAAACATATTTCCATTGGAAGAAGTGGTCTCCGTTTGAAAACCTGTGACATGAAGCTGGCTGTGCATTTGTGGTTGAAGTTATTCAGAATGATGTTTTTAAAGGAGTGTGTGTCACTTCAAATTGTCTTTATTTTGTTTCCAAGCTCCATTATACAAAATCAAAAGCAGCAACCAGTATAACTGTGGTATTTTGTTTTGCTCCATAGCTCCCACTAGAGTTCTCCACTGTAATTTACATTTTAGCCACTGTAGATGCAAAACAAACAATAACAAAATATAGAAAAGTCCCAAATGATAACCTCCAACAAAATTGGCCTGGACACATCCACTTTTTAAAACTTAAAATGGTGCTGCCTGTTGTCTCTTTATAATTCTTACGGTATATCAACTACAAACTACTATAAACTACACAGAACATGTTTCTTTAGTGAAGATCTTGTCAGACCGACCTGTGTATTCTTTGTGTGCATGTGCCCTGCTGCAGCTGCAGCGCCGTATAAGGAGCCCACTGTTCTTTTAGACGTACGCATTCTGAGCCGGAGTCTGTAAATAATCCACGGAATGTCCGTAATTAGTTTGGTAATCATAAGCTCAAGAAAATCTGCAGGGAAGCAGACTTTATCGCTGTGTGAAAGTCTTCAGTGTGCATGTCTTCGGCAGTCGTTGACGCTGAAGCTAAAGAGTGTTCTGTGATATAAAATACCATTTCTAAAATTGCCACCATAAGAAACTGTATACTTGTATACAAGCACCAAGTGAGGCAAACCAGCAAAAGAAAGACGCATGATCATAAGATGAATTGATATTAACTTTCCGCATCTCCTCTCAGTAGGTTGACATAAATCAAGTGTGTTATTCATATGTCATTCCACATATTCCACCAGGTGTTCTTAGTTCAGTCATACACAGTATCATCAACCAGTGGATCTGTTCAGATCGGCAAAATTGCACTAAGCATCTATTTATCTTATCACAGTGTAATAAAATCCAACACGAGCTGTATCGAAAACCTTTGTTACAAAAAAAATAAATGAACTATCAGTTTAACTGTGGCGGCACGATGCACTAGTGGTATGCACATATTCTTCACAGTCGAGAGATTCTGGGTTCGAATTTGGCCTTCCTGTGTGGAGTTGGCATGCTTTCCCCCGTGTATGCATGCATTTTCTCTGGCTACTCTGTCTTTGTACCACATTCCAAAAACATGCTAGATTAATTACAGACTTGAAATTGCCCGTACATGTGAGTATGAATGTGTCACGATACAATGGTATCAATTTAGACTGGACCCAGAAGCAGGCAGAGGCTGAAGAAGTTTGTCGAGAATGGTTCATTGTGAAGGAATTTGGAGTTGGACCTTTGCGGCGTAATGGCGGGTTCGTCGAGACAGGAAACGTGCGGGAGGTGGGTGGCGTGAGCAGGTGGATGGGCTTGGCAGCGTGGTTGAAGAGCTCAGCAAGGCGGGGGAACACGGAAGGAGCACTGAGGATGAGGAAGAGGTCAGAATAATTGCAAACAAGGCGTAGGTTACGTGCGAGTGCAAAGCCGGTGTAACACGGATGAATGTTAATACTCTGGCGGAGGAGTCCTGGATCTGGAAGGCTTAAATGCAGGTGATGATGAAGGCTGATTGACAACAGGTGCGTGGCCAAGGTGGTGCTGATTACTGGGAAGGAAGAGAGAGAGGGCGAGAGGGGTGCAAAGCGCTACCCAAGCTCCAACAAAGGAACTACGGGGCATAGCTCATTACAGAATGGTTGTTTTTCGATATGTTGCCATATGTTCATTATTGTGGTTGGGGTGGTGTAAAACTACATTACACCACCCTGAGAGGTGTGTTTATTATTTTGATTACCTTGCTGGGTTACATGTCAGGGACAACATATTCCCATGATTTGGAATGAGATTGGAACAAAGGTAAAACTGGGTCAGAAACATGTGAAGCGAAACATGGAGATGAAAGACTCATGATGAAAATCCTACCCATCGTGTCAAACAGGGTGGGGGCAGTGCTATGGAATGGGCATACATGACTGCTACTGGAACATGCTTACTGGTGTTTATTGATGATTTGATTTGATTTGAGTCTCAATAGCTACGTGGACACAGTGGGCTGTATTAGTTTCAGAGATTCCACGGATGCTCCAAAAATGCATGTCTTTACCACAAAAGGCTGCAGCTTCAGATGAAAGGACAACAGCACTTTTCCCACTCTCGCAATGTGTGTTACACCGATATGAAGTTGTTTGTTGTGACTCAGTGATGGGGAAAATTCACACATCAATGCAAAGATGCCTCCCTTGCCTCCTCTGTCAAGCCCTGGGAGGCTGAGGGGCACCCAGAGGAGAAGGCCTGTGTATGTTTGTGTGTGTGTGTGTGTGTGTGTGTGTGTCCATTGTCAAGATATCCCATCTGCCCTTGGTGTTGAGAGCTTCTCCAAGGTGCACAACAGCCGGCTAGCTTGGATAGAGAAAAGACCCGATTCTTCTCTTCAAGCTCTGGTTTCTGTGCTCCTTTTGTTTGGTCCACCCGATGGAGGATTGCAAATGGGTCCAAGGGAACCCAACACTTCACATTTCTCATCGCCCCTGTCAAGGCTTGTCGCTGGAAAGAGCATTCACATGAAGAGCACAAGTACAATATTACCGTGATCCTTATTTTTGCATTGATTACCCATTAACCTGACATCCAATTCAGCATTAGCCTTAAAAAATAATGTACCCAGGTGGGCTGCTGAGTAAAATAATGTTGCTGACCCAGTATTGTAATGTGAGCTGGGTACCAGTTTGCCCCTGAAACACTGGTGTTGAATATTCCATTGGTTAGTCACAGGGCAGCCTCGTAACTCGAGCTGCTTGGTTAGGAATGTCACTTTTAAACACTGATTTGGCCATTAGATATGTGTGGCACCTTATCTGACCTCAACTTCAAAAGCTTTGAGAACTTGTCTTGTAGGCTGAAAGCTCACTGTGAACTCTAAGCACAGTTTCAATTTATTGGTTCTATTTTTTTACTGACTATTTGAGCTATATAGCAAGCCAATTGTTGTGACATTTTTTGTGTGTGATATTTTTTTTATCTTCTTATAGTCCATGTTGCGAATGTATGTCTTGTTTGCAAATCTGTGCATGCAGGTAGTCCACTACGGCTGCAACCACTACGGCTGCTCCTCTAATCGGTAGTCCTCTTCTCCTAATCAACCCACCATTCCCTGCTGAGCCAGATGGACTGCCATTCCAAGTGGTTATTGGATGTATGGAGGCATCTCCGTTAATCAGCTCTAACTGCTATTGGCCACAGGTTTTAAAAAATATTCTTTTTCCTTTCTTGAGTGCAGGCGCTTTAATGTGAAGGTGGCATCTCTTGATTGTACCAATTCAACATATTATTAGCAGGATTTGGCTTTGTTAAATATTTGTGTGGCTCGTGCTGGCACACAGTACCATCCATCAATTTATTTTCTGCCACTTATCCAGTCGGTGTGTGCAGGCAGCAACTTAAGCAGAGAAGCCCTGACTTCCAACTCCCCAGTCACTTCATCCAGCTCTTCCAGGGATCCCGAGACGTTCCCAGACCAGCCGAGAGATGTAATTTCTCCAGCGTGTCCTGGGTCTTCTCTGGGGCCTTCTCCCAGTTGAAACTGCCCAGAACACCTCACCACCGAGGCGAGACGCTCGAGAAACCTCATCTCACTTTTCTTGATGCTGAAGAGCGGCGGCACTACTCTGAGCCCCTCCCAGATGAGTAAGCTTCTAAGTCTATCTCTAAGGGAGAGCCCAGACACCCTGCGGAGGAAGCTCATTTCTGCTGCTTGTGTCCTCGATCTTGTTAATTCAGTCATGACCCTCAGCTAGTGACTGTCTTTGAGGGTGGGAACCTAGATTGGCCAATAAATTGAGAACTTTGGCTTTCGACTCAGCTCCTTCTCCACCACAACAGACTCATGCAGAATCTGCATCACTAATCCGACTGTCATCTGCTGCCGAATCCTTCCCTCACTCATGAATAAGACTCCAAGATGCTTGATCTCCTCCACTTGGATAAGGATCTAATTCCTGCACCAGAGAGGGCACTACACACTGTTCTGACTGAGGGCCACGGCCTCAGATTTGGAGGTGCTGATTCTCGTTCGGCTCTTGATGAAGCCAACATCATCGCAAAAAGCAGACGCAATACTAAATCCCTCAAATCGGACACATTCAACCCTCGGCTATGCCCAGAAGTTATGTATTATGGGGTTTGGTCCCCCATAATCCCAGGGCACCCTCCACTGGACTCGACAACGGACACGGTTGAACGCCCTCGCCAAGTCCACAAAGCACATGTAGTCTTCAATTAACCCAACATGCACGCAAGTAAAATGTAAACCACATAAAGGAGGGCCTGAGCTGACATTTAAACCTAGAACCAGAACCGTGAGGCAGACTTGTTAACCAGTAGACCACCATACTACTCAGGAGCCATACAGACCAGTAAAAACAATCACATATGCAGTAACTGTCAAAGTCATTTAATTACTTGTTAAAAGAAGACATTATCAACTTCAACTTACCCTTTACCGGTGCTTATCTCCACTTCATCTAATACTAAATATGCAACTGTTGAATGAAGACAGCTGACAGGAGTCTATCCTATCAGGCCAATGCTTCCACAAAGCATCCCTCAGGTCTGTTTTCACCATTGTGGTGGTGCCTATCAGATGGGCACCCAAGTGCCAGTTAAGCACATTCGCAGGGAGCTCCCCCCACCCCTCCTCCTCATTCCAAATGCTGACTGTCCCACACATTATGGCACAAGGCTGTGGAAGTCTTTGGCACTTGGGATTGGAAACCTGGCTTGTCAAAGTCCTAATGTCCACATTAGTCACTCCTATAAGGCTCAGGCAGCATCTTCAGACATTGGAACTTTGCTTGTTTATTGTCTTCTTCTTGGTCTTTTCTTTCCTGGCTAAGAGCAGGAAAGCAGATTTACTTCAGCTACTCAAAGAGATTATATTCGATGATTAAATTGTGTACTGCGCAACCATTAGCTCACACTAGAGTGGGGTAAACACAAACGATTTCTGAGCATTTTAACACATTTTTGAAACGTGAGAGACCCCACATGACAAGGACAAAATCGGCAAGTGTACATACTGATCTTATTGTATGTGGTTTATTTAAATTGTCCAACATCGCACGCCACACACGTAATGTCAATCCACCGACAATCGCAAGTCTCCTTCCTCAAACAAGATATCTGTCGTAGTACCAAGACTTTCAGCACAGTGCTAAACGGAATCCAGTTAGCCTTTCTGGTAACAATATGGTGGTTACAAACTCTTCTCCTTGACATTTTAATTGTGATGAATGATTTGGGAGACACTTTATACAAACATTCAACACAACCAGCTGCTCCATTGTTTGTGTTTGGGAACTGTGAGTTTCAGGTCACTTCCCATTTGGCTATTGTTCTGTTTGACGTCATGTGGCTGAGCTGAACCTGGCATTGACGACACACATACAGATTTATGATCGTAAATATTGAACAAAAAAGGATTTAGATTACAAACTGTCAGCTGTTTTCTAAGCAGATCAGGGTGGAAGAATCACTCTTAACACATTCCACACTACAGGAAAATTGGAAAGGATAATCTTTCAGAGACATCAATTGGAATCTAGGATTATTGTTTTATGGTGGTTGAGACAAGTCACAATTGTAAAAGCAACAACACAACAACATTAACCCACAACGGAAACGCAAACGCCACAAAACGCTACGTCCCATTAAAACCACACCAGAGCGACATTAAGGTACAACGGATGTCAGTGCCAGGAATCCCTCCTACTGTATAAATAGTCCGGGTTACTGGGAACTCATATTGCTGTTGGATCAATGGGCTCCCCTTGATCTTTGAGGAAAAATCCTAATGGAATTAAAGTTGGGATTAGAACTAAATACAGTACCTCACTCTCCCCATATTACCAAAAGCTGAAGAACCTCATTTACAAACCTTAAACGATATCCCTCTTTGTAATGACTTTGATGAATAAAGTCATGGAAAATATAGTGCCTGAGGCGGGGAGGCACAAGTTTTTTTTAATCACCATTTTGTGGGTGGTGAAAAAAAGATGAGGACCCTAGCGCAAGGAAGCGGGGAGACAAGGCAGGATGAATCTCAACAAAATAATTAATTCTCAAAAACAAAAAAGCCAAACAAGGAACATAGGAAAGCCCAGTCACTAAATTAACAAGTCCCAAAAATCCAGATACAAAGTAACAAAGAAAAACAAGGAAACAAAACACTCCCCACAACAGGAACATTTATAAAAAAAAAAAAGAAATAAAATAAAATTAAAAAATATGACTTGCAGAAACAACAACAATTCAACACTGACCCAACAAACCCAGGGAACTAAATACAAACAAATTGACGAGACAATGAGGCACACCTGGACATTCTGAAGGGAGCTGATAGGTTGACCACAAAAGTAGATGGCTGACGAGAACAGGTGTAGACGAAAGCCAAATGAGAAGAATAGACATGAACACGTGACACAGGAAAGCTTGATAACACATGAAACAAACAATCTAATCAAAACTAGTCAACAAAAACACAGATCATGACAGTTTTCCTGAATGAAGTTGGAAAAGTAAGTTAAAGTAAGATATTTTGGAGCTAGTATATAGTCATAGGATTCACTTACTTTAAAACAAATAAAGTTGGAATATACTGTAAGTAATAAGTATATGGCAGGTTTCTGTTTGGAATTTTAGCAGTGGTTAAAATTACGACTTTTTTTCTCAGAAGATTAAATGTGCTTTTTTTTCCCCCTCCCAAAATATTACACCTGTGTTCTTTATCCCATGCATTCTTTGTCTTTATTTTTTAACATTGGGACATTATTCATGTAATATTCTTTTTTTTCTTGTAATTTAACCAAAAAAATCTTGACTTTCTCCTAAATTCTCTTTTAAGCAGAGGTGAGAGGTTTCTGCTCTCATATCTACTGTAAATGTGAAAGAAAAAGGCCCCCTTGTGAATTCAAGCACTCTTAGGACCCCATTTACTTTGATGCCCAATTAGCAGGTGCTAAATTGCATGCTCACTCCAACAGATTTTGTGTGCTGTTGGTGGGAATGTTGCGTTTGATCTACTAAGATTGCCATCATTAACTAACTACCCCACTGGTGGGCGC
The DNA here is from genome assembly GCF_024500385.1 of Phyllopteryx taeniolatus. NCBI lineage: Eukaryota > Metazoa > Chordata > Actinopteri > Syngnathiformes > Syngnathidae > Phyllopteryx > Phyllopteryx taeniolatus. Next base: position 7,549,342 of record NC_084519.1, on the reverse strand, counting down.
TGAATTGCGCATTTTGTTGGCAACAGGTGTAAAAGTTGTGGAGACCACCGTATTTAAAAGAGGGTTTTGCGCGTTAGGCAGTGCTGGTAGTGTTTACTCTGAAAAAGTGCAATTCATCTCAGATTTCCTTAAATCACATTGCGCGTGCTACATGAAGCTATTTGCATGTACGTATCCAAGAACACGTAAAATGAACTGCGCAAATGAACTTCTCCTTTTGCTGGTGCAATCCTGGATCTGCCCTGTTAGTAGCTCAACTCCCACATCCATTTTAGTGCGCCATCAAGTTTGAGCCCATTTTTGCATCCTCAAACCTTAATTAAATCTGGCCTTAATACATTGCTGCTTGCACCTGACAGCATCCTCGCAGATGCACAACACAGATGTCTCTATCCTAGATATTTACATCTTGGCCTTGCACGCAAGGCGCGGCGGAGGAATTTAACTAGCGATGTGAAAATGTGTCTGCAGCAGCTATCTTTAATATTTCACACCTCTGTGTGAAGAATGAAGGGGTCGCCGAGTTAGCGGTCAACAACACGCGGAGGACTTCCCCTCGCTTGGCGGCTGACGTCGTCGCTCATTGCTGTTCAAACAGAATGTGTGTGTTTCAGTTTCAGTAGTTCATTCATGAACTGTAAAAGTGGGCCCTCAAATTTTAATTTATTGACATTTTTCTGCGAGGGAGCAATAGTGGTTGGCACGTGTGTGTTGAGTTTGCACGGTCTTCCTGTGCTTGCGTGAGTTTTCTCTGGTTAGTCCAGCTTCCTTCCACATTCCCAAAGCATGCATGTTAGGTTAAGTGAAGACTTTATACCGTCCATAGGTCTTAATGTGAGTTCGAATGGTTGTTTGTTTAAATGTGATCTGCGATTGGCAGGTGACCAGTGTAGGGCGTACCACAGCTCTTGCCCAAAGTCAGCTAAGATGGTCTGCTCTTGTGACACCTAGCCTTTTTGCCATGGAGATACTACTTAGCCAAGGCTGTAGTAAAGATAAGATAAGTGAGTGACATCAGGAACATGGCTGACTCGTCTTGGTGTGAGCGACTTGATGTGTTTTGTTCTACTGTAGCTGCTTGCGAGTATTCACATCTTGTATTTGTGGATTTGACTGTTTTAACTGTTCATTAAATGGCTGATCGGTGTCTGTCACTCTCTTTTTGTTTTCCACTTCATTCGAGTGCGGTCAATCTAAAGCTTGCTTGCAAATCAAATTTAGGCTCGCAATACAAAGCACACAGTTTGTGACTCAAAGAACCTGTAAGTTGGGGCACTTAATTGTACTTGTTTGTGCGACCTACTAAATCCTCTCATGCCCTGATTGACTTGAATAAGTGATTCTGCGATGACGTGAATGTGCAGCCAAGCAGTACCAGTACAAATTAGTGGCGATCTTAGCCGTGGCAGTGCTGACGTAACTCAATACAATTGCAAGGCCAGATGGAATTGCAGGGTCGCTGGATCAGCAGACGATGCAGAACAGTAGCAGGGCGTCCTCACAGCAGGAAATGAAAAGCCTTTTCTTCTTCCTCCAGTCTCTCATTCGTCTCTCATCTGCTTCCAGTTGAGTTAAAAGCTCCGTGATAGTGTCTGGGGTTGCTGCTCTTTGTTGGATGGATACTGGTATCTCCACACGTTATCTCCACAAAATTAGAACTGTATTAAGCCTCATGATTGAAACGGGGGCACAATGTGTATGGAATGTCTCGGTCTTTACCTTGAGCAAAGGCAGACAGATTTGTTTGTACAATTTCCATACCATATCCTCGGTGTTGGGAAGATTACTTTGGAAATTTAGTTAGTTACACTTACTTTCTTAAAGTAATATAACAAATTACATTTTGATTTTGTTTCTTAATTTAGAATTAATGCATCAACAGGACTCTCGGATGTTTCATTTAAAAAAGTGGATTAAAAGCATAGATCATTTTTTGGGAATTAACCACATACTGTATTTGTTCTTTGCACAAATAATAAACTGATAACAAAACATGATAAAACTTAAAGGCAGAACATTATCAAAAATGTGTTTGTTGCATTATATATCCAATATGAAATAAATGTGAGGTGACTGGCCAAAAGGTCTTTCACATACATTCTGGTCGAATCAGATCAATAATTACAAAGGGAAAAATAAAACAAATCACAAGCTTGACAAGCAGTTTTGCTGAAGTTCGTCAGGAGAAGAATGAAAAATGCTGATTGAAAAATATTGAAGAAAGGTTTTTCCGATTCTGATAAAATCGCTACTATGGCAGACATTTAATCAAACCACACACATTCTGGTTCTGTTGCTTCAAAGGATTGCTCAGTGACTGTTTTTGTCAATGTCTTTATGTCTCAAAAGTGTTCTCTGTCAATTGACTGTCCGTTGTCGTACTCGAGAACTACCGGAGACAAATTCCTTGTGTGTTTTTTGGACATACTTGGCAAATAAAGATGATTCTGATTCTGATTCTGAGCATGCCGCATACATTTTACGACTGGCGACAATCGTGCCAGTCTGGAACTTGGCATGATTGGATACTACGATGTAATAGAGCTGGCGTCTGACAAAACCTTCCCCCTGATATGTTGAGAGTAAGCGTGGCAATTTCCAAGGGTCAAACATCGCATATTTTTATGCAATGTTACCCGGACATAGCCTGTTTGTTTGAGAAATGAAAAATGAGATGCTAGACAGAAAGATCTGGCAGGTTCCAGATGCTCAGAATATCTTCTCTTCTCAAAGTTGTGTTCTCAGCCCTAACTGGAGCTCAGTGGCCAAATATGGTCTTACAAAAGGCCTGACCATTGTTTTTTTTTCTCCCCCACATAATCATCAAAATTTCAGAAGATGCAAATAGACACTATTGCCCTTAACAGCGGTCATGGAAACATGATTAAACCTGACAACCTGTTGCAAAAAGACAAGAGACCAAAGTCCAATTCGGCCTTATTTCTTTCAGCCATGCTTCAGAATATAATAATCGATAGCATGCATTATAATTCAGTCCCAAATATGTTGTTGTCACTAATTGACTGGTAAAAAAAGATACTAATTATGTTAAGACTAATAAAATACTATTTAAAAAAAAACCCCGAAACTAGATATTGCAAATAAACTGATACATAAACATAACAATTTTGAGCATCAGCAGTCTGACTTCCTGCTTTCTTTCTTGACAAACTACCTGTCAAGAATAACATTTCATATATACAGTAAACCTTGTAAACTAACATTAAGTCCTTTCCAAATTTGTGCTTGAATTGTGCTTACGCATTTTTGACACATAGAGGTTGGAGAAAAGGTTTGAGAAGAAAATTGGCCACTACACGCACGTGTCAAGAATCCGACGGTGATTTTGCATATACGCTGAACTTTTGCGCAGAGTTCGAACATTTCTACAAATTTACTAGTAAATGAGGCCCAATGGTCTTATGAAGTTTTCCGCTTATGGTATTTGCTTTATTTCGCCTGATACCAATTCTTTCCTACATTTATTTCCCTAAGCACTTCTGCAGAGGTTCGTCCCCATAAATGTGTGTAAACCCTTAATAAATAAATATTTTAGCACAAATAAACACACAACTTGAGCCGTCAAACTGTTATGGCTCGGTCTTACGTCTTTTGTCACACCGCCTACAGTTCTCTCGCGATCATTTCTCATGCAAAGTTTCACAGGTGAGGCAAGGCGACCGCGACAAAATATTTGCGGCTTGCAAGAATAAAATGCAATATAAAGCTAAAATGGCAGTACAATGACATTTTTGGTTCAGTTGCTAGATTTCATTTACATATGGATTCTTCAGCCTCTAAATCTTTTAAAACAAGAGGGCCAGCTGTGCGGAAACCAGGAAGCTCAGACGGCTCTAGGTGTTTCATAACATGTTATACAATTTGATGCCTTCAGCTATTTTCACTCAGAAATTTCATTGCAGGCTCATCATTGGTGTTCTCGCATCTTTTACTATAGAGTACCAGTATATCCAAATAAGACCAGGTAAGGGGGAGAAAAAAAAAGCACATTCCAGGTTTATTTTTAGCAAGTCTATATTGTTTGAGTGTCAAATTCTGTATTTTCAGGTGGTGTCCTGCAGCGCCTGCCCTTCATGTGCAAAGGTGGTGGTATTTGGTGGGGGGTCCTCCTCTTAACACAACACCACACGCACACACAAACACACAAGCAGCGCACAAGTGTCAGGTGGCGGATGAGGGGAGCAGGCAGGGAGGCCAATTCATGTAGCCAAAGTCTGAGGTTTGAGGTCACGACAGTGGCTGCAAAGTCCATCCCGCTTCCTTGGGAGAATTACAGGAGCTAAATAAGACTGTTGTACGTCTCCCGTTCCCTTCATCAGCACTCTGTCCCGGCACGTCAAGGCTGATAGTTCATACCCTATTACTAGGGGAAAAGGTGTTCTTTTTAAAGGAATATCAAAGAAGCTTGGCGGTAGTTGGGTGGGTCTTTTGCAGCTTTGCTCTGTCATTATTTAAGGAGTGTAAGGGTGTGTGAACCGGAAGGCTGCCGCTGTTCACATAATCAATGAGGGAACAGTACACTGTTCTTTTTCATTTCTCACCATACACCTTTGATAAATATACAGGAACAACAATGAACAATTACCCCATTCCTCCTGCTGCTGCTTTGCGAACTCATGAATTCGTAATTTGACAAAGTTTTAAATCAAAATATGTCCCGATATTTTGAGCCCAAACCACCGTTGTGCATCTCCACACGTACGACCTCAACATGTCTACTTAGACTTGGACTCAGTCAACATCTGGCTAATTGAGGCTTGATTATATTTATTTTTTTATTTTTTGTTTTTGCAAATGACCAATGGATAATGAAATCATTAACCCAATGAGGATTCAGAATCAGACTCCAAAACCCTGTAAAGTGAATTCCGAGATTTCTTTCTAAATACATTACTAACATTTGAAGTTAACAAGTGAAAATGTGCAAAGACTGAGAACTGTGTTGATGCAGCATTAAACAATTTTTCACCATTTCAGTTTTGCAGGTTTTTTTGGGTGTGACTAAAAGAGTGTGGGTAGTGGGCATCTAGCATGAGTTGCCCCTTCCCCACTATATAAGAACAGAGCGCTTTCAGTCCATCAGTGGCTATTCAGCGCAAGTGCGAGTCACTTATTTATAATTATTTAGCCCATTTCACCACTACAGCATGCAGTTAGGTAGTTATGACTACAACCCGAATAATACATCTTCCCCGGATGCCACCATTTTACAAAAGAGCAATTTAAATTCCCAAGTGTTATGTATTTTGTGTTATTAAGGCTACCATAATACGTGTAAATGCAAAGCATTGTGGGGTTTATAACTAGCAGGAAGTACATATGGGCAGGCTGAATAACATGTATTCGCTCATGTTAGTTTGCGAACTGGCTGGTGGCTAGCGCTTCGAAAAGCCTGAAACGACTTGGTGGGATATATTCCAGCCACCGGGGGCTTTAAGCAGATATACTGTATTTTCATGGCTCAATTAATATACGTAGATATGTGTAGGCACATGCTAGATGTACATATGTATTTGATCGACAGTTGAAAGTTTAGCGGGGCGTGTTTTCAGCGCATTCCGTGGACACGCCTACAGTGTCTGAGAGCTGAGAGAACATCTCAGTTTTTCACCATTTTGAAGCCTGATTTCATATATATTTCTACGAATGTATTTTTTTTAGTCCATCCAAATTTGGCAGGCTTGTTAACACTCTTCTCTGTGGTGTGTCTGAAAAAGCAAACAAACAAACAAACAAAGCATTAAAGCATTAACTGTATTTTCACTTTTGGAGGCAGCGCTTCATTCCAAGCCTCTGGATTACACCTGTCAACAATGAGTGTGTGGATCCATGCGTGTGGAGCATGCAGCAGACATACTGACAAACATAAAGTTCTTCTCCTGGTTGAAAACTTATAATGGCTGTTAGCATTAAAATAGTTAAAATTGCTTGTAAAGTTAATAAAGCTTATGTGATGGTGAGTCTTTCTAGTTTCCATTATTTCCTATGAAAAAACAGTAAAGCTCGATACTGTACTTGTGGAAGATACCCAGGGAGCACTAGTGGTATCCTGCAAGTATTTGACTTTTCCTGGACATCACTTGTGACAATGAACTTGCAAATACTTTGACCTTGGCCATCTTGAAGCAGATAGCCAACACAAGATCAGTCTTGTCTAACCTGGTTACTTGGTAGCTCAAACTGAAGAGCAGAAGTGCGTGTCACATTCCTCATGTGGCCTTCATGACCTCTTCAGGAGAGAAAGACCTAATAGTGCAACTCTCTCTGGGTCTTACTAACCCAAAAATTAAAGCAAACACAGCCCAGATCTCAGTAAATGAAATATTACAGATATAAGACCTTTTGAGTCATCTATCCGTTTTCTTTTATCGTGATTAGGCTAGTGAATGAGCTGGAGCCCATCCCGGCTGACTTTTGAGCAAGACGTGGGGTACATAATGGACAAGTCGTCAATCAATTGCAGGACAAATTAGGTAAATTCAAAACTCTAAATTGTCTTTAGGTGTGAATGTGAATGCTTGTTGGTCGCTATGCATGTTTTTGGAATGTGGGAGGAAGCCGGAATATTTGGAGAAAAACCCACTTGAGCATGGGGAGAACATGCCAACTCCACACAGAAGGGCCGAGATTCCAAAAGGGGCTCTCGCAACTATGAAGCAGACGTGCTAACCACTTCTTCACTCTGCTGCCTCATGTTTTAATCTTATCATGTAATTCATCGAAAAATACAATTATTTAATGACCATTGGAATCACTAACCCGAAGAGTGGATTCAGAATAAAACAGTTCAGACGGTCCCTGGTGAATCCCCTCCCAGACTTAAAGTAATTTTGACTTTGATTATACATTCCAAAGGTGCAACCTGGTAAAAGCTCACCAAGAATTTTTGCGGTAGCCGCTTACTCGAAAAGAACACACACTCATAAGACTTTTAACTATTTATTATCTTGAAGTTACAAAATAATCACTATGAAAAAAAAACAGCATTTTAGCATTTGTACAACTAAGAACATGTTTACAGACAAGCAAAACTAATTGTACAAAAATAATGATAATATTGATATCCCCCCCCCCCCCCCCCTCCCCGCCCCCGCCTCCCAAAGTAAAAATGATAAAGAATACAACATCCTCACATCAGTGTGCAAACCGTTTATACAGACGGACACGTGCCCTTTTGTACGGCAACAAATCCTGATAAATTATTTTAAATAGCATTTATCTACACACGCACACACTCAAATTGACCTCTCACAAACTGCTAAGAACATAATGGAACAATAATTTATCTGCTAAAAACAGCATCGGACATATACGATAAAGCAAAATTATCCTTTAATAATAATAATCAAAAAAATCTCCCATTTTACTGTCATTGTCACGAGGGTGGTTTTGGGAGTTGGTTGTATTTAAATGAAACATCTTTTTATTTTACAACCCATGCTACACTAATACTATGATCCTTTCAATTGAAAATGAAATGCATCTGTGTTTGTGTTGATCAACAGCAATGAGGTAATGTTTGTACATCATTTAATTATTAGTTTTGCATTTCTTTCCAAAAGGACACAAGTCACAAACACTTCATGCTAGGTAGCCCTATGTTATCAAAACCAACACAAAATTGTTTGTGAATTTTCTGAAACCTGATTACAGCACTCATAATTTTGACAACTTTTCAGTTTTATCAGATAGATTTTGTACTTTTTGAAAGTATCCAAATGTTTTTTTTTTTTTTTTTTTTTTTTACTGCCTACATTGTAGGCAAGAGTCAATAAATTACATGTATTTACATAATACCTAATTCAAACCTCAAACGATGAGGGTAACAAGTCTTGTCATTGACCAATGTTTGGATGTGGCATGGTGGAGGGAATGCAGATTTGGATTTTTACAAGACGCTCATTTTACCTGAGAGTTGTTAACCAATTCAGGACAAAGATTAATACAAGACTAACACAGTTCCATTTTGCATATTGAGCTACATTGACTTTTGGATCGTGTTTCTCCTTTCCTTGGGGTTTTTCTTCATGGAGTCTTCGGTAGGTGAATACAATTACTTTCATTTTCCATCCATGGCCAGTCTTCCGCACACAAGAATGAACACAAACATCCATAAGATTATGTTTGCCTTAATTCTAACACTATACAGTCATACGTCCTCAACAACAAAGATTCCTAAAATGTTACTGCTGCCATCATTGTTTGAGTCCTCAAGAATTGTATCTTTCAGAATGTGCAACCTGGTAGAGTAAATGGAATATTTACTCAGTCTTTTTCTTTGGGATGTCCATCCGGAGGGTAGTAAGGTGTGGAAGGTGAGCTAGAAAGGCACGCAGGCTGAAGAGGCAAAGCTGAGAGAGAGGATGTAAAAAGTTTGGAAGTGCATAGTTGTCCATGGGGAGCCCTGCCCGCACAGAGATGAATGAGGTCTTTCAGAGAGTAAGAAAGCAAGGAGAGCTGGGACAGAAAGGTGCTGGTGTCCTACAGGCAAAGGTGGGAGGGAGGGAATATTTTCCTTTTTCTCTCCAGCTTTCCTCACTCTTGCGGAAGGGTGGAGGAGAAGGGACTCTCTGATCCTCAAACGGCACACGGACTTTTAGTGCAAGGCTCAAACCCCGAGGCCGCCCACATGCCCTTCACCCTCCACGAGTGTGCGCACTACACAAGAAAGAGTTTCGGAGATAAATCGGTCCCTGGACATTAGAAGAGGATAAAAAAAAGTTCATACTACTAAAAGGTGCATTCCTCAGAACATCCAGCACTGTGCATTTAGGCATCTGTGAAAGGAAAAGAAAAATCATGTCGTGTGTTAAACATTACTCCCTTTAGGTCAAGAAAATCACATAATTTTGCATTTCCAGTGGATCCCCTGAAGTTGCGCGATTTGGAATTTGACCAACTTTATTGGGAAAAATGTTTTAAACCACCGTCATGCATGATGTCACAAAATATCTTGGAAGAAAATTAAAAGATTAACTCCACAAGCACAGTTTGCTTTTTTTCTATCTTCTTTGTGTGTGTGTGTGTGTGTGTGTGTGTGTGATACTTGATGCCACAACAGGAAGGTATCTGTGACAAAGATGTGAGGATGACCATTAAACAGAACACATAGTGACTGCTTTGGAACCTCTGACGGAAAGAGGAAATTATTTTGACACAGGAAAATGGTGCAGGTGTCCTGGTTGCTCAGTACAATATTGCAGAAGTCAGGAATGTACATCTGATAATAAGCAGTGGTTGGTCTTTATGTTAAGTGACTCACATAAGCACGTGTATTAACACCTACGTTTGTATATTGTCATAGAAAACTTGTTTTTAAACATACAGTATACAGTTCAAATAAAAACACGTAAATGTCAAATATGTATTATAAATTTGAACAAATCTGAGGTTGACCAGCATCCGAAAACTGATTGTGTTTGACTTTAGAGGTTCCACTGAATAGTTGATTGAGACACAAGTTCTTACCTCTGCACTCATACTTGAGGTCTGAGAAGTAAACCATCTCCTGGGAGAAGACAAAGAGACCTAGCCTGCCTCCTGCATATGTCTTGTCATAGATGCTACCAGAATCTGCCATGATCTTCTTTCCTTCGTACATCACAACTCTGAGCGGGTGGAACAAAAGTTGGTGAACTCTGATCAAATCCATTGGACATTAAACATGAATGTTAACTTTTCCATTTCCCCACCTGATAAGCCCTGTTCTTGGTCTGTGGATCAGATGCCATCTGTAGGCAGTGTAATCTTTCCAGCCAATATTCTTAGGGTCATGCCACAGAGTGCGGACCTAAAGCAGGCAAAAATAACCATAATAATATTTTAATATATTAGTAATCCTCATGGGGAAGTCATCAGTTATGAGGATGGACGCAAAGTAGGTCATGCTGTACCTGTCCTGCAGTATTTCCGGTATGCCACAGGGCATTCCTGAGGTGCTCTCCTGGACCAGTGGTGGAATTGACCACTTTGATTGACAGGCCAGAGTAGCCCTGAGCTTTTGTGGGTTTGTTGGACCAGTAGGTCTGAGTGATCTGCTTCCACATCACCACATAGAACCTGGAGCTTGACTGGTAACCAAACACAAAGCCGGCATAGTCATCGTCCCTCTCGGTGTTGATGAAAAAGGTCCCACTGAAATCCACGGAATTGAACTCATGGTATCCTACAGAAGAATGATTCAATTTAGAATACATTTAAGTAATCTTAAATCATGCACTTGCTGTACAGCTATCTATTTGTTAAAAACAACAATTAGCTACTATTTATTTATCACGTCTGTCTCCTTGTTTCCAGAATCACACAAAATCAATTAGATTCTGGAATTGCCAACCACTTTGGAGTGCACTATTAGAGTTATGACCTTTTATATTTGCAACCTGGTTGATCTTTCCGCAGCGTATTAAGTCACAGTTGTTTTATTTTACGCGTACTTAGCGTATTACGTGCACAACTCATGCTAATTTCCTGTTCCATTTTTTAGCATAGAAGAGAAGGATCTACCATTGCACGGCTTTGGTGGCTTTGGTCCATGTTCTACTAAAAACCATACGAGTTCTAATATGATTTTGACTTACCAACAGCAATTCCAGGGTCACAGTTGACGGTTTGAACAAGCTCTTTACCCTGATGACGAACCACCCAATTTGGATCAATCTGGGAGGTGCCTTTAGGATCCAAAGGAACCATCTGGAACTTGCGGAAGTCTGTCTCGCTAATGTCAAAGTTCTCTGGACACACATCGTAGATGTCGGGCACATTGTCTTGGTCAAAGTCATCTTTGCAAGCATCTCCACGGCCATCACCTGTAAAAAGAAATTGTGTATATTTGTTGATGATTGGGATGATGAACAGGAAAAATGATTGAGTATTAGTGTACAGATTAAATTCCAACCCCATCCCAATCTATCATTGTTCTCACCATCAGAGTCAACCTGGTCAGGATTATGTGCGAGTCTGCAATTGTCCTTGTCATCTGGGATGCCATCATTGTCGTCATCATGGTCACATGCATCTCCTTTGCCGTCCTTGTCATGATCTGCCTGATTGGCATTGGGGATGTACGGGCAATTGTCCAGATTGTTCTGGTGTCCATCCTCATCAATGTCCTGGTTGCTGTCACACTTGTCTCCCACACGGTCATCATCTGAATCCACCTGCAACGGTAAGCAATCAGGGATGACAATGGGATGTGAAGGATCAGGAGATTGTATGAATGGAAGGACAGTGGAATGGACAGTCTTCATTATGATAGAATCAAAAATTTTGCTTGGAATTGAATAGAATAATTTGCAAGATAATATGTTTTAACTTCTTTGGGCAGCATTGTACATGTCAAGGCTTGATTTCAAAGTTTCAAGCACCCGTGTCCATTGCATTCCTCTTTCCCAGTGTAGCATGGCACAGGTGCACTGAGCTGTCCTGCGGTGTAGCCCATTCCTCAGTAATATCCAGCTGAGGGCCTCTTCTTTCACGTTTTACGTCAATGGCCCATTGAAAAGACCCCTAAACCCCCACCACGCCTTTTGAATTGATGTGCCCTAGAGGTCTATGTGGGATTTACTCCACCATGGAACGCTCAGACTGACACTCGGGGTTAATTACTGAATATCTGTCTGTCTGTCACATGCAATTGAAAGAAAGACATGCGCTATGAGCTATGGAGAAAAAGTGAGACATAAATGTGTTGTGTTGCTGGTGGATGAACTGGAAGGAAATGAGGAAGGAGGACTGGGCACACACCTGATCAGGATTATGTTCCAGAGGGCAGTTATCGCACATGTCTCCCACCCCATCCAAATCGGTGTCTCTCTGGTCCACATTGTAAACATAGGGACAGTTGTCCTTTTCATTGAGTATGCCTGGAAAATGAACAGTATGATTTTGAAGTAATTAACTTTTCAATACATTGACCACATTTCAGTGCCAACTAACAAATTGCTACCCGAGAGTCCATCTCTGAGTAGCTGTCCTTACCATCTCCATCTATGTCCACTGCGCAGGCATCTCCCTCTCCATTGTTGTCTGTGTCTGTTTGGTCAGGGTTGCTATTATAAGGGCAGTTGTCACAGCGGTCACCCACATCATCGCGGTCATAGTCATACTGCCTGGGGTTGAAGATGAACGGACAGTTGTCCTGTTTGGGCGAGATTGAGAGATGGGGAGGAAAATTAAGGTTATGTGTTCAGGTGCAGTTCCTCGCCATCTGCCATCAGACTGACTGAGTGGATCTATTTAGAACGAAGGAGGTCCATTGAATGAAAAGGTGCTTTATTTTTAGGTCAGATCCCACTTCTAGCGTTGGAATTTGTGCACAGTTGAGTCCCTTCAGACTTGTACCTCAGTGATAGAATTTGAGGTTTGGGCCAGGGAAAACATTTGCTTACCCCCCGAGCCCCACCTCCTCTCCACCTAGCTTCGTATTGCACATGAATGATGAACAGTCAATTGCACATGCACACTCTCGTAAACTTCTTACTCTGTCATCAGGAATGCCATCGTTGTCATCATCGATGTCACAAGCATCTCCAATGCCGTCCTTGTCATAATCTTCCTGTCCAGAGTTGGGGAGGTTGGGACAGTTGTCCTGGATTGACAGAAAACAAGGATCATCCACCTACTGTATTCTACAAAAAAACTGTTAAACTAATGGCTTGGTAACTACCTTATACCAACCTTTTTGCAGTGGTAGGTGGCATTCTCCACACAAACCAAGTTAGCATTGGGCCAACCATCCAGATCAGTGTCCTCTCCACAGATGTGTCCATTGCCAGCGTAGCCTGGTTTGCACTCACATCGGAACATGGGATCCGAGAAATGCCCAAGGTAGTTACAGCGTGCGTGTTTATTGCAGTTGTGGCTTCCATCCAGGCAAGGATTTCGGGGTGAGCACACCTAGAAAGGGAAGAGGGCGGTTGCAGAGTCTAAATTCATAATTTTCTGCTCTTAGAGAGGCAAGCCTGCAGTTCAAATGGAACTGGCCTCTGCTGCTGTTTACAAAGGCAGTGTTGTACACACCTGTTTAGTAGCAGCGGCCTGCTCCACACCTTTACCAAACGGTTGAGGTCCTGAGTAACGAGGCGGGCAGGGAAGACAGTTGTAGCCGGGATCTGTGTTCTCACAGCGGTGTACACCATTAAACTCAAAGCAAGCATCTGGGACCTCTTTGCACTGTATCAAGGTTAAGCGGAAGAAGCATTCCAATTAATCACCAGGGGATTTGTATTAGTGGTTTCAGATATAACTGACAGCAAATGGAATCAGGTAAGAACTAATTGGTGGAATTTTTACCTCATCAAGGTCTTTACATTTGACACCATTGCCAGTATACCCCACTGGACATTTTCCACACTTCCAGGAACCGTCAGGAAAACTGGTGCACTTGGCCCCAGCGAAACAAGGGTTTGATAGGCATCCATCTGAAAAGAGTGAACAATTGTTCCAAGATCTTAAGGATCATTTCAGGTATAACCAGGTATAGTTTTTCTCTCTCTAAAAAAATCTGTTTCTCACCGATAGGACACGTTTTCTTGTTGCACGTCTGCGTTTCTTTGCCATCACCGACACACTCTTTACCATTATATTTGGGTGCAGGGTCATTGCACAGGCGTTTACGAGTTTGTAAACCACCTCCACATGTAACAGTGCATGTATCCCACGGTGACCAGGGTCCCCAGTTGCCATTGACTGAGGAACACAAAAAAGAAGGGTTGTATGATGATAAGCTTTTGTTGTTATATAAATGGGCTTAAGGACACACAGTTACAATTGAGTGGACCCGAAACTTACTGGGGCATGGAGTCTTTTGACACTTTTCCGTTTGGCGACCCTCTCCCACACAGTCCTTGCCTCCAAGCTGGGGGGTTGGGGAATTGCAGAGACGGATGCGGGTGATGACGCCCGCCCCGCAGGTAACTGAACATGAGGACCATGGTGACCAATGGCTCCAGCTGCCATCCTGCTTGACTAAAAATGTTCAAAATTAGTCGATTGTAAAGCAGTGCCCCAAAGTGACACCTGCAATGCATTGTGGTAAAATTTTGACGGTAACAAGTAGGATTGTTAACTGGGGACAACTTACAGCGCTTGTCACACTCTTGGAGGTAGCAGTCCCGGGTCTGCACAGAGGTGCCCTCGCAGTTGTTATTGATACGGTCGCAAGACCGTCCGCGCTGCTGGATGCCCCTCCCACATGACACGGAACAATGGGTCCATTCAGACCACGGCGACCAGCCGTCCTCTGCATAGTCACTCGCTGAGGAGGAGGGAGATGGCAAGAATATGGGAGAGAGACACAATGAAAGAGCTATTGGATAAATGCAGTGCTCCCCCACCACCACCACACACACAAACACCCTCAAGCCTAAATGAGCAAGGGAAATCTTTCAGAGCAGAGCGCTAACAGTATGGATTTAGCTGTGATATAGGGCCTTCTATTGAGGATGAGCAGAGATTGACGTACTAATAGAAGCCGAGAACAGAAAGTCCCACTGTCCTAAAGATACATAGGGATGCGCCATTGACTTATGTTTTCCTAAAGAGGAATTTTTTTTTTTGCGCACATGGCCGATGGTGTGTAATGACTTCAACAAGTGGCTGAGGTCCACATGAAAGTGGCCCCTGTTTATTTTGGTTTTAAGGAAGAGTTGCCGCCAAGCCTGCACAGGTATGACTAACATGTCACTCGTCTTCATGTGGATGAGGCCTTTACCAAACAGTCAAACGATTTTCTTTCCCTCTTTGACCAATTTGGCAAATTGCAGCCATCACAGCTTTAAGAAATCAAAGAAGTTTTAGAACACAAACCGCCAATGTTCCAAACACATAAGTACCCTTTTATTTACTCCAACGTGAGCACTGTTAAGTCATCTCTAAAATGAACATACTTTCTCTTGAACAGAAACCTTTATACATAGGGAAATATTTGTGGCTTTTATACGGGAAATTACACAGAATCTCCTTCGAGAATGACTGGGGCAGTGTCTCAATGAATGCTCCTCGCAGGTTCTAGCTTACACAGCATTTACAGTACTGCACGGCGTGTTTGTAGGGCTGTAATTGCAGTGTGCAATGGAGCCTCTGAAGTCAAACACATGGTTTGTTTGGATTTTTTTTAAAAAATAAAAAATCCTGCGGGAAATAATCTGTTAGAGGGTCAAACTGTTAGTACCAAAAAACCGTTTTCAAGGCAATATCTTAATTCATCCATCCATCCATCCATTTTCAACACCACTTATCCTGGCTAGGGTCGCGGGACGCTGGAGCCTATCCCAGCTGACTTCGGGCGAAAGGCGGACTACACCCTGAACTGGTCGCCAGTCAGTCGCAGGGCACATATAGACACGGACAACCATTCGCACTCACACCGTGACTGAGTGGGAACTGAACAATATCTTAATTATATCTTAAGTAACTAACTTTTTGCTGAGGTCTTTTACAGTATGTGATAATTATGAAGTTCTGTATGACTTCAGAGGTCTATTTTATCCTTAAATTTGATTTAAATCTCGAGTCGTTCAACCTTATGGGTGGTGATCTTTAGAGTATCCACTGTACTTTCTAATAACAGTGCAGATTTCAACAAAATATGTTTAGTTGCGTGAAGTAAAACACTTACGTGTTCCACAGCGTGGGCAACACTCTCCGTCAGGTACAGTAGCGTTAGCACAAGGAATCAGGGGACAGGAGATCTTGCGACACACCGTTGCAGAGTTCTGCAATAAACACAGATATTAGTTATATCTTGTCTCATAAAGACTTTTTCAAATGTAGATGATCGAAATGAAAGTTGAGTGAATCATGTCCTGTAGGATGGTTTGTTGCATAAGTGATTTTAATCCATTTACGTGCAACAAAGTTTGCGCTTGGAATGATTCACCAAGCCTGATGAGACAGAGTAAAAGCCAGGTCTTCTGTCTGCAAATGTACTGTAGACCCCAGCTGGCACCCATCCGCCTACTGGGTTAGCAGAGGGTGGAAATGTCGCCAAAATCCTTGTAAAAGGAAGTTGGTTTCAGACAGATGACCTAAACTGGGCGACTGTGCCCGAGACATGTAAGCCAGAAAGCCTGTATGACCTACTGAATGACTGAAGACCAATAACTGCCTTTTCTTAGGAATGCTAATATCATTCTGGATTTGATAAATGAAGGTCAACATGACTAGATCGAGAAGTGAATCCTACCAGTGCAAAGCGAGGCCTTTATCACCTGATTGACGCTTCTTGCTGGAGACGAGATGTTCTTAATTACGAGCAGTGCATCACTTTGGGTCAACCTCCTGATGACAGAGCTCTTATCACGACCAAACAAGCCTCCACCTATCATTACTGACCACATCAGTTGAGTGGTGGTAATTGTTTGTGTGCCTGCAGTATTTCTGATTATGTATGAGCATGTCCATCTGGGTCTGTGCATGAAGTTCAAGAACGTGGTCACATGCAAGTTCAAGTATACGATACACACACCTGACAAGTGCACTCAGTGCAGTCATCGACGGTCCACTCGTCTTTGTTCTTGTGCACGATGCCATTGTGGATGCAGACGCCACTGTGGAAGCCGATGCGCGTCTTAATCAGCTTGTTCTCATTCGTCTGCAGGGGAAACACGCATTTATAATGCAGGTTTGCCAAGTCAAACATTATTTGAGCAAAACATTTTTTTGATCAACTCTTTTGAGATAGAAAGAGGAAAATGTTAACTTGCTAGCGGCAAGTGTAGTTGGGATCTGGCATCACAAAAAAAAAAAAAAAAAAAAACTAGCTGTATGATGGTACATGTCAACGATGGAGCTTATCAGAGGTTTTCTCAGTATTCGTATGCATTTGAAGAAGTGATGTGCTTGATGTGTTCTGGACCGCACAATAAAAATACATAAAAAAAATTCCACAATGGCACAAACGTTATTGATGTTTTTCCTTCCCATGCATTCCTACATGTAAGTGGATTAAAACACAATTTAGAGTGGTGTCGCTGTTTTACCCAAGCTTCAAATCTCTGACTGAACATGTCCAATCTTTCCAAAATTGAACATGCATACAGTATATGATTGGACTTTTAGAATGTGCCCAAAGGTTAATTTAATTGCTCTGTTTTGCACATACAGAAAACGACAACAAATAGGTAGTTGTTCTACCGAGAGATAAAGGTTGAAAATTACAGTTATAATCAATCACAATTGGTGAGGCTGATGCCATCTTTGGTCCATGTGGAGATCTGAATAACTGTTACAAACACAAAATATGAATATGTTCAAAGTAAAACTGGGACCTGAAATTCTTGGTGGTGGACACTGCAGTTGAGTAGCTCTACAACTAATGTAGACACAGACAGGCAGACAGTCGAATGTGTTTCTTGCTCACCAGTTTGCGCAGTTCAATGGACAGCTCCTTGACCACCACACCGAGACTCTTTAGCTCCTTGAACATGCTGACCAGGTCATCACACGAGAAGCCACAGACCATCTGCAGATCTTCATCATAGAAAAAAGAAAAAGAAACGATAATTTAGTTCAATGTTTGCATCCTTTACAACTTTGGAACTCACTACCACCTGAGCTCCAAAACACAAACTCATTAACCCTCTTCAAATCCAAACTCTATTCCGGACTCTATTCATTTTAACATTGGCCATTTTAATTGATGTTTTCTAATTGATGTTTTATGTTCTGTTATTACTTGATTTCTTTTAACTATGTTTGCTTGGTGACCTTGAATTCAAATGAATTAGGATCATTCTTCGTGTTTTAGTGTAGACCAGGAGCAGTAATGCATTCCAGATTGTTTACCTTTAGTTTTATGACCCGTGTACTCCGTCCTGATGGCTGAGGAGCCATTAAGATTCTCCACGATCATCGAATCTGCCGCTGGAGGTTGAGCAGAAACATACATCACATGAAATGAAGTGATCACACCACTCAGATTTTTATTTTAACTCCACCCTGGGTAACAGTTTTTATGCAGCCAAATATTGTATTTGGACACATATGACAGCACTGAGTGTGACATGAAGCAGATTAGGAGTGTGAGGGTAAGCAGGTGATGATTTACTTACAGCTCTGACATCCCTTGTTGCGGAGGATGGCGTCCAAGCTTGTTCCAAAAACAAAGCGCACGTTTTGAAGAATCCCCTGCAAACGAGAGTGTGCAATTGAGCTATGAAATGATGTTTGCATTTTATCTCTACGCGCTCAGCAGTTTATCGCACACGGTGTTATTGTTTCTTAGCTTTATCACACTGTGGGATTGCATTTCATTTGAATTATTATCACTTCTTGCCTCTATTTTGCACACTTTCTTTTTTTGTAGCCTACTTTTCATGCATGCATTGTGACACGAAGTCAAATTCCTTGTTTGTATTGTACATGTTCTTGCAAGAAATTGTTGATTGTAGCGGTTGTTTGTGCGTATTTTTGCGCATTTGCAACACTTTTACGCGTGGATAAGGAACGCCAATAGCATGTGTTTTGGTGAGCGTGTCGTACTCACCATGAACCTGTCCTTAACGGCTCCTTTCCCGATCCTGAGCTGCGCACTTGCAGGCGTCTGCTGGGTCAGGATGCTCCGGATCGGCGCGTCCAGCTCGGCGTTGTTGACCTCATCGCAGCCCGCGTACAGCTGGGCCCGGTCCTCCTGCACGAACAGCGTGATGTTCTTCCAGTGGCCCGTTGCGAGGTCCGCGTCTTCGATGGAGACCAAATGCTGCTTCTTCTCGGTGGAGAAAACGATGTCCAAAGTGTTCGCCTTCCCGTTGGAGACGATCTCAAACACCGGACCGGAACCGTCCTTCTTCTCCACGGTCAGGAGGCTGCCGCGGGTGCGCTTGGCTTGCTTGAAGTTGAGCAGCAGGAGGAAGCCCCGCTCGGCGTGGATGGAGTCGATCAGGTCCCGGAGGGCGCGCTCGGGGACCGGGGGGATCAGGTCCGGGTTGAGGATCTTGTAGGCGGGGCTGTACGGGTCGTCTCCTTTCACCTGGTTCACTCCGTGGTTCTTCTTGGGGACTTGGACCAGCTCGAACAAGTCGTACACGCTATTGTCATCTCCGCTCTCTGCCGGTGGTTCAATATATTTGTTTTTAGTGTACAACAAGAGCATTTGACGCATAATAAATAACACAGTCATAAAAGGTGTAATCTGAGTTCAAATTGGATCACCTGCTATTCTGGCACCCTCACAGGTCCAAAGCATCAATAACAAAAATATCCCCGTCAGCTTCATGGTCAGACAACTTCACTGCCTGTGAGGAAAAAAAAAGAAAACAAAAAAAAAGAATTCAAGTTGATAGTTAATCATGTAAAAATGCTTCAATCTAAGATTTCCTCTTAAACTCACCTGTTGACCCAAAAAGTCGATTAAAAGTAGAAGAAAAAAAATACACAAAAATAACAAAGATCCAGCAATAATCCTCAGGAATTGATATGTATCAACTTTTTGAAAAATAAGACAGAAGTTCCACTGGACATCAGCAACATTTATACATTGGATGCGTCCTGGATGGGATCAGTCGCAATAAAAAAGTCCCTTATAAGCTGAAGGGGGACAAAGTGCTATTTAAATAGTTTAATGCCATTCCCAACAAGTGGCCTAGTCCAATCAGAGGTGAGGAGAGAAGGGTCGAGTTTATCATCCATAGGGGGAAGAGAGAGAGAGAGAGAGAGGGAGTGAAGTATTTCCTCTTAGGCTCAGTGGTTCCTCTCTTCATCACAGATTCCCATAAGCAAAAATACTAATTAAGTGTAATATGCATTTATGGCATTATTGTGTCCACTTGTGCTCTCTTATATTGCCAATTGCCACAACAAAGCAGTTCACACTCATTCTGCAGTCAAATCAATGTATACAGTATGTTGCATTTAAATGACACTCTTAAATTCAATCCAAGTGATTGATTGACCTAATATGAAGGGTTGTGTCTGATTAAGTTCCATAATAGTGTGTTTTTGTTGTTTTCGTAAGTCATTTAAAGAAGTCGTGATCACAAACAGGTTGTGAGTGAGTCAGCATCAGAACATGAGATGGATGCAGTTTTATTTCTGTCCACTAAGAGTCGACATAACACAGTAGCCTGAGGCCATCTCATGTGCTGTTGGGCTACGACCAGGTCTTGGGTTCATCACCTTGATTGTGTGTGTGCTGTGAGCTCTCTCCATGACCTGAGCATTGACATCTCACGTGATTTTCACTGCCTGTTGACAACTTGAAGGAACGTAAAAGACACACAGAGTAATCCATTCTCGCCGCGCATACACCATAATTTAGCAGCGCAAGGTGCACGTGAAGGAGTTGAGCGGGGAGGGGTAAAAGCGTCTGAAGGGTTGAAATTGCACCCCGAGGGGTCCTGAGGTCAGAGCCGAGCTAAACCTTCTGGTGCCTGTCGGTCTCTTGTCTTACGGGGACTGGAGGTGCAGCCTGTGCACGACCCATGGTCAAGGCCTCATGCCAATTAACCAATTAAGTCGAGTTCACTTGAACTGGCTCCTGATTTTTAGAATAATGGAGACAGAATTTCTGTTTACACAGTGGTAGTGGGTCGCATATCTGCCTCAACTGTTCTAAAGTTCCATAACATGCGTATTACATTGAGGACTCTAAATTGTCCATATAGGTGTGATTGCCAGTGTAAATGGTTGTAACCAGCCCAAAGTCACTCCGAAGGAGGATAATTGCTATAAAAAGTGGATGAATGGATGTTTACACTTGGTCATGTTTTTAGTAGGAAAGCCAATTTGCATAGCCAAGCAAGCACATATGCGCAGCATGCATATGGGACTACCTTGTTCAAGAGAACGCACCCAATGTTCCATTTTGGTCTTCAAGTGCGTATCAAAACTGACCTCCCAGTCTTAAAGCCAAGTCTTGAAGTTTTGAGCTGATTCTCAGTGCAGTAGTTAAACAGATCACCAAATATGCTTTTTTTTGTTAAATAAGTGGCATAATAATAGTAATAATAATAATAAATAACAATGAATATTATTAAACTTTGTTTATTAGGTTTTATAAAGTGTGCAAAGTTCACACACACACAAAAAAAGTCATTAAAATAATGCAGCATACCCAAGTAACTTATATAAACAATAGTGTAACCAAAGTGACAAAAATGAAATATGGTAAATAAAAAAAGTAGAGTATGGCTCGAACACAAACAACATGCAACAGGCAAATAAGTCAGGTAATAGTAGACTGCAATAAGACAGCATCAGGCGTCCGAAGTCAGTAGTAGCATATAACTCTCATTATAGCAAACATATCATTTCGACCTCTCAAAGCGGCTTCAAACGTTTCAGCCGGAGTTAGAAGTGGCATTATTATTATTTTTTTTTTGCAAGTTCCAACACAACATCATTTCCAATTTGGTCTTGCAATGATAATGAAAGTAAAAAATAAATAGATCTCAGTGTGGTGAGTTAACATTTCGCAGGGTGTAAAAACAGGGATTTGACAATTTTAGTAAACAAATATATTTTGAAAATAAAAAATGTGTATAAATTATTTCTCATTGTCATTAAATACTGCTTTGAAAGGGTTTAAGAATGTATCAAACTTTTTTTTTTCTTTGCAAAACCAACATCATTTTCACAAAACACTGTGGATTTATAGCCCAAGAAAAAAAAATCCATTACATTTTTGTGGAGATTCTGTCTCTTCATGCAGGATGTCAGGATATCAGTTAAGGTGTCAAATTTGGTGCTGATCCAAATTTGATTGTGGCCTGGCTTGAGGTTTGCACTTTACTTATAGCAGATTCATCATTCATGTCAACCATTCATCAATCGGTAGAGTGAATTAGAATTTCTTTACCTGATGCACTTTTGCAACACTTCTTTACACCCACAGTCAAACATTTGAGCAATTTGTAAAAACAAACAAAAAAACAAAACAAATAACCAAACTGGTTACAAACTGAAAGAATGATGACATAAATACCATTGAGTTGAAACAAAATTCTTTGCTGACACAATCCACACGGCCCAGACACAATAAAATGTCAACTGAGAACCACTGTGTCACTTGCACAGTTTGTGTTGTTCCAATAAAACAACTCATCGGAGACAAACTTGTGCCTTTCACACGTGACATTAAATGCTGACTCTGCGACTTCTAAATACCTCAAAGTGTCTAGAAATGCACGCTCACCTTATCATCAGGTCACAGCGTGCCAGCTTCTTTTTTTTATGTGCTTCCATGGACAATGTCATTTACATTCCACAGCACAGCAGGAAGCGGAGCGAGTAGAATTGATGGCGTCGCGAGCCATCTGATGTAAGTGCTGTCCACAGCCAGACTGCCGATTCGATTTCATTTGACCTCTTGTCAGTTAGCATTCAACAAACAACTCTTTTCTTCTATAAACCATATTAAAAAGACATGACTCAGTTTATTGCTCTGATAATTACTGTATTGATATAGTACTGGAGTTTGAAATTTAGACGGAAAATCTTTTCTTGTAACTATTACTTTAGTCTTATTGTACTAAGCAGCCGAGAAAAGAGATGTCTCAATATATACAGTTTCTGGTTCAACAGGAGGAAACCGCAAACCTATAAAACAAAACTATAATAATACCATATTTGAGCATTCTTAATAACCTTATTGGTGGCGTCTTGTTTGGTGCTGTTAATTATTTTGAACGTGTTTGTGAAACCCACAACGAGGAACCGAAGGTGAAACGATGCATTTCAGAGCA
Organism: Phyllopteryx taeniolatus; assembly: GCF_024500385.1. Classification (NCBI taxonomy): domain Eukaryota; kingdom Metazoa; phylum Chordata; class Actinopteri; order Syngnathiformes; family Syngnathidae; genus Phyllopteryx; species Phyllopteryx taeniolatus. Next base: position 7,526,642 of record NC_084519.1, on the reverse strand, counting down.
TTTTAGTTATGTATCAGAACATTTGCTAAAGGAGCAGAAACAACTGAGGTGTGCTGTCACTGGCTAGGCATTAAATGGCCATAAAGTTTTTAAAAAGTTTGACTATGGGTCTAGTAATGTAAAAATAAATAAATAAATAAATAAATAATAATATCAACCAGCTGTTCAGGTTAAACTGGGGGTAAGATTTATTGATCTGAGAGAGCGAAAACCATAAAATGAATCGTTGCTTTTGCAAACATGAGGAACCATTATGGGCCCAATAAATTGGAACATACACACACACACACACACGATGGGCACTTAGAAAATCCAATTTTGTTTTTTCTTCGCCATGAACATAATTTATTGGGAATTTCAAACAGCAGCAATCCTTTTACAGCTCATCACACATTCCTCGGGTAAACCAACACAAACTGTGGTGACCTGGGCTCAGGCGCCAATAAACAGTTGTCAGCTGACATTATTTGGAGATATAGAGAGGTCACCTGCCCCGTTCCCATTCCCAGCATACCTCTGCAGCGTACATAAATATCTTGGGAGCCTTCTTCCTTATATCGTGTTTATATGTCAAAAAGTCGGGTTGAAATAACGCTTACTGCCTGCTAGGTCACGCGATGCAATGACTCCTTCGTAGTCTGTAGGGGAAATATTAGTTTTTTTCAGGCCTCAGTATAAAACACCTCATAAATAATATGCTTGGAGCCGTGCATGCAAGGGCCCCGAGGCTCATTCTTACAGAGTTGAAAATAAAGATAAATACCTGTCCAGACCTGCAGCGCTTAAAAAGAAGCAAAACACATTTAAACCAAATCTCTCAAAATGCTCCTGATAGCAGCAGTTCGGGAGAGCCGCTACGCGTCACGACATGTAAAGTTAAACGCATGCACACACAAACACAAACGTCTTCACACTGGCAGCGGTGTTTACATCAGGTGGAATGGTTTTACTGAAGGTAAACTGAACACTCTGTAGCCACGGCACATACTGTGCACTACTCCCAAAACGTTTGGAATACAGTGGACCCTCGCATGCTCACAGTTCGGCATTCACAGATATTTTGTTTAATTCAAAAAATATTTTTTCTTTTTTTTTTCTTCTTGTTTTTTATTTTTGGGGGGAGAACATAAATTTAAATTTAAAAATTCCTGCTCAAGGGAGGGGCTCACCTATGGTCACGAGCTGTGGGTCGTGACGGAAAGAACAAGATCCCGGATACAAGCGGCCGAAATGAGTTTCCTCCGCAGGGTGTCCGGGCTCTCCCTTAGAGATAGGGTGAGAAGCTCGGTCATCCGGGAGGATCTCAGAGTAGAGCCGTTACTCCTTCACATCGAGAGGAGCCAGATGAGGTGGCTGGGGCATCTGATTCACATGCCTCCCTGGTGAGGTGTGCCGGGCACGTCCCACCGGGAGGAGACCCCGGGGACGACCCAGGACACACTGGAGAGACTACATCCTTCGGCTGGCCTGGGAACGCCTCGGGATCCCCCCGGAAGAGATGGATGAAGTGGCTGGGGAAAGGGAAGTCTGGGCGTCCCTGCTGAAGCTACTGCCCCCGTGACCCGACCTCGGATAAGCGGTAGAAGATGGATGGATGGATGAATTCCTTGTGTGTTTTTCGGACATACTTGGCAAATAAAGATGATTCTGATTCTGATTCTGATTCTGATTCTGATTCTGATTCTGATTCTGATCTAGAAAGTCTGAAGGCAGAGAATTCAAATGTTCTGCCCGTCACTATATGCTGTCAGCATAGAAAGATGAACGAAGATACATTCATTGTCGTAAATCCAGAAAAAAAAAAATCAGGAATATTACGTACAATTGGATCATTTCTCGTAGCACAGGGGTTGGGAATGCTCAAACATGTCTAGTAAATCCAGATTGAACTTGAAAGCATCTCTTGCAGCCCCCAGGCACATCTGGATGAATCATGCATTCCATCATCAGAGCTGACCAGGAGATACTGCAATACTGGTTTCTTTTAATACAGTCACTCACTTTAAATTGACACTGAATGTTGGCATTGTAGAATCAAAGACCATTTCAGACATCTCTGTCTTTTCTAAGAAAAACATTTCTGATGACCTCACCATTGTCCTGTCACATTAAGCTCTCTGGTGACCCCGTCATGGCCGCCAGGTTAGGAAGCTGGGCGCGAAAGGACCTTTCAGCAACTATTTAGTGCATGAGCGAGCAACTGACGCTTCAATAGATCCTTCGAGGATCTGCTCAAGGGAGGGGCTCATTGTCAGACATTAATGACGCCGCAGTCATGGTATGTCATCGCCATTGACACCGCTTCCCTTTGCCAATCATTATATACGAGAACATATCACATATCATCATGTGTTGGCAATTTACGATGTAAAATATCACGATCAAATGTCTTCATAATAAGTTATGGACAGCTATTGTTTTAATGGGGTTTCTTGTCTTTCTTGTGTCTCTTCATGGGAACAGTCTTTGTTTGATTCATTTTGAGATGCTGCCCAACTGAAAGCAACACCTCGACAATCATGTCACTTCACGTTATGATGAGAAATACGTTGAGAACTTTTCCTGTGCAAATTATTGTTGTAATTGTTGCAAAGATTCGAGTGATTATTTAGAACTCTCCATTTGTGCACTTCCATGGTTATTCTATCCTTCCTCCCAAAAAAATAAACAACTTGGATATGAATAGTAAAAATAAAAATAGTAGTAAGAAATAGTAAAAATAAAAAATAAAATAAAGGGGACAAACAAAAAGACATTTTGATGTGGTTCCATTTTGGTTCACATTGGTGGTATTAAGAGATTAGAAAGGAGGTCTGAGGTTCTCATAACAAACCTCTTTGAAAATCTGTAAAAGCGTATTTACTTTTAAGTAAGTTTTTAAGGCTTTCTGGATTTAACAAACGAGAGTTGGCATCATGAACAAATGCAAAATAAACCAGACAAAAACTTAAATCCGCTTAGCTCTGATGCTTTGTTTCTCTAAGAATAGCTTTGATTGTCCTAAATAAATAAATAAATAAATAAATAAAACAAATCAACTATTCCATCCATCCATTTTCCGTAGCACTTGTCGTCATTAGGGCCACAAGTGAGCTGGAGCCCATCATTTTAGTTTGGACGAGAGGCGTTGATTCCCTGAGACCGGTGACCGGCCAAATGCGGAATATCCAAATAAAATTCTACATACATAAGCACTACATGTATCACCTTCAAGAAATACTGTCTGTTACTCTTCTGTCATTCTCATTCCTTAGTATCAGCGAGGGAAAAGTCTGCCTTAAATGTACTGTTAGACAGTTGTTTATTTTGGCCAAAAAGTAGGTTATTTTAAAACACATCATCTACCGAGTGATAAATACCCGCCCGGGCTATCTAGCTTGGTTCCTCCTCTTGAGTCCCAGTTGATAGAAAGCAGGTTCGCACCAACGGCGGTGTTGATGGAGTTGCCGAGCAACGGTGCGATGCAGGGCACTTGAGAGTAACACAGGGAGCTGTTTCAGGGTTATGACCACAAACTAAAGGACTTGAGCCAAAAGAGAAGGACTTAGATGTTGATATGCACACAAGCGGCCATTGTCTTGCGTCAGGGATAATAAAAACATAGTATGAACTTTAAGAAAACCCCAATCAAACAAGCAGAATAGCGTCCCTGTCATTGCCATGGTCACGCCGGACAATCAATCATCTATTTTCTATACCGTTGTCCTCATTAGGGTGCGAGTGAGCACAAGCATGGACAATTTTACCTCATGCATGCATGTTTTTAGAATGTGGGAAAAAGACTGGGAGAAAATCCGTGCAATCGCAGGAAGAACATACAAACTCCACACAGGAAGCCAAGAACATAGAAGAGTCGTTTGCGGAAAAGTAACGATCACAACAGCAATGTTGAATCAAGAAAAATTGGAATTGTGTGCAAAAATCAATATATGTGATTGCTAAAAGTACGGCGGTACTAAATACTGAACCTGTCAGAACCGGAGGATGTGATCATAAACTAAGATCTAGGTTTGAATTTGGAAAGAAGTCGATATATGCGCATCAAAGGAAAGTGAACAAGTCAAATATCGAAGATTTTGAAGGGGCAAGTAATGTCCGTTGAATTCTGATGAGATGTATTCATAAGAACCATAAGTTTGGCGAGGACAAAGAGTGCCAAAGCTGCGTTGTGTGAAAGTCAGGGCGGTGTTCAGAAAGTGCTTGGAACCTTCAAGGTGTGTGTCAAAGCGAGAGCGTTCCATTATAATCATCTTTTGTGTGCACCCACCCCTCGTCCCCCCTGCATTATTTCACAATGTCAAATGTTTGAATTTGAACATTTCCTTTTTAAAATGCACATTTGAACTCTTCTTGAAACATAATGCCTTTTTTTTTGTGCCTATAAAGAGACTTTGTTTAGACTTTTTTATGGTGTGTGCATGGTGCGCCTGTCATGAACATGGTTAGGGCGACGGCGAGGAACGCAAGGCAAGAACATGGTGGACCCAATTGCAGGGAAGCAGGGAGGCAAGGCAGGAGTGCGGGACTCTCAAAATAATAATATTTAATCACAATGATAAAACAACAGGCGACTATGACATGGCAAGACATGTGACAACGACAATGAACCGACAAGGACTGAAAGAACCCAGGGAACTAAATACAAACAAATTGACGAGACAACAAGGAACACCTGGACAAGACACGAGTGGCTGGAGAGAGCTGATTGGTCGACACAAAATAGACGAGAACAGGTGGACACAACAACCTAATGAGCACACGACAAACATGGAACACAGGAAAACATGGAACAAAACTAAACACAACCCAAACCCAAAACACAGACCGTGACAGCGCCAACTCGGGATATGGCTAGCGTGCAAATGAATTTCTGAGCTGGTGTTGAGCTATTACTTTGTTGTTGACGAATGCATGCTTCCTGATAATTGTTATTTATCAACATTGCTTAAACCTGAGTCAAAGAGCTGTAAGCATGCAGTATAGTGTTTAAGAGCCTAATACCCTTGTCAGTCATCCCATTACAAGCTCCTGAAGCATATGCGGGTCACTAGGAGCATGCCAGGTGAGTTGACTTTTTAACAAATCTCCCGTGCAGCAGCATCCCCTGAGGTTATGTTATGACATCCAAAATAGCTGAATTTACAAGCACACACTTGACCATGACAACCCGACACGTGCCTCGCTTTCACTATCTTTCAAGGCTGTAAATCTCTTTGAAAAAGTGTCTATTTTTTTACCATTTTTTTTGCAATTTGGTACCGTTGAATCAGTTATCTGTAAGTGAGAGAAAGTACCCAACCGTATATATGTTTTAGTGTGGGTCAATATCTTCAGAATATATGTTTTAAGATACAAAATCTTTTGAATTATGTCTTTGTTTGACCAGTTTATGCCCCACATAAATACCGGAGTACAGGGAACCACCGTTTATCACCAGTGATACGGTCCAGATGCACCCGTGATAGGTGAAGAGAGACAATATCATTTTTCAAAATAGTTTTACTCCTCCCACTCACTTTAAACTGATTAAAACCAACTAAAACATTTATAAATATATATATTCCTTTTCTCACCCACAGTTGAATCTTTCGGTATAACTGACACATGAAACCAAAGCCAATTAAATATTGTATATTTAATCACCAATATGTTCAATCACACCATGTAATTTTGTCTAATGAAAATACGCTAGTTTAATGCTAACATACAGTACAATATGAAATGCTATAGACGGATTAATGGAAATTTGTATTGATGTTACAATGATTACAAAACCTTCAAACAACTACTACTTTAACACACGGAGCAGCAACACATACAAACAGAGCATCCAACAATACTCCCGGGCATATTCTCTCTGCTTCGTGGGTACAACCAATATTAAAACTATTACATCGAAGGGGTGTCCTCTTCTTCCTTTTCCTGTTAATTACGCGTAATCTCTTACAGTGCTGCCTGGCTTATTGGAGCACAACGTGGTACTACACCGAAGGCTTGCACACTTGCCTGTATACTGTAAAAACCTTTGGAAAACAATCACTTCAAAATCTGCGATACAGACAGGGTTGCTGTATGTTCTTTTCTACCCTTCACTATGTCCCAAACAACACCACCTGTTTCGGTTGTATTCTTCTTGCCAGCCGTCTCAATATTTCGCTGTCGTGGTCTTACTTCCCCGATAGCGGTCACGAGTGCAGTGGATCAGACTCAGTGTGACGATGGTTGAGAAGTAGAAAGTGAAAGGTTGATTGACGTTTGCAAATTGCAGGGGGAAAAACGATATTAATTCCTGTATATCCACATTGATAACAACATGAAAAATCCAAACTCTCAATGATTGCAAACTGACGTTCAAAGCCGCAACCTCTGACTGTTTGGCAGAAGCGCTAGCAACCACATGTGCCAGTATGCTGCCCAAAAGAGACAAACAGTGACTGTGATTTCTGGAACAGTCATACTTCCCTTTGTAATTGATGAAAACGTCATGTGGTTTTAAGGGAAATTGGGGGATTGATACGATACTGAGACAGTAATACAAACACATGACTTTGCATGGTGTGCAGTAGTATGTTTTTGGTGTTACACCCGGGGTGATATGTTCACAAATTATTTCAATTTCAGGTAGGAGTTCCAATGAATTTTAAAACGATAATTTTAAAACTTACAATGGGATGATTTTATAAGGGTCATTTTAAATTTGGTTGGGGATTTTGAAAATGAACACAGTCTTCATTTTGGAGGCTGGAGTAGGTACAATCTCGACCAGAAATTGCCAATCATTGTGCCTCGTGAAATGATCCAGATTTACTTAATTGGTCTGACATTGAATTGATCTGAAGGAGGCGTTGTTGTATAGAATATTAAGCAGAACTGACATTTATTGATTAATTGATTGTCTGGACAATCTAACAGGTTGCAACACATGAGCTAATCATCTTTGAAAGCTCGATTTGAGCTCATTATACTTGTTCAAGATGTAAAAGAAATGAGATGCTAACATGCTAAACCAAAGATGTGTCTGTCAACAGTCTAATCTTGTAGTTACATCCCCATGATTTTGGAGCATGGTAGTATATAATATATGTAACAGCCTTCTTCAACCTTTTAGCTGCCAATGTGTGTACTGTATTCAGTAGCCAACTGAGGTTGGGTTTTACATTACATGCAAACCGTGCTAGAAACCCTACCGAGACCACTTCTTGCTGGAGATTTCGGACATGTTGATTTAGTCTGCACCAGAGTTTGTTCACTGTGATTAAACAATTAAAGTGTAGTTAAACTGAAATGAATGAAGGGTTGTTAGTGTACTCTGTTCCTTGGTTCACTGTACTTCACTTGTGTCATCTGTGCCATATGCTGTAGTCAGATGTTACATTTGTTCCAATGTTCCTGTTGCTCATTTTCCCGCTCCTTGAAAGTAAAGGTCACATTCTTTTCTTTACATTTGTAATCACTGACGATAAGGTTTGCACTATCTCCATTTCTGAGGGAGCGCAACAGCCCTGCTGAGAAACTACAGAAGCCACGTGACACAAAACTTTGATAAACAGTTGTATGTCACTTCCCAAAATCCTTGAGGAAATCCGATGAATTTCATCTTCATTGTGGGAGTCTACTGAGAAGAAAGTCTCTAAAATAATCCTTCTTCATGGTCTCTTGGCGGGGCCCGCAGCGTTGGAGGAGCTCTGAATGGAATTGTCTGCCGAGCGCTTTATGACCCTGGATCTCTCCAGCGGGAGTCACGGGTGTCATGTTTGTGTGTACATCCACAGGATTTACGACATAATAGCAGTCGAGCCCTGCGCTTTGATCCGCAATGTGTCTCGGAGCAGGCCCAAAAGAACATGCCATTTAGAGCCAAAGGCGTGAATTTCTGCTCCTGAGAGTTTGCCCTGGATATGGCTCCTCATTACTGTAATAGTCAATCAATTTCATCGAATAAGTAATAAATAATTCACAACATATAAATGTACTTTCTGTAGGGAAAAGTGAACATTTGATCACCCTAATACTCATTATCTGTAGAATCTTTTGTTTGTTTGTTTTATCAGCCATATGTATTGTATGACACAAAGGTGCCCCAATACACAAATAATTTTTTCAATTAAATAATATGCCTGTTCCGTTTTGCTCTCATTTTGCACAGGAGAGCATTGGTGGGCGGAGTCTCATGCGTCGCATCTGCTGACAGTTTGTTGAACCCAGAAGTTTACATACACTATATAAAAAAGACACATACACTTTTTTTTTCTCAATGTCTGACATGAAATCAGACAAAACGTTTCCTGTTTCAGGTTGATTAGGATTACAAAAGTTATGTTTACTTACTAAATGCCAGAACAATGAGAAAATGATTATTTATTTTTTTAGACAATGTTTCATTACTTTCTTCAAAGTCAGAAGTTTACATACATTTCATTATTATGTGTTACCATAGCCTTTAAACTCTATGAGTTGGGTCAAACGTTTGGGATATCTTTAGATATCATTAAGCAAAAAGAAATCATTTTGGTTATCCTAATTGACCTGATCACGCTCGTGTGCTCATTTGGTTTATTAAGTTCTGTGTAGTTACTCAGGTTTGTCATGTCTGCTTTGAGGTCAACAGTTCGGTTTTCACGCCTCCTAACAATATTCAAAATGGTAAAAGTCCATTAACTCCATATCCCTCTCCAAAGAGATATTTATTATATTATATAAAAACATGAAAAATACTCACACTGTGAGAGGAAGCCAGAAAACCTGGAGAAAACCCACGTAAACCCACGTACGCATGGCGAGAACAAACCATCGTACTCCTGATATGAAACATAACCAACAGAATTGTTACAAAAAGTGTTTTATCATTTTCCTGAACACTTGCTAATTCCAGTCAAGTTTCACTCACTATTTTCCTTCAACAAAGGGACTGAACAATTGTTTTTATCTTCTACCGTTCTTTCCATGCTTTTAACGTGATTAAGGCAATGAGGAAATAAGATTTAATCAAAAACTTGGACTGAAACGGCTTGAGTAAATATCTGAAGAGCATTGAGTGTCCCTGACATTAGAACGGGATGACGTGTTTGGAAAGAGCAGAGCCTGAAATGTTGCCTATGAGCGCTATTTGTGCTCCTTTAATCTGCATCGTTTTCATGTTTTTCCGTGGAGATGTCAAAATAAACAAACCGCAATCTTCTTCCTCAAGGAGAAACGATGGCACTGGAAAAGGCCTGTCCTTGCATTGATGGCATGAAGTCTCTCCATAGAATATAGAACATGTGTTCACATTGCTCGATGGACACTTTTACTCTTTCGAAATGTCAGTTGAGTCGTGAGTTTGCACTTCACGCAGGTGTTTGGGCTGTCTTGATACACATGCGATAAGGCCCCCATCACAGAGCTGCCTTCTTAAATGAGGAATTTCCGATATTAGGTAACACAATCGTTTGTTTGTGTCTGCAGCGGTGTTTGGCCCCTGGGAGCCTTCCTGACTGTCACGGTCATGGCCAAAGAATGCTTGTTGATCCTCAGGGTAGGAAAAGAGATATGGTTATTACAGTAAGTTGGATTTATATAAGGTTACCATATCAAACAATTATAGTTAATGGTAAAAGTGTTTTGAATTTAAAATGCAAAGTTTAGTTTTCGTAATCATGACAAACTGGGTGACGCTAAGGCACACGACGAAGGGAGTGGCTCCTCAGTGTTGCCAATTTAGCAACTTTTCCAACCCCTATAGCAATTATGTTTTTTTAAAAAAGAGATGAACAACACATCTAGTGACTTTTCGTGGTGTTATTGGAGACTTCTGGAGCGTCTGAGATGTCCGTCCTCGTCCAGACTGCAAATTACTGTCGCTTGCGCAAAGCCACCACAAATTCAGAAAGGTTTTTCAAAGGCACCTTCTCAGAAATAGGCAGACAACAAATGACTGATTTATGCCTAGATCAGACGACAGGATTTTAGCCTCAATCTTGGCCAGATTAGCTATCGCGGCTGATTGATATATTGTCAGCAACTACAAAACTTCTTGTAGTGTGACATAATCCACCACCAACAATTTAGCCCTACAATCACCCTACGACGGCAATATGAAAAGTCTCCCATGTTTTTTTTTTTTTTTGGGATATCTTCCGTGTAGTGTAACATATCAACGACAACTCTCAAGCTGTATCGTATTAAAAGTAGGTGAATGTACCGCGAGCTCTCCTTGGATGGACAACCTACTCCCGAGCACCGGTGACGACACCATGTTTTTCTTTTTTTTGTTCTTTCCCCCCACCCCCAACACAATAAAATACATTGTCGCAATCCATTGTTGTTATTGTCACCATGGTAATGGGTGTATCTCGGCGCGTTGAGCGGTGACACGTTTTCTGGTTCCGCCTCCCCAACAGTGTTTGACAAGACAAAGCCCAGTAATCGTAAAGGACGGGATACAGTGCTATTGTAATAAATGTCGTGTCGTGTAGCCAGTGGCTTTCCAAGATACATCGTGAAAGCCCACATTTGTCTTGCAGTCTGAGCCAGCATTAGTGTCTCACTTTGATGGGCAGGCACTGCAGGGACCCAACCATTTGTACACAAAACAATGACGAAGTCACCTTTTCTCTTTAAATATCCAATAATTATAATGTTTCGAGGAATTCCTCATATACCAACATATAAGTCAGGAGTCAGACTAGGCCTCATATGTCTCTTTTCCACCTGCTGACCTCCTCACTATTGGTGCCTTTCTCACATTGGTCAAGCTGGTTCGTGATCTCTGTGCTGCTGTTTTTAATAATTTCTTTGTCATAAGATACTGATATTTTTACAAAATGCCCTTTGAAATATCAACCTCTTAATGTGTTCACCACTCATCCTAGATAATCATCTAATTAATCTCCTCAAATATGGGCAAATATTATATTGTTAGTAATTACTATGTATATTATTTATCGTTCAAGACATTGTCTCCATGTAAAGTACGATTCCCTTTAATGTTAATAAGATATGATTTTAAGATATTTGCTCCACACATGAATTCATCTGAAATACTTTTGACCTCCCATTGTAGGTGCTGCTGTTTTGGTTAGCAATGGAGTTCAAATGGGCCCAGCAGTTAACTAATTTATGTCAGTGTGTGAATGACAACTGCTAGAAACTAAAGCAATTCAAGTTACTACCTTTTTTTTCCTGACCAGAAGAAATGAGGTGTCAATTTGCGGACAGGTGGCGACACTGCGTCTATCAGAGTCGGGGCCATTATTTGAGAAAATATATGATGATATTATGAATTTAGAGAATGCAAAATGATAGGATAAATAGGATATTATTAAAAATAAAGCTGAATCAATGTTCTTTTTCTTTTTTAAACTTCTTTTTATTGGTTTTATTCAAGTGTAAATGTGATCCCCCAACTCATTTTGACTTGAAGTGCGTCTTCCACCTTAGGGCCACATTGTAGTTACGATTTCCCTCAATGCGCCATTATGACTGAAACCATGTAAATGTATAATCACCTCATCATCTTATGACAGAGACACAACAATTTGATGGATAAGTAGTTTTGCAGAATAAATAACTATATAAATATAGTTCAATTTATTTTAAGTTTGAAAACAAAAGAAATGCTTTCAAAATCCCAATGTTATGAAAAATGAAAGACAACTTGCAATATTGGTTCAGACTTTAGCAAGAAACAGTTTAGAAGGCGCACATAGCAGGACTGTTTGGTTCTCTCCCAAGCTTCTTTAGCTCTTTGCAGCAGTAATACCAGGAAGGAAACAGAAACAGAGGGCTAGTAAAGCCTCTTGTTATGAGGCTATGTGGGCTCTCTACAGTTGGCATGGCAACAGGAGAAGATGCAGCTTGTTGTAGGACTCATTTCAGCCTCTAGTGGTGAAGGGGGACAATACTGCAGGGTTCACAATTTAGATTTGGGCATGCATAGTCGTGTTTTTGTGTGTGTGACTTGTACTCTCCCTCCACAAGAGACTTTGAGAGACTGTAGTTGTTCTTCAATGTAAAGTTGATAAATTGAGAATCCCATTATGTTTTGCTGACGAAATAGGCTGAAATGATTGATGAGCAATGAATGATCACAGTGAATTTTGAAGAACAAAGCTTTTTATGCTCAGGCCTCTTGTTTTGTAAGTGTAACTACTCAGACTCTCGAAAGATGCTGGAAATGCAGACAAACAATAGACGGAAGATTCATGAGATGCTATCAGAGAGAGTCAGAGAGGAAATCAAATACCACTTTTCACACCCCGCGGGTGTTGTCTGGATGGGAGCAGGAATGAGAAGAATGCCGGATTTGACGTAAGACTCAGCAAGACTTTATAAGGCTTTCATGGCAGAGAACAGTGGATGAATGAAAAGTTCAGAACTGTGGTTTTTTTTCCATTTATTAAACAAGATATCTTTGCAATGTGAGGCAATTATTAAAAAATGTATATGCATAATGTATAATAGTTGCAATATTAGTTTGTCTCAAGTTTTCGTCCATTGACAACAATTTAATCTCATGCCAGTAACTTCAGTTGAATTATGCTTCCCATCCATCCATCCATCCATCCATCCATCCATCCATTTTCTACCGCTTATCCGAGGTCGGGTTGCAGGGGCAGTAGCTTTAGCAGGGACGCCCAGACTTCCCTCTCCCCAGCCACTTCATCCAGCTCTTCCGGGGGGATCTTGAGGCGTTCCCAGGCCAGCTGAAGGACGTAGTCTCTCCAGCATGTCCTGGGTCGTCCCCGGGGTCTCCTCCCGGTGGGACATGCCCCGAACACCTCACCAGGGAGGCATCCGAATCAGATGCCCCAGCCACCTCATCTGGATCCTCTCGGTGTGGAGGAGCAGCGACTCTACTCTGAGATCCTCCCGGATGACCGAGCTTCTCATCCTATCTCTAAGGGAGAGCCCGGACACCCTGCGGAGGAAACTCATTTCGGCCGCTTGTATCTGGGATCTTGTTCTTTCAGTCACGACCCACAGCTCGTGACCATAGGTGAGGGTAGGAACATAGATCGACTGGTAAATTGAGAGCTTCGCCTTTCGACTTAGCTCCTTCTTTACCACAATGGACTGATATAAAGTCCGCATCACTGCGGATGCTGCACCGATCCGCCTGTCGATCACAGGGGTCTTTTAGCCGTGCTTAGTCTGGTTCCTCACCTAGGACCTGGTTGCCATGGGTGACCCTACCAGGGGCGTGAAGTCCCAGACAACTTAGCTCCTACGACCATTGAGACACACAAACCCCTCCAGCACGATAAGGTGACGGCTTCTAGGAGGGGAATTATGCTTTCCTTTTCTTTAAAATTAGGATGATATTATTCACCTCTTTCAGTGGGTAGCTTTTTCTTTTAAAAGGATTATTTTGATCTCCTGACTAAATGCGTGCCGTGTTTTGACTGGTTTGCTTTTGGTTTCCTGTTTCTTTTGTAAAGGCATGTTCCAAGCACGCTGCCCGCCCAAGCACAGCGCTCACGTTGCATGCCCTGTGACTGTGACTGAACGTTTTGATTCATGGTGAAGCATTCTTTGCACAGATAATTTAGCAGAACTTGGAATAAAAAACAGATTTGCGCCTATTTGATTTAAATGGCACATCTGGGTTTGCAGTCTTGTCCATGATCGGGTATCTCATTTATTCCATGAGGATGTTGGAGCAGTGGCAACGGTAGGCATCGCTTACCATCATCTTCTTCTTTATTATCATCAACCAATGCATATTCATTAGACTAATTGAATGCATTTAATCCATCACATGAAATGTCCACCATGTTCCTTGTGGCCACGACACATGCCCGTTTGCGCAAAGCGAAGCTCGCAGGTTCACACCCAGGATCGGTGAGAGAGACGCTGTGGAGAAAATTCTGTCGGGGTTCATATTGCTGGAGGTCCACGCAGACCTCGGAGGAGTTAGGTCCCAGGATAGGATCCTCAGACCCCTGTCAGACCATAGGCTGGTGCAGTAGGCCCTGGATCCCTTCTGGTGTATCGCAATGCTTGGCTTTATGTGGCTGGAGTGTGTCAGCAGTTCCAGGTATTGATGCAATATTTCCCACACCTGAATTCTGGGATGTCCTGAACCAGATATAGGAGGATATCTCCCGAGAGTAGGGGTGGGAATTGAAAAGAATTGCGCTATTCCGCTTCCACTACTCCATGAATATGCAAATCGCTTTTGTATCCCCTCACTTATACTCTCGTCCTGTAGAGTTTTATAATTTAATAATAATTAATAACTAATGCCACCACACTTCAGCTGTACAGTCGGGTTCACGACCCTTGTCCTGCATGCTTCTTCTCCTGTCCTTGTCCTGTTCTATCTTGTCCTGTCCTTCCCTCACATGGTGTAGCACTACAGCCCCATGCAACACTCATATTTAATGTTTCATTGTTGTAGATAAGCGGCACGGTGGCCGACTGGTTAGAGCGTCAGCCTCACAGTTCTGAGGTGCGGGGTTCAATCCCCGTCCCCGCCTGTGTGGAGTTTGCATGTTCTCCCCGTGCCTGCGTGGGTTTTCTCCGGGCACTCCGGTTTCCTCCCACATCCCAAAAACATGCATGAATTGGAGACTCTAAAATTGCCCGTAGGTGTGACTGTGAGTGCGAATGGTTGTTAGTTTCTATGTGCCCTGCGATTGGCTGGCAACCAGTTCAGGGTGTACCCCGCCTCCTGCCCGATGACAGCTGGGATAGGCTCCAGCATGCCCGCGACCCTAGTGAGGAGAAGCGGCTCAGAAAATGGATGGATGGATGGATTAATTATATTGGATATATAGTATTGTTCTTTAAAATTACATGTAATTATTGACACATTTATTTGATCTTTTTTACATTTACATACACAGACAATTAAATGGGTGAAAGATAAAAATACAAAAGACACATCCAGTGTAAAAATACCGTTCAAAATTTCAGGTAGTACAGCCAGTTTTCAAGGAATGTACACTGTTGCTGTGTACCTTGTAATGTAGTGTAATGAACAATTTAGTTTACATCAGGGGTGTCCAAACGTTTTCCTCTGATTGCCACGTATAGAAAAATGGAAGCATGCGAGGGCCAGTTTGACATTCTTGAACTTGAATTCACTAAACACACAAAAACCAATAACTATTGTTATTTACAGGCATGACTCATCAATTCATGCCCAGTCCGACTTTTACACTAACAGTTGGATTAAGTGTCGGCTGATTGGTCATGCCTGGACAATGAAGCAAATGGATGACGTATGAGAAAAGTGATTGTTGTGTTACCATCTCGGCTGTTGCATTAGTGTAGCAACTGAGAGAACACAATACCCCACACATCAAGATAACAATATAAACCATAGAAAGCACATAAACATAGAAAACCAGATAAACCATAGAAAAGTTCAGAACCAAAAATCCCTTCTTGCATGTGATGGCATCACTCATTTGCGACGTAATAGTAATCGATAAGCAGAATCGTCAGGCAAGCAAACAAACGATTCCTAGCAATCGAAGTACTGGGAAACGGTTTTCAATTCCCATTCCTACCCAAGAGACCTTCTGACATCTCATCAGGAGCAATGTAGGGAGTGTACACAGGCATTCGGAGGTCCAACACACTACTGTGTAACATTCTGAGTTGTCTTGAGGCCAACAGTTGGATCAGCATGATTTTGTTTATCCATTTTGATTGTGAGTATGATTTGAAATCGTGTCCTCAATTGGTTAATGATTTGGTTTTCCACTGATCATTATTTTGTTCCCTACAGATGTGGGATGGGTGATTTTAAACGTTTGCTTAATTTTTCTGAGTCGTGGTGTAAGTCAAACATCAAAGGAAACCATAGGAACTGAACAGCAAAACAATTTGAAAACTGATGTTAAATTGCACCTCATGACCATGTTTTTATGAGCTCAGTTTAGACACTATTTGGTTTGACTATTTTGGAAATATTTAAAATGTGTTTGGCATTTTTCTTTCATTCCCTCTTGGACTCCCTTAATGTTGGGGATTATTAGCTCTCAGAAACCTTAGCTACCCCCAAACTGTCTGGACATCTCGGATCAAACTCTACAACTACAATTCCTTCTGCAGTGATTTAATACGGTCTTCATGCAGAACTGTGGCTGCTGCAGTCATTCAAATTCTTACCACTAATAATAGTGGATGAACCCGCTTTTATAGCGGTGTTTGCGTTAAAATTACAGCTTGCGTGCCGCTACAGGATTGGCTCATCGCTCCAGAGAACAGTGGGGAACCGCAGGTCCAAGGGAAATGTTATATGCAAACATATCAATTTCTGGGTTAAATATAATATTTGGATATGTCTTTTCCTTTTTACTTTTCACTTATACTTTGTGCGAGATGTATAATTTTCTATTTAGGTGGTCAGTCGTAGATTTCCATCTGCAGAAAATGAAATTTTCGGTAGCATAGTTTGGAGGGTTCTTCCCAACCTGATCTTTCCATGAACCAGACTTGAACCAGGTTCTTATTTCTTTCAGCCATGTCCCAAAAACATCTGAAGCTGAATCAAACATAGGAACACCCATATGCTCAAACATTGTGGTCGGTTTATTAAGACCAGCTCAAGAAGAAGACACCAATCAGTTTCAGGCCAGTGTCTCAGAATCCCAATTTCTTTTCACTCTGAATTCCTCCTGTTACTCTCAACCAGTTCCTCCCTCTATCATTCATTCTTTGTAAAACTGGAATTGTGTGTGTGTGGCTGTTTCTCAGCACATCAAAGTGGCAGGCAACCAGTTAGAGGAAACATACTTAATGTGCCTGATACCGTGCCATCAGCCTATTTGCAGTGTGTTCTCAATAACAGGAAGTCAGGAGAAATGAGTTCTCTCATAATTACAACATGCTTGTTTTCCCTTCGTCTCCATACAATGTTCTTGGGGGTAAAGCTGACATCAAAGGACGGAATGTTAAATCTTGATCTCATATCAGAACGGCCTTCCACAGGAAAATGGCACTGGTTTAATAAACTCTCCATATTTGAGCTATAGGGATGCAGAGATGCTATGGGTTTAAAGAGAGCACTTGTGGCTGCAGAGGAGGCCAAAGAATTGTGGGCCAAGAAATATAAACAAGGGACTCTCATATTTGCCTTTGGGGAGCCATGATAATACCATCAAGTCAAGTCAAGTTTATAACCATCGCTTTAGAACCGGCTACCACAACAATATTCCATATTTACTATAAAAGCAGTCTTTGAGTGTTGTACTAGCGTTGAATGTTCTCATAAAAAGATGGAAGTAGTATGGCAGTTGAAACATCAGGGTTGCATCATATTGTTTACACATCAAATATGCTGAAATGGTGTCGAAAGCATCTTGAACAATGCACACCAAGGTGGGACACTCTGGTATCACTATCACCTGCACCCCAACAATTCTTAACAGTGGAACCATAATCAAATGAATACTGTACTGAACTGAACCAAACTGCTCCGAACACCATTTGTGTACCAAATCTGGGACACAATGTTGGTGTTGTTAACAAAAACTTAAGAGTTGCAGATTTCGGTCGGATGTTTTTTATTAGTTTTTTTTTTTTTTTTTTGGGTAGCCAGAAGGATTACGTAAAAACTATTCATTAACATACATTTGGGTTTAGATTAAAAATGCAGGAGTTAATTTTGTCACCTTTGTTAACGTTGCATGTATTTGGATATGTTAGTAATCAATCATCAATTGTAAGTAACATTCAGGCACATGCAGGATGTGGGTATCTATGAAGAGGTACAATTCTAATTGTTGGTGAAGGTATGTAGACAGCAGAGTGGAGGAGTGGTTAGCATGTCTGACTCACAAGGGAAGCCCTGAAACATTTTTTTTTTTTTCCAGACCAAATATGAGTACAAGTACTTACATTTGAGTACTCGCCGATACAGAGTACCGATTCTTGATAATGCCACTTTGTCTTGCAATTTTGATGAAAGCATTTTATTTTAATGTAATATTGTTCAAAAACACAACACATTTTCTTTGAAAGTGCTCTCTAACTACAGTTAAAAAAAATTAAGTTACATGCCTGTGACTATTGTCACATTATTATTTCAAAGTTTATACTGCGAGACTGATGCTATTCATTAACATGTCAATAGTGCTTTACATTAGATTAAATTCATGGAAATGAAGCTGTTTGTTTGTAAGACAAAGTATGTGTTTGGGTAAATATGCGTGTGTTATTGTCTTTGTTGTGTTTAGTTTTACAGTAAACTTCGACTGGAGTGTCAATAAACAGCTTAAAGCAAGTAGACATCGACTTCTTTTGAAGAACTGTTTGCTATTTTCCAAACAGAACACTGCACGCTCAGGAGGACAGGATAGTATAGTGCACATGTGACAGGCTGCTATCGGGCGTCATTATATCTGAACGTTTTTACGATTCCGAATACAGACATAAAGCGGCATCACCGATACCGTTGACCCCACGGTTAGTGCTTCCCTACTTTCCGAGGCTTGTGTTTGGAATGTCTTCCTTCCTGTGTGGAGTTTGCATGTTTTTCCTGTGCTTGTATGGGTTTTCTGCGGTATTCCGATATTCCATCCATATCCCGAAAACCTGAATGACTTGTTAATTGTTGACGCTCAATTGTCCATACAGTAGCTGTGAATGCGTGACTGGTTGTTGGTGGAGATGCCTCTCAAAGCCTAACCTTAACCATATAGCGAGGCTATAGAAAATAATGGATTGAGGTTTGTCCTCTGTGACATGCTCGGATCTGAGCTACCGTACGAGGTACATTTCGTGGCAAGACTCAGAGAATCTCTCTCTATAAGCTTCTTTGTTTCACCTTGGTGTGAACTTGAAAGAGGGGTCTATGGGCGGATTTTGGATGAAATCCTGCTTATATCCTGTAAACTGTTTCAAGGATCTTTGGCCTGAGGGTGGTCATTGCTCATCACGGTGGCACATCAAAGAAAGCCTTGGATGAGCAAATGGGCAAGCTGACTAAGTTGTGTTTACATGACAGCGACTAAAAATAAAATCAAATAAATCAACACCACTGAATATGCTGTAACGTTCTTGTCAGGCCAGTCATCGGTGATAACACACAAACTGCTTGTCTCCAAAAATATGCATCCAAAACAATCTTTCTTGTACCCTTTGAAGGCTTATATGTGGATTCAAAATTGTATATATGTACTGTATGTGATGCAGCCAGTCATTGACAGTGTAGAGACACACTTGATGACTTTGATGATTTTTCATATATATCTGTGACTGAAAAGCGGTGTGGAGAGTCTCTTTTGCGGAAATACACCAATGAATAGGCCAATTTGTGCCAAAAGCCTAAATACCCACACTCTCCCCATTATTTGTTGTTATCTCGTTATTGCCAAAGGGGAATCTGCTTCTTCCTTGATAATTGCACCCTCTTGTTTGTGGTTCCATTAAAAAAAAAAAAAAAAAAAAAAATACAGTAGTAGTACATGTGGCACCTCAAAACGTTATTTCCTGATAATAACACCAGTGGTCGCAGTTTTTCTATT
Organism: Phyllopteryx taeniolatus; assembly: GCF_024500385.1. Classification (NCBI taxonomy): domain Eukaryota; kingdom Metazoa; phylum Chordata; class Actinopteri; order Syngnathiformes; family Syngnathidae; genus Phyllopteryx; species Phyllopteryx taeniolatus. Next base: position 7,507,182 of record NC_084519.1, on the reverse strand, counting down.
GCAGCGAGTTATGTGCGTGAGGGTCATTGGCCTGGTTTGCGATTGTGAGTCGTCGACTGTATTTTTTTCATGATTGTCCAGTTCAGTCGCGTTCGGCCACATCGCTCGGCGTGCGGCAGGCCAATGTGGTTTCTTCTGTATGGTACTGTATATGTGCCCGATGAATGACCAATGAGCATTCCAGACTCTAGCTCCCTGCAACCTGGAACAGGTTAAGTAGAAAATGATGGTGGTGAATGGAGACAGGAAACCAATATTTTTATTACATCGTTCTATTACGCACATATTTTTTGCATTCTTATTCAAGCCAGTAACAAATAATTAATGTAGGAAATGATCACATTTGAAGTAGCAACGGCTTTATTGAACACCGAAAATCTTATAATTGACTTGTTGCCAGCTTTTTGTTCTCAGTGAGGGCTCTTGTTTGGACGGTATTTTATGTCAAGATAAATTGATTACCTGAACAGTTTGAATACCAAACATTAATATCGTAGCTTAAGGTTTGGCTTTCTTCACAAGAAATCAACAACAACTACGAGGAGCTGAGGATTACATCTTGAACACAGACAGATGGTCTTCTACGCTGTGAGCTATTTTCCCCATTCATTTAATTTTTAACCAGAATCACAATATCACAAAGTGGTGTATCCTACAGACAGACACTCAGAGAGTCTGTGTGCAATAAATTGCATTTCCGCTTATTCATGTACCAAACACATTAAATAAAAACAAAACAAAATCACCATCAGTGGATTTCAATGTGACTATGCCCATGTCTGTGCTCCATTATTCCTGTGCCTCCCCACTCTCACATTTGAGCCTATATACTGTACACTGACTACAGAATGCAGGATAAGTGGTTCAACAGTAACGTGATTACGTTCCAGCCCTTCAATAGGCATCTTGTGTCGCGAGATACAGCAAAGCGATTCACCACGAGGGACCACCACGTATGATGGCAGTTTGTCTGTTGTACATTGCAACCAATTGTCCTAATGATAAACAAACACTACTTGAACATTTGTTTTAGATTAGAATTTTTTTGCAAATCAGTGAAGTTCTTGCCTTGACATAGGACAATAACAGGCTAGATAGATGACGTTAAAGGCTTAACAGAATTTTGTCACTTGTTTTAAAGAGAAAAAGACAATTTGAAGATATCCTTTTCTTCTTACTTATTTTGCAGCAATGTTAAATGCTTGAAAAATGTTTTGGTTTTCAGACAAAAGATGGTGGACCCAAGCGCAGGGAAGCAGGGAGGTAAGGTGGGCGTTCAGGACTCTGGAAAAAGTATTTATTTACAAAACCCAAAAAAGCAAAGAAGGATCATGGAAACAATCTAGATACTAAATTAAAAAGGTCTCAGGAAACATAGTAACACATAAACAATAATAAACAAAACACTCACCACTACAGAATACATGACAAAACTATGGATGCGTGACAGCAACAACAATGAACAGACACAGACCGAAAAAACAAATAAACAGGGAACGAACTACAAGCTAACTGATGAGACAACAAGGCAAACCTGGACAAGACACGAGCGGCTGGAAGGAGCTGTTTAGTAGACACAAGGAACAAGGTTAACAAGAGCGGAAAAAAAAAAAATCTAATCACAACAAAGTCAAGAAAAAAAACAGATCATGAAGCACCTGTTATTTTCTTTTGTAGCTTTGGGGCATTTGACTACATTTACTTCAATGTTTATAGGGATAATTTATGATTTATTGATACATTAATTGAACTTAATTTGAAAATTATTTGTTGTCACCCTTGACATTCGGAACTTTTTGTTGGGACTCTTCATGCCAGCGCTAGATTAATCAAACCAATGCTGCCCAATAGATTCTGTAATACTGAACTTCTTTAGACAGCAAACTAGTTGAGACTGAATCAACAGCCCCTTTGCTGGTTGCAGCCAAGTACTGTCGTGCAATCAAGCTTGCCTCAATTAATGAACGAGTAAAAATGATCTCTCAACAATCAAGTGATTGATTGTTAAGTTGGTATTGATTGTATGTATACCTTTCAGTGTAAAAAAGGAAAATGGTAATGAAAGAATAGAAAACGGAGCCCTGTTAAGATAGCAAGATCTTGTCGTTCAAATTTAGATCTACAGAAGTGTGACATTTATGTAGAAATAATACAGTGTAGTGTTCATAATCTCTCAGCTGTAATTCAAATCAATCATGCGCTTTGTTTATAAATTTAGAAAAAGAGCAACTGAGAACTGTGATCAGTAGAGTGAGGTGTTTAAAACCACTCGAGTTTGGGGCAGGCAATGGCCAAATGTACCATGTCATGTTAGCTGATTACACAGTTGGGTGTGTGTGTTGGTGTGTTAGCACATGTTTGTATGCATCTGTGTGCTTCTGAGCAAGTTTTTGGGGAGCTAATGGAGGAAGCTGCAGAATGAGCACTTGACATTACAGCATCTGTGTGCCGAGACGCATCGTCTGGCTCACACTGCTAGGATTTGTCCTAAGGGTGTACTCATGTGTCGGCCCCATTATAGAAGAGGGTCGATGACAAGCAAATCACTGCCTCTTCAGCTCAATTTAAACTTTGTGGGGGGGTTGAGGGGGAATCCAACGATGGATCTGCCTGACAACATCCTTATACTTCCACCAATATGCTGCAACTACACAAACTGTAAAATAGAATAAAATCAAACATTTACACATATACAGGACAGTACAACTTCAAAATAGTACTGCGGGAATCTGCAAAAAAAAAAAAAAAAAAAGAAAAAGAAAAGTCAGAACCAGAAACTACAAAACAATGAAGCTGGACAAGGGTTTTCTGTATTTACTTCACGAAATTCATTTTACTGGAGAGAAAATTGAGGGCAGCTAGAAAATGTACTTTTGCAGCAAAGTAGAGACTGGAGTATAAATAATATTGCATGCAGCGGCTGGAGCTAACGCACAACGACCGGGTAAACTAACATTAGCATGTGTGTTTGTGTGTGTGTGTGTATGTTTTGAAAAATTTGCAGTAGTTTATGTCATCCACTGGGTATCAACCTGACATACTTGGAACCCCGATTGACTAGCATATAGATACTGTATAGTATTTAATTGTGCCTGGTGTCACTTGAGATTGAGCCGTGAATCAGGGGACATTCGTTAGTTGCACACTTCCCATGTATTTACTGTCACTGTTTCAGGAATTTGACTTGACAGGGACAGAGGTCCTGGAATTTGATAATGCATTTATTTCTACTCCCATGGTTGGGGGCTTTTGATCCTACTTTGAGTTTTATGTAAGAATACAGTTTACTTTTGATTCAACTTTAATATCTTCATCAAGGGAGGGATTAGTAATACATGAAAGCTTTGATTAAACACATTCACACATCTCAAAGGTGACACAGCTTCCCTTTGAATTGATTCACGCCTGCGTGCGTCATTAAAGAGCTTAGTGGCCGACCCCAAGGAGACCGGCGAGGAGAAAGGGCCTGTTGTGGAGCTGGCCGCCACGAAAGCGTTAACAGGCAGAAATAAAAGAAAGCAAAAAGAATTCAACTGTGCTTTGGGCGGTGAGAAAACCCATTGAACGCTCAAATATGAGAACAGGGATTAGAATGTGAATAGTGATTACCACCATGTTGCCCTGCCAGCCACTGTAATTACACACATTGTGATCGATGCCATGATTGCTCCAGAGGAAGGAGACACTGACAGTAATAGTTGGGAAAATATGCAATACAATGACAGGTTGTGGTCATCACTTTTTAGGGAAAAGATGAGAGGGGACCAAGCCACTTCCCCTTTCTGTCAACGCTAGGAGATCTTCATGGGATACTCAAAAGATGGGTGTTCAGCCAAATGATAGAAGGAACAAGAAATTCACAAGGACGTAAAGTAACAAGCTGTTTACGTGATACTTAAAAATAGAAAAACGCTGTCATTTTGGAGACTGAAAATGAAAACACTTGCAAATGGATGTGGGAGAAAATGACTGATTGTTTTATTTAAACAGAAAACTGAGATAATGTGCAAAAAATGTACAGGAAAATTGTTTATAATTGTTTACAACCCCAAAAACAATCACAGGTTTGTGATTGCATTTGGAAGATATCCAGCAAAGTGTACATTTACTGCAATGCGATTGCAAACTGAAGAGATGTATTAGTGCACTGCGTCAAATTCTGAACCCAACTATACATGAACAAAGTGTCATCAAAATGTACTGTGGGACAAGATTTCCAAGGAGAAACATTTGACGTGTGTACTACCACAGGCGTGGCATGCAATTCTACAGCATTTAAGTCAAGTCAGTGTGAAGGGTGACCATTTACATCTTTTTGTCTGTTGGTTAAACTATTCAGGGTTCATTATCACCAATTCACCTATTCAGTGTTTCATTGTTGTCCCATGAAAACATCTTTTATAAATGTATGGTCAGTCTCTTTTAGATTATTCAAGCATCTTAAGTGTAGTGTGCCAATGGAATTTCCAAGCAGAAAATAACCTCCTTTGGCATAGATGATTGGGTTTGAAAGAAACTATGCAGGCAGTGAACTTTCACAAAATGTGGCAGCTGGAGCGCTGTTGCGTAAGAGGCTAGAATTAGTCGATGTGGGGGGTCATGTTATCAATTAACCAAGCCACACTGATACCCACACACGCATTCCAAATCCCTCTCCAACACACTTTCTGAACACTTTCTTGTTCAGGGACTCTGATAGGACGATTACAATATAAGAGGGCAGCTTTTATGGTTGATGTCCTCCGAGGTAGCCAAAGAACATGCCTGCGTCCGTTCAAATGTACCAAAGGGAGTCATTGTTTCCCTGTAATCCAGCTACAAGATTCAATCATAAACCAGGAGAGAAAAACGTTTTTGCATTTGCCGCATCCCCAGGCACACTTATATTTCACCCTTTGATTGTTTAGGTCCTGTCCTTTTTAAAAAAAAAAAAAGTTTTGCAGCTAGCAAGAACGTTCAAGTGAGCCGATGGTTTGCCCTAATCTTAAGTCATGATAAAGGATACCAAAGGTCCATCTTGCTGCAACTCATGCAACAGATAAAACGGACAAAGAAAAAAAACTCAATGATACGGCAATGGTTTGACCATGCCCATTACAGACCTTTGCCATTACGGACAATAGAACATTACAGGAGCCACGTATTGAGTATCCAGAGTCTAGACAGACAGATGGACAGACTGACATCAATAGCCTATGTACAATACAAACATATAGTACATACTGTACATACATACATGCATAATATTGTTTTTCGTTAGTTTTATAATTATTGCCCTACATGAATATTGAAGTGAAATCACACTGATTTCAGGGTTTCTTCCGAGGGCATGTCACTCTGATGCGGTGGTGAGGTATGAAGGGTTGACAGAATGATATTGTTGAAATGCATAAAGAGAAGACAATTGTTTAAAAAGCAAAAACACTTATCTATTGAGCTGATTCTATATGTGACGCTAATAAGGATGTGTGTGTGTCTGACTTTTTGTGGTATACTACTGCTGTTGAACACTGGTAGTATCAGCATTTTCCACAAACTCAGCTTCCAGGTGCACAATCAAAAGATTATATCTTGCAGTTTTCTCAAAGTAAAACATCTCAGTTTACTGCTGAAAGCTGAGAAAACACATTAAGCTAATGATGCAAAATATCAAATTTTAACATCCTGTCTTTCCAAGGCAACAAAATTATGTAAGCGCTAACCAAACCCAAAAATTATTATTATTTTTTTTAAATGTTCACTCTTTTAGTTTGTCTTGTTGGCCCACATCAAATTGGTGTTTTCGCAGACAGTGCTACTCTTTTGGTTAAACATTTGTACTCCTGCACGCTCTGTTTCTCTAATGTTTAAATTTAACATTAAATGAACCACTTCTATTTTTTACAACCACGTTTACTGTAAAAGAGGCAAATGTACAAATCCCTACCAAGTCAGTAGTGGAAATTTTCTGATCAAGTGCAACATCATAGCCAGCATTTGAATTGCTAAAATGGCCTGAGAACAATTTAGAGTGCTAAACCTTCATGTACCTGTACATGCATAATCTAAACATTTGTCTATCCATTTGAATAAGCACACAATATACTGTAAATGTACTGTATGTTTATTCAAACTTATACACATTACATAAACATGTCTGTCCTTTGACATATACACAACGTAAACATAGTGTCTAGCCATTTGCGTGCATGCATCATTTAAGCGTCTGTCTTTCCTTTTCATACTGGCGTAATGTAAATGTCAGTGTGCCTGTTTGTGTATACAAATCTGACCATTTGCATATACCCATACCGATTAAACATCTATATCTGTCTGTCCGCGTACAAACATGGATGACTCCCACAGAACACAGATAATGTTGAAGTCTACTGCGTTTATGGGGGGTGAGCTTCCACACACTCCTGAATAACTCACACCCTGCTTATGGCCATTTTAGCTTAGGTTGTTGGATCATATACTGTACATACATTTATGATAGCATGTAAACATTGAACAGAAATCCTTCATTGATTGCTCTGTAATTGTTATACTCCAACAACTGTGCTGTAACCTACATTATCTCATTTGGGCCTGATGTATTCAGTTTGATGCTTTTTTTTTTTTTTTATCACATCTATTTACCAAAGCTGAATTATATAATTTTAGAAAACAGCAATGTTATGTTTGCGTGAACCGAGTCCAACTCCACTGCAAACATCAACACTTCAAAGAATTTATTTTGCTTCCTCAAGAATTCGATTGAGTCTTCCTGGAAGCAGCCTTGGTGGACAAAAGGGGATTTGTGTAGTGGAAATGGCCCATAATGGCCGGCTGAGGAGGGAAATTCAGTGAGTTGATTGAGGAAGGCTTGTTGACATGTTCTTCTTGCCGTCAGAAGAACATGTTTGGAAACGGCGGTTGACCAATGAATGTGAGTGTAGATACTGACATAAGAACCATAGTGACAGACGGACTAAACTCGAAACAAATGTCAGAATTCCTAGTTTGGCGAACTGATATATGTATAGGCGGAAGGACAAAGGTTCTACCTCGATCTTGAAGTGAGAACCTCAAGCACAAGTGAAAATGTAACACGAACCTGCTTGGCAAATGAAGACAAACATGCATGCATCAGCCCTGGGGCACAATGCGGGTGCTATTTGTGCTGTGATCCATCTTCATCTTGTGTCTCCCGTCAACAGTTTTTCCACTCCCACACAAGGTCATGCTCTGTCGACTGGCCCTCTGGATGCTTCATCCACTTAACCTCAATCATTTTCCAGGGATTGTCCGCTACTGACGACTGATCAGAATCAGATCTATAGCTCTACCAGCCAATGATTGAAGAACACTTGTTTTGTCAACTTGACAAGTCATCCGTTTTCCACAGCGCTTGTTCTCATTAGGCTAAGCTCGAGCCTATCCGGGCTGACTTTGTGGCGAGAGGCAGAGTACACCCTGAAATGGTCATCAGCCAATCACAGGGCACATATAGACAACCCATCATTTATGCCTATGGAAAATTTAGTCTTCAATTAACCTAACATGCACGTTTTTGGAATGTGGGCGGAAGCTTGAATTCCCTGACAAAACCCACGCAAGCACAGGGAGAACATGAAGACGTGCTAACCAATAATCCACCGTGGTTCCTATGACTTACAACGGTGGTTCTCAAACTGTGACACAAGTACCATTAGTGGTACGCGAGCTCCCTCTGTGGTACGCAAAGGAATTACTAAATTATGTTTAGACTATGCATAGTGTTAAAGTGGCGCAAACCTTTTTTGAATCCGGTCGAGTAAATCTTTTTAAGAACTGTTTTTTCAAAACGGAGCAAAATGTTACAGTGGCTTACATTAATTTTAAATTTGCCTTTTAGGAATACAACCTCTGCTATGTTTTTGATGAACACTTCGGCCTAGTTCGTGACTGGATTTTAATCAGAATCGGAATCAGAATCAGAATCATCTTTATTTCACTAAGTATGTCAAAAACACACAAGGAATTTGTCTCCGGTAGTTGGAGCCGCTCTAGTACGACAACAGACACTCAATTGACAGAGAATACTTTTGAGACATAAAGACATTGAGAAAAACTGTCACTGAGCAATAAAACGTTGCCAGTAATCTGGTAATGCGGTACAATTATTATTATTTTTAACAATTGTGCAAAATGATGCAGAGTTCTCTAGCAATGAGAGCAGTTTGAATGACTAATAGAGCAATAGTCCAGTGCAATGACCATTGTGCAAAGGGCGCCGAGACGTCAAGAAATGTAAGCAGTTTAAAGTGACGAGTGTTGGTAATTATGGTGGTTCTTGGAGAGCCAAATATTTTTCCGGTGGTATTTGGTGTAAAATGTTTCAGAACGACTGATCTACAATACACACTTAATACAACTAATGCATTCAGCTAATGTATATTTTATTATTTGATTTAAGAAATGAGAGCGGGAGTGGGCTAACTTAATGCATTTCAAATCTGACAAAAAGACAGTTTCATAGTTTTGGGTTTTTAGTTCTGTTCTGGAGTGTATACGTTGGCCGCAGCTAGTCTGAGATGATGGCCTCAACTTCTCTTATTCCCCATCAGAGTGCAAGAAAAGAGAAAAGGGGGGCATGACAGATTGTCTCGCGTGGCGAATAAAACCATTTTTTTGCTACAGTCCCTTATGAATGGAGAGTTCCCACTGAGCCTTAGAAATGTTAGGTCAGTTTTGAACTGGCTGATGGGATATATGGTAATATCAGTGCGGCACTGGACTACATTTCTCTTCCATTCTTAAGTCTGCAACATTTGCCCTATACTGGTGACACATTTGATAACATAGAGTGGTGGGCCGTGCATTTGGTACCAATGCCTTCAGGGGTCACTTACTCGACTTACCGGTAATGCACCTCTTAATACCATCACTATCACGTCACAATTAAGGACACCATCAATACTTTACAAAAATGCAATATCACAGCACATAACTCTGCAGCATACATCATATGGACAAGTTCAGAATCAATACTTGTCTGATAAGGTACTTCCTTACTGTCCTTGACATCTCACCACTGATTTCATAACTCTGTAACAGCAAAAATCCACACAAAGATTCAGAGTTTAAAATAGTCATGTGTGACAATACTGTGTCACTGTCACTGATAGGGCATTTTTACAATTATACTGTATACTGTTGTTCTGTAGAGCACCAAAGCCAAAAAGTTCAATGCCAACCCACCTCCTGCACAGGCCTGACTTTTGTATCAAATGTTGAAATGTCTCATGATTTTGTTTTTGTAAATTATGATTAGGTAAACAAATCCCCCCCCCCCCCCCCCCCCCCGCATCAACTCTGAACCTAGGCTGTACCTTTTTGCATGCCCTTACCTCTCCAAAAAAATGCATTACCTTTCATATACATACATTTTAAATTCTTCTTAGAAATGGTTTCACAGACACATTATATCTGTTAAAGCAAATATTGTTAGGGTTAGTTCTGAACAGCTAGTGATGGTTTGCTTTAAAATTTATGAACATTTATAAACATATTGTTATAATCTAACAACATTTGCCATCATAACTGCTGCAATATGCATTTAACATGATTAACTGTGAAGAACTGACTTTAACTCATTTGGGGGAATACTGTGCTGGATAAGTCAAGACAGAACCTCAATCTGTTTAAATTCCTGCACATTTCACACGGCTAAATTTAGATTTTAGAGTCTCTCATGTTGGCTGCACAAATACATTCCTTCCTGAAAGTTCTTCCTGAAAGTTCTATATCCATAACTGAAGTCCTTTTAACATGACCTGTTCCTCTTCAATTTAGCTCCTGATACATAACTATCTTCTAGTGTAATATTTGCAAGTTGATCTGTATTGATTCTAATATTAGTAGAATTTTTAAAGTCAGCAAAAGAGCAGTGAAAGTATCCATCACCAAATTGTATAAAAACAATTGTAATTGTTATTGATATGCTACAGTGCTAGAGTACTGACTACTCTCTGAAACAAAGTGTAAACCATGATTGCTTGTTTAAAACATTGCAAGCAGCACAGACGTTAGTAGTTAGCACGTCTGCCTCGTAGTCCAGAGGTTTGGGCCCTTCAAGTGTGGAGTTGGTATGTTCTCCCTGTAGTTGTGTGGGGTTTCTGTGGGTACTCCAGCTTCTTCCCACATTCCAAAAACATGCATGTTAAGTTAATTGAAAACTCTAAATTCCTCGTAGGTGTGAACATGAGTGTGGTATCTCAATAAAATGTGATCTTACATAATGTCCGCATGCATTTGCCTCAGCTGCCCTCCTGATGTTGAGGCGCAAAGTTAGCTTCCATCACATCTGCCTATGAGCGCTCAGACACACTGAGCGAGCGGCATACTTGAGTGTCAGCAGCGTGCCAGATAAGGCTAATAAAAGTAGACAGAGAACAAATCACAGCAGCCTTCCGTTAGGCTGCAGACAAGCAAAATGTGATGGAATGCGTGCTTTTCAGCACTCGCAGTGTGATTCCATCTAAACTAAAACAGATTTCGGCATTACGGTTGTTAGAGAGCAGTGCCCTTGCCCCACCCTGAAGTTCACAGAATAATTAAGAGGATGCTGTGGAAGGTTAATTTGGGTTAGAGTACAATGAACTGCTTAAGAACAGCTTCACAAATAAGTCATGAATACAATGAGATTTTGGCAGCTGCAGTTTCTTCATTTTAATTGTAGCGATTTGAATCTTTTATTTTTCTATGTGATCAACTGTAGTTAATCCTGTTTGTATCCCAACCACAACTTTATATTTTTTGGTTTACATATAAAATATGAGGCGGCACGGTGGCCGACTGGTTAGAGCGTCAGCCTCACAGTTCTGAGGTGCGGGGTTCAATCCCCGTCCCCGCCTGTGTGGAGTTTGCATGTTCTCCCCGTGCCTGCGTGGGTTTTCTCCGGGCACTCCGGTTTCTTCCCACATCCCAAAAACATGCATTAATTGGAGACTCTAAATTGCCCGTAGGCATGACTGTGAGTGCGAATGGTTGTTTGTTTCGATGTTCCCTGCGATTGGCTGGCAACCAGTTCAGGGTGTACCCTGCCTCCTGCCCGATGACAGCTGGGATAGGCTCCAGCACGCCCGCGACCCTAGTGAGGAGAAGCGGCTCAGAAAATGGATGGATGGATGGATATAAAATATGAATTAAAATTAATTATTTGAAGAAAATGTTACAGACGGTGCTTGAATGACTGAATTATTCATGGATTAGATGTATTTATTGGTATTTCAATGTATGGTAAAAAAAACAAAAACAAAAACAAAAACAACTACTACTCATTCAGTATTCCATTTTCACATAAATAATAAATTGCTGAACAATTTACAATTGGGGGGGGGGGGGGGGGGGTAATTTGCATTCATTCATCAACACATAAAACAGAACAACTTAAATCTTTCTTTCCACAGCTGATTGTATTCAATAGGTCTTCGATGTACACTGTTGTGGAAAGGTCATTTGAATAATAAACTGTATGATGAGTATTCTAGTATACAATTGAATATATACCATTTACAGTAAATCAATATAGCCCTATGGGGGGCACAAGTCAGTGCAAACTGTAGGCCGGTCCCAAGCCCGGATAAATGCAGAGGGTTGCGTCAGGAAGGGCATCCGGCTTAAAACCTTGCCAAACAAATATGAGCGTTCATCCAAAGAATTCCATACCGGATCGGTCGTGGCCCGGGTTAACAACGTCCGCCACCGGCGCCGTCAACCTGCAGGGCGCTGTTGGAAATTCAGCTACTGTGGGTCGAAGTCGAAGTCAAAGAAGAAGAAGAAGAAGAGGTGGAAAGCGGGTTCTTCGGCAGAAAGAGAAGAGGAAAACACAGAGCCTAGAACTGAATGTGGGGACTTTGAATGTTGGGACTATGACAGGAAAATCTCGGGAGTTGGTTGACATGATGATTAGGAGAAAGGTTGATATATTGTGTGTCCAGGAGACCAGGTGGAAAGGCAGTAAGGCTAGAAGTTTAGGGGCAGGGTTTAAATTATTTTACCATGGTGTAGATGGGAAGAGAAATGGAGTCGGGGTTATTTTAAAAGAAGAGTTGGCTAAGAATGTCTTGGAGGTGAAAAGAGTATCAGAGCGAGTGATGAGGCTGAAATTTGAAATTGAGGGTGTTATGTGTAATGTGATTAGTGGCTATGCCCCACAGGTAGGATGTGACCTAGAGGTGAAAGAGAAATTCTGGAAGGAGCTAGATGATGTAGTTCTGAGCATCCCAGACAGAGAGAGAGTCGTAATTGGTGCAGATTGTAATGGACATGTTGGTGAAGGTAATAAGGGTGATGAAGAAGTGATGGGTAAGTACGGTATCCAGGAAAGGAACTTGGAGGGACAGATGGTGGTAGACTTTGCAACAAGGATGCAAATGGCTGTAGTGAACACTTTTTTCCAGAAGAGGCACGAACATAGGGTGACCTACAAGAGCGGAGGTAGAAGCACACAGGTGGATTACATCTTGTGCAGACGATGTAATCTGAAGGAGGTTACCAACTGTAAGGTAGTGGTAGGGGAGAGTGTGGCTAGACAGCATAGGATGGTGGTGTGTAAGATGACTCTGGTGGTGGGGAGGAAAATTAGGAAGACAAAGGCAGAGAAGAGAACCATGTGGTGGAAGCTGAGACAGGACGAGTGTTGTGCAGCTTTTCGGGAAGAGGTGATACAGGCTCTCGGTGGACGGGAAGAGCTTCCAGAAGACTGGACCACTGCAGCCAAGGTGATCAGAGAAGCAGGCAGGAGAGTACTTGGTGTATCTTCTGGCAGGAAAGGAGAGAAGGAGACTTGGTGGTGGAACCTCACAGTACAGGAAATCATACAAGGAAAACGGTTAGCTAAGAAGAAGTGGGACACTGAGAGGACCGAGGAGAGGCGAAAGGAATACATTGAGATGCGACACAGGGCAAAGGTAGAGGTGGCAAAGGCAAAACAAGAGGCATATGATGACATGTATGGCAGGTTGGACACTAAAGAAGGAGAAAAGGATCTATACAGGCTGGCCAGACAGAGGGATAGAGATGGGAAGGATGTGCAGCAGGTTAGGGTGATTAAGGATAGAGATGGAAATATGTTGACTGGTGCCAGCAGTGTGCTAGGTAGATGGAAAGAATACTTCGAGGAGTTGATGAATGAGGAAAATGATAGAGAAGGGAGAGTAGAAGAGGCAAGTGTGGTGGACCAGGAAGTGGCAATGATTAGTAAGGGGGAAGTTAGAAAGGCATTAAAGAGAATGAAAAATGGAAAGGCAGTTGGTCCTGATGACATTCCTGTGGAGGTATGGAAGCATCTAGGAGAGGTGGCTGTGGAGTTTTTGACCAGCTTGTTCAATAGAATTCTAGTGCGTGAGAAGATGCCTGAGGAATGGAGGAAAAGTGTACTGGTGCCCATTTTTAAGAACAAAGGTGATGTGCAGAGCTGTGGCAACTATAGAGGAATAAAGTTGATGAGCCACACAATGAAGTTATGGGAAAGAGTAGTGGAGGCTAGACTCAGGACAGAAGTGAGTATTTGCGAGCAACAGTATGGTTTCATGCCTAGAAAGAGTACCACAGATGCATTATTTGCCTTGAGGATGTTGATGGAAAAGTACAGAGAAGGTCAGAAGGAGCTACATTGTGTCTTTGTAGATCTAGAGAAAGCCTACGACAGAGTACCCAGAGAGGAACTGTGGTACTGCATGCGGAAGTCTGGAGTGGCAGAGAAGTATGTTAGAATAATACAGGACATGTACGAGGGCAGCAGAACAGCGGTGAGGTGTGCTGTCGGTGTGACAGAAGAATTTAAGGTGGACGTGGGACTGCATCAGGGATCAGCCCTGAGCCCCTTCCTTTTTGCAGTGGTGATGGATAGGCTGACAGATGAGGTTAGACTGGAATCCCCGTGGACCATGATATTTGCAGATGACATTGTGATCTGCAGTGAAAGCAGGGAGCAGCTGGAGGAACAGTTAGAAAGATGGAGGCATGCACTGGAAAGAAGAGGAATGAAGATTAGCCGAAGTAAAACAGAATATATGTGCATGAATGAGAGGGGTGGTGGGGGAAGAATGAGGCTACAGGGAGAAGAGATGGCAAGGGTAGAGGACTTTAAATACTTGGGGTCAACCGTCCAGAGCAATGGTGAGTGTGGTCAGGAAGTGAAGAAACGGGTCCAAGCAGGTTGGAACGGGTGGAGGAAGGTGTCAGGTGTGTTATGTGACAGAAGAGTCTCTGCTAGGATGAAGGGCAAAGTTTATAAAACAGTGGTGAGGCCAGCCATGATGTATGGATTAGAGACAGTGGCACTGAAGAGAAAACAGGAAGCAGAGCTGGAGGTGGCGGAAATGAAGATGTTGAGGTTCGCTCTCGGAGTGACCAGGTTGGATAAAATTAGAAATGAGCTCATCAGAGGGACAGCCAAGGTTCGATGTTTTGGAGACAAAGTTAGAGAGATCAGACTTCAATGGTTTGGACACGTCCAGAGGAGAGAGAGTGAGTATATTGGTAGAAGGATGATGAGGATGGAGCTGCCAGGCAAGAGAGCTAGAGGAAGACCAAAGAGAAGGTTGATGGATGTCGTGAGGGAAGACATGATGGCAGTTGGTGTTCGAGAGGAGGATGCAGAAGATAGGCTCTCATGGAAAAGGATGACGCGCTGTGGCGACCCCTAACGGGACAAGCCGAAAGGAAAAGAAGAAGACAGTAAATCAATATACCAATAACAGAAGTCCACCCCATTTATTTAGTTTTTTAAGCTGAGGAGGGTTTTGTTTTTTGCAGGTACTACTTATGGAGTAGGAAGTCAGTACTTGCGTTTCGAGCTGTGCAGATGTTCTTGACACGTGGCACACACCTTTCGGAAAAATCAAACCCAAGCGTAGCTTCAAATACCCAATGATTGTGAAAATAGATAAAACCAAATTGAATGTTTGAATGAATGACTTGCATAACTGTGTTTTTTTTTTATTATATCGTCTTCCTCGGTGCTTGTCTTTTAAAGATGTTTGTCTTGTGACTTATGCAACTTCTGCATGCGTTAAAGCGTCAGGTGTATCGTTTTATAACCTAATTATAATGTCTGTCTGGCCAAACTGATGTTTGTGTCATGGTCTGTGTTTTGTTTTGGGTTGTGTTTAGTTTTGTTCCATGTTTTCCTGTGTTCCATGTTTGTCGTGTGCTCATTTGGTTGTTGTGTTCTCGTCAACCTACCTTGTGTCGACCAATCAGCTCTCTCCAGCCACTCGTGTCTTGTCCAAGTGTTCCTCGTTGTCTCGTCAATCTGTTTGTATTTAGTTCCCTTGTTTCTTTCAGTTCTTGTCGGTTCATTGTCGTTGTCACATGTCTTTGCAGTACGTCATTGTCAGGTGTCATTGTCTCCGTCTGTGCCATGTCATAGTCGCCAGTTGTCGCTCACTTATTTCATCAGTCATGTCTTGTTTCTTGTTTTGGGTTTACTCAAGTGTTTCTTTGTGTTTAGATTTTGGACTCTGTTAATTTAGCATTTAGACATGATCCTTGTTTTCCTTTATTTTTGGAATTAAATATATTGTTTTTATATATTCCTGGACTACTGCGTTGCCTCCCATGTTCTTGCCTTGCCTTCCTCGCCTTCGAACAAACCCCAAACGTGACAGTTTGGGTATTGCCTCTTCCATTCATAACATGAATGAAATGTACCTTCATAAAAGATGGATTTGTATTATCAACTGAAATGATTTCAGTGTCAGGTGCAACACTTCAAGCCAAGTCAGCCATTAAATCTGCCTGGGCTGATATAAAACAAAGAGGCTGCACACGTACGCGTACAATCAACAAAGTGTTTAGGTGTCCAGTCAGCCAAGGTAAGAAGTTTTGAAGGTATTTATTATGTAATCCATACTGTTTGGACATTACATAACGAGGAGTGGGCCAGGTTTTGGAGGAGACACCTCTGAGATGAACCAGATGTCGAGGCATTTAGTCAGGCAACACACTGGATTCATTGAGCTCGAAGGTCCCACATATCCTGTCCACAGGGACTTTGTTTGTGTGCTGGTGCAGTTTGGATCTCTGCAGAGCATCAAAAGAGATTCCTCGGCTTTACCGACTGAGTGCGCTTTGTCGTGTGGCTTTTTTTTATCCTGTGTCAAAAAAAAAAAAAGTTTGTGTTCATTATAAATTCTCCAAAAACATATCAGGCTCAAACAAAACAGACACATCCCCATAATTTGATATAAAGGAAGAATAATCTTTGCATTTGCTACTTAGCAACCAGTTGACTGAACTTTTTTTCATTCATTTCCTATTTTTTGAATATATGAATGTAAAGATTACATATACAAAAGAGGCTATCTAATCCCCCTTACAGATGATCTTATAATGATTTTCCTTTTTTTTTTTTTTTATATATTCTTGCATGAAAACATTGCCCTAAAATATTAATGATGATTAATGAGCCAGAGGGCATCAGGACTGCAGATACTGCATGTTGATATTTTTAAAAGGAGGCTCTAGACATATTTGGTTTAGCGTTTAACTGATTTCTTAATGACATTTATTTATTACTTATTTATTCATTTAGCTTTTCCTTATTTCGATCCTATTTTATTGTATTTCTTATTGTCCTTCAGTTTTTGACCTAAATCTGCCAAGCTGCCTTCAATTCTGCTGTCCCCTCTTATGTTAAATATTATATCTCTCTAAAAGTGACTGCTGGGAGACAGGCTCAGATAAAATGTGGCTTTCCCTCCCACTGAGAAACTCTTAGCTTTGGGCTCTCAAGAATGAGGAGCAGATGCTGGAGGGAACATCAGATACTGGACAACCTGAGGGGAAGATGACAGAATATTTCCTCACAGCTTTTACACAGAGAACACCACATATGACCACACTGCATCACAGCAGGCATTTTTAGGATTTTTGCATGCATTCCAACACATGAATGAAAGAGTTTAGTATGTAGTTACAGTTTTATCAATTCTACAATGTCGGTCCCAAAGCAATGGCACAAAACTCTCTCTTGTGCAAAGGTACAATGTACGTTATACTGTATACCCACCGATAGGACTAAGGCAATTGTTTGAATCTTTTCCGTGACCGAAAAATGAGAAGTACAGTATGTTTACAAGCATCAATAGTCAAGGCGTCCAAAAGAAGTACCTTTGATGGTACCACCCCTGTGACTAGCTAGTATACCCCTAAAAGGTTTCTAGCCTACAATAGCTATTCTTTTATTCTTTTTTTAAATGTTTTTTTTCCTCCAAATTTATGTGCTATACCACGTCTCACTACACCGATTCATGGAAAGCAAGAGACCCATTTCATATTAAACAATAGACCCATCTTGGACATATTGTATCAGTAGGTCTGGCACACACAGTGCCAGACATCTGTTCACACTCACATTCATCTACTGTCAGTTATAGAGTCTGAAGTTTAAAAAGTTGCATGTCTTTGTTTCTGTGGGAGGCAGTACAGGGGATAAATGGTTAGCGCATCTGCCTCATAGTTCTGAGGTTGGGGGTTCGGATCTGGGTTCCGGCCTTCCTGTGTGGTATTTGCGTGTTCTTCCCATGCTTGCATGGTTTTTCTGCGGGTACCCCAGTTTCCTCCCACATTCCAAAAACATGATTCTTATTTTAAATGAAGACTGTAAAATGTCAATCGGTGTGAATGTGAATAGTTGTTTGTCTTTATAGACAAGCTGTTTGGAGGTTGATATTGTACATTTAAAAACTGGTATAATTGAGAATTACAGCCTTCTGAAAAATTGAAGGCGACCTTGCTAATTTGCTGGCGTCATGTTTTGCATGGATTTGCTTGTTTATGTAAAATGTTAAATGAAAGTGGAACACAGATAAATGTTTTGTTTTCTTCATTTTATCATTGGATGCTACTTCCAGCAACATACAAAACACTAATTAAACCAACAAGATGAATTTAGTTCATTCAACAAGACTGACATAGGAACAACAGACTAAAACTGTAGTATAGTTCAAAATACATGGTTGAATTTTGTTTTACTAGCATGTTACATCTTTGTAAACTAGATTAGATTTAATTTGACCGGACAAAGTAAGTACGAACGTACAAAGGAGAATAACTGGATGAAAACATTAAGATCAAAACAAACTATACTTTGTTCAAATAACATAATGACAGTAGATTGAATTTACATGATTTGTTCAGATCGAATTTGGGTACGAAGATAAAACCATGTTCATCTAATGAATAACCCATATTTTTTTTTTTTTTATGCGTTTGTGCCCTGTGATTGGCTGGCGACTAGTTCAGGGTATGCCCGCCTCTTGCCTGAAGTCAGCGAGCATAAATTCCAGATCACCCACGACCCTGAGCATAAACGGTACAAATGATGGATGGCTGGATGGATGGATGGACAGATGGACAGATGGACGGACGAATGGACGAACAGCTGGATGTTTCTCTAGGATAAGACTGCAGTAACTGTGGAGAAAACTAGCCTCTCCAGTACGTCCTTGGCCTTAGATGAGATGCAGTGTCATATACTGCCTGCAGTTCCATTATTGTAGCCGGGAGGGCGCTTTGCGTTCTCTCTCTCTCTCTCCCCTCCCTTCTCTGTTTTCAGCACCTGTCTCCAATCAGCCTTATCACCACCGGTATATAAACCTGCCTGTTCCAGGAAATTCTCGGCGAAGTATTGCAGTTACTTTCAGTGGTACCACGGCTCTTTTACCTCCCATAAGTCACCCTATTCCTCGTTCCCTTTTTGACTCCTATGTCTCCTTGTTCCAGTGTGTGTTTCCCCCCCGTGTTCCTGATCCACCTAATTCCTGCCGCCAAGCCAGCCGCCTGTCCTCACCACTGCCTGCCACCTGTCCACACCGCCGCCTGCCAACCCACCTAGGACCACCGCCATTACCTTTCGTCAATAAACTATTCATCCTTTCACATCTGCCTCCGACTGCTCTTGGATCCAGCCACCCTCTATTCGTGTCACAGAGACCACATTGCTGTGGATGTTGCATGAATCCTTCTGTTGAGCTTCCATTCCTTCCGTTCCTCACTTGTGAAGAAGACTCCAGATTAGTCGACTCCTCTAGCTGAGGCAAGAATTCCCTCCCAGTCAGGAGGGTGCCTTCCACCAATTTATGAACAACAGCCTCAGATTTTGAGGTGCTGACTAAGCATCCCGCAGGCAAACGCTAGGAGTTGCTGAAACTCACAGTTCTGTGAATCCATCAGAACTATCAAAATCATCCACAAAGCTACAGACAGAGATGAAACTTTCAGGCCCTCAAACTGGACATCCACCAAGACTTGACAGTACCGAGAAATTCTATCCATGAAGATAATGACCAGGTGCAGTGTGCCGCTGCACTCCTGGATCACCCCCAAAAAGCGCTACATGGACTGTAGTCCTATGGCTTCAAGTTTTCAAAGCATGTGGATTTGTCGGGCAAATTCCCATGCAGTGTCAGGTACCTTTGACTAGAAAAAATTTGCATTGCTCCTCTTACATCTGAGGTTTGACTAAAAGGCTGGACTCTTCTCTCCAATACAAATTTCCCAGGGACCCTAAGGGGTGTGATCTCCTTATGGCTGAAAACACACCCCTGCGTGAAAATGTTCAGGTTTACATTTATTAGGTACAACACACATCATGACACACTGAGGTACATATTGATTTATAAACTCACTTTTGTACTACATGACTTTCGCGCACTTCACCTCGCAAGAGACAACAAGTCGGTATGGAAAGAGGCAGCCCGACTGACGTTATGACACTTCCTGTGTGTGACATTAGGATGCAGTGGAGGAGGACACCGAGTAAAGTGAGCTTCTCATTTTTACGTGTTATTATTTTTTAAAAGAAATCACAGATGGAATTTCTCCTCTTGAAAGGCCCATCTCTTTTTCCAGCTTTTGCGACATATACTCAGATCCAGAAAATTATTCACCATAAAGTTGGTGGTAGTGTAACATAAGTATTCTTTAAGGTGCATCAAAAAGACTGCATTTAAGATGCAGAAATGAATATTTGTTTTGTAAAACTAATTAAATGTTGCATTGCGGCTCTTGGTTAAGATTCAGGTGGTCAGTCAGTCAGTTAGAAAAATGAGATTTCTAGAGATCTAGCAAATCAAATATGTAAAGACATACTGAAGATGATGACACTTTGCATCACAGTATCATAACAAGACAACAGTGCAGGTTTGCGCATTGTGGTTAAGGTTAAAAAAGTTCTTCCACACCAAACTCATCATGCAATGGTTTTATACAGTAGACCTTGCTTTAAGCATTGACCTGATCACTGACCTTATAGCAACCTGCGCCCCCTTTCAGATATCCATCCACGGTTAAGGCAAAGAAGCGTGTGCGCTCAAAATTTATTGGGTGATTAATCTGAGTTAATACATGGTTAATGCGATAATTTTTTTAGTGACTAATCATGAGTTAAAGCTTTAATTTTGACAGCCCAAAAAACATGAAACAATGAGATATTGTTACATACAGTATATATATATATATATATATATATATATAGTTTAAGATCCTCCACTACCCTATATTATTTAGATTTTAAAAAAACACTAAGAATGAAGTTCTGATTCAATCATCTATGCTTTTACTAATGTTTAAGGTTTTTGCCAGTGGTATCGTTTCAATACCAGTATCGAGGTGCTTTATGCCGGTATAGCATAAAAGTCAGAGTTTTGGTACCGTGACAACACTAGTCGCGCAGATTTAAATGAGCTCAACTGTTTCATCAAAGTTGGGTCAAACCGAAGAGACGTGCAATTTGCTTTGTTGTATCGTTTCAAACTTGATGGCTGAGGGCAGGTACTCCTGAGACCCCAAATTTGAGTTGGAAATGCATTTAAAAAAGAAGAAATAATTACAATAAATATATTTTTTAAAAGAGGTTGCGTTCAACACCTGCGATTGGCTGGGAACCAGTTCAGGGTGTACCCCGCCTCCTGCCCGATGACAGCTGGGATAGGCTCCAGCACGCCCGCGACCCTAGTGCGGAGAAGCGGCTCAGAAAATGGATGGATGGATGCGTTCAACACAACATAAACATACCATAAACGTACACAGTGGAATTTACTGTATGTGCCCTCATTGCTAATTGCACAAAGTAAAATTACCATTCTTGAGTTTTCAATGTTTGCGTCCCCTTCCACATCCATCTTCCCTGTCGTTTCCTGTCCCCTCTCCTACGTCATACATTTTTTTAAAGGTGTTTTGTGTCTAAAGGGTTACAGTACATACAGGGCATTGTCTTATTTCGTAATTACATTAGATAACTGAATTTTCACAACCCCTCATAGCTGAGACTGACCTACATTACACATTACTGAAGTAGTCTCATTATCATGCTTTAATGGTGATATTTTTCAAGTTTTAAAACACCAGCTTCCATATACACTGAGAAGACCGATGATAGAAGATGCGTCTTTATTTGTTTATGTTGGACAATAACGCCATTTACGCACTTTAAGGTGGCGTGTTGATTGGGTCAGTTTGCTGTCGTAATGAGATGCTGGGTGGTCCACACCCTCCACTGTCCCTTGGTAGCTCATTAGGCAGTCTTTTGCAGTGTTTTACTGTAAAAACAATCTGATTACGCAAATGTTGATCCAATGAATGACAAGACAAAGCACAGCCAGGTTGACGTCATCGGGTCGCTGTTCAAGCGATGATTGACAATTTGCCCTCTGTGTACACAATAAGATTGTACTAACCAGCCTATAAAAACAATAAATCACTTTCATTATGAATGGTAAAGGTGTAATGCAGAGGTGATTCCGATTTTTAACATTCTTAATTGTCCCACACGTGTAAAAAGATGCCGCAGTGTAACAAAAACAGTAAAGCATTTTGTCTTAACAAGTGATGACACAGATGTTGACACTGGATTCTTACTGTTTCGAATGTGAGTCTGCTTAATTTATGTAACTGTATATTCTTCACCTTGTTCACATTCTTCTTCTCACTCTTGTTGAGGCCTTCTTTTGGAATGTCCCAAAAAGCTAAAGAAAACGGGTTAATATTTAGATGTTGAACTGAAGTCCCTTGAACTATGAGCTTTCACGCATGAATTTTTTTCTGACTCTGGAGGCAATTTTCCCCCCACAAATTGGAGTCCCATTCCTAATCTTACAACTTCGGCGGTGTTTGACTTTTAGAGCAATTACATGTGAGATGTTTTTGGCTCTATCGTGTAACATTGATTAATTGGCAATCAACGGTCTGTTGTGAGTCAGGCTATATGACTGAAAATGGCCTGTCTTTCATTTGTTGTGACCGAAAACTCAAATGTCTCACTGATGTAGTACAGTATATACTTGGCCATGGCTCAGGTTGTGGATTGGATCCACAGACAATAAAATTCAAGAGAAGTTTTCCCCTTAAATGTGTCTAACAGTCATGTCATCCCAAGACTGATTGATGCCACATCACTCAAGTATTCTGCGAAGTTAAAACTGTTCCTTGTCTTGGTTGTCTTTCATCAGACAAATATGCTTGGCAACCTGTAGACATTTCCAGTGTCTTGATTTGGAGGGCCAGAGTTTGGAGCTTTGAAAGCATACCAACCAAATGTGTAGGGGAGATTATATATATAATATATATATATTAGTGTTTTTGGAAGAGTATTAAAAATGTAACGAGCATTTTTCTTTTCATTTCTTTTCTTTAGCTACTAATTGATATCAACATTCGGCCTTGATATAGAACGATAATATATACTCTTGTGCAATGATGGGTAGGCCTATGTACTCTGATACTTGTGTAGACTTTTGCATGGAGCTGCAAATAATAACTGACATCTAAGGCGGTCAAAAAGTATATGAACAGTGAGTCTAAAGCCTGTGGTAGCTCGAATATATCTCACAGGGTTTCCATACCACGAAGAGAGGCGCTAGCCAGGAGCTAGCGTGTGAGCGAACCGGGGCTCCTCTCCACTGACGGACGTGCGGCGGGTTCATCTGCGGCGTCACCTCCTCGCTTGGTGTTGTGTCGTGTGTGGGTCCGCATAACAGAGACACTTCAGGGAAAGTCAACTGTTAAACACGACGGCACGTTACTCAGCCAGCTCGCACTATATGACAGGCATTTAACTCTCTGTTAGTTATATACCTACCATGCTTTGCATTCCAACTTATTACAGTAGCCTGAAAGACACAAATTACATAACACTTTGGTATGTAAACAATGACACTGATCTGTTCTGTTAATTGTGGCACCCAGGAAATGCATTTTTGGGGCTAGCTAGCTAACTGCATGGCGTAGTGGTAGAACCCAAAAATCCACGAAAATCAAATGGTGAAAAACAGCTTAATGCTATCTGCATAATCGAGTACCACATAGTTCTCAGTATTTGCACGTTTTCAATAATTAGCTTCAAACATGTATAATGTATTTAGAAATAAATCTCTGGATTTCCTTTACAGACGTGACGTTGATTTGATGCTCCTACTCTGTCTTCCTCCCTTTGACTTAACTTCATCACACCATCTTGGATCTTCTGTCCAATTCCAAAATCCTGTCTGGTGCTATACGCAACTAAGCGTCACTTAACTAAATGTGGAATGTCAACACTCACCAAACAGAAATACACTGTAACTACACCCAGACTTCCAGTTAACGGCAGTCAATGTTTTCCCACTACTTGAGCCAACAAGCAAACAGCGTTATTAAGAGCTTTAACGGTGTCGCCAAAACGAACCCACTTTTTTTCCCCCACACTTCTACCCCAAAAAAATATCGTTGTCATCTCTCAGCCCAACAGCCAGCAGGATTTCCCAAACATTGCTGGCTGTTGATTTTGGCGACGCAAAGGAGGGGTTTCCTGAGGAAAGGGGCAAAAAAATAAAAATGAATAAATAAATACATTTGAAGCTGAGCCAATATTGTTGCAAGTGTGGGCATTGCTTGACAGTATCTAAAAGCAGAGATAAGAAATAACTGGGCTGCCGCTACACTTGTGAACCAGTGCAGTAAAAATAAACACTCATCCATTCATTTTCTGCAGCTCATTCGGTTCAGGGTCATGGGTGAGCTCGTCTATCCCAGCTGACTTTGGAGGAAAGGTTGGGTACACCCTAGACCGGTTGGCAGTCAATCCCAGGGCACCGTGGTGTTTCTAGACACACTGGGGGCCAATTAAGTGAAATTGGGGAATTTCCCGCAGCACACTTGATGATCTCTCACGCCACATTTGTTGGGAATCACTGCCCCAGGAAATTGCCTGCCCTGTTTCAGCTCCTCTCCCAAAGCGCATATAGAAAAACAACTATAAGAACTACCATGCATGTTTTTTTTTTTTGTTTGTTTTTTTTAAATATGGGAGTACCTCATGAATAACAACAAAGAATGGAGAGCGCACCCAAACTCCATACAGGAGCGTCAAGCAGAAGCTAAAAAGACGTCACACAATTCTGGGTGTCCTGGCTGGTCCGCCAATAATAGTGTCCACGAATGGAAGTATTTCAATCAAGTTCAATGAGGTGTATAGGGCTTATTTCTTGCTTAATGCAATCCCATATTAAACAGGAATGCATGAGTCCAATATACTATTGTTCATCTCACATCATTGACCACCATCAACTTAATAGTTGCTTGATTTTCTCTTGAAGTGTGACTAAGTGCTGGATTTACAGATAAGTGATTTGGAAGTGAATGGATGCTGCAAATGATATTCTTAGGAACACTAATTCTACATTTGCATTACAGGATTTCAGGCAAGAAAAAAACTTGGACTTGAGCTACAACATCTGTTTGCAACACTGAAAAATAATGTGCGTGACAATCCAAAAAGCAGAGAAACACTAAGGTCAGAGACAAGGTGGATATCAGCTGTGAATTATCTACCATTGCTTTTAATGTTATTATAGAAAATATTCATTATTGCTCTATTCGGCAAGATATTTTCTCAAGAGCAGCCAATGTTATTGGTGAATCCTTGAGTTTATTTGGTTGGCTCATGCAAAAGTATCATTGGCTCCTTGTTTATTGATAGATTGATAATAACAGTCAACCACTACGTCGTTTAGGTGTGATGTTGCAGTAGCGTATTTCTAAATTGAAAACAAATATTTTTAGGGGTTTTGGCTTGTATTCACGTCTGTTTTTGTTTAAATAAATGCATACGCATATATTTATCTTGATAAATATAATGGCTGCATAAAACATTTAAAAATAGTAGGAGTCAAACCTGTTTGAATGAAACAATTAGGTTATTAAAAGTAAATAATTAAAATGAATACCTAGCTAAATCTTAAAATATGCTACATTTTGTTTTGAAGCTCTACTGTTCAATAATGTTAAAGAAACATAATCTGATTATGTGTAAACACATGTGGTGGCCACATTAACACGAGGAGCTCTTTTTTTTTATTGTTTATTTTTAGCGACTGGGGTAAATCCAGTGCTTGTGCGTGGCATAACTCTGCGAGGACGTGGGTTAGACTCGGTGTTGATAATGTCGTGGACCGATGTAACCTGGCGTATTTAACAGAAGGAGCATCTGCGCTGGTATGGGCGTGACCACAGTTGACTTCAATCCTGTCCAATCGAAGCGACTCCTCTCATTCCCTTTAATTGTGGTGTATGAATGGTGCACTGCCAATGCAGCAAAATACCCTCTACACTGTTCTAGCTGTTGGTCATTCGTCACTGTTGGTCATTTTCCTTTCCAGGTTTGTGGTCCTTTTACTGCTAACTCAAGGGAATATCGCACTCCCTAAGATGTTTATATTTATTTTAATGGTAAATTTAAAAACAAAAACAAAATTATTTGAATTAATCTGATATTACAATAATACAAATTAATTTGGATGTGTTACACAAATGCAATAAAAAAAAGAGAGTAATGTGCTCATGTAATAGGTCATGTATTTATAATGTATTTATTTGCTTTTATAGTGCCTATCTGTAAATAGTGCTCACATGACTCAATCAAAAATATGTGATTAAGATTCAAGAGAGGAACTAAAACAGCTCTTGTGACAAAATGTTATTACTGGAGAGCTTTATAGCCAACCAGCTTGGAGCCAAATATAGTATTTTGTTTAATAGTTTCAACTTTTCAAGTATAATGCAGTGGTTGATCACGTCATGTGTAATGTTATGTAACTCTCTGACAAAGCTTTATATTTTGCAGGCCCAGTATGAAGACAAACTGGAGTCAAAGATCTAGCACTGACAGCTTCAAGTCCTTCGTTCCTCAACCTTGGTCTTCCCTAGGATGTCTTTCCCTATTTCTCTCGATCATCATCATTGGGTAGTCTGATCATAAGAACAACTCTCAAGTAAAATGCCCTCTCATTTCCTGAGCTACAACAGGAGGCGTTGGTTGTGCTTCCGTCTGGGAGTCTCCTGAGTGTTTCATTTGGACCAAGAATTGGCGGGCGTAGCAAAACAAACAACTGGGGTGAGAGTGTGAATTCTCGTTTGTATCTGCAGTTTGTTGGCTTAAAATCTTTGGCTCAATGTGATGAAAAGCCTTAGAACCTGCAATGAAAGGTAAACATTGGGCAGACCTTTGGTCTTATCACATATATGACAGGACTAAATACAGTTTTAATGGAATAATTTGGAAGTCTTTTTTTTTTGTACCTCTCTTAAGGAAATTGTGTCTTCATCACTGCATATTTGTTGCAGAATTACTCAGTTATTTTGATTGTTAGCTTTTAAAAATTAAGAGCAAAATAGTTTACGACGCCCATTTTCTTTTCTAGAGTATTACACTTGCAATTAGGCTAGGAAGGAGAAATTGTGGCAAAGGTTCAATAACCCTCTCCTTGAGCTGTCACCTTATTGTGGTGGTGGGGTTTGTGTGTCCCAATGATCCTAGCAGCTAAGTTGTCTGGGGCTTTATGCCCCTGGTAGGGTCACCCATGGCAAACAGGTCCTAGGTGAGGGACCAGACAAAGCGCGGCTCCAAAAACCCCTATGAAGAAAGAAACAAATGGATCTAGGTTTCCCTTGCCCGGACGCGGGTCACCGGGGCCCCCCTCTGGAGCCAGGCCTGGAGGTGGGGCTCGAAGGCGAGCGTTGACACGCCTCTGCCGCATCGCGTGGACATCGGGGACAGTGCCTCTGGATTGGCAGACTGGGCAGGTGGTCCCCCTTTTTAAGAAGGGGCACCAGAGGGTGTGTTCCAACTACAGAGGGATCACACTACTCAGCCTCCCTGGCAAGGTCTATTCAGGGGTGCTGGAGAGGACGGTCCGTCGGGAAGTTGAATCTCAGATTTAGGAGGAGCAGTGTGGTTTTCCTCAGCAGGGTCCTTGAAGTTGCATGGGAGTTCACCGAACCAGTCTACATGTGTTTTGCAGACTTGGAGAAGGCGTTCGACTGTGTCCCTCGTGGAGTCCTGTGGGGGGTGCTTCGGGAGTATGGGGTACCGAACCCCCTGATATGGGCTGTTCGGTCCCTGTACGACCGGTGTCAGAGTTTGGTCCGCATAAGTCGGACGGGTTTCCGGTGAGGTTTGGACTCCGCCAAGGGTGCCCTTTGTCACCGATTCTGTTTATGGACAGAATTTCTCGGCGCAGCCAAGGCGTAGAGGGGGTCCAGTTTGGTGGCCTCCATGTTGCATCTCTGCTTTTTGCAGATGATGTGGTTCTGTTGGCTTCATCAGGCCGTGATCTCCAATTCTCACTGAAGCGGTTCGCAGCTGAGAGCGTAGAACCGCTGCTCCTCCGCATTGAGAGGAGCAAGATGAGGTGGCTCGGGCATCTGTTTAGGATACCTCCAGGACGCCTCCCTGGTGAGTTGTTCCGGGCACGTCCCAAGGGGAGAAGACCCCGGGGACGACCCAAGATACGCTGGAGAGACTACGTCTCTTGGCTTGCCTGGGAATGCCTCGGGATCCCCTCGGAAGAGCTGGAGAGCTGGAGGAAGTGGCTGTGGAGGGGCTGAAGCCCCCCTAAAATGTCTTAAGCCCCCTCCAAAAAAATGTCGTTTGTGTTGTTTTTTTTTCAGCCTTAGCCCCACTAAAATGCCTCTTAAGCACCCCTAAACGAAATTGTTGTTGACAAAAACATAAATAATTGTTTCATATTTTACTGTAAACAAAAATATAAATAATTATGTAATACAATATAATTCATTCATTCATTCATCTTCCGCTCCGCTTATCCTCACTATGGTCGTGGGCGTGATAGAACCTATCCCAGCTGACAGGAGAGGTACACCCTGAACTGGTCGCCGGCCAATCTACAATATAATTATAGAAAATAAAAAATCCTACATTTTTGATTAGAACTTCCCGTCGACAAAACTTAGATCAGGGGCGGCGGCACGGTGGCCGACTGGTTAGAGCGTCAGAGGCTTTAAGCAGATACATTTTGGCAGCTCAAACATGTTTTTGCTCATACGGTTTGTTAGCCTCCATGGCATTACTGTTTGTCCCACAAGAAGAACATGAGACGTCAGCCTTGGGGAAGTTCAGTTAGATGTACTTATGCCACCACTATAGCAAAACTCATCTGGGCACCATTATTTTGAAGAAGAAAAAAAATTATTTCTCTATTGTCACTTAAGGAAATCTTTACAATTCCTAATTACCGTTAGAGTTTAAGTGAATTTCCAAAAGGATCAAAATACCCTTAGAGTTATGAAAGTTGAAATCCTGCCCATTCATCAGCTATTCATCTATCAAGTACAAAACATTGTTTCCGTCAGCGATTGCACACATTGCATTACTTTGCAAACACAACAATTTCCTCGTTGAGATAATTGCTTGCGGGTTCGCTATACAAAGCAGAGCAGGAAACTGTCTCTGTGTTACCAACGTCTGACAATGTCGGGTTTGTTAGGCAGTGTCGTGGGTGGCCTGAGCAGGTTGCCACTGACAGACGGGCACTGTCAGATGGAAGTACGCTCGAGGAAGACAAGGCACAGGGAATGTATGAGCTATATTTGGATGAGTTCTTTTATTGAAATAAGCAGAATTTTAATCAACTCATTAGAAAGTGAAGAGAATTTAAGCGACATACTGTAACCTTGAACTGACCAGTTTTAACACGCCACTGGCTTATTAGGAGAATAGTGTCACTGCCATTTCCATCCACCCTGATGTTTGTTAGCCTCCATGATGGCATTACTATTTGTCCCACATTAAATTCATCAGACGTTTTTTTTTTCATTTTTATTTTTGCCCAAATGCACTGTTGAAATTCCAAGATCTGGTTATGGTGACAGTAAAGTGTGTTTGTTAGCATACATGGGTTTAGCCTCTAAAGATCAGTATTCACGACCTGCTGTGACTCCTGATTTAAGTTTGGCTCAAGTCGGAATTTTTAGTCTTTTTTTTCCCCAGGTCTTATATAACACTTAAATGGCACAACATATATTCCGCCTTCCGAGGTTGTATCAAAGCCATAAAAGAGGTTGGACTGTGCCGATGTAAATGCTGAATGCTGAGATGACAAGACAGTGGTGAGAGATTTCATACAAAACACCCCAAACTCCCTCCATGTCTTTGTGTAGCAATTGCCGGAGTATTTTATACAGCGTGCAAGGCACTGACGTCATGCATTTACTGGACGGATTGCGAGATGATGTGTTGCTTTATATCATAAAATCACACCTTGTTCTAGTAATGTCCCACCTTTGCTGGTTCTTCAGTATGTTAAAAGCAAAGGTGACTTATTTTAGGATTTTGTGATATGGGTCTGATGTAGCTATTTGGCAGGATTTCTGTGTGTATCTTAAAAAAGAAAAGACACTATCACCCTCAGGAGATTTATTGTTGCTACACATAAAAACATGTTTGAGCTGCCAAAATGTATCTGCTTAAAGCCTCTGGCTGGAATATATCCCGCCGGGTTGCCGTGGGGCTTTTCCATGCTGTGACAACGAGGCGCTCTAGGCATTACTAGCTAGCTAACTGCATGTCGCCTCTTGAGTTTTTATATAGTGGTGGAGGTGCGAATCGCCACCCTCCAAAGTGTATCATGATGTGACCTTTTAGCCACACCCCCAAAAAATCAGGAAAACTGAAATATTTAAAAACAGTATAGAGCTATAGCTTCACAAATCAATACTGTACTTCATCCTTCTCAGCACATTTTCAGCAAATATATTCAAACATTTATAACGCACTGTATTGAGAAACAAATCTCGGAATTACTTAAATGTACGATAGGGAATCAGCGCAGCCAAACTCTCTGATGTTGAAATGTTTTTTCATACCTTCGTGTGCATGTGTTTTTCCGCTTGTGCCGATGGTGTGTTTGATAGTATAAACATATCTACTAAACACATGCTCACCATGTTTGCGCTGTAACTACGTACAAGAAACATTACACTGTGTGTCCTTGGCTTTCCCCAATTTGTGCTACAACCCTGTGGCCTCATCTCCTCGCATCTCCACTGTGTCACGACGTGAAAGACTGTTTACTTTTGGCAAAAGCGTCTGGCGAGTTCAGGCTGAAGTTGGCTTAACTTTTTGTGTGGTTTCCAGTTGTCTGCACTTGGCTGCCCCTCACTGACAAAAATGGAAAAGGTCCACACAAACGAGCTCTTGAAATTGTCAGTGGCTGTCAAACACAGACGAAACAAAGACGGTCTCCTGCATATCTGCTCCAAAAATGTCTCCACTTACTGTCCGAGGAATTTTCCCTCCTCGCAAGATGAATTTGGGAGAGAGCAGCCACACACGCGGGATGTTGAAGGGCGCCTGACTGCAGCTACTAAAACACTTTTCCACACAAGATCAAAGTGGTGAGGAAAGGGAGGGACGACTTTCCCTGCTTACTGGGTAAATGCAGGGGGCTCTATCTTTATGAAGAATGATAAGACTGTGCAGGACCTCCTCATCTGAGTCAATACAAGTTTGCAACGTGACCTATGTGGAATACTTTACGCTACACATGTTGCTTACGTTGCTTTTACAGTACATGGCTTCAGATTAGAGAGAGCCATCGCTTCGGATTTTATACTGACAGGATAGCATTAAGCAGACTATTGGTCTCATTTGAAAATCCATTGTTTTTTTGAATTTTTATTTTTTTTCAGGATAATAAACATCATAAGGCCACAAATGCTGGTAACAAATATCGATATTGCGCTGGATCAAATTACCAATGCAAACAGATTTTACTATTCATTATTTCACTTTTGAATTCAATACTAAATAATCAATGTTTCTTTTTTTGGTTTTCTATACAATTTATAACATTCTCAATGGAAGAGAAACTGTAATTTAAAAAAAAGAAAACACTAAAATGTTTAAAAGTGCTTTTTAATAGTTTAAACCCTAGTTATACCCAAACTGTAATCCAAAAAGACTTTAATATCATTTAAAACTGATTTTACAACATTACCAATAAAAATATGATTTACAAATTATTTGATTTCATGCACCAGATTTGCGAGGATAATGGCTCCCATGTCACCGCTTCACAACCCTTAAAAATACCAATTTCTACTATCTTATTAGATATTTTATGACATTTTTGTCTCAGTGATAAATGGATACTATCACCTTTTAAATACATAGTTATAGATGTGCAATGTAACAATATATCGTAGTACAATATGGAAACATCTATCGAACTATATAAGCCTCTATTGTTTATATTTTTATTTCAGACTTTAGATTTCCCTCGCGGATACTGAGGGAATCCTGGAGTATCGATTCCTTTGCTTCGCAAAATTTTGACACCAAACCACATAGAGATGCGCTGGTCCACCAGCAACTCCAATCAAAGCGGCTCCTCTCGTTCCCTTTAAAAGTGGCGCAACTCAGTCTCGACGTAGACATCTCTGTGCGCTGGACGATGCATAGTTTGATTTGTGCATGAGTGGAAAATTGTCACT
This sequence comes from Phyllopteryx taeniolatus, assembly GCF_024500385.1. Taxonomy (NCBI): domain Eukaryota; kingdom Metazoa; phylum Chordata; class Actinopteri; order Syngnathiformes; family Syngnathidae; genus Phyllopteryx; species Phyllopteryx taeniolatus. The sequence goes on along the minus strand of NC_084519.1, from coordinate 7,475,400 downwards.
GCTCTGGCTGGTGTGGCAAAAGACAATGTGAGCGGATACTGTATACAGAATGACCTGGTGATACCTGCTGGCGACTTAATCATGTCGGCAGAGCTAAGTAACTGTCTGCCCTTATCAAATTCACCAAAATCACATCACAGATTGACTTTTGTGCCACGAAATTGTCACTCCGCCATCTATTTTCTATACCACTTGTCCTCATTAGTAGGTGCCTTATGGGTAGTCACAGGGCACATATAAATGAATAGCAACTCACTTTCATTTTCACACCATCGCTGAGTGGGAGCTCAACAAATGAACAACCACACCATCAGAGAGCGTATTTTTAATAATTATCCTGAAAACATTGAGCATGGCAAGTGTCTTTTTTTGTGGTCATCCTGCCTTAAAGCCACAGTAGAACGTGACTTTGTAGCCACCATTAATGACCAAAACAGAAAGTGGGATCCACCTTGGACTGGTCACCAGCCTATCACAGGTTGCTTATTCCCAGTCTGATTTTATTCAGATGAGGTTGTCAGGAAATTATGTATACCTGGCAGTGTCTTATTATGATTAATGATAGGACAATCCTTTATTTATCCCACTGTTGAGAAAATTCCAACCTTTCGGTTAATATCCAAGCGCTGCCGTCCCGCGTGAATGCCGACAGTCTTTAGGATGAAAGAAAAAAAAACAATCAATTCAAGAAATAATGAAGCAAAACAGAAGCAAACTTTGGCTACCTTCAACCAATGTCTATATCTGGCCAGAAATGAAGTAACTGTAAGAACAAAGAGCACATACAGGGTGTTTACTTTCATTGAGTACTTTTAGCATCTGCACCATTGCTCATTGGCTGTTGTTGAATTTGGTTTCAATCATTAGTTTGACAAGGTTTACTTGCACTTTATTTTATTTTATGTATTTATTTTTGGGTGCAATAGGGACAGATAGAAATTTATATTTATATTTCTTTCTATATCATTGTTTTAAACTGTCTGAGTAGGAGGTCTAAAAGTAGCTATGACAAACACATGGTTAAGACAATCAGTTGCTCACTGTCATTCCAGGAATGTCTGGCGAGGTGGCCTTCACTGCCAAGACACAATGATGTCACTGACTAGACAGTTAATATGTGGTATGAACCTTCTTGTGAGGTATTCAACCAGGCATCCATATGGCATCATGTACTTTAAAGATTTTATTGGACTCAAATGCTGCTGAGGTTTTAAGAAGCTGCAACGCAGAGCTCTTTCGTCAGCATATCTTGGCTGTACGGTGGACCACATTCATCATGAGGGATAGGTTCCAAACCATCCCGCAATAGGTAAAAACCTGCAATATACAGAGACCATATACTGTAATTGTTTTACCCCTCCCAAACACTGTAAACATGTTTTAACACACTTTTAAGCACATTGTAAATGTATTTAAACACCAAAATAAGATTGCAAGCATAACATTTATACAGTAGAAAGTACTGCACGTATTGTCGTATCTGTGTGTTAGATATGTGCCTTTAAAGAGGCAGGGCCTGGTGCTGTGGCATGTGGAGGGAGGTTGGCTGGTTGGATCAACCTCTGGCAAGTCTGCATGTGAGAGTCTGGGCGTGAGCTGTGGCAGACAGCAGCTTCTGCATGAGTGTGCTCATCGTGTTTATGTGTTTTACTGCTCTCCTGGCGCTCAATAAATGGCAGGGGGAAAAAAAGCATTGCGACTGTGGCTCTCCTTTTCAACATGTGAGGACATTATTTTAAGTATACTGAAAAAAAAATTGTGCGTGTGGGTTTTTTTTTTTTTTTTAAATCACTACATTGTACCTGATCACATAGGGCCTGATTCACTAAGATCCCAAATAGCAGGTGCTAAATTTCGAGGTCGCTCATGCTCACGAATTGCGTGGGGCAACAGGTGTAAATGTGGTGGTGACCAGTTTATATAAAAAAAGAGTTTTGCGCTTTTGGTAACTTTGATTGTTTTCACAGTGGAAAATGTTATCATTCGGAAGCTCCAAAATGTCATTGTCGAAAAGATTATATGTCGCGTTAATTGTTTTTTTTTCCCTCTACAAAAATGTTTAGACAAACGGAAAAGTTCCCCCCGCAGCCTTTCATTTTGTAGACAATCCTGGTTGCTCCCATTAGTAATTTAGTTTCTATCAATAAAGTTTGCACTTATTTTAGCATATGCGAACCTTTAATAAATCAGGTCTATAATGCCTCATCTGTTGAGGATTGTCAACCATAATTGTTATTATGCATAGCCAGTGTTTTATAATGTCTTATTTTCATCTAAAAATAAGTAAACACACTAAACACTATTTAGTTCTTGGATAGCATGATGTTCACACACAGAACCAGCGTGTTAGGCCAGATGTGGAGTGTGGAAGTGCACGGAGTCCAGGGACTCTGTTTTTCCAGATAATTCAAATCTCCTGCTATTTGAGCACAAACACTGCCTTTTTGTATGTACAAACAATAATAATAATTTGTGCACGAATTAGCCAGACCTAAGGCGTGTTTATGAAACTAAAATTTCAAGAGTACATTATCAGGATTCTTGTTTCTTCGTGTACAGGAAATTGTGATATTGTGCAGAAATAAACAAACCGCGGGCTCCTGTTTTATTTTGGCACCAAGGCCAGATTCCAGGGCCCTGTGACCTGTGACTGAAAGGGCTGCCAGCCGCTAATTTGTCCCAACCAATCCAAGTCACGACAGTTTCTTTTGCCAGAACATTAGTGGTGGTGTGATGAGAGGATTCCACCATATTTTGCTTAGATTGTTTCTCGTGAGAACTTCTGGCCATTTCTGCATTCATGAAGGAACTGATGTTTCTGTGGCTTTATTAGTGAATATGGAGACCATTGGCAACTACATCCATGTTATGGGACAGCTCAGTGTAATAGATTTGTATGTTCTTCCATACATCCATTCTTCCATGTGACATTTTTCCCTGTATTTATTTCTTATCAGATCCACTCAAGGTGTGTTGCCTGCCAACGTAAACACTGTTTTGGAGCTATGGTTAGAGATGCAGTCACTAGAAAACGGAAGAATAAAATTGGACTGAGGATTGAGCCTTGAGGAACAACATTCAATATTGCAGTGAATATTAAAGGATACATTTATTGCTAAGGAATTTCGATGAGGGAAGCACCTTAGTCTAGTGTAGTGGCTAGATTGTCTGCCTTACAGTGATGAGATCCGGGTTCGAATTACTGCTGGAACATCCCCGTGTGGACTTTGCATGTTCTACGCATGCTTACTTCCAGGGTTTCCTTTCGATAAATTTTTTTCCCAAATGCCAAAGACATGCTTCTGAGGTTAATTGAAGACTCTAAATTGCGCCTAGAGGAGACTGTGGACTGTTGTTTGTCTATATGTGCTCTGTAATTGACTAGCAATCTGTCCAGGGTATACCCCATCTCTCCCACTATGTCAGCTACCTGTTACACTAAGGAGGATAAGCAGTATAGAAATGATGGCTAGACTCTCTATGATCCAGAGGCATTGAAATGTTTTAGTGGGTTTTTTTGTTTTTGTTAGTGTTCTGAATGGTTTATACAAGCTTGTGAAGTTCAATGAAAAGCTAAGTCAACAAAAGCATGCTGACATTCTCGAAGTGGGAGACAGAAGTTGAGTGGTGTCCTTGGAGGATCAGTTTGACATTTGGTTATATGTGAGGAAGGGATATGCAGGTCTTACAGCATTCCAATACCAGTCTCTCATTCAGGCTGGTGATGGAAGAGAATGTGTCACATGTCCAATGAAATAACTGCTCTGAAAAGAAGCATGGTAGCCCCCAAATGGTACAGCTCAAGCCTGTTAGGTACAGTGTTTTATTGTATTCCTATTGGATCGTAAAAATTATAACCAAACTTTTGACTTTTCAGTAGTATGTTTGTCAGGAGTGGAGCTATAAAAACAGTTGTCTCTTGTTTGGAGCTACTACCACCACTGAATCATGCCACATCAGCCTAATTAATAGAATAACATACTGGTATGGTATTATAGCATATGTGCATAAAAAACAACACTACCCAGGGGAAACCCCTTTATATTTTTTACAACAGTGATACATTAATATTAATATTTATAGGGGGGTTGTTTGTGTAGTGCTTTATAGTTGTGTGTGTGTCCAAAATTCACATTCCTCTTTCCGTTCCAAAACGAGATGAGTGTGGAAGGCAGCAGCTAGGAATGCTGCCAGACAGAACAAAAGTCCTGTTGTGTCTCTACTTCAGTTTGGCTTCCTCTTCTTCTTTCCCAATAGTTTACCATTGACGTGACATATTGAGAGTAATCAAGACTTTGACATTGCCTTTGGTAATTACCATTCATTCAAAGGGCATGCAGCCTCATGAAAGAATTACTGTCTGCCCCTGAAAACGTACAAGACCAAGTGTGATGGGCAAAATGATTAGACAGGCAAAAACATTAATACAAGGTGTGCTTTGCTCCATTTTGTGCACACCCATTTAAAAAAAAAGAAACCCAAAAAAAAAAAAAAAAAAAAAAAAAAAAACATTAGCAAAGTTAGTAGATACGTAGCGACTGACGTGTACAAGGAGGTGAAGTCAAGAGCAAAGCAGATTTCCATCATTCTGACTGACTGGCAAATAGTCATGATGGATGACTTCCAACATGAGATGGTAAAGCCTCATAGATGAGACTGAAATACATCAGAACACCAGAATCTGTCCAAGGAATAAGGAGAAATGGTTCATAAGTGCTGTGTTTGTTTGACACCTATCTGCTCTCCTATCAATGGCAGGTTCCCAACAGGATGTGTCTTTTACCTTAAATGCAGTAATTTATCCAGAGGATCTTTGTGGCATAACAGATAATGGTGTTGTAAAATTAGTTTTTCCAATACCAAGTCACAGTTAAATCCTCAAATAGTGGCCTCCCCTCTAAAAATAAAAAATAAAAAAATAAAAAACACTGGGTAGGTCATCTACATAAATAATCCCAATTTCCCAAATAACACCTTTTTAAAACAACAGTTCTGTACATTATTAAACAAGAAACAAATGTTTTTAAGTCCTCTCTCCATCATGTATTTGTATTGTATTCCACCCTTTTCATGTCCATTTATTTCAGTTAAGAGTAACATGTCTTTAACATGAATCCAAATTTACTTTCAAATATTTTTATTACAAATTGCATACACAATCTTGGTGCCACAGCACACCCTGCAGAACTGAATTACATGTGTATTTGGAAGCGTGTTTTTTCTCATGATTCATCATTAGAAGGCATCCAGATTGTTATTTAGTATGCAGGTGACTCACTGAGGTTGAAGGTTTTCACTAACAATTCTGAAACCCATATAATGTTTAACAAACGTGAGAAACCACACGGTTGCAGGTTGACCCCCCACAGAGTTTATCCATTATCTCTTTCTACTCCAGCGATGCTTCAGATATTAAACTACATTAACCTCCCTGGTATGCATAGAGTTATGTTTGGCATGAGCGACAATTTCCTTGTAACACATCGTTGAGAAGTGTGACCTGCAGCGCAAACTGTAATTCTGAGAAAGTATGAGGCTGGTAGCTATCAATAAGTATATATTTATATAATTCTATGTTCCTTAACTCACCTGAAATCGGAAATTATTATTATTGATTTGCAATGCTAATTTGGTTTAGGTTTACTCAGATTAAACCTGATTTCAAAGAAGTACATAATGTCACGTATGGGGAGTAGCTGGATCCAAGAGCAGGCGGAGGCAGATGTAAAATGAGGAAAGGTAACGGCGGTGGCGTGGACAGGTGGAAGGCAGTGGTGAGGACAGGGGGCTGGCTTGGCGGCAGGAATGATGTGGATCAGTAACACGGGGGAAAATACTGAGAATAAGGAGACACAGGAGTAAAAAAAAAAAAAGGTGTGACTTACGTGAGGTAAATGGGCCGTGGTACCGCTGGAAGTAACTGCAATACTTTGGCGAGGATTTCCTGGAAAAGGCAGGCTTATATACCGGGGGTGATGAGGCTGATTGGAGACAGGTGCTGAAAACAAAGAGGGGAGGGGGGGGGAGAGAGAGAGCGCCCTCCCGGCTCCAATAATGGAACTGCAGGGCAGTATATGACAGCAGAATATGTTTGATCTACATACAAATACACAAAATATTTGAGAAAAGGAACTTTATTATGTAATGGCAATAATTCCTTAATACAATGTTTAACATGTATGATAAAATGTTTAAAAAATATTCAACTGTAAAGTCACCGACTTTATTTAAATAAAATGCAACTTTCTTATCACACACATACACGCGCACGCACACACATACGTGCGCGCACAGTGGACCCCTGCATATTTGCGCTTTGGCATCCATGGATTTATCATGATGAAATCCCTAAATTGGATGTTTAGAAAGGTTGTTCTTAAACTGTGGAACTATTTGCTCATGCATTTGTTCACAAAGTGGTGAACCTCACCCAATCCTTGCTTGCGAACAACTCAGCCTGCTGGGGATGCTCCTTTTTTTAACCCAATGATGACACTCACCTGTTTCCAATTAACCTGTTAACCTGTAGAATGTTGCTGACCGGTGTTTTTTTATGATTCCTCAATTTTCCCAGTCTTTTGTTGCTCCTGTCTCAGCTTTTTGGGGAATTTGTTGAAGACATTAAATTCAAAATTAGAGAGGACTTGAAAAAAAAATAATAATCATATTCCTCTGTTTGAACATTAAATATATTTTCTTTATAATACATTCAATAGAAATTACGTTGAAAAGGATTTGCATATCATTGTATTCTGGTTTTATTTCTGTTTTACATCCCAACTTCACTGGAATTGGGATTTGTACTACATTCGACTTAATTACACTATACTGTATATGTGTAGGCGGCACGGTGGCCGACTGGTTAGAGCGTCAGCCTCACAGTTCTGAGGTGCGGGGTTCAATCCCCGTCCCCGCCTGTGTGGAGTTTGCATGTTCTCCCCGTGCCTGCGTGGGTTTTCTCCGGGCACTCCGGTTTCCTCCCACATCCCAAAAACATGCATTAATTGCCTCGACTCTAAATTGCCCGTAGGCATGACTGTGAGTGCGAATGGTTGTTTGTTTCTATGTGCCCTGCGATTGGCTGGCAACCAGTTCAGGGTGTACCCCGCCTCCTGCCCGATGACAGCTGGGATAGGCTCCAGCATGCCCGCGACCCTAGTGAGGAGAAGCGGCTCAGAAAATGGATGGATGGATGTATATGTGTAGTTTATCTCATGTTTTAACTATTAATAAGTACCAGTAGTTAACATTTTTAGGCAGAACATTTACTCACATTAGGGCTTGATTCTTAAAGGGCCTATGTCACTGGGAGAGACAGCACTTTAATTGCCAACGCTGCTCAGTCGCGGTGACACCCTGGAGACCAAAATATTTCTTATGCTCTCACCAGGAAGATGTCTGGGAGACGTCTCCAGACAACTTGACAACCAATTCACCCTGAAGTCGCTGATACAGGCCTACATACTGTATATATATTCTTTAAGTAAATATATAACATATATCACGTGTGTGTGTGTTTGTGTGTGCGTCCTGTGCGTGCTCCGCGCGCACCCTTTTTTAGTCCTTGATTGAAGAAAATGCTTTAACATCCATAAAATAAAACATATTGGGGTTATATTTCTGAAGGTTTCAGAGGTTGAAGTGGTCATAAGTAGATGAAATTTTTTTTTTAAATCCACGAATTTTGGTGATGATTGATCACAGTTTTGTGGCAGTATGTGATGTTAAGAGTCACTGATGGTGTAGCGGTACACTCGCCTGACTTTGGTGCGGGCAGCGTGGGTTCAGTTCCCACTCAGTGATCGTGTGAATGTGAGTGCGAATGGTTGTCCGTGTCTATATGTGCCCTGCGACTGACTGGAGACCAGTTCAGGGTGTAGTCCGCCTTTCGCCCGAAGTCAGCTGGGATAGGCTCCAGCGTCCCGTGACCCTAACCAGGATAAGCGGTGTTGAAATGGATGGATGGATGGATATGTGATGTTAAGCTTTTTCTCTATTTAAGTCTATAGGAAAACACTTTAACGTCCATAAAATCCAAAATATTGAAATATTGGGGCGATCATTCTGATATTTTCAGCGGTAGAAGTGAGCATAGATAGAGATTTCCATGTACATTTTTGTGATGATTGCTACTTTAACTTTTTTCTCTATAATGAGCATATAGAGGAGTCGCCAAAAGATCTCCAATAAAATCGAGCATGTCCGATTTTACTGAGACGCGGCTCGTCTCCAGGAAACTTCAAAGGACGTCACAGAGACGTCTCCGCAATCTGCAGAGACTCAAGTCAGCATCAAGTCGCCAACTGGTCTCCAGGCCAGTGAGATAGGGGTCTAAGCCCTGCGAATATAGAAGGTTCACTGTATCATTCTTCTCGGGTCTTTTATGTTAAAAGCGCAAGAACCAAAACATTTACTGAGTGGATTGATCTCTGCCTGTAGGACTATCTACTACTTGGAAATACCCAAAAGAGTTTTATTAGCAATAAAGCCTTAATAGTATCCCCCCACCCTCTTCCCACAAAGCCCTTCTACCTTTCGTGATCATGAATTGGAAAAGCATAATTTGGATTCTAGATCTTACTGAGGGTAAAGTGTAGTAAGATGTGTCTGTTTGGATGTAGCTCAGACTTGCTACAACCACAACCTGGTAGTCACACTGCACTGACTACCAGGCAAATATTGACAGTATCCTTTGGCAGCATCGTTGGCCTACTTCTGTATGATGCCAACAGCAATGCAAAAAATATAATGTCTTAAAACATGATTTCCTGAGCACATGAGAAACAACCACAATGTGTGGTTTGACAGATAGAGAAATAAAACATTTAATTGGGAGGAACTGCCAATATAGATAGCGTATTTTCATGCCATCTTGAGTTCATCCCTCCAGTGCAGATGCAAAGTATTTCTTGTCATAAATGAGTAGTCTGTGCAGTTTGTGTTCACCATCTGACCCGTCTCTGACACTTTTTGCTCTCTGCCAAAGCTTAATCACTGACAGAGCCTCCGGTGTCCGTTGGCCTTTGAAACAATATTTTGACAAGGTGTGGCATTTTCTGGATGTTAAGGTGAAAGGTTGGCAAAATAAATCAAAGCAAGTCAGTGCGCGTGACTCCCTCTTCTCCAGCATGGTAAAACTGGGAGTGTGATGTTCAGGGGAGACGTACATAAGAGCTTTAATCTGCCAAGCCTCTCATTGGTTACCTCCTAATGAGACAATAGCAGATGATGATGTCGCTAGTAATGGTTTTGTATCAAAGAATGAATGATAGTTGTCAGGAAAACCCCAATTATACCTGCTGTGCTTTTTCATCATAATATAACTGCTATACAGTGATACCTTGACGTGACGTTTCCTGAGTTACGAGCCATCGGCTGGTCAATTTTTTGCTTTGTATTTATTTTAAAGGCAAAATTGAAGATATTGTTACAATATGTGATGGTAGAAATGCTAGTTAGCCTGCTAGCATTGTGACATAAGCTTTTGGAAGTGCTGCTGACGACATCTTGTGCGTAAATTGTGTAGGCTGGATCCTCTAATGGGTACAGCCATCACACACACTGGTGGAAACACAAACCAGATCAGGGTTTACTGTTCCTGACCATATTTTGCAAGCTGAGCTGAACTGTATTATTCGGTGGAAAGTTGGCTAATGGTCTTCTACTCACCCCACTGCTGTCTTTTGATAGTAAAGTCTGGGCTTTCCTTAGGAATCTACCCAGGCAGGACTCTCGAGCCTCGTCTTTGAACAAACACCAGTTTCCCATTAGGGATACTTTCGGTGGATAAAAAAAAGGACTGGGATGGCGAGTCTTAAATTTTATGAGAGCCTAGCCCTCCTCATCCTATTGTTTTAAAAGAAGGGCAAAGAGTAGCAGAGTATATTGTAAGGGTTGCAGAGACAAGACATGCATGGACATCATCTAACCTTAACATGTTTGAACTCTGACATTTGAGGGAAAAGATGCAGATAATTTATTACTCCAGGGCGCAATGTGAGGCAGGGAGCTGTCTGCTGAGCAGCTGTTACTGTTGGAGCAGGAACTAATTACAGCACACTTGATGAGTTGTGATTTGAACAATTTGATTTGAAACTAACGGTATGACCAATCATTGAGAAAAACATTTCTTCATCCGTTGTCTAATTTACACAAAAGGCTTCTGAAGCTTTGACCAAGCAAATGAGGTGAAAAGTACTCTTCCTCTAGTGGAAATTAAAATTATCTTTCATCCACAAACTGCGTCAAATGATAGATATGACAGATAAATCTTTCCCTGAAAAAAAAGGACCACCAAACTCTTGCAACACACTCATGGGAGGAGGAAGTTTGATAAGGACATTTGGGTCAGCCTGACTAGATATAACAAGGTTATCCACAATTCTTCCTAAGGCGGTTATTACCTTCAATAAGAAATTGATGCATGGACTCCAGATGTAGACCTAAATATTCCTAGCCTTTGTTACGATGTTCAACTCATGCAGCAACCTTTTGTTACCCCTCTCTTCTGACACATTGTCAGATGAGTCAGCGCTGTTGGACTGATACACAAACTCTCAAAATTACTGAGTAGGTTACCAAGGTCATCTTGGGAAATTTTATGGAAAATCGTTATGTCCTAATTTTGCACCTCTCAGATTAAGAGTGCAGTTTTTGTCGCCAGATTTCAACATCATGTAAATTAAAAAATGGCAAAGGTTTTGGGGAAAAATACGTATTTGAATTCAGACAAAAACTCAAACTCTCTTCATGCATCACGCCAGATGTGTTAAGGTTGTTGTGGTGATGGCAAAAACGGAGGATCCCAGCACAGGGAGGCAAGGCAGGAACGCAGGAGTCTCAAAATAAGTATTTATTTTCAAAAACAGAAAAGGCAAAAAGGATCACGGAAAAACCTAAACACTGAATTGAAAATTTTCAAGAAAATCAAGATTCAATACAAACCATAAATAATTTAATCAATATAACATGACAAGTGACAAAGTCTCAATAAGCTCAGGGAACCAAATACAAACTGACGAGACAACGGGGCACAGCTGGACAGACGTGAGTGGCTGGAGGGAGCTGACACAGGACACAGGAAGGCTGACGAGAACAGGTGGAGACGAAAACCAATGAGCAGACAAGACATGAGACACAGGAAACCATGACAAAAACATGAGACAAACTAAATCTAATCAAGTTAACAAAAAGACAGATCATGACAAGATGTAATGGGAAATCAGCTTAACAAGAGAATGGCATAACAATATTTAAAATAGGGGTGGGAGTCAATTAAAAAGAAATCTAATTAATTGGAGGCTTTGCAATTAATTACAAATGTGTCGGCCACCAGGGGTTCCCCAAAATGGTTAGGGCCATTGGACATTGTCAGGTTTTAACTCCCTGTTCGATTGTCAGGTTTTAACTCCCTGTTAAAAGCACCTGTGTGTAACAATACTTATACTGGAAGCTTTACAGTGGTATAGCAAAACAAAGCAAATTTATTTATATAGTGCATTTCGTACACAAGGTAACTCACTGTGCTCTACATGATTAAAAGCATTTAAAAACAAAGAAAAAAAACAGCTTATAAACATTTTAAGCAAAGAGAAAAAAAGTACAATTAAAACAACGTACAGTGCAAGAAATATCATTTAGAAGTGGAAATGCTCTAAAAAGCATGAGAAAAAAGAAAAGTTTTTAACCTGGACTTAAAAACGTTCACACTTGGGGCTGATGACAACTTATTCCATTTGTGTGCAGCATAACAGCTAAATGCTGCTTCACCATGTTTGCTTTGGACTCTGTGCTCCACTATTTGACCTGAGTCTGTCGATCTCAGAGCCCTACTGGGTTTATATCCCATTAGCATTTATTTCATGTATTTAGGACCTAAACCATTTAGTGATTTAGAGAAACGGCATCAGAACTTTAAAATCTATTCTAAAGCTGACTGGAAGCCAGTGTATAGACTTTATAATTAGATTAATATGCTCTGACCTCTTTGTTCTGGTCAGAACCGAAGCTCTCATTCTGAATGAGCTGCAGCTGTTTAATGCTCTTTTTGGGGAGTCCAGTCAGATGACCATTACAATAGTCAAATCTACTTCTACTTCTCCTGGTCTGCTTGACACATGAAAGCCTTCACTCTGGATATGTTCTTCAGATGGTAGAAGGCAGTTTTAGTATTTGATTTTATATGAATGTTGAAAGTCAGGTCGGAATCTATCAGGTTTCAGACTTGGTCTTTGGTTTTTAAAGAGCATGACTCCAGGTATTTACTAACAGCAATCCTCTTTATTGCAAAAAAAAAAAATTAGCTACATTTTTGGCTCATCCAGTTATTTATCTGTTTTAGAGAGTGACACAACACATTAATTGAACTTTAGTCATCTGGAGACACTGCTAGATATAACTGTGTGTCATGTGCATAGCTATGATAGTCAAAATTAAAGTTCTGAAGAATTTGACCCAAAGGTAGCATATACAGGCTGAACAGGAGGGGTCCAAGAACTGACCCTTGAGGGACCCCATAGGTCATTGCCATTTGATGAGATTGAAACTTCCAATGGTTACAAAATAACTCATTTCTTCCATTTAAGGACTGTTCCATTTATTCCTACCCACGTTTCCAACCTGTTCAGCAGTATAATATTATGAACTACCGAATCAAAAGCCACACTGAGGTCCAGCAAGACCAGAATTGACACCTTTCCCGAGTCAGTATTCAACCTTATATCATTTAGCACTTTGATAAGAGCAGATTCTGTACTGTGATGAGTTCGGAAACCTGATTGAAATTTGTCAAAAAGTAAATTTAAGTTCAAGAAATTGCTGAGTTGATTAAAAATAACTTTCTCAACAATCTTGGCTGTGAAAGGGAGTTTTGAGATCGGTCTATAGCTTGCTAACATGAAAGTGTCCAGCATTCTATTTTTTTTAGAAGAGGCTTAATGGCAGCTACTTTAAGAGCTTTAGGAAACTCGCCTGACTGAAGTGAGCAATTGATTATTTGCTGCAAATCAGCTAGCACAGACTTCGCAATAGCTTTGAAAAAGTCAGATGGTATTGAGTCAAGACAGCTTGTTGATGGTTTCAGCTATTGTATCGTTTTCTCTACAGTTTTTTGGTCGACTGTATCAAATTCTGACATGGTAATAGAGTTTTTCCTAGGTGGCATCAGATGTAGTATAATTTTATCATTTTGCCGATTTGTGCTGATATTTATATTGTAATTTTTTTCCACTAAAATAACAACCAAATTCATTGCATTTATCTGCTGTTTGGAGTTCGGGAGCTATCTGATTTGGGGGGGGGGGGGTTCAACCACAGCAAAGAGTGCGAGTATTGTTAAAGTTCTTACTGATGATCTCAGAAAAGTGTTGCTATCTAGCCCTGACTAACTCTTGGTTAAAATTACAAAGACTTAGGTCATAGTCAATTTGGAGTTTAATTTTTCTCCACTTACATATATATTCATCTTTGTTCCTTTTCTGCTTACTAAAACATGTTTCAAATAAAACTTTGACTTCACTCTCTGCTCTGAAGGACGAAAAACAATAAATCCAATATATCCTTGTGGGATAAACTCAGGAAGCTCCAAATGAATCATTTCACCATGAATTATCACCGTTTATTTAGACGAGAGAAACTGGGAGGCCAGCATAAGGTGACAAAGGTAATGAGGGCAGAGACAGAAAGAGAGAGACTGTATTTTGTACATAATAGGAGAACTGTTCATTCATAATTTCATTGCATCTGGAACATCCAGAAAGCCAGTTTGACTTCACAGAGGACATCTCCACAGCTAATAAATCACTCTTAACACCTTCCCTCTCTTGCAGCGATACACCTTGGCTATTTCCTCTCCCCGAGTGCATTGAGTGGACAGCTTGTCTGTCTCACCTCTCCAAACTAAACACAACGTGTCCATATTAAGGTATCTTTGGCATGGATCGCATCAACTGGGCATCAGTGTGCAGCAAAAGTTCCGGCCGGCTTTGGCAGAGTCCGACAGTTAGAGATCTGTAGAGTCGGCTTTCCAGCTCAGACCTTAAAACCTTGTAGCCAGATCCACCTTCATCAAATTTCTACCTTATCCCCTTCAGAATCCTTTTAGAACCTTCCTGTGGAGCTCTGAAGGCGGAGTGTTTGATGAAGCATTGGGAGGTCTTCTTGGGCAAATTAAAATTTCCATATGCATATGTGAGGTTTGACCCGCTTCCTGCTTTATTCCTGACAGAAAGTTTCATTCACTGCATCCACACCAGCTTGTGTTGCTGTGAAAATGTTTCCTGGCAAGAAAGAAGCTAGGATCTGGTGATGTATCCTGGGAAGTGTATGGGTATGTTCAGCAGATCCATCCACTTCTTTCTGTCTGTCTCTTTGTTACTTTTCCAGCTAATATGTGGTTCATGGAGCACTTAAGATGAGATAACCTTTATTAGTCCCACAATGGAGAAACATGCTCAACTTAATTTACTTTGACTTGAATTGACTTGAATTGTTGGATACAATGAAGAGAAAACAAATTCTTCCATCTGTATTTTGGTCTTTCTGCAATCACCATACAAAGTTTCATGAAAATTGGTTTGGTAACTCTTACGTTATCCTGTTAACCAAAAAACTAGCCAACTAACAGCCATAAAAAAAACTCTCGCTTTATTGCTTGTATACACCTGTATGCATTACAAGGTAGTGTAGGGACTTGTGCTTGTAGACAAAGGTAAACCTCTGAGAGACAGAAAGTTATCTCCCCACGACCAGTATATTGTACATTTTGTTAATTCTAGGGTCCTATGTGCGTGGATAAAAATGAAGACTGTTTCTATAATTATCTGAGGCACTTAGTAATCAATTGGGAATTGACCAACATCATGAATAATGCAGCAGTTCCCCAAAAAGACACACAGAACCAGTGTCTGTGAAGATGTGTTCACACTTGACATTTGGTTCAGTTAAAACAAGCTATGCTGCGGTTTCACAGAGAATGTGGTTTGAACCGTCAAACCCTTGTGGACACCCAATAAGAAAAACCGACACCACTTTAAGTGACGGTCTCAATTCGCAGAATCTAGCGTGAGTCGGTTCCCTTCAAGCGTGAAGGCAACCAAAGACACATTTGGCTACAGTCGGTGGAAATGTAGTCTCCTTGCAACATTTCAGTGTTTATGCATCTGGCATTTATTCGAGAACCTCTGAGTTAATGAGTAGTTCCAAAGTATGAACACAAATCCAAGCATTTGACATCACAAACGGTGACTAATGGGATTGCGAACATCGTATGGTTTGACATAGACGATGACAGTGCGAGGGCTAAGTGAACCAGGACTCAATGTTTTATTTGAAACTCTTTATGGATCATTTCCTGCTTCAGTCTAGTCCTGAACCAAATTTAAATTGTGAACACAGCATTAAAAGCCCCAAGTGGTTAACCTTGTTGTTTTAATGCATTTAAAAATGGTTTTAGGAGTCTCCTATTGGTTGAATATGATCCATCCATCCATCCATCCATTTTCTGAGCCGCTTCTCCTCACTAGGGTCGCGGGCGTGCTGGAGCCTATCCCAGCTGTCATCGGGCAGGAGGCGGGGTACACCCTGAACTGGTTGCCAGCCAAACGCAGGGGACATAGAAACAAACAACCATTCGCACTCACAGTCATGCCTATGGGCAATTTAGAGTCTCCAATGAATGCATGTTTTTGGGATGTGGGAGGAAACCGGAGTGCCCGGAGAAAACCCACGCAGGCACGGGGAGAACATGCAAACTCCACACAGGCGGGGCCGGGGATTGAACCCAGGTCCTCAGAACTGTGAGGCTGACGCTCTAACCAGTCGGCCACCGTGCCACCTGAATATGATCCTCCTCATGAAAAACCTGCCAGGTAAGATTCATTCATTCATTTTAAGAAGAAAGTGTCAGCGATACGCACACTGCTTCAAAAATGAAAGTGAAAGAAACTTTCACTTGCAACAGTGAACTCTGAGTGACCCAGTAACAGGGTGTCTGTCCTCTCATTAACATGGAGACAAGTCCCCGGTAGACACATGCTGACCCAACGAAAACATAACAACATGGTTTTTACGGTGCCCATCACATCCGCTTCCAGCCTCTGCGGCACAGCGTTGCGTTGTTGCACTATGGCAGCACTGGCAGTGCTAAGTGCAGTGTGAAAAGACCTTTACACTTCGGGGGCCACAAATAGGTGAACTGTTGCTTTAGATTGATGCCACACAACAGTGAAAGTTAAACACACACAGGATGCATTAATATGACCAATGGTAATACTGACGTGTATCCATGCATTCGTTTTTTTTTTCATTGGACTCAGGGTAGTGTATACCCTTGTCTGAAGACCAATCAGTCATAGGGCTGACATTATCCACACTCACCTTCACACCTATGGGCAATTCAGTCTTTTAATCTTTCAATAATTAATCTAAAACAACAACACTGATCTCCTAAACTATAACTAAGTGTCTTTCATTCGCCAAGATCAACTATAGTTAACTAACTTAGTCTTCCACATGGTCATGGGGCGGATCCACCCACTAAGCTTTGAACTTCACAGGGTCACACCTGTTTTTATTAGCAATGAGGGGAATATTGGGTCCCCTGTGGAGTGATGTTAACCCCGGTCTCCTCAAGCAACTTCCCTTAATGGATACCATCTCCTCTGCAGGTGTACATCAGTGCTATGAAGAAATGTCTGTGTGGGTCATTTTTGCCCTCTGCCCGTTTCATCATTCAAGTATCAGGAGACGAAAATACAGTAAGTGCTGCAGGGCTGAGGCAGGCTAAAGCAGACAGTCCTCTGAGTTTACCAACTTTACGAGGCAGTTTTCATAAGCGAGGGGGGCGCGGGGCCACATGTCACAGTCCTGATGAACACATGGCAATCTGTTTGCGAACAAAGCACTCACGATCGGCCTCTCCTGGTGTGTTGCTGTGTCTCCTTGCAAAACCTTGACAAATCACTGGCTGCACATTCACACTTTTTGTCTCTCATGCTTCCACACAGCTCTTTAACCCCTCCCCCCATCCTCAGTCTCCCATCTGCCTTCATTCATGCCTGGAATGTTTTCTCAAAGATGGAAAATAAACCACCATATTCCAGTGCTCAGCCATTAAATCTATACACACAGTTCTTGCATTGAGCATGAGATTCTGGGCATTAGGGATAAAGAGGAATGGGGGGGGAAAGAAGAATGCACGGGAGCTTATGTGCAATTGTAAATTTGCCTCCCTTGGAAATGTTTAGTCGCTTGGTTTGTGTGAGTCGTGTTTTCCTTTGGTGTTATGGTTTCATTCGTTGTGCTTACAGTTCAATCGCCTGCAGACGTTCCATCATAGCCAACCAGATAGAGGTCCAGCTAATAGCAGGGCCATGTGACCTTCAGCACCTTTTGTACATATTTAGTCTAAACTCAACTGGTTTTAATCATGCTAATCCATCCTTGGAAGATCTGTTTTCTCCGTGTAAAATTAGGAGGGAGTTTCAGCATTCCAGCAGATTTTTACCTGCTCGGGCCACTCACGTTTGTTTTGGCAGCCCCATAGTTGGGTGTTTCTCCTTTTGTTACATAATAAAGCTGATGCTGATGCCAGAAATGGAAAAATAATTATCTCTGCGAAAATAAATTCCACAGCATATACCAGTAAAAAAAATAAATAAATAAAAAAAATATATATATCTCCATCCATTTTCTGAGCCGCTTCTCCTCACTAGGGTCACAGGCGTGCTGGAGCCTATCCCAGCTGTCATCGGGGAGGAGGCAGGGTACATCCTGAACTGGTTGCCAGCCAATCACAGGGCACATAGGAACAAACAACCATTCGCACTCACAGTCGATGCACAGTCGGGCAATTTAGAGTCTCCAATTAATGCATGTTTTTGGGATGTGGGAGGAAACCGGAGTGCCCGGAGAAAACCCACGCAGGCACGGGGAGAACATGCAAACTCCACACAGGCAGGGCCGGGGATTGAACCCGGGTCCTCAGAACTGTGAGGCTGACGCTCTAACCAGTCAGCTACCGTGCCGCACATATACATATATATATATATATATACATATACATATATATATATATATACATATACATATATATATATATATACATATATATATATATATATATATATATATATATATATACATATATATATATATATATATATACATATATATATATACATATATATATATATATATATATACATATATATATATATATATATATATATATACATATATATATATATATATATATACATATATATATATATATATATATATATATACATATATACATATATATATATATATATACATATATATACATATATATATATATATATATATATACATATATACATATATACATATATATATATATACATATATATATATATATATATATATATATATATATATATATATACATATATATACATATATACATATATATATATATATACACATATATACACATATATATACATATATATATACATATACATATATATATATACATATATATATACATATATATATACATATATACATATATATATATACATATATATATATACATATATATATATATACACATATATATATATATATATATATATACATACATATATATATATATATATATATATATATATATATATATATATCTCTCCTATATAAGGATAGAGATGGAAATATGTTGACTGGTGCCAGCAGTGTGCTAGGTAGATGGAAAGAATACTTCGAGGAGTTGATGAATGAGGAAAATGATAGAGAAGGGAGAGTAGAAGAGGCAAGTGTGGTGGACCAGGAAGTGGCAATGATTAGTAAGGGGGAAGTTAGAAAGGCATTAAAGAGAATGAAAAATGGAAAGGCAGTTGGTCCTGATGACATTCCTGTGGAGGTATGGAAGCATCTAGGAGAGGTGGCTGTGGAGTTTTTGACCAGCTTGTTCAATAGAATTCTAGTGCGTGAGAAGATGCCTGAGGAATGGAGGAAAAGTGTACTGGTGCCCATTTTTAAGAACAAAGGTGATGTGCAGAGCTGTGGCAACTATAGAGGAATAAAGTTGATGAGCCACACAATGAAGTTATGGGAAAGAGTAGTGGAGGCTAGACTCAGGACAGAAGTGAGTATTTGCGAGCAACAGTATGGTTTCATGCCTAGAAAGAGTATCACAGATGCATTATTTGCCTTGAGGATGTTGATGGAAAAGTACAGAGAAGGTCAGAAGGAGCTACATTGTGTCTTTGTAGATCTAGAGAAAGCCTATGACAGAGTACCCAGAGAGGACTGTGGTACTGCATGCGGAAGTCTGGAGTGGCAGAGAAGTATGTTAGAATAATACAGGACATGTACGAGGGCAGCAGAAGAGCGGTGAGGTGTGCTGTCGGTGTGACAGAAGAATTTAAGGTGGACGTGGGACTGCATCAGGGATCAGCCCTGAGCCCCTTCCTTTTTGCAGTGGTGATGGATAGGCTGACAGATGAGGTTAGACTGGAATCCCCGTGGACCATGATGTTTGCAGATGACATTGTGATCTGCAGTGAAAGCAGGGAGCAGCTGGAGGAACAGTTAGAAAGATGGAGGCATGCACTGGAAAGAAGAGGAATGAAGATTAGCCGAAGTAAAACAGAATATATGTGCATGAATGAGAGGGGTGGTGGGGGAAGAATGAGGCTACAGGGAGAAGAGATGGCAAGGGTAGAGGACTTTAAATACTTGGGGTCAACCGTCCAGAGCAATGGTGAGTGTGGTCAGGAAGTGAAGAAACGGGTCCAAGCAGGTTGGAACGGGTGGAGGAAGGTGTCAGGTGTGTTATGTGACAGAAGAGTCTCTGCTAGGATGAAGGGCAAAGTTTATAAAACAGTGGTGAGGCCAGCCATGATGTATGGATTAGAGACAGTGGCACTGAAGAGAAAACAGGAAGCAGAGCTGGAGGTGGCGGAAATGAAGATGTTGAGGTTCGCTCTCGGAGTGACCAGGTTGGATAAAATTAGAAATGAGCTCATCAGAGGGACAGCCAAGGTTCGATGTTTTGGAGACAAAGTTAGAGAGAGCAGACTTCAATGGTTTGGACACGTCCAGAGGAGAGAGAGTGAGTATATTGGTAGAAGGATGATGAGGATGGAGCTGCCAGGCAAGAGAGCTAGAGGAAGACCAAAGAGAAGGTTGATGGATGTCGTGAGGGAAGACATGATGGCAGTTGGTGTTCGAGAGGAGGATGCAGGAGATAGGCTCTCATGGAAAAGGATGACGCGCTGTGGCGACCCCTAACGGGACAAGACGAAAGGAAAAGAAGAAGATGCATGTCCGGCAAACTGCTGCTTATTGTAACGTGAATAGAGTTGAGTTTACTGCCACCGCGCGGCGCTCGTATCTCAAACGTTTGCTCGTAAATCAAAGCAAAACATTGGCTGAGGGACAGAAATTAAAATCTCTGCTTCTGAAAAAAAAAGTAAAAATCATCAATGTGTTGATTAATATCGAAATACATTTTAAAAAGAAAACAAGTAGGTAATGTTTAACATGACCATTAAAGGAGAACTAAACCCCAAAATTTCCAAAGCAAGAATTCATTGTATGCGCTAATCACTGGTCAAAACACGCTATTCTGGTGAATATTGCGTTTGTGGAATAAGAATTAAAGAGAATAATCATCAATATAAGGGGGGCACCATGTTGGGCAAAGTCATTATCAGATGCAGGGGGTGCTGATGGAAAAATGTTACCGTTCAAAACTGGTCCAAATACTAAGTGAGCGTCAACTGCACATGGTAAATCCATTCGTCCACGGGGAGCGGGGAGTGTCGCCCTCTGCGATCACACACTGCGCACACGCCACTCCCCGCCACTGCGCAATTTAAAGTGTATAGCCTGAGAACAAATCTATTAACGCTCTTGAACACTCCACTGTCTAAGAAGTGTTGTAAAACTCGGCCTCTTCCCTCTGTATACGGGAGCTGTGCCTCACGATCTAGTCGTATCCTGGGCTGTGTTTCTTCTCAACTTCGTCTTGATGTGGACGACGGCCAAAACGAAGACGATCACCAACGAGACGGCGACGGCCACCCGAATGATATTGATGAGCCGGGTGCGACCGGGCGGCGGACCTCCAGGACCTCTTGTGTTGACCTCTTTGAAGACAGCTGTGTAATGGGCCTGGACCTTCACGCCATCTTCGGCCACGTATTGGCACGTGTAATTCCTGTTACGGCCAGCAGGAAGTACTTTGAAGGAGGACAAGCAGTTGTTCTGCTGGGTGCCTTGCGGGGAAAGCTCCTGGCCTTCCTCGTCCATCCAGCGGAGCCTCCCCTGCTTGCAAGAACACCTCATACCTGGCCAGCAGGCCAAGGAACACTTCAGGATCACGTGACCCTCTCCCGTTGAATCAGAATCCCGAGGAGACGATGATGTCACTGCAGGGAAGAAGGCGACCGGTGAGACAAGGGAGAACAATTGTTCTGAAACCGACCAAAATCACAGACTTGAGTCAAGACCAAAGGCCTGATCGAAAGGTTTGCCCACGGAAGAACATACCTCTATCATTGGGTTTGTGAAAGGCTTTTTTTTTTTTTTTACAGGCATTTTTAAAATGTTTGCTCGGTTTGTCGTGGAGTAATTTAGCCTAAAAATGGCTAGCAGGCTCGCCTAGACAACAATGTTCTATTTAGACGACTCACATGTCATCACCGTCAGCAAAACTGTGAGTGTTGACCCTCCACTTTGTTCACATGCATAGTAACCGGTGTCCTGTGCCTTCACCCGGTCAATGAGCAGCGAGCAGTCCTTCACGCTGAGGCGTTGACTTCTGGCTGAGCTGGTCAGCACTCGGCCGTTCACCACCTCATGTACCAAAGATTTCTCGTCCCAACTGTACAACCAGGACAAGCCGGAGCAGGAGGACCGCTTGCAAGGCAGAACGGCCACATCCCCGGCCCTGGCATAGACGTACGTGTGCTGGCCGCTAATGGCTGCAAGACAACAACACAAAGAAGAACGTTTTCACAGTTATGCTGATGATACTCAACATTACATTTCCTTTTTTTTCCTGATACCCATAGCCCAATTGACTAACTGTATTGTGGAAATTAAGTCCTGGATGGCAAATAATTTTCTCCAGTTAAAAGATATTTTAGTTATTGCTTATAGAGCACACCAAGAGAAACTGATGTCAAAACTACCACAACTGTCTTTTACTCCATCAGACAAAATTACTAGGGTGTTATCGCTGACTGAAGAACATTTTATCCCACAAGTTAACAGCAAAAACTGGATTGTACTACCCAAAGAACATCAGTCGGCCCGTTTCTTGAGAAAACAAACAACGCGGATACACGCTTTTAGATTTAGCCACATTAATCAACGCAGCGCTCTCATTTCTGGTCTGTACAGTGTCCGAGACAGGTGCCAACAATTGCAAATGCCACAACACAAAACATTAAAATCACAACACAAGGACATTTAAATAATGGAAACGCAATCAGGCGGCACGGTGGACGACTGGTTAGAGCTTCAGCCTCGCAGTTCTGAGGACCCAGGTTCAATCCCCGGCCCCGACTGTGTGGAGTTTGCATGGTCTTCCCGTGCCTGCGTGGGTTTTCTCCGGGTACTCCGGTTTCTTCCCACATCCCAAAAACATGCATAAATTGGAGACTCTAAATTGCCCGTAGGTGTGACTGTGAGTGCGAATGGTTGTCTGTTTATATGTGCCCAGCGATTGGCTGGCAACCAGTACAGGGTGTACCCCGCCTCCTGCCCGATGACAGCTGGGATAGGCTCCAGCACGCCCGCGACCCTAGTGAGGATAAGCGGCTCAGAAAATGGATGGAAACGCAATCACCACAACATAATGACATTAAACCGCAACACAGTGACATTAAGACACACCGGAAGTGAGCTGCGGGACTCCCTCCGAATGTAGAAGTCATCTGGTTTACCCCGGACTCATATTACCAATGGACAAACAGGCTACCAGGTCGCACACTTCGCAGAAGCCAAAATCCGTTGTTTTGTGGATTTTCCATTTGTTGTGACCCGTCTCGGCAATTGTAGGTTTACCTAGAAAAACTACTGTGGTGCCTGTTGTGATTAAAATACATATATGTATTGTACTTAATCCAAAATAACCATGGCTTTCAGTCACTACATGTTGCCTCTTTCTTCCTCAAGCTGCTGCATAAGTCCTTTCACCTCATCTGTACGTCTTTTTTATTCTTACAAAATAAGGGCATACAAATTCACAAAGAATGATAGCGTCTTGAATTATGGGTTTAATTTTTCATGGAACATGCTCATAAGTCAGGTCACTCTTATCTAAAATCATCACTCCCCATTAAAATGAATGGAAATGCCATTAATCTGTTCCAGCTTCCTCAATAAAATTCAACAAGCATTGTTCCTTAAGGTAAATAGCATTCTATAATCTTGTAATTAATAAAAACAAACAATAATTAAATGTAAATGATTAAAAAGTTTGTGCATCACAATTAATTCATGCCAATTCCTTCGGTGTGTGGGACTTGACCAATCGGGTTGGATATGGACGGCTTGAGGGTATGAGGAGCAGTTAGGGACATTGTTCAGGATTAGCTCTCACACTTACTGTTCAAATGCTTTCACACACACACACAAACTACTGCAAGGCTCTCATAAGGACTACTCAAACACTCTCGTACGCACGAGTCTTGCTCTCACTGACACGTCTCAAATGCTCTCACTGACACTGTTGATTATTGTGATACAATAACACTTTTCCTCAGTGATTTAAAATGCCTGCTTTTAATGTGTAAGTGCTGTAGGATATGACGTAATGGTCGGCCAATCAGAAGCCGTGTCGTGTATGACGTAGGGCTAGGCTGGCTCGTCGAGACGCCATTGTTGTGCCTTTCGGGCTAAAGCGCAGTGGACGTGTGTTTACTCCTGGACTCGAGACAGAGTTTCAACACCGCTGCATTACAATCTGAAAACGTATACGGTTCGTTGCAGGCAGGATGGCCGGATAGTCGTGTTTAAGCTCCCCTGCTCTGGTCTTCCTAATGAAGTGTCCAAGAGGAACGAAGGAATTTAATTGTCGTAGTGAAACTCGTGTCATAGATGTGCACTCCAGACTACACACACACTCAGAGTCAAATATTTCATGACTTTTATTTATTTTATTTTTTTTTAAATATAGGTACATCTCAATAAATTAGAATATAGTTGAAAAGTTTTTCTTCAGTACTCAGAGTGATTAAACACTGAAGTACTTTTCAGAGGGCAAATTCCAGCCTAATTTCTACATTAAAAAATCACTATTTCTTGAATTAATTCACTATTTCGTTTGACATCATATTTTAATTTCTCAATATGGGGATTTTTTTATTATTTGCTATGTGTTACAATCATCAAACTAATACATATTTTAAATATGAAATACTTCACTGAGTGTGTGCAGTGTATCTCTATAATTTCACTTTTTGAATTGAACTACCTAATAAAAGATTTACACTATTCACATGTGAGCATGATTGACATGAACTCGTGAATGCCAGTGATGTGTGCGAGAATGTGATTGACGTGCTCGCGTGAACGCATTTGAGTAGTGTCGATGAGAGCAAGACTCGTGCGTATGAGAGCATTTGACGAGTGTCAATGAGAGCATTTGACGAGTGTCAATGAGAGCAAGAGTCGTGCGTATGAGAGCCTTTCAGTAGTTTGTGTGTGTGTGAAAGCATTTGAATAGTAAATGTGAGAGCTAATCCTGAATAATGTCCCTAACGGACCCTCATAGGTCAGAGTGAGGCATTAGGCTAACGCTGCTAAAATTACTAACAATGCTAATTCTAGTCATTGTTGTCCCTGTGGTTTTGTATGAGCAGTTTCAACGATGTAAAAGTGGAAGTTGCTGTTTGAAAACATTTACATTTACAACTTAAAAAAAGAAATGAAATAATTATAAAATGTAGATAAATCAGAAAGTTGATTACCTTCAAATTGAAGAAGAAAAATGAGAATTAATTCCCGTGTGGTCATCTTCAGTGACCAAGTTCAGCTTTTGGTGGATGTTATTATTTGCTCTTTGTGGTAGCTTGTTGAAAACAAACCCCCAAAAATGTTTTTTTTTTTTTTAAAAGAGAATAAAGCCCAGCCCTCCACACACGCACGCACAGTACGGCTTGCATCACTCGGGTTGGTTCTGCATTCAGTCCTTTAAAATGTATTTCACAAGCAGCCCAACTGAGCAGCAACGTCGGCTTTTCAGTCTTGTTGATCGCAGCGCAAACACGACCAAAGGAGAAGTGAAAAAAAGAAGTTGCTATTTGCAGAAAAATAACCTCACCTTCACCGTGAAGGCGTCACATACAGTGTATGTATCCCGAGCAACAGTAAAAAAATTTCCCCCATAGTTCTTTCCCGTGAGATGCCATCCTGAACTTCCAGTGACCAGTATGAGTGATAACACCAAATTTAACACACCTGCTCCCCGTTCACACCTGAGACCTAGTAACACTAACGAGTCCCATGGCAAAGGGGAGGGAAAATGGCGAATGGGACCCAATTTGGACAGTTTCACTCAGGGGTGTACTCACTTTTGTTGCCAGCGTTGATACATGAAAGGCTGTATGCTGCGTTATTGTGAGAGTGCATTCAATGTACACTGCTAAACGAGCTGTACATTGGCGACGTATCATTGTCGCTAAGTGTCATTTCTTCACTATTGTCCCATAAATAGATACAATCAAAAATTGATTACAGCAACACGCTCCTTTCTGGTCTTCCCAGAAAAACTACAGTGGCGCTCTGACTTGCGGCTTTAATTTGTCATGGACCATGCATATAAAATTAACGTTCTTCATTTTTCGCGACTGCAGCGTAAGCATCATGCTTTTGCCCAATTTTCTGTCATAGACTGCCCGTAGAAGCACGTGCCAGACCTGTGAGTAACGCATTTGGCTAACACTGCTAAAACTGCGAACAATGCTAATGCTAGTCTTTGCTGTTCCTTTGATGTTGCGTGTGCAGAGCGTCCAAGGTGAAAATGGAGGTTCCTTTCCTTAGCAACACAACTTAAAAGAAATGAAATAACTCGAATATAGGTTAATCAGGAAGTGCAATGTAGATTCCTTTCAAATTGAAGCAGAACTACGAGAATGAATTCCTCTGCGATCATCTTCAGTGAGCAACTTGAGGTTTTGGTCCATGTCATTATTTACTTGATGGTGACTTGGCAAAAACACACCCATGTACACGCACAAAAAACGAATAATGTTTAGCCCTTCACAAACATGCACATAGTGTGCGATTTGCATCACTCACATTTGTTTCCTATTTCACAAGCGGCCTGGCCGAGCCGCAGCGGTGCCTCTTCATTCTTGTTGATCGCAGCGCAATCTTGTTCAAAGGGGACGTGAATAAAGAAGCAGAAGTATAACATCATTGTCATACACTGTACGTATGTATATATATACAATTCCACAAACTCCACACAGGCGAGGGCGGATTTTAACCCGGGTCCTCAGAACTAGGAGGCAGATGTGCTAAGCATCTAATAGCTGACTACAGTATTATTCGTACCACCTTTTTATTTCACTTAAATCCGGGCCTCCCCTGAACAGTCCTTTAGAAATCTTACACATAAACTCATATAAATCCCAGATGTTGGTTATTAACATCAATTTTCAACCTCAAATGGCTCAGGATAGGGGCAGCATTTTCTCTTGAGAAACCCTCTCAAAATCTATTTCCTGTGTGACTACAATCATGCAAATCTTGATTGACGTGGCTGGATTATTGTCACAGTCTATTGTTGAAAACTATCTAAAGACTCTTTACTTTTACAAAGTATTACCTTGAATATCGTAATCCCAAAATTCGGATCTACTTGATGGTTGCTTTCAGTATTTTCACGTGGAATGTTGACATTAACATGTCCCCCCCCCACAAATAAATGAACAGAAGAACCCATCATTCATGTCACAGTGGTGGGAAATGTAAACATTAGTGCAACTAAAAGCTCCTACTCCCAACTCCATCATCCTTGCATGTATCAAAAAATGTGACAGGAGGCTCTTTCAGTTTCATTGTCCAACACATGCTGTGGTTGAAACAAGATGGCATATATGTCTAAATAGATCAAAGTCATTTACTTGTGGTTGCAAATGTCTAATCTGTGGTTGAGGCCTGCGTTACTTTGACAATAGCTGGCACGTTTCAGCTTCATTGTCTTCAGAAATGTAACCAGCTTACAACGTCACTTACTGTAATTAATGAAAGAACAACCCCACCACCCGGCCCCAGCTCCTCCCATGGTTTAGGAAAAAAGACCAAAAAAAAGAAAAAAGAAAAACAGCAATTGAATCATCCTGGTGAGTAAAATGATAATAATAATGACATCCATAAAGTGTGAAATAGAGATCTGGGATCATGAATGAGGCAATTAGTGGAGATGCAATATTCAGTAATACAAATCTAATCTTGAACATTTAGCACAAGGATTAAATTAACAACAGTGTGTGTCGATGTTAATTGGACTTTTGTGAGCGTTCCTGTGTGCGTGTGTGTTTACAGGGAATAAGCCAAAAATGTACAATGTATGTAATATGATGATATAATCATGATCTAGAACATTCATACACATGCTTAAGGTAATTTAAATGCATTAAACACATCCTTCTAAAGTATCTAAAAGCACAAGGGATAACTACTCGTGCATAGCATGAAGTTACTTTAATGGAGCATTTTCTACATTAACATAAACGATGGGGATTAGGACCATATCATGTTGGGGGGGGGGGCAATGTATTAAACCGGAGGAAGTCTCTTTGGATGGCTGCAAGAGGAGAACATAAACATTAACCAAACACCTGGAATGTATAACTGTAGAAATATAATGGTGTAAAAGAGAAGACAGGTCTCAGCTCTCACCATATGCCGTCCTTGCCACTAACGTGTAGCCCAGTCTGCAACAACAACACCTTTGTCAGAACGCCATGCTGCAGAGTCAAGCCTTTGATTTGGCTATTAGGTGTGCGGAGGCCTGCGTGATGCAGGTGGCTCAGACTGCATCTGAATGCACTAAAACATTGTGAACTGCCAGATGGGAGGTCAAAAGAGTAATTGTAGAACAGCGGTTGCTCCGAACAGCTCAGCCTGCCAACATGGCTGAGCCTCAGAGGGGGGTTGCTGACTTCTGATGTGTTACACGGCCAGAAGCTTGGTTCTCTTAGTGTAGTTAAACCCTTTTGGCGAATACATTGTAACCAGGACCCGTATCCAATACTGTTTTTTATAATTATCTCTAAAGCTGGCACGAGATGACATGTTTATGGCTGCAGTTAACATGGAGGGAAGGTAATTTACACAAACACAATCCCTCCATCGTAATAATCCACAGATGACTGGAACGACTTCCTGCTTTCAAGACAGACATCCATACATACAGTAATGACTGCAGCATTTATTCTTCCTGGAGGCAGTAGCACTTCCGCTTGCTTCACTTGTTCAATCTGGTGCACCACAGGACTGTGTTCCTCATCAGCCCTCTCTTGCCTTTTCCGTCTAAAAGTGTTGATTTTATCCACTTCATTTAGAAGAGAGGAAAAGAAGGCAGTAGCCTACCCAGACCAAACGTTTCATTGGTGTATCCCGATAAACCATGTTTGCCACTGAATGTCCATTCATCCATTTTCTTCGTTTTTAAACAGTGCCAGAAGACAACACCTTAGATAGATAGATAGATAGATAGATAGATAGATAGATAGATAGATAGATAGATAGATAGATAGATAGATAGATAGATAGATAGATAGATAGATAGATAGATAGATAGATAGATAGATAGATAGATAGATAGATAGATAGATAGATAGATAGATAGATAGATAGATAGATAGATAGATAAACTTGTCAATGTTTGCTAAAAACTTCAGTTTAACCAGCAATGGAAAAGCGTCTCATATTCTAAAAATCTGAGTACTGTTCATGTATAATTGTTGTAGGAAGAAAATTATAATGTACTTATATTATGTACAGTAACTGTTTTGCATTTTCTGTTAAGTGTTTACAAACATTTATTCACCTGTGATAGTTTGCAAAAGCCCCAACATCAGCTGTACACAGTAAGAAGGCTTATGTGGGGAGCTAGCGCTAAGTGTTTTCCCTCAGAAGCCCTTGAGCCCCCCAAAGTCTGTTTTCAGAGCTCCAGGGGCTTAGCACACATGTGTCATGTGCAGCATAAACTGACACACTTGATGGTGTGTGTTATTGAGAGGTGTCAGTTCGAGGAACACTGTGAGTGAGTGAGTCTTAGCTGGGTCTGTGTGTTTAGGATAAACTGGGGTTTCTTTTTCTTACTACTATGTTGTTCAGGGGCTTGGTGCACCCTCGTGTAAGGCTGCCTCCTCCATCTTTCATTGGGAACATAAACAATGTACACGTGTGTGCGAATGCAGTCAGCACACTCACAGAACACTTGTGCTTTGTTGGCTCGGAAAGTCTTTAGCAAATCTACAAACTACAAATCTGTGAGGACTATAGAATATAGTATTAACGGTATTTTTATGACATCATTGCTGCATTTAACCATATTAGAGTGAATGATGACCTTTTTTTATAGAGTAAATCTAATTTCAGGTGACCATGTGATATGGAAAACAATGAGTGTTCTATTGTCAATTCATCAAAGTTCTAATGGGCCAAATGTTCAA
The DNA here is from genome assembly GCF_024500385.1 of Phyllopteryx taeniolatus. Taxonomy (NCBI): domain Eukaryota; kingdom Metazoa; phylum Chordata; class Actinopteri; order Syngnathiformes; family Syngnathidae; genus Phyllopteryx; species Phyllopteryx taeniolatus. Next base: position 7,445,716 of record NC_084519.1, on the reverse strand, counting down.
AAGTTCAGTCACATCTCTTGACCAGCTTTCCCACTGAGACAAACATGAAAATCCCATGAGATGTTTTACCTTCCCCAAATGAGATTATGTCTGCATTGTTTTTAATTGTAACTTTAGGGTGTCAGTTTTGAAAACATTAAGCTTGAGTTCTTTAGTTTGTAAACTCTGGGAAAGAATACAGACATTGTTGAGTTCATACGCTATTATTAAAATTTCACAAACATCTCATTAATTTTAATTGCATCCGATTTCAATAAAATTTGGGCAGTAAGCTGTTATGTCAAAGGCGGCTTCATCTGGATGTGATCCAAATAGTTGAGCTAGCCTCTCCGAAATTCCAATACTCCCATTTGATTATGTTGTGATAAATAGGGACATACTTTTTTTTTAAATTATTATTATTTCATTGGATCTGGAATAAAAATGTAATTCATTTTGACGACCATCCAAGATTGGATTGGTTAGGTCAAACATGTTTTTAGTCAATGGATGTGGTCTATACAGTGGTATAGTGAAATGGGTGGGGAGCCAAGGTGCAGCATGCTAGTAAAGTAGCAATGGTCACAACATGTTTTTTTTTTAATGTACATTTAAAAGTTGCAACAAGCTTAAGCAGGGAAGCCCAGACTTCCCGCTCCCTAGCCACTTCATCCAGCTCCTCCGGGGGGATCCCGAGGCTTTCCCAGGCCAGCCGGAAGACATAGTCTCTCCAGTGTGTCCCGGGTCATCCCCGGGGCCTCCTCCTGGCGAGACATGCCCGAAACACCTCACGAGGGAGGCGTGCAGGTGGCATCCTAACTAGATGTCCGAGCCACCTCATCTGGCTCCTCTCAATGCGGAGGAGCAGCAGCTTGACTCTGATCCTCTCCAGGATAATGAAGCTTTATCACCCTATCTCTAAGGGAGGGCCCAGACAGGTGGACAACTTATGGAGGAAAATCATTTGGCCACTCCATCCATCCATCCATCCATCCATCCATTTTCTGAGCCGCCTATTCTCACAAGGGTCACGGGAGTGCTGGAGCCTGTCCCAGCTATCATCGGGCAGGAGGCGGGATACACCCTGAACTGGTCAGCAGCCAATCGCAGGACACACACAAACAAACAACCATCCGCACTCACATTCACACCTACGGGCAGTTTAGAGTTGTCAATGAACCTACCATACATGTTTTTGGGATGTGGGAGGAAACCGGAGTGCCCGAAGAAAACCCACGCAGGCACGGGGAGAACAAAGTCCACACAGGCAGGGCTGTGGATTGAACCCCGGTCCTCAGAACTGTGAGGCAGACGCTCTAACCAGTCGTTCACCGTGCCGCCCATTTGGCCACTCGTATCCGTAATTTCGTTCTTTCGGTCACGTCACAATGAATGAAATAAGAAATGTTTTCATTTCATTTTTTTTCTTACTTACAATAAATCAAATAACCAATTATTTAATGAAAACAACTGTTTTTAACATTTGCTTAAACATTTGTTGTCAATAAGAGGGGGAATATGCCTGGTGGCTGAGACTGATAAGAGAGAGTCTGGTTGCTCCAGATTCACACACCGTGCAATGTCTAGACTCTAGACAAACTGTTATCAGCCTGTCTCTACTCATTAGCTCCTTAAAACAAGAAGAGCTTCTGTTTTCTGTCAAACTGCAAATCTTTCAGCACTCAGAGAGGACGAACTAGCTGAAGCAGTGGGTGGGAGAATGATAAAATCACTGAGTAGCTCAGAATACTTCTTTGTGCATTTCTAAAATTCTAACGGCCGTATTTACTAAGCTCCCAAAAAGCGGCTGCTAAATTGTGTATTCACTTTAACAGATTACGTGTGCTATTATTGTTTGTGACCTACAAAGATTGTGATATTTTACTAAGGTCCAAAATATTTTTGTTTTGTTTTGGCTTCTCCCATTAGGAGTCACCACAGCACTTCATTCTTTTCCATCTGTGCCTATCTTCTGCTTTCTCTTCTCTAAAACCAAGTGCCTTCATGTCTTCCCTTGCTACATCTCTCAATCTTCATCCAGGTCTTCCTCGAGCTCTGTTGACTGGCAACTCCATCTTTATCGTTAGTCTACCAATATATTCACTATCTCTCCTCTGAACATGTCCAAACCATCTTGTTCTGGTCTCGATAACTTTGTCCCCCAAACATCTAACCTTGGTTACCTATTCAATCTGGTCATTTCTAAAGAGAACCTCAACATCTTCATTTCTGCCACCTCCAGCTGTGCCTCATGTCGTTGTTTGTCACGGTGCGCTTAAGTGATGCAGAAATGCAGAGTTGAAAGGGGTTTTGTCATAAGTGATATGGCATGCCTCCTTCTTGTAACTGGCTCCAAGTCAGCCCTTAAATAATTCAGAAGCTCGAAAACTGTATATATCGCAATAATTTTTGTTTTGGGCATTTTTGGCAAAAATGTTTCGATGAGCCGAAAGGTCCTGTCCTACATTGGCTCGGCTTTGCAGGCTGGTTTATTCCTGCCTTTGTGACGCGCTATTTAAAGATGCAAAATTACCATTGAAATTCATTATAGGTTTGATAAATCACATTGCACGTGCAAAATGAATCTATTTGAATATATTGTACTCCTCCCAGAATGTGCAAAACGAACAATTTTGCACATTTGGCAAATGCAGTCCAGGGTGCGCAACTAGTAGATCAGCTTGATTGCATGAGCAATCAAGTTTGTGCCAGGTTTTGCACGTGTAAACTTTTAAAACAGTAAATAAGGCAACATGTGCATGTGTTTTGTCACTTTTCTGCATTTCTGCACATCTGTCACAGAGAGGCATAGACAGTGAGTGGAAAGTATGATGGTGAAGTATTTCTTCTTCTCCCTGAGCACAGCGTTGCCATGTCTGAAGCCAAACCCTAAAAACCACAGCCTCATTAAGTTACATAAGAGCCAACAGATGCTCTATGTGACTGTCCTTCTGCCCACCTTTGTCGCTTGTCTCGGATCAACTGATAGACATCTCTGGAATAGCCTGATCGCAGTATTTCTTCTCTATTCTATTTCACCCAAGCCCAGTGCATCACCTGTCTGCACATGTTTTTCTCAAGCCCATTGTTTCACACATATTATGAAATTTTGATTAGGTCGGATGCTGGTGTCATTCATTCATTTTCACTCGTTCATTTTCACTCATCGTTGGGCCAACTCGTTGGTCCTGGATTATGTCCCACTACAAGAGGTTTTTGTCGTTCCCGACAAAATATGTCTGGCCCGACCTGGGAAATCGCCCGCGATAGCTAATCGGGCCATTGTCAGGGCTAAAATCCTGTAGTCTGATCCAGGCATTAGTCACACCTCACCCCTTGAAAGCCTTAAAAGATGTGTTAATTAATTCAAATAACGTTATTATTGTGCTCACCAGTTTTAGTAGTGTAGTAGGAGTAGCAGTAGTGGTAGTAGTATATTTCTTGTCTACTTTTTGAAAGGTACTTTTGACCTCAAGGTCACCAGGGTGCCCTTCTTTTGATGAGCAGATCGGGGAGTAGAAAAAGAAACGTGCAAAAACCCAACTGCCCACCTCCCTTTTCTGTGGTCGTGTATGATATTTGGTGGTAAGGTGTGTGGTAATTGGTTATGTGAGAGAGTGGCCCATCATAGCTGGCTGGAAGATCCAGACAGAGAAGGGCATTGTATGATGACCACTCAGTCTCAGTGGACTCACACAAACCCTCACTATCCGACACCCTCCCCTCTACCTCAAAGTCTGGCATCTTTTCATTTCAAGAGATAATTTGAATTACATTTTTTTATGTAGTTGGTGTTCTTGCTTCTTCATCCTTTATGCTTGCTGTTTGTCCTATCTACTGTACTTATTAAAAGTTTCCAGACGGTATCGATTAGCTGTCTGTTTTGATTGACAGCAGCTTCTCTCAAGTGTCTGACAGTGACCTATGTAGGGAAGACTAAAATTTTAATTATTTGGGGAGAAAAGATTTATTTTCCTGCTCTTGAATACGTCACAGGTGAAGGAGTTCATTCAAAAGAAAAAAACAACTAAGGAGACTTCTTGGAAATTTAATGCTTGTTAATTGGGTCTAAATATAAAAACAATGATTTTGTAGCTTGGCTAAATTAATTTGTAAGAGCTCATACTTGTATATTCTTTATCCTCATTTTACAATTTTTTTTTACCATTTTATTTTTGACCAATATCGCTCCAAATTTAAGTAAAGGTAGCCAGACTGATAACGTATAACTTTTGAATGCAACAAGACACGCAGGTGAAACCTAGCAGGAAATGGTGGATCCAAACTCTGCTGGATTGACGTGAGGCCAGAGTCCCCAGCTTAATTTACACCCCACATCGTACAAGGTTGTCAATATTACACATTATTTACATTATTGCATGTCTGGCAGTACAATTCTGAGGTTTGGTAATGAAGTGCGGCCTTCACAAGTGAAAATACAATCCATAATTTTATAGTCACGCGTCACTTGGCAATTCACACTCGCGTTTTTTCGACTCAGGACTCAACAAGTTGCCACCCCCTAAACTTGGCCCGTAGTTGTCATGGTAACAAAATCCATTCCATAGTACAGAAAGGCAGGGTGAGCAGTGGCTAATTTGCAAGAGACAGAAATGTCATCCACAGACACGACAACCACATCACATTTTTTTTTTCACATTGCACACGTGTGTCGTTTCACATACACGCTTACTGTAAACATCTGTCTGTCCACTCACATAAACACATTACATAAGCATCTATCCATTTCCTACCATTCATCCTGTTCGGGATCACGTGTGAACTGGAGCCTACCTACCCTGAACCCATAGACTAACAACCATTCAGAAAAACCATGCAAGTATGGGGAGAATGTGCAAACTCCACTCAGAGAACTCCATCATGCATATATAAGGTAAACAATGGTTTAGTTCAGGGGGGAAACTCACCTAGGGTCTCCTCATTAGTCTTGTATCATATTGTGTTTCTTTTGCTGTTTGCTTGTACTTACTAGTAAGCTGTGGTTTCATCCCTTTTTGTTTTTCTATCAGTTCTCGGGGTGTTTATTCACTCAATTGGGGAAACAGGTGTTTAATTTAGGTAAGGTGTTTATTATTAGAGGACCCTTATTCGTACAAATGGTTGAGAAAAGGTGGCGCTAGACATGCTGCTGTCCAATTATTGACAGGAAATCAAATATGAGATGTGTCACAAAAGTATCTTTATAACCCAAAATACAAACTACGAGTTTACCCCTTAAATGTAATCATCCTGGAGTATATAACCGTGACCTCAACTCTCTGCAGCTACTGAACTTTTTTCCACATGCGTTTACTATATACATACAGTATGGTCTGTGTCAGGTTGTCAAGCAATGAACAGAGTGAGTGAGACAAATGAGACCAGACTTGCTAGGGAGAGTCATCACCGGTGACAAGTCACGGATGTTCGAGGACAACCCAGAGACCAAACACCAGAGCCTTTAATGGAAGAGTCCGATGTCCCCAAAGCCAAGGACAGCAAGACAGTTGAAGCTCAAAGTCAAAGATATGTTGATGGCATTCTTCAAGTGAGGGGCATCGACACAGGGCTAGAGGATCAGCGAGCATGTCTATAAAGAGATCTTGTGGCATTTACTTTGTTCAGTGCGCGAGAAGAGGTGAGAGTTGTGCCAGCATGGCTGCTTCACCATGACAAAGCACCTTCTTATAATGCCCTGAGCCTCCGACAGTTCCTGACAAGAAGAAAATCGCACGCCATATGATTATTATTTTTTTCTCTTTGAAGGGGGTCATCAAGGAGAACCGTTTTGAAGATGTGGACAACATTAAGATGGACATGACAACATAGCTACAGTCCAGAGGATCCAGAAGAATCCTTCAATTTGTGCATGAAGGCATGGCAGAGAAGGCTGAGAATAGCACATCTGAAGAAGTCAAGCAAAGATCCCATGAGACGATTTGTCGAGAATTAATAAATTAAACAATTTTAACTGGCTCTTTTTCATCACTCAAATCATCGGTTTTAAATCATTTGAATGAATTGCTCCTATTAGTTGGGAGGCTCATGTTATTATTGCCTTCAGGCTCCTCTTGATTCACTGCATCCACGACTGCCTCTCCATTGGTCAGTGAGTAGCATAATTACTTAACAAACACAAAAAATGTGTGGTCCAGAGGAATTCTGGCACCAATCTAGCTTTTGTCACTGTGCCATGTAGCTTCAGCTGCCTAGTGTGTCCCCCCCCCCCCCCCCCCCCACCCTCCACCAAACTCATAACCCCACCCCAAACCCCATCTACCATCTCTAGACGCCCAGCATCGAGCGGCATCCAGACTGTCACCGTTGCCAGTTACATCATATTTAATGATCCAGAAGGTCGACCTTTCATCGGCTCCCGTTCATGAGTTGATAACAAGTACAGTGAATGCTGCATTCCTCCGGGCCTTACCTGGGTAATGTGATCCCTTAAAATATTCCAGCTGCCTGATTAAATTGTGTGTTTTCTAGACATATACTCATGAGCATAAGAGAAACATGAGATGTGCCTTGCTGATGAACACAATGATAAAGCTTTTTTGGGGGGGGAGCTCTGTGGGAGAACTACCATCTTTCTGACCAGAAACGTTATTGTCAGGCTGACTCTTCTACTTATCTCAAGGCGGGACAATTTCATCCTGTATTTTTCTTTTCTAGTGTGCCAGGGCATAACGTTGACAATGACAAACTGTCAGTGTCCTCAATCACTCTGTCAGTCAGAAACTGCATAATTACATATTGAGTAATTTGAAGGTTGTCAGCAGTAGAGTTCGAGTGGTTGTTTAGGCCTACTGAAAATGGAGGATGCAATACAGTGCAGCCTTTAAAGTCTGTTACTGGACACAAATTTTTTTTAGCATGAAAATAAAAATAATCAGTTCTAGGATCAAAGTGTCATCATCATTAAAATTGTGTAGTTTGCAATTTTTTTGAAGGACATTTTAACATTATTAACTATCATAAAAGAATTGACACAAATAGGTTAAAATAATGCTGCTGACGTGAAATTTCACAATGTAATGATTGCTCTCGTCAGCCTCACAGTTCTGAGGACCCGGGTTCAATCCCTGGCCCCGCCTGTGTGGAGTTTGCATGTTCTCCCCGTGCCTGCGTGGGTTTTCTCCGGACACTCCGGTTTCCTCCCACATCCCAAAAACATGCATTAATTGGAGACTCTAAATTGCCCGTAGGCATGACTGTGAGTGTGAATGGTTGTTAGTTTGTATGTGCCCTGCGATTGGCTGGCAACCAGTTCAGGGTGTACCCCGCCTCCTGCCCGATGACAGCTGGGATGGGCTCCAGCACACCCGCGACCCTAGTGAGGAGAAGCGGCTCAGAAAATGGATGGATGGATGATTGCTCTCCATTTAATATAAAATACCTATGGAGCATGGAGAAATAGTGGTTAGCAGATCTGCTGCACAGTTCTAAGGTTCTGGGTTTGAATCTCAGCTCTTGTGTCGCGGTTTGATGTTCTCCCCATGTGAGAATGTTAGTGTGATGAGTTCTTTGTCTATATGTGCCCTAAAGTCAGCTTGGGTGGACTCTGATTTACCCACAACCCTCTTGAGGAAAAGCCAAATAAAAAAATTGATGGATTATAAAGAAAGAAAAACAGCCGCCATAACTGCAGAGCCACCACTGCTATGATGCCTTATTTGTAATCCACTTTTTCACATTGTAGCGGTTATGATAACATACTTGGTCACGTATTACAAGATCCGGGTAAGGTGTCATACTCACCGCAAAAAACAAAAAACAAATAATAATTCAGGCATGTTACTGAAATATGGAACAAGCATATTTAACAGGTCAGAGAGCAAGAACTTCAGCATACGCTACTCTGGTCATTCATTCCATTCGTACCTGAGATTTCTGGGCAATTCACATATTTAATAAAAAGAATGTTACAAGAGGACAGGGGGGTCTGGAGGGTAGGAATTTTCTGGTGTTTGGGTCTCATGACCCGGGATACTCTTGCAATAATAACAGCACAGAAGGCTTAGCGACTAAACAGGCCAGCAGGAATGCGGGACAGCAAGACTGTAAGGAGTAAGAGTGCAGGCAAACATGCCAAGCAATGTTAGAAGTAACTATATTTATGATACACAAAACATGTAGGCTTGTTTAAAAATTTTAGTTCATCTCAAATCTAAAATGTATTTTCCTTAATTTAGCTACAAATAAGCAGGGCCAATGCCCTCTTGCTGACACTTTGGGCTATAGGTCTACTGTACAGTGGAACGTCTAGGCCAAATACAATATTATATTATATTATTCTCTATTATAAGCTTCTCAGTACAGCAGTAATATTAGTCGTTCTTTGCAGAGGATTAAGAATATATGCCTATAAGGGGGTTTTTGTTGTTGTTGTTTTTTGTTCTGTCTACATGTTTGTGTTCAAATATCCATTGCTTAAAGGGTTTTAACACCACCATATAGATGCTAATCATTAGCCCGTGCCTGTGGCCTTCCCCATTATGTGTAAGTGTTATTGCATTAAGCTAGCAAACAAAAGGCAAACCTATGTGGTTGCATGTGCACTCTTTGTTTTTAGTTTGACAGTCATTACATTTAATCATAACTTTTCCGTTATCAGCCTTACATTTCTCTGTTGATTGGCTTGAAGCAATAATTTCATCTTTAAGACTAAAATTGGGTGTGAACTGTCTATTTCGACTTTAGTTTATGTTACCAAATGTGGATCCTTGCCCTATAAAGGGCCAGAATTTTTGCCAGTTATACAAAGTGTAAAAAGAAGATAATTGTTGTAATAAAATTGCAAGCAATAAACCATAAAGACAGTAGCGAGAAACTACTGGTTTGGAGGTTAGTGGCTTCACGTACAGACTAAACGCAGCTCCCTTTCTGGTCTACATTTGGTTTCTTTTATTACTGGAGTTGATTTAGCCATGTTGAGCAGCGGAGAGAGACGTCGCTAATGCTGTCCTATGTCAACACAAATTACTTTAACAGGTTATAGTCATCATCACCTTTTTCTATTTGCCATCATTGGATCTGTTTATACTGTATGGTGGCATCACACAAAACATAAAAAGACAGGAAGAATGAAATCATTTTGATGTTCGCTGATGCTGATCTGGTGTTGTGTTTGCTGTGAGACTGGGCTGGAAGAGTTTAGGTGGCTGAATTAGGAACCAGAAAACCACACAAACTGTATACAGACAAGCCCCTAAATTAGGTGGTCTGTTTTGTCATCAAGTGCACAGCGATAAACTACTGCTCCAGTTCAAAGAGTCTGATATTTGCTATTCTTCACCAACCACTTACAAACACAGCCAAGGCAGTGACTGAAGCATGACAGTCTGGACTCTCAGTAATTGGACTGGAACAGGATACAGTGACAACCCATCCATCCATCCATTTTCTGAGCCGCTTCTCCTCACTAGGGTCGTGGGCGTGCTGGAGCCTATCCCAGCTATCATCGGGCAGGAGGCGGGGTACACCCTGAACTGGTTGCCAGCCATGAATGGTTGATGAAACTGTTCTTCCCAACTCAACCTCTCCATATAACAACTGCACTGTAACGGTGCATTTGTCCACTTGTGTTTATGAATGGACAAGAAAATCCAATCCTGAAAATGCCCAGCGGTATACATTACATTAATCTATGGCCATGCTTTTTCTAGGTAACTTTTCTTTGGGATAATGTTTGGTTTTTAATTTTAACAAATTATTATTTTTAATTGGGCAATCTGTAGTTTCATGCTCCACAATTTTTTTCAGGAAGTACAATACAGGTTCAGTTCTCCAGTGCTAAAACCAAGCCCAGATAAATGTGAGGGTTAGATTAGGAAAGGCCATATGAATAATGTGAATCAGAAACCTAACTCCCAAATGGTGAAGGGTGTGATATATTGTGTGCGTCGCCTTGACGGTGCAGTTGCAATTCGGTTCACAGCCAATTGACGAACCCAAAGATGGAGAGGTCGTTTGACTCAGGTGGCAGTTTCTCTTTCATTTCAAAATATCCTTGAGCAAGAAACCCAATGCCCTAGTTGCCTCTGATGCTAGGTATAATCTGGATAATTTCCTACCATGACCGTATTTTCCTTCATTACTATGTGAAAGTTCAGTAGTTGAATCCACGACTGTAAAAGATTATCCAATCAAATTTTACATATAGTTGGACAGAACATTGACATTCAGTAGAAACTAGGATGATTAGGATTGTTTATCCTCACATGATCATCAATATTGTGTTATTCCAGGGCCAGCTCAGTGTTGTATTGGTCTGCCTCACAGTCTAAAGCAGTGGTGTCAAACTTATTTTGTCACGGCCCACATTGTACATTTTACTTTGGAAAATTTTGAAGCATATAAATATAGACCAGATTATATTATTACATAAAGATTTATGGATAATTTGTTTTGAAATCAGAAGTTGTTTTAAAAAGGGGATTAGGAAAGTGCTAGCAAAATAATTAACAATTTTGGTACAGAAAAACATGAGGAAGACACTCATGATTTCCTTTCATGGACCACATGAAATGATGTGGCGGGCCGGCTCTGGCCACCGGGCCTTGAGTTTGACACCTGTGGTCCAGAGGTTTGATGTTCGGGCCCCCTGTCTAGACTTTTCATGCCCTTCCCGTGCTTGCATTGGTTTTGTCCGGGTATTCAAAAGGAGTATGTTTGGTTAAGTGAAGACTTCGCTTCTCGACTAAAGTCAGCTGGCATAGGTTTCTCACATATGCGTCCCACGCTGCCTTCTGTTCGATTCCACTTTGAGGCTCAGGTCACATTTTGACCAGTGGCTGGATGTTGCACTGATGGTCGTGACCTGTGGTCAGCTTGGTGTCACGCCCCCACCTACATAAATCCTTCTTGTGTAATCCACATGCTCTGCGAGCAGGAGCAAGCAAAGCTGTTCCAGACATTTCCGTGTGGTTCAGTGACAAAGCTGTTTAGTTCTGCATGGGAAGTGTTAGCGTGCTTGAATGCAAATACAAACATTTTACAAGAGTACCCACTCCCCTCCTCGCAGCTGTTTTCTGCCTCTATTGTTGCCTTTTGGTAACTTGTTAGTGTGATATTTTTAGTTAAGTGGTTCCTCAGTCATGGGCCTTTTAGGTTTTTCCAATTACTCCTCGTTGAGAATTGCCGGTTGAGTGACCAAGCAGGAGACCGGTTGTTATTTTTGATTTGCCTGTGGCACAGCAACAAGCAGTAGGAGGCAGGTGGCAAGAGGATTGGATAATACATCAGGAGACTTGGGACGCACTGTGGGTCCAAACATTGGAAAGTGCTCCATTAAGTTGTTGGAATGACAGATTGGTTAACATTAATGTCATGGCTGCAAGCGGTAAAGGAATCGTTTGGATGAACGCACAGTGGACCCTTAAAAGTCAAACACAATACATATAGAGAGGTCTGGACACTCGTTCACCGTTTGGACAATATTCCATCCATTTTCTAAACCGTGCTTATTAGCGCGGCGAATAAACTGGACACTATTCCAGATAACTTCGGTCAAGGTGCACCTTGGACTGGTCACCAGCCAATCACTGGGTGAACCAGCCACACTTACATTCACACCTATGGGCAATTTAGAGTCTTCAATTCTTGTCCCTTTAGGAGTCGCCACAGCGCGTCATCCTTTTCCATGTAAGCCTATCTCCTGCATCCTCCTCTCGAACACCAACTGCCCTCATGTCTTCCCTCACGATATCCATCAACCATTTAGAGTCTTCAATTAACCTTACATAATTTGAGAGGAAGCCAGAGTACCTGGATAAACCCCACTTAAGTAAGGGGAAAACATTTAAACTCCTCCTGTACTAACTCCTAAGCAACGCACAATGCCCTTTTATTTTATTTTGTTTTTAGATCCAATTCTCAATGGACCGTCCACCCATTGTATTCTTGTGTCACAGATGATTTACTTGAATAATTGTCAACATAGTTGTCCCTTCAGCAAATGGTACTGGTAAACTTCACATTATTGAAGGAAGGATGACTGGAAAAATGTCCCGAGACATTCTTGACAAAAATCTGCTGCCATCTACGAGGATGATGAAAATGAAATGAGGGTGGACATTTCAGGAGGATAATGCAACTCTCAATTGGTTTCAAAGAAATAAATAAAGCTGCTAGAATGGCCCAGCTAATCACCTGACTTGAATCCCATCAAGAATCTATGGAAAGAACTGAAACTCAATGTTCATAAAAGAAGCCCACGGAACCGTCAAGATTTGAAGACTGCTTGTGTGGAGGAATGGGCCAAAATCACACCAGAGCAATGTATCCGACTAGTTTCTCCATACAGGAGGCATCTTGAAGCTGTCATTGCAGACAAAGGCTTTTGTACAAAGTATGAAATAAATACCAGTTGGTATGTTCAATACTTTTTCCCTGGGTCATTTCACATTATTACACACAACTTAATTTCTGAGTTTATTTGTTCTACTTTCTTTGTATGTATGGATTACTTGGGTTGTTCCCAACATCTGGTGAAATCTTCATGTCAGTAGCACCTTTGGAAATATATTTAATGAGAAAAATGGTGACGTGTTAAATACTTATTTCAGCCGCTGTACCACTTGTGGGGTGGTACTCTGAATGTTGTCCAGCGAAAACGTTCTCCTACTTGCTGTCAGTGTTTGTAAGGGAAGCACGTAAAGACAGAAACTTGTAGCACACTTGGACCAATATTGTATTTCATTGAGGCGATCTGATCGGTCTGCATTGATGTTCATTTGTGTGCTTACATATTTATTTTAACAAAAATAGCTGTGCATGGCAATCATGTAAAAAAACAACATTATATTAGACATGCATCTTGAGTACGGCGGCACGGTGTGAGAGTGGTTAGAGCGTCCGCCTCACAGTTCTGAGGACCATGGGTTCAATCCCCGGCCCCGCCTGTGTGGGGTTTGCATGTTTTCCCCGTGCCTGCGTGGGTTTTCTCCAGGTACTCCGGTTTCCTCCCACATCCCAAAGACATGCATGCTTGGTTAATTGAAGACTCTAAATTGTCTGTAGGTGTGAATGTGAGTGCAAATGGTTGTTTGTTTGTATGTACCCTGCGATTGGCTGGCAACCAGTTCAGGGTGTACCCCGCCTCCTGCCCGATGATAGCTGGGTAGGCTCCAGCACTCCCGCGACCCTAGTGAGGAGAAGCGGCTCAGACAATGGATGGATGGATGAGTTTAAGTTTCAGTAAATGTTTCTTTTTTATTACTTATCAGTTTCAAGTTATATCAGTGACCCTTGTGAGTTTTCCTTTGTTTAACAGAAGGGTACCAGTAATTTTGCCAACGTGTGCAGATGCCTATTTTCCAAACTAGAGGGAAGTGCTAAATATTTAAGTCATGCATATACAGTAGTATTAAGCACAGTAAAGACTGCAGTATGGCTTAACTAATGTAAGACATTAATGAACATTTGTAAACTGTGTCTGTTATTTGTGTCTGTCAACTCCAAATCTACGCTACCCCCTGGAAGCTCTAAGTAGCTATTTGTCCTATAGCTATCAAATATTTAATAAAAAGCAGTAGTTTGTACATTCAGAGTTTAAAATAAGCACTCATAGTGGAGGGACAACCTGTTGCCCACAAGTACAACCCCAATTCCAATTAAGTTAAACATAAATAAAAACAGAATACAATGATTTTCAAATCATGTTCAACCTATATTTAATTGAATACACTACAAAGACAAGATATTTAATGTTCAAACTGACAAACTTTATTGTTGTTGCCAGCACCTGTGATGGTATGGGCCTGTGTTAGTGCCAATGGCATGGGTAACTTATACATCTGTGAAGGCACCATTAATGCTGAAAGGTACATACAGGTTTAGGAGAAACATATGCTGCCATCCAAGCAACGTCTTTTTCATAGACCCCCCTGCTTATTTCAGGAAGACAATGCCAAACCACATTCTGCACGTTTTACAACAGCGTGGCTTCGTAGTAATAGAGTGCCTGCAGTCCAGACCTGTCTCCCATTGAAAATGTGTGGTGCATTGTGAAGCGTAAAATACGACAACGGAGACCCCGGACTGTTGAACAGCTGAAGCTGTACATCAAGCAAGAATGGGAATGAATTCCACCTACAAAGCTTCAACAATTAGTGTCCGCAGTTCCCAAAAGTTTATTGAATGTTGTTAAAAGAAAAGGTGAACACAGTGGTAGAAATGACCCTGTCCCCGCTTTTTGGAATGTGTTGCAGCCATAAAATTCTACGTTAATGATTATTTGCTAAAAACAATAACGTTTATCAGTTTGAACATTAAATATCTTATCTTTGTAGTGTATTCAATGAAATATAGGTTGAACATGATTTGCAAATCATTGTATTCTGTTTTTATTTATGTTTAACACAACGTCCCAAATTCATTGTAATTGGGGTTGTAGATTCAACCTTTCTGAACACATGAGAAGAACTGCACATACTTCATGATGACTCTATTTCCTGTGGGTTTCATGCTATGTCCCTTGAAAATACCGAAGTAGTGAACATTTTTTTAAACCTCGCAAGCCAAGATATAAATTCAACTCGTAAACTCAAACAATAAATCTTTCCTGCAACAATATTTGACTATAAGGGGATCCTCAATACTGCCTATGTCCCATACTTCTTGGAAGTATGTTTTACAGCTTCTGCTGTGGGAGCACTTTATCACGATTTGGTGTATGCATAAGCAATGAACGTATACAAGAGCGCTTATACTGGCCAGAGGTGTGTTTGATGTCCTCAATTCAAATGGTCATGGTGATGGATGAATGGAGTTCGTGATCATATGATTCAATGCGGGGGGCAGTCAAAATGAAATGTGGTATTACAAAATGATAAGCACATATAGGTCATTGGTAGTTCTGAGAATCATAGACAATGTCAAAGGAGAAGAGGCAGAGTGGCAGTTTAGAGTGAAATGTGGCATCTGAGATTCACTTTCAAGCAGCTGCTCAAAGAATATGTTTTGATCTGCTGTGGTGTAGTTGAATTAACGAAAATACTGCCATTTTGCCTTAGTTGCTAATGCTTATACAAGATATCTGCATCCCACACTATTCTACACGTGTTTCAAAGATGTATGCATTCTTTACATATGGATATTCCTTTCTAGATCAGCAAATCAATCAAAATTTAAATCCATTGGTCACATGCACTTAATCTCAAATTTATTACATTATGTCAAATCAGTGCAGCATGGTGATTTGGTAGGCATGTCTGCCTCATAGTCGAGAAGTTCTGGGTTTGAATCTCAGCTCAGGCCCTCCTGTGAAGAGTTTGCTTGTTCTCCCTATGTTTACATGGGTTTTCCATGGGAACACCAGTTTACAAAAAAACATTCCTTTTAATTAATAATCTGAAAACATGATTGTTATGTTCATTAACAAATTCAAATTGCCCATTGTTGTGGATGAGAGTGTAATTTGTTTGTCTATAGGTGCCCTGTGACCGACTGACAAACTTGCCTATTGCCCAGTCATTTGGGATAGGCTCCAGCTAACCCATAACCCTAATGAGGGCAATCACTTTTGAAACTGGATGGATAGACGGATGTTAAGCCAACAGGGGATTCCAGTTAGCTTTTAACGCAGTTGCTCACTGTCACCTCCCACATACAATAAATACACTAGATATTAAAAACAAAATACCCAAAGTCCGTGGTTTTCCTGTTTTGGTGCCAGAGCTCTGCAGGGGAGATGAAGAAAGATTGTGAAAAAATAAGAACTAAAAAAGAAAACAAAAACAAAAAAAATTAAGCCTGGTAAGCTAAATTACACTTTTGCAAATGGATAGATTTTTTGAGACTGTCACTGGAGATGGGAAGTGGGGGTGGGGGCGGAACTAAACTTGAGAATATAGGCTCTGTAAGATAATATAATAATAATAATAATAATAATAATAATAATAATAATAACAATAATAATAATAAGGACATCTATTCAAATCTTTTGTTTAGTTGTTTTTTGTGGGGGGGGAGGGGGGTTGCAGTACAGTATCATTTTATAATTGGTTTTGTTGCATTATTTTTAAAACATAAGGGAGACAAATCTCAAATGTGTTCAAATGTATAACCATTTTGAGGCTTTGCTACAAGGCAGGTTAAATTTACTTAAATTAAGTTAACCGCATTGCTCTTTCTCGAAGCCTGCAATCATCCAAGTTGCATGCCAAATGGTGCTGTAAACTGTGAACTTCTCTTGTCAAGCCTTGCAGAGTGTGACTTTATGTCTTTGTTGTAAGCAATGTGAATTGTTAAAGACCTGCTAGTAGGCTTGTGACAGTGTAAAAAAGTGACCTGAAAGGATGGCTCAACACATGCACTGGATACTAAAAATTCAAATAGGCATAGACAAACACTGACATCTGGCGTTGGAAATGGAAACGTTTTCAGAGTACAACTGGCATGGCGATATGCACGATGAATAATAATAATAATAATAATAATAATAATCTATATATGCCCTGTGATTAACAGGCAACCAGTCTAGGGTGTGCACAGTCAACTGTAACAAGCTCCAGTTCACCCTTGAAGATAAGCATAATGTACGATGGATGGATGGATGATAATATTTATTATTATGACTATAGTATATAATATTATACTGACTTGAAGTGGGGTACACCCTGAACTGGTTGCTCTCGTCATCAGCCAATCACAGGGCACAAACAAGCATTCACACTCACATTCACATCTACAGTATGGACAATTTAGGGTCTTCAACCAATCGTTTTTTGTTGCCACTATTGATAGAGTAAAATATGTATTCTTGAGGGGTCCCTCCATCTGCAGAAATAAAATGAATATATTCCTCAGTTTGTGCCTTCATTAAGATCGATGTATTGGCTCTCCTTTGTGTAATCCCCCTCTCTAATTGTGTTGAATTTAATTACATGGGTTTGGTACAGGCAGCATGTTGACCTAGTGGTTACCACGTCTGCTTCATAGTTCTTAGGTTCAGCGTTCGAATATTGCCTCAGGCCTTCCTGTGCGGAGTTTGCATGTTCTCCATGGTTTTCTCCACGTTGAAGATACTCAGTTGTCTGTAGGCGTGAATGTGAGTGTGAATGCTTATTTATTCTATATGCGATTAAATGGTGACCAGTCCAGGATGTACCCTGCCTCTCACCCAAAATAAGCTCGGATTGGCTCCAGCTCACTTGCAACCCTAATGAGGATAAGCGGTATACAAAACTGGTTCGTTGTGTTTGTATAATGCTAAATACCACTACGAACTCTCCCCCTGCAGTTTTCCCAGTGGCCACCTAATAAAAATGGACCCATTTTGAGCACAACAAACAAAATCATCACAACATAATCTCTCCCCTCACGCTTTTCTTACTTGACGGAATAATACGGATGCATAAGTGTGCACATATTTTTGACTAATACTCTGTTGCATGAGCTTTTGATTATTGTACAGTCGATGCATGGTATGTCTAGATTTTAGCTACAATTTTTTTGCAAAGGTGAAATTGGGAGGCCATCCAGTGTGCAAAGCCTCCTTCAGGGCACCCCGCATATTTTCAATAGGATTCAGGTCTGGGCTCTGCATGGGCTATTCCCAAATTTCTATTTAATTGCCTTTTTCGCGATAATTTCTGCATTGTTTTACACAGACTGTTTTTAATCTTGCCTGCCTCTCATTCCTCTTGGACTCATGAAGCCATTTGATCAGACAGTGAGAATACTTTGGCCTGCTGCCTTTGAATTTACTTGAATCCTTTGCAAGTTAATTTTGCTAATTGTGTTGACATTATGTAATACTGCGAGAATTGCTTCGTACACTGCATCTCTGTTCTCAGAGCGAGTCTCTGCCACCATGGCTGAATTAGGATCCTTGTCTGCTTACTGCAAATAAAATCAAAGGAGAAGAAAATGTGTCTGGAGAGGAAAAGTGGCAGCCAGTTCAACATTTCTGTCAAATTATTCAGAGCTCCGCAGGAAGGCAATGGAGTATTTGCTGCTCCAAAGAGTGCAATAAACATTCAAAATGTCATCTTATTATATTCTCATCATCATCATGATTATATCTCATTATATTCTCATTACATATTTCCTTTTGATCACTTTTATCAGCACAGAGGACTGTTTATAGCAGAGGCAACCTAAAAATTATTGAAGGAATGGAGCGGATGGCTTTGTGGGAGTATACTATATATATATATATATATATATATATATATATATATATATATATATCCATCCATCCATCCATCCATTCTCTACCGCTTATCCTGGTCGGGTCGCGGGGGCAGTAGCTTCACGAGGGACGCCCAGACTTCCCTCTCCCCAGCCACTTCATCCAGCTCTTCCGGGGGGATCCCGAGGCGCTCCCAGGCCAGCCGAAGGATGTAGTCTCTCCAGCGTGTCCTGGGTCGTCCCCGGGGTCTCCTCCCGCTGGGACATGCCCGGAACACCTCACCAGGGAGACGTCCGGGAGGCATCCGAATCAGATGCCCCAGCCACCTCATCTGGCTCCTCTCAATGCGGAGGAGCAGCGGCTCTACTCTGAGATCCTCCCGGATGACCGAGCTTCTCACCCTATCTCTAAGGGAGAGCCCGGACACCCTGCGGAGGAAACTCATTTTGTCCGCTTGTATCCGGGATACGACCCACAGCTCATGACCATAGGTGAGGGTAGGAACGAAGATCGACCGGTAAATTGAGAGCTTCGCCTTTCGGCTTAGCTCTTTCTTTACCACAACGGACCGATACAAAGTCCGCATCACTGCAGACGCTGCACCGATCCGCCTGTCGATCTCCCGTTCCATTCTTCCCTCACTCGTGAACAAGACCCCAAGATACTTGAATTCCTCCACTTGGGGCAGGATCTCATCCCCGACCTGGAGATGGCATGCCACCCTTTTCCGACTGAGGACCATGGTCTCAGATTTGGAGGTGCTGCTTCTCATCCCAGCCGCTTCACACTCGGCTGAGAACTGCTCCATTGAGAGTTGGAGGTCACGGCTTGATGAAGCCAACAGAACCACATCATCTGCAAAATCCAGAGATGCAAAATCCAGAGATGCAATAAATCCAGAGATGCAATACTGAGGCCACTAAACCGGACACCCTCTGTTCTAAAGTTATGAACAGAATCGGCGACAAAGGGCAGCCTTGGCGGAGTCCAACCCTCACCGGGAACGAGTCCGACTTACTGCCGGATATGCGGACCAAACTCTGACTCCGGTCGTACAGGGACCGAACAGCCCGTATCAGGGGGTTCGGTACCCCATACTCCCGAAGCACTCTCCACAGGACTCCCCGAGGGACACGGTCGAACGCCTTCTCCAAGTCCACAAAACACATGTAGACTGGTTGGGCGAACTCCCATGCACCCTCGAGGACCCTGCCGCGGGTGTAGAGCTGGTCCACTGTTCCACGGCCAGGACGAAAACCACACTGCTCCTCCTGAATCTGAGATTCGACTTCCCGACGGACCGTCCTCTCCAGCACCCCTGAATAGACCTTACCAGGGAGGCTGAGCAGTGTGATCCCCCTGTAGTTGGAACACACCCTCCGGTCCCCCTTCTTAAAAAGGGGGACCACCACCCCAGTCTGCCAATCCAGAGGCACTGTCCCTGATGTCCACGCGATGTTGCAGAGGCGTGTCAACCAAGACAGCCCCACAATATCCAGAGCCTTTAGGAACTCCGGGCGAATCTCATCCACCCCCGGGGCCCTGCCACCGAGGAGCTTTTTAACTAACTCGGTGACCTCAAACCCAGAGATAGGAGCGCCCGCC
Source organism: Phyllopteryx taeniolatus (assembly GCF_024500385.1). Taxonomy (NCBI): domain Eukaryota; kingdom Metazoa; phylum Chordata; class Actinopteri; order Syngnathiformes; family Syngnathidae; genus Phyllopteryx; species Phyllopteryx taeniolatus. The sequence goes on along the minus strand of NC_084519.1, from coordinate 7,425,993 downwards.
TCAGAGAACCCACACTCTGCTTCCCCATGGGAAGGCGTGTCGGTGGAATTGAGGAGGTCTTCGAAGTATTCTCCCCACCGACTCGCAACGTCCCGAGTCGAGGTCAGCAGTGCCCCATCCCCACTATACACAGTGTTGGTGGTACACTGCTTTCCTCTCCTGAGATGTCGGATGGTGGACCAGAATTTCCTCGAAGCCGTCCAGAAGTCTTTTTCACCTCACCGAACTCCTCCCATGCCCGGGTTTTTGCTTCAGCGACCACCAGAGCTGTATTCCGCTTGGCCAGCCGGTACCCATCAGCTGCCTCAGGAGTCCCAGAGGCCAAAAAGGCCCGATAGGACTCCTTCTTCAGCTTGACGGCATCCCTCACCGTTGGTGTCCACCAACGGGTTCGGGGATTGCTGCCACGACAGGCACCGACCACCTTACGGCCACAGCTCCGGTCGGCCGCCTCAGCAATGGAGGCGCGGAACATGGTCCACTCGGACTCGATGTCCCCCGCCTCCCCCGGAACATGAGCAAAGTTCTGTCGGAGGTGGGAGTTGAAACTCCTTCTGACAGGAGATTCTGCCAGACGTTCCCAGCAGACCCTCACAATACGTTTGGGCCTGGCACGTCGGACCGGCATCTTCCCCCACCATCGGAGCCAACTCACCACCAGGTGGTGATCAGTTGACAGCTCCGCCCCTCTCTTCACCCGAGTGTCCAAGACATGCGGCCGCAAGTCCGATGACACGACCACAAAGTCGATCATCGAACTGCGACCTAGGGTGTCCTGGTGCCAAGTGCACGTGTGGACACCCTTATGCTTGAACATGGTGTTCGTTATGGACAATCCGTGACGATCACAGAAGTCCAATAACAGAAGACCGCTCGGGTTCTGATCAGGGGGGCCGTTCCTCCCAATCGCGCCCTTCCAGGTCTCACTGTCATTACCCACGTGAGCATTGAAGTCCCCCAACAGAACAATGGAGTCCCCAGCGGGAGCGCTTTCCAGCACCCCCTCCAAGGACTCCAAAAAGGGTGGGTACTCTGAACTGCTGTTTGGTGCATAGGCACAAACAACAGTCACGACCCTACCCCCCACCCGAAGGCGGAGGGAGGCTACCCTCTCGTCCACCGGGGTGAACCCCAACGTACAGCCGCCGAGCCGGGGGGCAATAAGTATACCCACACCTGCTCGGCGCCTCTCACCATGGGCAACTCCAGAGTGGAAGAGAGTCCAACCCCTCTCGAGAGGACTGGTACCAGAGCCCAAGGTGTGTGTGGAGGCGAGTCCGACTATATCGAGTCGGAACTTCTCGACCTCACACACCAGCTCGGGCTCCTTCCCTGCCAGAGAGGTGACATTCCACGTCCCTAGAGCCAGCTTCTGTAGCCGGGGATCGGATCGCCAAGGTCCCCGCCTTCGGCCACCGCCCAGCTCACACTGCACCCGACCCCTATGGCCCCTCCCACAGGTGGTGAGCCCATGGGAAGGGGGACCCACGTTACCCTTTCGGGCTGTGCCCGGCCGGGCCCCATGGGTGCAGGCCCGGCCACCAGGCGCTCGCCTTCGAGCCCCACCACCAGGCCTGGCTCCAGTGGGGGGCCCCGGTGGCCCGCGTCCGGGCAAGGGAAAACGAAGTCCATTGTTTGTCGTCATCATTAGGGGTCTTTGAGCCGTGCTTTGTCTGGTCCCTCACCTAGGACATGTTTGTCATGGGTGACCCTGCCAGGGGCATAAAGCCCCCAGACAACCGATTTAAATAAGCAACCGAAGAAATAAGCAAGTAACGACTTAATTTCAGTGTCCATGCATAGTCTTCTATGGGAACGTCGACCTTTCCAACATGGCCGTTAAATCAACACGTTGGTCGACCTCGCGTCTTCATTGCGCTGGTGCATCTACCTATTTATATCTATGGGAGTAGCAACATAGATTGGCGTTTCTATAGAGGTCCAGCAGCGGTCGCCAAAAGTCCACATTCGTGTGCCAAAATCAATCCCACAATCCCCACACAACAGCGGTGGATCCATTTGAATGGTGCAAAAACTTCTGAAACGCCAGCGAACGCTCAACAAGAGTTGGTTGGCCTAGTACAGTGTAACCAGTTTTTCACGTGTTGGACTTATACATCTGAAGAGAATACATGTCAGTTGACAAAATGCCTCGGTTGGTATTTAAATGTGATGTTTGAATCTCGCTAGTGCCTTGGAAGTGAGGTTTGTGATAGGTAAGTTTTAAAGGCTAAGCGGCTAGTTTGCTCACAGTTAGCAGCCTAGCTAAGTGGTCTATGTTCCCTGGCTAAGCTAAATGCTAACAGCTGCAGGTGACTAGCTGTAGACTTAACTTGGCTAACGCGTCGAAGGACGTTCCGAAAATGGAGTGTTGTAAATGGCACTTTAAATATCTGCCGCCGTGTTGTTGATATTCGTACGGTTGGGGAAAATATGCTATGGTAAGGACGACATTTGTTCCGCTAGTCAAGCTAATGCTTAAACTAGTATCATAGCATCACACCAATTGTGTTTGCGTTAGGCGTGTTGTTGTTTTTTTTTTTTCCCTTTTCAAAATCCGTATAGTCATAACTTAAATTGACTAAACACCACCTGATGTTCGTCCATGGTTTTTCATATATATATATGACAGGTTTCCCTGTATTGTTTTCTCCTTTATAGTTTACCTAAATTGTGACAAGTGATCTGCTTTTCTATCAACAGCAATTCTCTAAGGTCAAGAAGAAAAAGTCTAATGGCCTCTTGTGATCTCGCCTGCATCTTTCAAAGACCATGAAGCAGGTATGGAGCGTGTCCGCTAGTAGCATAGTAGCATGCCTTATTGTGTGTGGTTGTTTAGAAATTCCTCGTGACAGTGAAATAGTGCATTGTAGTGCAGTGGTATTGTTGTGGTAGAGACGTGGCCGTAGTGGCCTCATCCCCTATCCTTCTGTTTTAGGTGGATATTAGAAATAAGGACGAATTAGATAAGGAAAGGTGAGTCTCTAATCCATGGTTATAGGGATGTGTCACACAGTTAACCCCCTTTAGTCACTGGACCTGTAAAACACCCCTTCACAGTCTAGTATTGTATTATCGGTAAATAAAGTCAACTTTAACATCTTTTTCCCCATTAACAGATTCCCAGTGCATTACGGAGTACACAGTCCAGGAAAGGAAAAGAGGTCCTCACTTTGCAGGAGGAAGAGTTCTCTCTCCCTGGAGGTGGGCTTAAAGCTGCACCTTAAAACATCCGATGTTGGTCGAGCCCGTAACCCCGGCATGGCCAACAAAGAAAACGAGGTGACATGCTTGGATGTGCGGGGCAATCACAACAAAGATAAGTGCAGGCCCACTGTGAATGTAGCAGAGGCCTCGAAGATGGCAGGGCCCAGCTCCAAGTACAGTGACTTTACTGAGGTCAGAATGCCCATTGAAGTTTAAACTTGAAACCTTGGTTTGCTTTACTGACACCTTTTCTATATTGTTTTCCCATAGCTATCAAAGGATCACGAAGCAGTGTCTCACATCCTTTTTGGAAGGAATCTTCGACTTAAAGTGGCCCTAACACTATGGCGAAGAAACGCCATTGAATTAGTGGCTTATCTAATTATGTACAACATTTTCTATTTATGCTGCATATTTTGATATTGTCACTTTTGATGTCAGTTGACATCTTAATGCTCTTTGATCCACAGAATTCAAGACACAGGAGTGCTGCTTGACCTGTTACCTGTCATAACAAACGAGTGAGTCTCATTTGAGTTTCTCAGGAGTTGTAATTATGCTTTGCAATTGAACCACTAAGGTACGGGATGCTGGTCAACCTCATTTAACAGAATTAATGGAAATGGAAAATTTGAGGCTCAAGCAGTCAACCTAATAAAACCTTGACTTTAGAGCACAGGTGTCAAAACTCAAGGCCTGGGGGCCATATCCAGCCCGCCACATCATTCTATGTGGGCCGCGAAACGAATAATTTGTCATCTTCCATGATTCTTGCTAAAATCTGTACCAAAATTTCAATTCATCATATTAATAAATAATAATGTAGAGGTATTGCAAGCATTTTTTTATAATAACCGCCCACAACACTCTGTGTTGCATAGGGCACTGTGTGTGTGTGTGTGTGTGTGTGTGTGTGTGCGTGTGCGTGTGTGTGTGTGTGTGTGTGTGTGTGTGTGTGCGTGCACACTGCGCGTGTCACTGTTAGTACTTCTACGCTGGTACTAAAACAAAGTTATATTGTGTAATATAAAAGAAAGCTAATACTGTTTCATTCAGCAAGACCTTTGTACCTTTGAATTATTTTGTCACCTTATAACCTTTAAAATGTCTAAACCGATCTTTTTCAACCAGTCTCGATCAGCTGAAAATCGATCACGTGATCGACCCCGATTTTCGATCACGTGATCGACCCCGATTTTCGATCACGTGATCGACCCCGATTTTCGATCACGTGATCAGATTAGGACATCACTAGTTCACTGTAAATGGGTTTTGTGAATGTTGATTAAATAGTGACATAAATGTAAAGTGTACTGCATTTGTAATTTTAATGACTGCATATAATTTTGATTGGCATTTATATTTCCTAATTATAACAACGTACCATATCTATACAAGCAGCACCTTCTAAAAGAAGTACAAGTTACTGCTTTATAATGAATACATTAAATTAATATGGAACACAATTGAATTTAAAATCTTGCGTGGCTCTCAACAACCATTACTTTTTGGCTTGGCCCCTTTGAAAAATTAATTGCCCACCGTTGAGCTAAACACCACATTAAAAGGCATTATACTAGTTCTAGTTTTCTATTAATCAACTTGCTTACAAATTTTTCCCTTCCTTGTTTTTTGTTTTTCCAGTCTTCAAACTGAATCATCGTGTTTTTCACCTGGATGCTGCGTTGACCTCGTACCCCAAGTCAAAGTGATCCTCGCCAGTAAATATGAAGAGTAAGTGTCACCCCATATCTATGAAAGTGGTCTGACTCTCACTGGCAAGTAGTTATCAATCGGTTAAAGTGAATGTTTCAGCCTAAAAAATAAATTTTCACTCACCCAAATTACATTAGCTGACCTATTAAAGCAGCTAAACTCTACTACCGCTACTCTTGTACATTCTTCCCCTGAAATCACAGGTCATCTTTTATTGTTGTCATATGTGTTTTGTCCTTTTGTTAGACAGATAGTTGTGGCTTTACACTGGGTTCAGGCTGTCATTAGGAAATGGTGGCCAGACCTTTCCAAGAGAGAGAAAAGACTGCAGGACAGTTTGGACAACAGGTGGGTGCAGCATGTAGTTCTGGACATCACAGACAGAGATTAGTCTTTAGTAGCTCCCAAAGCAGCTTTGTATGCTGCTTTTCAACAGTTGGAAATACTGATGAACATAAAAATTAAATGCTTGAAAGGAAACATTTTTGCAATATGCTAATGTTGCATGGTTCTGAAATAGTACAAACTATTCTCACTTGCTTCATAGTGTAACAACTGGTCATGCTAGATAAGACCAGCATGTGATTACACTGCTTCTGAAGTGGATTAAGGTTTCTTCTAGGGAAAAAGGCCAAAGTCAACACATGCTGTGTTGGTGAATTGAGTTTTTCTTTCTCCCTTCCAACTCCAGGAACATTGCAGTCTTGAATCATCGTCTAAGGGACTTGTGGAAGGATGGAGCCAAGCTATGTCTGGTTTCAGGTTCTACTGGAGACCTGGCAAAGGTGAGAAAAAGTGATTGTGTACGTGTTTAGGTGTTGACCAAAATGTTAGTTAGCATTTATCAGACCAAGTAAAGCTGTTAATCTTGTTTAGATGCTTAGTGATTGTGTCCTGCTATGCTCATAGCTCTCCTAACATTAGCATAACATAACATTATTAAAACTTGTTAAAATATTGATCTTGTTCAAAATAAATACATGTTATAACAACCCACATCCTGTTGCTTTAGGATGTGCAGTCTGCCAGTTGCTATTAAGCCTACACCTACTAACCATGTTAATTTGGGTTTCTAGTCTGTGTGTGGGTTTTAGTGTCTTAACCTGGTGTAGACCCTAATAGTGGTACTGAGCCCCTTCTCGCCATCCTTCTTCCCTTCCATCCTTGTAGCCCTTTCTTCCATAAGTTAATTTATGCATGTACATATTTTTGGCCCACACTGTATTTGAATTACTCTACCAGCTGTTTCATTTGTGTTTGCGTAGTGTATTTAATAACATTCTTAGCATTGTTTTACAATCAGACAGGTGAGGTAATGCTGTCCCCTCTCTCAATGTTGCAGGCCATTGAAGCGTATGTCCTTCAGCTACCCTGACAGTTCATGTAGCACGCTGAGGATGTGACCACTACTGCCGGATCACGGCTGTGTTTTTGTATGGATGATGACATCCAACATATGGACAGGATCATGGTTTTGTTACTCAAAACCTCCTAACTGAAAACAAATTTGACACTTCAAAACAACTCGTTATTGCTGGAGACACTTAAGCAGGGCTGGGAGCACAATTCTGCAAAAGAAGCACAGCAAGTGACTGCTTCACATTGAAGTGGACCGTCTGAGGAAAGGGGGACATATCGAGGACCTCCATGAGACCGGATATATGTTGCCCTATGTAGTGCCAGCCAAGCCAGTTGTTTCTCACTACATCCGTTGTCGCCACAGAATGCAAATGCACTTGGATTCGTGAATGGGCCCGCTGTTTGGATGTTATAAACCTGAATTCTTTGGAATCGGGAACTTGAATTTGCATCAGTCTTAAGTTATGAGTGTGCATCTTGTGTCCTCCATTTTGTGTCATTTGAACTTTATGTCAAGACAAGTTATTCTTTTAATCTTTTAAATAAATTTGATAAAGATATTTTTTTCCTTTTTATTGTGGTTGCAGTCTTCAGGAGTATGGCCTTAAATGACAAACAATAAAACAATAACAAACAACAAAACTAAACTATAAATCTAATGCGCTTCAAAAATTAGCGTCGTTATTTAATACAGGAAATTCGTGTGTCTATCGTCGGAACAATAAAGCTTTCCTTGTTGAAGTGACGTCAATGTCCGTGCGCACGGTTGATGTGCGGTGTCTTCCTCTGCCGACCAAAGATTTCATGTTGACGCGCTTACCTTTAAAGCCGGCTTTTATTTAATTTTGACCAGTACAATGTCCAACAGGGAAAGAATACCGCTCTTGTCGCTTTTGCTTCAGGCCACGTTCGTTGTGGCTTCGTGTTTCACCGATGTGGAAACGGGGCCTGGCGCAGGTGTATCGACACAGACCACCGCAGATCGGTTTAAAATCGAGGGAAGGGCCATCGTTCCGGGTGTAAAAACACAAGACTGGGTCTCCACAGCACGAGTTCTTGTAGACGGGGAAGACTACGTAGGATTTTTGAGGTAAAACAAAACATTTACATATATGGAGGCTAATGAATTAACCAAGCAACGTAGCATTAGCCTGCTAGCTAGTTTCCATCGAGCAAATCTGCTTCTCCACGACCTCATTGATTACTGGTCCTTTGAGGCTTGGTCAGTTGACTGCAAAATAACATTTTCATTAAACTGTCATTATCGAAACACGACTTTATAATATGGAACACCGTTTACGTTGTGGCGAGGTCAGGCCTGGCAGTGTCCTGATAGCTAATGTTATAGCAAAACAACAAGCAGAGAGTCGTTTTGAGTTTGGGAGAAGTACATTTAAGTCATATAAAAGAAGATAAACCGTTTTATACACTGATGGAAATGCAGAGAATAGTCTCAACACCTACTTTGGATATCATCTTATTTACCTCTGAGATAATAGAAACTGACCTTCAATTTACACAAATAGACATTGTTTTTTTAGGGTGTCAAAAATGCTAGTAATGGTATTGTTAAGGTCAGAAGACATGAGTGCATGCCGAAAAATTATTCATGTCATCCTGCAATGACTGGCGGCCAGTTCAGCATGTCCAGGGTGCTTCTTGCCCAAAGTCAGCTTGGATAGGCTCCAGTGACCCTAATGAGGATAAGCACTATAGTAAATGGATGGACAGATAGATAAACAAGGTGATAGGTGTGGTCTATGAAGGGTACAAAAAGTTGTTTTACACTTTTGTTGCAGAACTGATGGCACTTTTGCAGTAAATGATGTCCCATCTGGGTCATACGTTGTCGAAATTGTCACTCCGGGATACAGATTTGAGCCGGTGCGTGTTGATATTACATCCAAGGGGAAAATGAGGTCAGTGCGTCCCGTGAAACCCTCATTTAAATTGAGTTCAAATGTGCTGCTTTACTCCTCACTCACGTTACCCTTCGCTATTTTCCAGAGCTCGTCTTGTGAACTACATTAAGACCTCAGAAGTAATCCGCCAACCATATCCTCTCCAAGTAAGGGCGAGTGGGATTCAAAGCTACTTCATGAAGAGGGAAACTTGGGGCTGGACTGATTTCCTCATGAACCCAATGGTAAAATATGAAGTCATAGTTAACAATCAGAATAAATATGTGTTGTTTCACACTCCCCCACTGGTTGGGTATATTGTGGTTGACTGTGACCATTTATTGGTTTATTTTTTATTTTATTTAACTGAAACATGAAACTCCTACGTTGAGCTGTGTTGTGCTAATTATTCTTAATAGTAAGAAAAAAAGTATACAGAAAGTAGAAAGACTCAAAAGGTTGGGGTGCTGTCCAAAATATTCATTACTATATTCAATATTCATTTCTATAACTTTTAAGGTTGGACGCAATCCCTATTGGAGAGGCTGGTCAAAGTCAGAATTATTCAAATTTCAAAACTATGATAATAGAAATATGCATCCAGGGTCAAACTCACCATAAGAAAACCTTGCACTGTACAGGAAATGTGTACTTTTTACCTTTTTTTTAATTTTTTTTTAATTTTGTTGCCATACAATTGTAAAAATAGATATAACATCAAAAGTATTAAACAATCAGTCTTTAATGATGAATTACAATGGTCACAAGTGTAAAAACAAGTACATTCACTTAATTGTTGAGCATTAAAACAAAACACTTGATTTTAACTTGGATAACAAGTTCAATATATTTAAGATGGTTTCTTATTGCTCTGAATGTGAGTTCACTTAACCTTAGCTGTACCTTGTATATTATTCTCTTGAAACCTCTGGTTTGTACAGTTTTAGAGGATTTCTTTTCTTTTCTTTTTTTGTCCCGAACCTTTCACATTCACGCTGTAATAGGTTGTATGTCCTGAAGGGGGAGTTGTGACGGTAGACTCCCATGTGCTTCTGGCACCAATATTTTACTTCTCTGACTTTGTTGCCCATACAGGTTATGATGATGGTGCTGCCACTACTGATTATTGTTCTACTGCCCAAAGTGGTCAACACCAATGATCCAGAAATGAGAAAGGTAGGAAAATCCTTAAATATGGAAGTGGAAGGATTTCAGTAATAGACCTGCTTCATTGAATTGAATACGTAACAATGAAACTCAGCGAGCACTACTAGGGTTTGATCCAAATAGTCTACTAGTCAATGAGGCCAGTTTACTACTCCACTTTGACATTTTAAAGCTTGAATTCGACTGATTGGTAAAATTGGTAATTGGCAGTGAATTAGTTTAAAAAACAATTGTCGTGTGCTGCATTTATGAAATCAATGAAAAGCTACAGAAAACACAAAATTATACTAAAAAAAATCAGTGATGTCAGTGAATGGCTCCAATAACTAGAGCTAAAAGACTGCAGTGGACTAAAACTTGATATATTCTTAAATTAGCAAATTAATTTACAGCCTGATTTAATGAGATTTGACTCTTTCGACTGTCTTACTAATCTAAGCAATGAAGTAAACCTGTTTTCTTACTTGACCTCACAGGAAATGGAGCAATCCATGAATATGCTGAACCCCAACCCCGAGCTCCCAGATGTGTCTGAGCTCATGACCAAGCTGTTCTCCGGCTCCAAGGGTTCCAGCAAGGCGGGTGGCAGCAGCAAGGGCACCAGGCCGGCTGTCAAGAGGAGGTAGTACGCATACCTCATACGCCTGAAAAAGCACGTCAAGTCATGGATGCAGGATTTTTAAGTGTCTTTTTTCCCCTTTCATGGGTCTGTTGTACAGTTCTCTTTATGAACAAATGCAAACTATTTAGAATCTACAAATACATGTTTTTGTTTATAAAGTTCTAACAGAAATACTCTCACAAGAAATTTTTCTTCATTCACTGCTAATATGTGATTCTAATCCATATCAATCTTTTCTGTGCTGATCCTTTGTTGTGCTTTGCTGCTAATTCCACTACCTGAAAGACATCTTTACATATTGTTTTTTTTTTTTCGTTATGACTGTGAATGAAAATGAATTGAATTAATTTTAAGACTGATGTTAAGATCTTATTTAAAAGCCTGAATAAATAAATTACGGTATATTAAACCAATGTTGTAAAGCGTCATCTGCGTTACCTAATTTTGTGTAAAATGAAAGGGCATTCTTTTCACTTGAAACAAAGACTACATTTGCTTCTCAAACAAAATTACTGTATTTTTTTGTTTATTTTTTCACGGTTTTCAAAAGAAGGTACAGACACTGGCCAAATAAAATGTAATTTACTTTGTAACTTGAAAAACTAAGTGCACCTACACTCACTGGCATCTGTATTTGGTAGAACTGCATATTATAATTAAATCTAATAAAATTTTTCTCTAAGAAGTGGGTAATATTCTGGTTACATTGTTTAGCTACACGCAACATGGTACCCTAGTGGTTAGCATGTCTGCCTCAGTTCTGAGGTTCAGGTTACAAATCTCAGTTTAGGCCCTCCTTTGTGGAGTTTGCATGTTCTCCCTAAGCTTGTATAGGTTGTCTTCAGGTTCTCCGGCTTCCTCACACACGCCAAAAACATGCATGTTAGTTCATTGAAGACTAAATTGCCCATAGTTCTGAATGCTTGTTTCTAAGTACCCTTGCGAATAACCGGCAACCAGCGTGTGCCAGTCAGCTAAAATAGGCTCCTGCTCAGCAACAACCCTGATGAGGATGCATGGTATATACTGAAAAGATGCATGTTAAATGAGATATTACAACATACATAAACAACTGGAAAGTTGTGGGGTGCATCGTTGTAGTTAACTGCCATGCATTTCTATTCTAGTTATACAGAATTTTAGCTCTTGTATTGGAACTCAACAGTTTGTGGAAGTGTGAAACCTGCTTCTGTAGTCAAATATATGCTTAGCTTCACTATTAAGACATCGTAAAACAGAACTTGTAAAATTTATGATGTTGGTTAATAACTTCAAAAATATAAATCAGGACAGAGGCAATGTTATAGCTGACAAAATTGTAATTCTGTGACAGAATTTGTATTCCACTCTTCATATTGTTACACAGACTCACTTTCACTGAACTGCACAGACAATTACCACAGATTCAATCACAGTCATTTGACCTCTGAGCAGAACAGAAGGCACAGAGTTTGACATTACATCATCAAATGGCATAAAAGTGCAAATATTCTTTTTATATTACAGCATCAGACATCAATCATAGAGAAATACTGCAAGCCAGTCGTTACAGATACTGCACTTGACAGTTGTCTAGACAAGAGCTAAACACCTGACATTTAATAGTTTGCTCTACTTAAATATGAATGTTGATAAGTACAGCAGTTTACAATCTCATACTGTTTGTCATATTACCACTGTCAAAATAATGCAGAGCAACAGATTAGCCCTTGGAACTAAATGCACTGGAACCACTATGATTAAAAATAAAAGTCAATACCGATTCAAATCTACCAAGTCATTAAACCTAAATGATTCATTCATAGGATAAATCATTTTAAAATTTCAAGCCTACATTATTCATATATACTGTATGTGTCAATGTGTGTGTGTTATGGTAAATGTTTTTTTTTTAAAGGAATTTCACATTTTCAAAACATGCAGCTTTCAGGATTCCATACATAAATATATGTCAGTGTCAGTTTCCAGTGTATGAGATGCCACTCAATGACACTCAACTAACTCAACAGCTAACACTAAATGAAAAAATAAACATTTCCTTCTTACTCTACTATAATAACTGTGTAGAACATCTGACTGAATTTGTCTAAAATCAGTTTTCCGACCAACGTGTACTTCACACACAAAAAAAATTAAAAATCACATGCAGCACTTCATGCTGACCACACAATATACTTTAGCAGGGATAGTAACGTGACAAGCATCTAATGTGACATGATGTACTAGCGGACATTGGTAGTGTACTGGTTCACATTACTGACTGACTCATGTAGCTGGTGTGGGATCAATTCCCACTTAATGCCCCATTTACAAACAGCCTGAACGGCATCCTGACCATGATGCAGTCAGCCCCTGCCACGACCCAGGTAAATGGGTGACATGACACCGGGGTTAACCAACCAATCAAGTCATTTTGTTGTTGACGTTGGCATTCTGTCCACACCAGTACAGCTTGTCCTTGCCTCTTTTCCTCCTCCACTGACACAGCAGAAGCATACGGAAGGTCTTCTGGAAGGTCTTGTTGCACAGGGCGTAGCACATTGGGTTGACGGTGCTGTTTACGTAGCACAGCCAGTAGCCCAGGTGCCACAGGGATGTAGGGATGCACGTGGCGCAGAATGTGGAGATCAGCACCATAATGTTGTACGGAGTCCACGTGAGGATGAATGCCAGGAGAATGGCGCTGAGGGTCTGGGCCGCCTTCTTCTCCTTCACCAACACCATTCGCTTCCTCTTGGTGATCTGGTTCTTCAGACCCGGGTCCATCGGCTTGGAGGCAGTGGAGGAGGAAGGTGAGGCGTTTTTCTGCTCGGCTTCGGGGGCTCGAGGAGATGCAGGTCCAGGACTGCCTTTTTTACCCTTTGAGCCAGGTGTGAACTTATACGAAATGCACTTCTTACGGCTTTCTTTTGAGGGGGTTGAAAAATACTGATCTTCTGCATAATCCGTCGCTTGGCCATTATCATTTTGACCGTTATCTCTCAAAGATCCTTGCGGGGTCTCGATCGATACGTGACGATCCTCCTCGTCAGATGAGGAGTAACTATTAAATGAAGCGATTTGGTCAGCTTTGACCCACACTTCGTCCGACCTAATGGTAGTTTTTGTAGCATTACTTTGGTTAGAGGAGGACCAGGAGGCCTGGCTCCTTTCTCTCCTCTCTCTGGTAAAATGGAAGCAAGAGGGAATAATGTTTTTCTGCGGTTTAGCTCCCTCCGAGACATGATCTCTTGCGAGTCCTTGCAGCTCTGCCAGATCCTTTGTGCGTCTTTGTGTCTCCTTGTAGATCCTACAGTAGAGAATAGTCATAACAGAGACTGGGATGTAGAAAGCTGCAATGGCTGTTCCAAATGTGATCACAGGCTCTGTTAAAAACTGAATCTGACATTGGTCCTCGGATTCCTTTTCTTCTCCTGCAATGTACTTCCAGCACAGAATGGGTGGCGCCCACAGCACAAACGATACTAACCATGCAAGGCCTATCATGAGGGCGGCCCTCTTTGGAGTCCTCTTAGCTCTGTAAGTCAGCGGCCTTGTGATGGAGAAATATCTGTCAAAGCTGATGACCAGTAAATTCATAACTGAAGCGTTGCTGGCTACATAGTCCACAGCTAGCCAAAGATCACATGCAAGGCTTCCTAAGGACCAGTAACCCATCAGTATATATGTAGTGTATAAGTTCATGGAGAGCACTCCTATAATGAGGTCCGCAAAGGCCAAACTCAGTAGGTAATAGTTGTTTACTGTCTTAAGCTGGCTGTTGACTTTGAAGGATACCATGACCAAAACGTTACCAACTATTGTGATCAAGCTGACAATGGCAGAGACTGTTGCTATGGTGATAACTTCCCAAAGGCTATGGGGAGCAGACTGGATATGCGTTGCGTTGTCAAAAGTGCTGTTTGGAGGATCGACATCCATGATGATGTGCTATTTGCCCAGCGGATAGTTTGAAAGATTATTTAGAAGGTCTTCTCTGTGGCTTCATGGAGAGTAAGATATGTCCTGTAAGATAGAGGAAAACATCAAGACACAAAGATAAACCTAAACATTATTTAAAAACATATTAAAAGCAAATTTTGCAGCTGATAAATCAATGTTTCTGTTTTTGTGTTAATGTGACTATCTAATTAAAAATGTATTCCTTGCCTGATTAAATTATGTTAACCTTAACACTCACTATTAAATATCTATGAATTATTTCGCTTTCGAAATGAATAAAACACAAACGGAGACCGGAACCAATGCCATATTGCATTGCGTGTTTGGCGGGACACTATTCAATATAACACCAACACAAAGGTTTTGGTACGACACGTAAAGCCGTCTGGTGGGAAAAGTGGACCGTCATGGAAGGTAGACCGACCAGAGTCAGGGGAGGAGGTTGGAAAAGAGGTGGCCGCGGCG